>NW_027206290.1:0-642500 GCF_024711535.1 Dipodomys merriami | reverse complement strand
GAAAGAAAGAAAGAAGAAAGGAAGGAAGGAAGGGAAAGAAATAAAGAAAGAAAGAAGGAATGAAGGAAGGAAGGGAAAGAAAGAAAGAAAGAAAGAAAGAAAGAAAGAAAGAAAGAAAGAAAGAAAGAAAGAAAGAAAGAAAGAAAGAAAGAAAGGGAAAGAAAGAAAGAAAGAGAGAGAGAGGGAGGGAGGGAGAAAGGGAGGGAGGGAGGGAGGAAGGAAGGGAGGAAAGAGAGAAAGAGAAAGAGAGAAAGAGAAAGAAAGAAAGAAAGAAAGAGAAAGAGAAAGAAAGAGGGAGGGAGGAAGGAAGGAAGGAAGGAAGGAAGGAAGGAAGGAAGGAAGGAACATTAGTTTGGTTCTAGAACTTCTTACATGACCTTCTTTTTTTTTTCTTTTTTTTTAATTTAATTTTATTTTATTTGAGAACATACTGTAAAGAGGGGTTACAATTACATGGGTAGGATAATGCATACATTTCTTACCAAGCATTGCAGCCTCCTCCTTTGATTACCCTTCACCTCCTTTCCCAGCCACCCCCCTCTCCCCCAACCCAATCATACCCCCCTCCCCCCCCACACACCGACATTGTAAGGCTGGTTTTGACATGACATTTTGTACTTCTCATTGTTGCAACAGGTCCACCTGAATCCTTAAACGACTTGTTTGTCCCCATCTCCTCCACATGTTATACTGACATCAAATATAGTGAAAGCGGGGGTTACACTGTGGGGGAGGGACATACAAAGCAACAAAGAAATAATCTTATAAATGTGTTAGAAACACATGCATGAAAGAAACGAAAACATTAAAATACATATTTAAGGGTTCATTTTCCTAACATCACATTATCTGACCTTTTCTGCTTGACTCATACCTATACTAGATATTGCAAATAAGGGAAACCATGGGACCTATGCTTCTTTGGGCCTGGCTTACTTCACTTAATATAATTTTTTCCAAACCTTTCCATTTCCTAACAAATGGGGAAATGTCATTCTTTCTGATGGAGGCATAGAATTCCATTGTGTATATATACCACATTTTCTTGATCCATTCATCTACTGAGGGGCATCTGGGTTGGTTCCATATCTTAGCTATGGTAAATAATGCTGCAATAAACATAGTTGTGCTGGTAGCTTTAGTGTGGTCTTGTTTGTAAACATTTGGGTAAATGCCCAAAAGTGGGATTGCTGGATCATAGGGGAGATCTATGTGAAGACTTTTGAGGAACCTCCATACTGCTTTCCAAAGTGGTTGAACAAGTTTACATTCCCACCAACAATGAAGTAAGGTTCCTTTCTGTCCACATCCCCTCCAGCATCTGTTGTTGTTAGAGTTCTTGATTTTTGCTGTTCTAACTGGAGTGAGGTGATATCTCAATGTTGTTTTGATTTGCATTTCTTTTATGGCTAGGGATGTTGAACATTTCTTCATGTGTCTATTGGCCATCCTTCTTTCTTCTTCAGAGAAGCTTCTCTTTAAGTCTTTCGCCCACTTATTTATTGGGCAGTTGTTTCTTTGAGGATTTGTTGTTGGGTGGTTTAATTTTTTGAGTTCCAAGTATATTTTAGGTATGAGACCCTTGTCCGTTGTATGGCTAGTAAAGATCTTCTACCAATCAGTGGGCTTTCTATTGATCTTGCTAGCTATGTCATTTGCCCTGCAGAAGCTCTGCAACCTTATGCAATCCCATTTGTCCAACCTTTCTTTGATTTGTTGTGCTTCCGGCTCTCTATTCAGAAAATTTCGGCCTGAGCCAAGGAGACCTAGGGTTTCTCCTATTCCATCCTGTAATGTTTTCAGAGTGTCTGCTTTGACTTCGAGGTCTTTGATCCATTTGGAGTTGATTCTGGTGCAGGTGATATACAAGGATCTAGCTTAAGTTTTCTACATGTAGTTAACCAATTTTTCCAGCACCATTTACTGAAGAGGCTGTCTTTCTTCCATTCTATTGTTTTAGCTCCCTTATCGAAGATTAGATGGCTATAGGTCTGTAGGTTCATTTCTGGGTTTTCAATTCTATTCCATTGGTCCTGAGGTTACATGACCTTCTTTATAATCTATTACTATAAATAAAAATGGTAATCAAATCACTAAGTAGTGCACCAGCCTCTTTGAGAAGAAATGAGATTCTTTCTTCCTCTTGTAATGAGAACCACTTATAGAATAATTATAGAAGGGTCCATAAAAGATCTAGATTCCCTACATTGTTTGTAAGAATCATTGATTTTTTTTGCCTCCCTACTGTCTTGTATCCCAAAACTGATACTAAGGTCTCTGGATGTAAGCGATATGAAAGGTAGGAACTAAGTATACACATAGGAGAGTTGACATTGGGAAGGGTCAGTCATCTCAGATAATACAAGATATTTGGGAGGTGAACAAAGTATCAAATAATGTGAGTTGTCAAACACAGACAACTTGAACATTTCCTACCATGACTGTGAACTGACCATGATGTTCTAAGTAAGCTTATTTAAACTCCACTGAGGATAAAAACAAAATTTGAACCACTTCTTACTGTTTAATTTTCATGTAAGCGCATGATGTTTAGCATTATCTAATCATTTATTTCCTGAGGCAGAAAAATCATCCAAAGCACAAGTTTAGGGGAAAAACAAAGTAGTAGTTTTCTTTAGAGCTGAGGCTAGACATCAGTTTTTCCAAAATATGTAGTTATTGTTTTCTATGGCTTCTGGGTTTTGCTCTTAAATATTTAGAACAAGACTAAATGAGTATTTCTTTTTACTATCCCCTTTTTCATTTACTATCCCTGTGAGTAAAATATGAAAAACCTGAGCTATTTCAGATGCTTGACTCATTCACCTCACCTCTGTGACATCACAATTTCAGCCAGAGCTTTCAGTTTGGAAGGAACAAAGGCCCACAAGGGTCATCCATGTAATCTGAGTCCTGTAGGACCATAACGCTTCCCAAGAAGGTTATCTTTCCTACAAATCTAAGAATAGAGTAATGCTGTCATCCAATAAAGAGTAAGCCAAAAATTGTATTGCTCCTCATGACCCCTCTAACTCAGAGTTTATACACTCCAAATTACTTTGCCTTAAACCTAACTCTATCTAATTTAAATTCTATACATCATGATCATCTAGCAACTTTCCTCTGGGTCCCTTGGTAAAAATTCCAATGACAGTGAGAGCGTAAGTAATGGCAGTAGATGAGTAGAAAGAGGAGAAGGAGAAGGAGAAGGAAGAGAAGAGGTGAAATATTCTAATTGGCCCACAACCATTCTTTTTATCACACACAAGTAAACAGCGCTAGATCTCCATTTTGCTTTATGTGTCTATGATTCTTCAGTTCAACTGGGCTAAGATGCTATGACATAGTTAATGCATGGAACTTTAGGGCAGGGATGAAGAACATTTAGCTCACAGACCATTTAAGGCCCCAAACATCATGGCCTTGCCAAGGCAATCCCAGGTGGGACTTGAAATGCAATACATCTAAGAGATTTTTCATAGAAACGTAAGCTTTTATCTAGTGAATCATAATAATAATGTAAATTTTGAGGGACAAGCAAGGAAAATCCATTATAAGATGGATAGACACATAAATAAATGACAAGACAGACACATAAAATCTCATTGGTTGCCTCAGCCTTTCTGCCTATATTTTGATGACTCAGAGGGCAGTAAGTGCCAAGCAGGCTGGAATGTACACTTGAGAAAGGGCTCACAAACTGTGGAAAACTCCTGATAACCAGAAGATCAGATGATTCCTGGAGATGTGATGACATTGTGTTAATGATTGGCAACAATGTTGATCACTTCTATGTTGACAAAGATGATAGAAAAGCAAATCCATCCTTTCTACCAAGTCCACATTCCTCATATACACTGAATATCAGTTGAAATATGTAGGACATTACAATACAAAGAAAAGTCCTCATAAGTTGCTGCTACAAATGTTGCATATATTCCAAATCCAAGATTCAGAATTAATACAGTAATCAAAGCAAACTGATTTCCAGTGAGACATACCCTGCATAGTTATTAAAACTTAAGTGGTCCATCATTCTACAAAAGGTGACTACAGCCAGGCACCGGTGTCTCACGCCTGTAATCCTAGCTACTCAGGAGACTAAGATCTGAGTATCACGGTTCAAAGCCATCCCGGGCAGGAAAGGCAGGAAAGACCGTGAGACTCCTATCTCCAATAAACCACTAGAAAACCGGAGTGGCGCTGTAGCTCAAGTGGTAGAGTGCTGGCCTTGAGATGAAGAGCTGAGGGACAGCGCCCAGGCCCAGAGTTCAAGCCCCACGACCGACAAAAAAAAAAAAAAAAAAAAAGGTGACTACAAAGAAATGAAAAGTTGATGCAGAGGGTCAATCTTTCTTTCCCACAGAAATGAACAGGTGACTTTTTCCTCATTGAAATCAAAGGCAAACCTGTTTGTCTAATTTGTGATGATGCATTAATAGTAATACCAAAAAAGATCTGCAGCATCATTATAGCTCAAAAGATGCCAAATTCAGTGAATTGGTAGGTCAAATAAGTGGGGATAAAAATCAATGCTTTTTAGCAAAGTTGAGGAACGCAACAATATGCTTTCATTCACTAGCCTCCTTAGGATAGTGTTGTTCTGAGCAGTTATATAGTGAGCAAGCTGATCATGAAGTAGTTTCAGCTTCATATAGAGATTGAGTGTGTGAAAAAGTGCAATGCGGCTACTTTCAAGTTGTTAGCACCAAACAAAGTAAAGTTTCAGTGTAGATTGTCTCTGAGAACCATCTCAAATCAGATTACTGACTTTGTAAGAGATATTGAAAAAAAATTGAAGGATTCTGCAGGAATCCTGGTTTGTAAGGAGACAATAGGTATAATAAATACTGCCCAACTGGCTGTTTTCATTTGTGGATAACTGCAGAGTTTGCTACTGGAGAGGAACCGATGTCACTGAAAGCCATGGATAGCACTACAATAGGTTAAGGACTTGAGAGACTTGTTTTATGGATCTTTAGAGATGGAGCACCAGCCATGTTTGGTTTGCATAAAGGGTTAATTTTAATTTCATTTGTCAAGAAATAACTGAATTATGTCTATCTTAGTTCAAATGATTTAATTGTATTTCACTGTTTATATCAAGACAACCTCTGTGTACAGTCATTGAGGTTTAATAATGTGATATCAACAATAGACAGAGCACGTATAAATTTTACCAAAAGCAGAAGGTTTAACAGCTGCTGTTTTAAGGAGGCATGGAATAAGCCTGTCTTTGAGTCCAGTGATCTTTTATCACTGTTAAGAGCTGTGGACAAATCTTAGGAACATACTCCTGAGGTTTTGTAAGCAATGAAGAAAAAACAAAAAACCTCAAGCAGTTCATAGAAAAGAAGGAAAAAGCAAGCAGTCAGAGAAATCAGTGACAACAAATGACTGTGTGATCCTGTGTTCATGGTGGACATTACCAAGTACCTTTTAGAGCTGACTGTCAAGGTGCAGAATGCTGACTAGTTTCTCAGCTGTCTGCTTCCATATGTCAAAATGAAGGGTGTGGAACCTACACAACTCAGAAGCAGTAACAGTGTATTGCACACTGGAAAGAGCAGGGAAATGAATGGAAGGACAAAAGCCTTTGATGATACTTGAGTATGGTAATGAAGATGCAAAATTTAAGACACTTAATGAAAAATTCAAGGATTGAAAAATAAGCAAATTAAATAGAAAATCTTTGCTGCATCATCCAGCCAATGTGCTTGAGAACCTACAACAGGAAATCATTCAGCTGTGAAGTAATGATAAGCTGAAAGCTAGTAACAACTTTCCACTACTTGAGCTCTATAAACACATTACACAAGATATTATGAGTCCCCTACTTTGAGGAGATGGAGTGAAATATGTATCTGTTCAGAACAACCTACTTCAGCAAACTTCTTAAAACTTACTGGTGTGCTGGGCACTGGTGGCTCACACCTGTAATCCTAGCTACTTGGGAGACTGAGATCTGAGGATTGTGGTTAGAAGCCAGCTGGGACAAGAAAATCTGATATTCTTATCTCCAAATAACCACCAAAAATATGGAAGTGGAGTTGTAGCTCAAGTGATGCTACACTTGAGCAAAAGAGCTATTAGACATTGCCTAGACCCTGAGTTCAAGTCCCAGGACTGGGACACACACACACACACACACACACACACACACACACACACACACACACACACACACACACACACACACTACTCCTTTTTGAGTTTCACTGTGAATCTTTTCCAAGAGCTCTAACACATTTATGCTTACTTTTGCAGGCATAGAGCAATCTCTAGAATTCCAAGTGCTAGATTTCAGACCCATTTCTGTGATTATCTGCTATAAAGCTTAGGGAAATTTTGATTATTTTAAACTGTCTTTATTTGTGTAAAACAGTAATATGAGTAATAATCATTCATTAAACATTATTATGTACTAAACATTGCACTACAAGTTTTACATATGCTATGTTATTAAGATCCATAAATATAGGAAACTACACCCAGCTATAGAAAAGGAAGGTAATAATAAAATCATAATTGCCATTATTCCAAGTGGGTACTGAAGTGCCTTTATCCATGACACAAGTACTATGATCTGTATTTAGCAGATTTACTGACTAAGCATAGAAAGGTCCATAGTCTGTCCAGCTTCACATAGCTCAGAAGGGACAAAATTGGATTCCAGCCTTAAGTGTATGCTCTTAACCAGAATGTATCACTCTTCTAAAAATATTTGCTGCTGCACTAACTTAGGTTTGTTGGACAGAACCAAGTAGACTAAAAATGAGAAGACTTGAACGTAATAACTCTCTGTCTTAGACGTGAGAAATGTCCAACGTGTGGCATCTGTGCACCAATCCTTTCTTTCCACCAATCCTTCCTGTAACCTAATTTCATAAGAAGCTTTGGGGCCAGTGAGGTAATCCAGCCATGTATTGTTTTGGCTGCTTTTGGGTTAAGACAATAGAATTGAGCAGTTGAAAAAGAGATCTTATAGCTTATAGACTAAAACATTTATTGTCTCACCTTTTATAACAAAAGGTAACATACAGTCCTTGGATCTGAGCATAATATCTACTAAGCAAATTAATATTAAGCCCACTATCAATTGATTGAACTATGACAATGGAATAAATCTGTTGGATATTCCTGTGCCCTAAAAGTGTTTATAATCATCACTACTAAATCAGATAGAGAATGGAAATCACTAATAAATCATTGGACTCGAGGACCGTAACTCACATTTCTTGTTTCCTGGGTTTCTTCTTCTTAACCTTGGGATAAAAGCTTTTATTTATACATTGGAATCACTCAGTGTTTTGAACTCAAGTGCAGTCTAGGAAGGGAGCAGAAATAAGGGGTAAACCACATCCTTAACCTGGATGTGGCCCTTATAGCTTCCATGCCGTATTATGACCTTGCCACCTTCATGAACCAAGTGTGATTCTCCATAAATCTCAGTACAGGAGGGAGAACAGGTGAGAGCTCTCTGAACACTTTCAGGAAAAAGCAGAGTACAAAGAATGAAGGGGGTGAGGTAAGGTATGTTCCTCATTCTGGCACATTCAGAAATTGTATTTCAAGTCAACCTTAAATCTCATTGTCTCGTTCTTAAATGCCAGTCACAGAATGGCCACAGCACAATAATCTTAACCTTGGGAGGGACACATTTTTTTAAGTGTTTGATTTCAGCCGTGTCCTGGGTGAACTGAAGGACTGCAATATAGCACATGGAAAACAATGCCCAGTAGCTCATCTGAAAGAAACATTTTGCATGCAGATTTCCAAGACACCCACATCTCAGAGATAATGCCAGTGAGTTAATCAAATACTTTTCTGCCTGCACAACTGTGATACCTAAAGCTGCTAGGAACATCATTTTTAGACATCCGTGGGTGGGCTTCTTTTTTGTAATTCTACATTTCTTTCACTCCTACCACATGTCTAGGCTTGCCTTCCAGAGATACACACTGGTACCTTTTCTGAGCATTTTCTTTTTCTTCTCCCACCTCATCTTGTTTTATTCTAAGTTTATTTGGACTAAGTAGCCTTCTAGGGCTGAGTGTAATAGGCACTAACTGCCTGCAGGACTTCACTGGAAGAACACAAGCAAATCTGCATGCAAGTCCTGGTAGGTGTTCTAGAATGGGGCCCATTATTTTCTTCTTCCCAAACTGACTTTTTCTCTAGCCCCCTTCAAGCATCCAAACAAACAAAAAGGGCCAACTCTGATATTTTTTGATTGTCTACTGTAACCATTTAAAGTGAGCAAGGAAGACATTCAGCCATCAGGAAGACAGTGCTCTGATGGCTCAGGGAGATGGGTAAATAAAAATGAGAGTGGATGAAGCTCAGTAACAGAGGAAATGAATCAGAAGAGGGAAGAGGAAAGCTTCCAAGAAGAAGCTATATTTAAACTGAGGTATGAGAACATAATGAAATTTAGCCAGGAAATGATAGTGGGGAGAAAACTTTCAGCCACAAGGAAGAGAATGTGAAAAGACCTAGAGGTGTTTTGGAACTGCATGGGGCCCAGATAGGATTTGTTCAGGAATTAGGCATGTAAACTTGGTGGTCAAAGGACTGACATTCTGTGACTTTAGCTTAAGTAACCTAACATTTCTATGTCTCAGTTTCTGCACCTATAAAATGAAAGCAGTAATAATACCTCTTACATGGAATTTTTATGATGATTAAGCACATATAGCTGAGTGGCACATGAAAACTCATCTTTTATTACAGTATTATTTTAATTCACATCAATATTGTTGCCATTACTTTTTGTACATTTTTATTGTAAAAATGCTGTACAGAGGGGTTACAATTACATGAGCAAGGTAAAGAGTACATTTCCTATTGAGCATTGTTGTCTCCTCCTTTGTTTTCCCCCTACCATCCCTTCCCTCCCACCTCCAAAACGTGAATTTTTGTTATTAATGCCCAAAAATGTGTGTGTGTCAACAATGTGTGTGTGTGTGTGTGTGTGTGTGTGTGTGTGTGTGTGTGTGTGTGTGTGTGTGTGTGTGTGTGTGTGTGTGTGTGTGTGTGTGCCAGTCCTGGGGCTTAAACTCAGGGCCAAGGAAACTATCCTTGAGCTTCTTTAAGGCTAGCTCACTACCACTTGAGCCAGTGCTCCACTTTCAGCATTTTTGGGGGAGGGTGGGGAGGGTCATTTATTGGATATGAGAGTCTTACGGACGTTCCTACTTGGGCTGGCTTCCTTAGATCTCAGCTTTCTGACTAGCTAGGATTACTGGCATGAGCCACTGATGCTTGGCAAGCCCCAATATTTTTCAAAAACTCAACTGAAAACAAACAGAAGATTAATAAAATCCATATTATCAGACTTGTAAAAAAAACATGAAATAAGAATGACTGGCTCTGAATTAAAAATATAATGGTAGATAATTAATATTAGGAATGCTTTCAGTTACAAGACATTCTGGTGAGTCGATATTACAACAATGAAAAGAAAGGAGCATTTTAATTACATAAAAAGAAATGTGGTACTAGATGTCTACTAGGAGTGAGTGGTAGGTCAGAAATTTCATCCTGAAATACCAAGTTCATCCTGACATTTCTGTAGTTTTCTTAATTTTAATTCATTTCTTATGCATTTATTTGTATTCTCAAGAGATTGAATTTGATGCCTTAATGCACTCTAGGCCAATGTTTTACCCTGAATTACAACTCTAGCCCTCTGAATTTTTTTTCTTTTTAATTTTCCTTTCAGTTTGTTGCTTTAGCTTCTGATATTAGATCTACCTTCAAAGAAGGAAAAATGAGGAAGAGATGATGCTAGATATGTCTCCTTATTTAAGAAAGTGGCATCTTTTCTAGAAGCTTCCAGGGAACTTCCACATATAACTAGCTGCCTCTTGTGACTGTGGTTCAAGTGAGACAAGCACATGGTACATATCTGGAAACATTGTCCTTCAACTCAGTCAGAGCTTGATAAATAAAGGAGAATAGGATATTAAGTAGGACATCAGTCATTTCTGTCATTTTATATTGTTTCTTGATTCTTTAGTACACCAAGTTCTTCACCGAGTGCTATGTAAATTATTTTACTCTTAATATAGTATAATAATGTTTATTAACCAACAAGAAGATAGAGAAACAGAAAGATAATTTTGATGCTTTAACCTAAGCTAGCTACTGGGTAAAAGATGTTGGGTTTAAATCCAAAGAGCTTGACTCTATGGAGCTAGGGGAGGAAATAATAATAATAATAATAATAATAATAACAATAATAACAATAATATTCTTTTGTTTTATTTTTTCCCACAGGATCTTTTAAAAATGTACTCATAACTATTATTGTGGTTTGGATTCTGTTAATGCTTGTTTTGTTTGGTTGGGTTTGAGATAGGATCTCACTATTTTACCCAAGCTTATATTAATCTCTTTAGTTCAAGTAATCCTCTTTGCTTCAGCCTTGTGAATGCCTAGAATGAAAAGAAAGTAACACCATACCTGACTTGTGGTTGAAATGTTCTCCAACTTCATAACTTCTTGCATGCACTAATGTGAAACACTAAAGTCATTTGACACATCCCCTTATCAATTGTGCTTCTAAGATTTTATCTTAGTCTTTTGTAAATTCACTTTTACCAGAAAGAGAATGCTGCTAATCAAGTAACACCAATCAGAGAATTTTTTCAAGGCCTGATGTTCTGCTTTCTATGGAATCATACTTATCTCCTAGATAAGGTAGTACCAGAGGAAGAAACAGTTCTTGTCTGGGAGCTAACTTTGTAAATAGCATTTACTCTCAGCTAATGCAATATCCCTAACTCCTCCTCTCTTACCAGTCTCCTTAAGTTGCTGTTTTTGTTATTTGAAGGTTTAGAACCAGAAGCAATATCTGCATTTACTTTTAGAAGAAGCTTACTAAGGAGTATGTGACATTAATGTCTTAGCCTAACATCTAAATTAGGTTGGCAATATGTATCTTTACTAAAATTCAGCAATTTAATATCTATTACAATGTAGGATATTATAATTATAATTAAAGAAGCAAGGATGTACCTATACCTATCACAGATATAACAGAAGGTGCATTTCAAAATTTAAAAAATGACAGATATATCTCTATGCCTCTGTTTTTCATTAGACGTTATACTTAGGAATAATTGGAGGTCATTCAGTGTCATAGAGCCAAGGGTATTTATTTTCCCAAAGCTTTTTTTTTTTCATTCTCATTTCTGCAGAGGTCCACAAGCATTACCACCTCCAACTGGCACCTGTGGTGATGCAATTAGCACCCCTTTACAAGGAATGTCCTTATCTTAATGACCAGAAAGCTGTTTTTGCACTCCAAGCAGGTTTCTGTTCTAGGGTAGTAACTTGACAATCAAATCTGAGAATTTTCATCAAAAAGAATGGCAAAGGGCAAAGAGGAAATGGGGCAATTGAGTACTATATTAAGAAAAAAAAAAAAAAAAAAAGGAAGTGAGCCAGGCCCTTGTGGCCCATGCCTGTAATCCTAGCCTATAATCAGGAGGCTTAGATCTGAGGATCTCAGTTCAAAGCCACCCTGGGCAGGAAAGACCTTGAGACTCTTATCTCCAATAAACCACCAGAAAACTGGAAGTGACACTTTGGCTCAAGTGGTAAAGAGCTAGCCTTGAGCTGAAAACAGAGGGACAGCGCCCAGGTCCAGAGTTCAAGCCTCATGACCAACAAAAAAAAAAAAAAACAACAAAAAACAAAAAAAACAGGAAGTAGGAACACATGGATTTGAATCCTAATACATGTGTACTGGCCATGTAAATAAGATATTAATTTCTTTTTTTTTTTTTTTGGTCAGTCGTGGGGCTTGAACTCTGGGCCTGGGAGCTGTCCCTCAGCTCTTCAGCTCAAGGCAAGCGCTCTACCACTTGAGCTACAGCACCACTTCAAGTTTTTTTCTGGTGGTTTATTGGAGATAGGAGTCTCACGGTCTCTCCTGCCTGGGCTGGCTTTGAACCACGATCCTCAGATCTCAGCCTCCTGAGTAGCTAGGATTACAGGCATGAGCCACCAGCGCCCAGCTAAGATATTAATTTCTTAAGCCTCATTTTATCTGTAAAATAGGAAAGATTTAGCATTATTAAATGCTAGAATGGAGTTGATTATAGGTAGATAGGTAGTACCTGACACATGGTTAGGCATCCAGTTTACACTGGGAAAAGTGTTGACAGGTTCAGCACAAAAACCAGATCCTAGCAACCAATACACTGAACAGAAGTCTCCTGCTGGAGATGATTTTCTCAAGGTGCACTTGATCTTATGTACTGTGCTTCTCTCTCCTCAGCTGCAGCTACTGCTTTGAAATATTCATGTTTTGGCTGCTTACTTCTCTAGCTACAGCTGTATGTCAGAGCCCATGTACCTGCTAGCTGTTGGGCAACTTTTTGTCACAAAGGATAGAAGCAATGACAGGTCCAGCCATGGGGTCTTTGCACGGTTTGTTAGATTGATCAGAAGGATTAGCTGGGCACCTCTCATGCTGTTACTAATCAGATCCCTGCATTGCTTCTGATATTTGAAGGAGGAAGAGCCCTCTAGGTATGCTTTTAAGAAAATAGATTGCTTTCTACCATCCACAGTGGTACTTGCCTGATGAACAGATTTATCTGCTAGCAACATGGGCCAAGTGGATCAGCTACCAACTGGAACTAGAATGCCTAAGTCCTTGCAATCGGCTGAATAGGGCATGCTAAAACTGGCTGAAAAGATGAGATGTTTAAAGACATGGAAATATAACTCAAATTTCACTGCAAGCAGAAAGCTTCTCAGCTTAATGATATTTGTTTTAAATAATCTGCCTTGGACATTTGAATTCAAGTGCATATTCTTTTCTACAGTGATCTCAGCCTACATCAATTCCAATACAATTTTTGTAGTTTGTTGTAGTGTTCTTTATTGGAGACTGTGTCTGTCTGCCTGCTTTCGTCACCAAATAAATAACTATTGTGTGAGGCAAGTATGTGAGATCTGTCCGTGTTGTCTTTTAGGATTAAAAACCCACAGCTGGAATTCAGTAAAGTTATTCTAAATGGAAATATTTAAGTCACACACACCCAGGTGATCATTGCACACAGGGAAGGGGGTAGTGAAGAGGAAGAGTTTCCATTTTCGTAGAAGAATGATAGATGTGCATACAAAAAATTGCAACTCTGAGTGGGACAGGACTGCAATCTGTGATAGAAAATGTATTTGAAGGAGAAGTAAGTTACCTGCTTCACACAATAATATTTTTATGAAAGTTTTCCAAACAGGGAACTTAGTTACAGGTTTCTGAATCTTTGAACAGGATGAATATCTACAACCTGGATGCCAACTCTCAATGTCTGACATACTAAACGATGTCTCCATGTCTTGGTTATTTTACAACTGAACAGAAAATAGCAGCTATAGTTTTTCTCTTAAAAAATGAGAGAACGGAAGTATTAGGTCTTCAAAGTAACTGGCAAACATTAACTAGTTTTCTTTAAATAAAAGAACATGTTTCCCTGCATCTTAAGGAATATTGTGTTTTATTCCTCACAATTGGGTAACAGTCCAATAGAGGGGAAAAATTCCTCTACTAAAATTAAAGATTGTTCCAGACATCTAGTTTCACCAAACATAGATTTCCTGCAGCTAAAACATAGATAAACTCCAAGATCAGGAAGAATGCTTTCCAAAACCTCAGTCTGGATGAGGTGATTTTCTCAGTATGTCATATTTAGATGATCCAATCATTGTAAAATAACAAATGCTCTCTTTCAAAGAAGGTAACCCTTAATATCATTAGAGACCTGTGTATTGCTCTGTTGTTATACTTTTTCCTTTTATTTTTATCTATAATCTGAGAAACAGTGGGAATTCGAGAGAACAAAGACATCTCAGACACTGTAAACCACATAAGAAATCAGCTGAACTTCAATGACAACTCAGCTGGTGGTTTTGAAAGTTTATTCCATGAGCCAGCATAAAATGTAATCATCGCAGGAGTTGAAGCATATTATGAAATAGAAAGAAAGTCTTTCTTTAAAGCTTGAGAGGATCAGCAGGAAAATATTTTATTGATGTGGATGATAGCACAGATAAAAATATTCAAACATTTAAAAATGATCTGGATAAGCAATTCGGGAAAAATGATGGCCTAATCAAGTGCTTCCATGGGGAGCATTATTTTGAAAGGTGGATTGGAGAAATTTAGAGCAAAAGCAGCAATGGTATTCTTGAGGCATTTGCATATTCTTTCTAGAATAAGACCTGAATGGTCTCTATGAAATTTAGAACCCCTCCCATTCTCTTAAAACCTTAAATTTTTTTTTAGAATATGCATACATTTTCTACCACTGACAATTTAATAAGACCATTTCTGGTATTGAGTTCAGATAAAAGACTTGTGGCATCTTGAAGTTCTGGAAACAGGGTTGTCAGAATGCACTGAGTTTATCATTGATCTTCTGACATTAGCTGGCCAACTGATGAGAAAGCAAGAGTGTGATCAAGTGAGAAAGGGCTGAAGTACAGAAGCAAAAAGTTGATTACATTGCCTTACTCTTTGAAGCTCCAGTTCTCTCTTCAGCTAAACAAGGAAGTCCAGAGTCCAAGCACATCCCTGCTGCCAAAACTAGCATATTCTATCTCTCCCTCAATGTAATCTAGGGACTAAGATATATATATTCATCTAAATTGGATTCTGTTGTATTCATAAATCAAACAAATAATTATCTTTGTAAGATCTACCTTGCAGGTGTTGGTAAATTACTGCTAGTGTCAAGACCAATACTGTCTTTTACCCTTACCAAAGAATAACCATAAGATAGTGTTGTACTAAATGCTTACTATATATAATTTCATTTGACCATCACAACCACACTTCAGGATGGTAGTCATATCCTTATGTTATATAAACTAAATAAACCTCAAAAAGTTTATCTTCTCCAGGTAGGTCAACATAGTTGACCTAAACTCAAAACCATTTCTTGGGTTGTATACTATACCAATTGAACCAAGCCCAGTAACTGTATAGATATACAGCTAGATATACAGATTGAAATACATTTAACCCTCCCTCCCCACCCCCACACACTGTATTCCAACTGCATTAAACCAGTTGTTATTTGAACTAGGTACTGTCTCCCACTTGTCTATATTTCCATTAGAATTTACAAAATGCTCAGCTTTATCCTATTTGTGATTGGTGTTGCTAAGATTTGCTCCCACCAAAGCTCTATGGAAAGTGTAAATTTCCTGCACGCAGTAACAACTTGTGTTTGGGTTTTCTTGTTTGTGTGTTTAATGCTGAAGCCAGTTCCCTTAGGATACTTCAAGCTCTCTGGTCCATAGCCTTCCAAACTAACTTCTTTGCTTCCTGTTACAAACAGAAGGAAATGCAGCAAATAATTCTTTTAAGTGTTTTCATAATATGAGGATAAAACAGCCCCTTTCCTTCCTCTAATACGCCTCTTCCTAATTGAATAGAACTAGACACTGTTAATCATATATGATATGTGCTGGCAATTTAACTACTTTATGCTGAATTTCCATACTAAAAAAGGACTCATATTTCTTAAATTTGAAAATGGTCCCAGATTGTTTATTTTTGCACAAGATACATTCTTCTTTTTCAAAGTGCTACTTCAAATATTATGAAAAGCCTTGAACAGAGAATAAATTTGTGTAGTACTTGTTGATCCAGAACATTCAGTAACCCTTTGAACCCTTTGGGGCTCTGAAATATCTTTACCATTCTGTGGAATATTATTTCTAAGTTAGTAGTAGGGGGCACTTGTGAGTGATTTTGTTGTGCAGAGTATAGCACTAGCAACTAGAAGAAAGGAAAAAAAGCCAGAGCTGCTGTATTTATGGAACTTGTGCCATTCTGCTACAGAAATTCTCATCTTATTAATGATGGAAAATTACACTGAATGTTTGTAGAGTGGGCAGTACTATAATAAATACCATGCCTGCATTGTCCCAATTAGCTTCAGAACATACTTGTTGAAAAATCCAGAGGGAGAAGTAACTATAACTATTTTGTTTTCAAATTGGAGGCAATAGGCATAAAGAGGTAAAAGAATAAACCCATGTTATCACATCCAGAGAATGTTTAGAGTCCAGGTCTATAGGGCATGTTATGGACCACTAGAATATCCTAGAACTTATTCAAGTGCAGCTGAAATAACTCCACTACTTTTCAACAGAACAAAGGATGTGTTTGTCAGAAAATGGCTTATTGAAGTAAGTAGGACTCTGCACATGACAAGAGAGCATTTTCCTAAGCACACAGATTGATTTTATTTGACTTATTCATTCAGAATACATTAGGGAAGCTGGATATATTAATCCCTTTTTTATTATCATATTGAAATGCTTGAAGAAAGCTAACTTTGCAAATAAAGATGTTTATGTAATTTGTAGTTCTTGAGAATCAAGGACATAGCATCGTAGGTTTAGTTTTGGTAAGGGCTGTTTTTGTTTTTTGTTTTTGCAGCCCATCATCATACAAGGAGCTGGTGTGAAAACAGACACCAGAGAGAAACAGTTTTCCTTGAAGGCATGTTCCTGAGTAAAGGATCTCACAGTGGGCCCCTCCACTAAAAGTTCTTACCTATTAACATCACCACATTAAAGACCAAGTTTCTGATACATGAACCTTCTTCAGGACAAACAATATCTAAATGATAGCATTTAATGTTACCTTTTGATGAATTCAAGTCAGCAAAAGACATACTGATCCCAACCAATGCATTAAATATATTAACAGAAATTTAAGGCAGTTAAGTTGACCTTGAGTTCTTGTGTCTCACAAGAAATGAATTCAGGCAAGAATAAAACATGTTAACAATGGCAGGAAAGTTTGTTGGAAAATAAATACAGGAAAAAGATAGTATGTGGTACATATATACGATAGCAAGAGAGCACTTCAACCCATCTCACCCATCTTGTGCTGTCTTAGGGATTACAAAGATTGCTCTTGAGTTAACTAGGGAGAACTGGAGTCCTTGAAGATGGCTTTCTGATTAGTGTGTCTCTTTTCTGTTTCCTATAAAGTTATGGCACCAAAGGTTTAGTGAGCTGTCCTTATTTTCATATTATTTTGTTCTTACTTCCTCATTCTTTTGTAGCCTCCTTCATCCTCCTTTCCTTGTCAGACAAGATTGCTGCATTCATCCATCTGCAAGTTTTATAGGTCGTATTTCCCTGATAACCTGTTTTCTAACAACTCCTATCATTAGTATGTGCCAGGTACTGTGTAAGAGGATGGTATTCTGTGATACTGGGGGAGTAAAACTTCAGAATGTGGATTTGGGGATTCATAAAATATAGCTGATAGCAGAGTACTTGCAGACAAAGCTTTTCAGGGGACTTAAAATATGAGGACAACGGAAAATTAGAACAGTACTCAGTTCAGTCAGAAAGAGGTGCTTATTGTTCTTTTTCTTTTTTGCATGACAGAAAAGATCACTTACTGTGCATGCTACTATTGACCTGGAACCTGATAAAAGGTAAGAAGCACTGAGTTTTTTGAAATAGAAAGTAACACAACTTCATATAATTTGCCTTATGTATTCTTGGATATATTAAACCTTTAGAAACTACTCAAAATGCATTCTTCCTAATTCTCCTTCCAAAGACTGTCAAAATATATTGAGGCCTAGAGTCTGGGACTCACAAAAAAAGAGAAATAGATTTATTCACCAAAGAATTTAACTTCAATAAATAAATATGTTCTTCAGTTTTGAAGAAAGGGAATAGAACAGTATTTGCCATATATAATAGAGATTTGCATTTTAATAGATCACTTAAGGCTTTCCTATTCAGTGAATATCATTTGGAAACACCTTCCCAAGTCAGTAATAAGCTAATACAAACTGATTGCCTACTGTAAGCAAAGCCATAAGTTTTGACCCCAGTGGCAAAATCAGTGTTATATTAGTTGCTGCTATTGTGTCACTGCTATATTGTTTTGAAGCTTTCTAATGTACTGAATTGAAATCTTGAAATGACTAGTTTCCAATAAACAACAAGAGCTGACAGCAGTAATGGGAAATTCTTCACAAATCTTATTTTACTTTATCATCTGGACTGCTTTGAGGGATATAGGTTTGGAAATACTTCAATATATTAGGAATCTAAATGCTTGGTCTTAAAACTGTCATTGGCAGCAATGCTTGATAAGAAATGTATTCATTATCTTGCCCATGTAATTGTAACTTTTCTGTATGGTATTTTCACAATAAAAAAACTACCATTAAAGGCTTGGAAAAAATTATATTAAGTGAAGTAAGCCAGGCCCAAAGAAACATAGGTCCCATGGTTTCCCTTATTTGCAATACCTAGTATATGTCTGAGTCAAGCAGAAAAGGTCAGATAAGATGATGTTAGGGAAATGAACCCTAAGATATGTATTCAAATGTTTTTTTTCTTTCATGTGATTGTTTCTAACACATTTATAAGATGATTTCTTTGTTGCTTTGTATGTCCCTCCCCCACAGTATAACCCCTGCTTTCACTGTATTTGATGTCGGTCTAATTTGTGGAGGGGAAGGGGAAAAACAAATCATTTAAATAGGGATACAAGTGGACCCATTGCAACAATGAGATGTACAAATCATTATGTTGAAAACAAACTTTACAACTTTGGTGGGGGGGGGAAGGAGGAGGATTCCGGGTGTGAGGGGTGGGGCGGGAGGAGGATGGGAAGGGATGGGAAAGAGAAACAAAAGAGGAGGCTACAATGCTTGATAAGAAATATACTCATTATCTTGCCCATGCAATTGTAACCCCTCTGTACAGTATCTTCACAATAAAAATAAATAAATAAATAAATAAATAAACTGCCATTACCTTATCTTTCATCTATGGAATATCACCAATGAATTCTTGTCTTCTTTGTGACTGTGTATTGTGGTTTGTGAAACTTCTTACCACACAGAAAAAGCAGCCATCCAGTATTGGTTTGAATTAGCCTAATCAGATGACTTTTATTGGCTATTTATATAGAGTTGCTAGAGAGAAATAGCAAATAAAAGTGGGTCTCAGTGATGCACCAGTGGCTCACACCTGTAATCCTAGCTACTCAAGAGACTGAGATCTAAGGTTCACAGTTCAAATCCAGCCCAGGCATAAAAGTCTGTGAGACTCTAATCTCCAATAAACCACTCAGAACACTGAAAGTGGCACTGTACCTAAAGTGGTAGAGCTCTAGCCTTGAGCTGAAGAGGTGAGGGACAACATTCTGGCTCAGAGTTCAAGCTCCATGGCTGGGGAGAAAGAAAAAAAAAGTGAGTCTCTCCCACCTTTAGTGGGAAGAACTTGTCATACTTAAAGTCAAGATTTGATAACTCTGAATGGGCAAATCCAGTATGCAATCTTTGTATCATTTACAGAATGTTGCTTTAGTAAGATTTGTACTTTTTAAAATAAATAATCTGGTAAAGGGGAATTATTTAATCCCAAATAATAAAATCCCAAATAATAAAAAGAATTTTGAGGAAGAAGGGGACACATGAATCAGTACGTGGCTGGCTGAAGATCACACAGTTAACATAAAGATATAGCAGAAGGAACTCCAGACTGAAAAAGAGATGAAGGAAAGGAAACAAAAACTAATGTGAAAAAGTTAAAAAAAATTGGCTGAAGATTTGCTTAAATTTTATCTTGTATGTGGTGTTGGACTACTTTAAAATGCACCTTAAAGATATTACTACTATTGGAAACTGGAATATGCAACCCCAAGTGGATGTCTCTTAAAGAAGGATTATTTTGAGCAAATTGTTTTGAGAAATAGAAGACACAGCAAAAGCTAAAAAACTAGAATGGAAGTTACCCTTCAGTAAGGAAAAATTCACATTTATAATGGAAATCTCTCCATTGGTATAGACATCTTCCTCTGTGTACTATGATAGGAAGGATGACTACAAAACCTTTCCAATGGGAAAGGCACTGACTTTTATGTGCATAGTAAATCTTTACCAGTTCACTCTGCTTTATCTGGTCACTTACCTGTAACTGGCCTTCTTTATAACCTTCTTTTAATGAGATGATATTTATGGCTGAATTCCAATCCATGTCTTTGACCAACCTATTTCCCTGCATATCTCCTATATATCCATGGGATATCTGTGCTAATGGAATTTCATTTGTTTTACTCTTGTTAACCTGTCTTTTGTCATAAAGGCTCTGACAAGAACTCACAAGGTCAGAGGAAAAATTACTTTTTCTCCTCTATACTTCTAATATGTTAATAACATGTTAATGTTTACCATTACCTAAAGGGCTAACTAATGTTCTTATGTTTTTTATATTGACATCCCTCTAGTCAGGAAAAAACAACATTTTTAATAAAATTTTTATTATAAAATACTGTGCAGAGGCACTACAGTTACATGAGTAAGGTAATGAGTACATTTCCTATTGAGCATTGATGCCTCCTCCTTTGTTTTTCCCCTACCATCCCTTCCTTCCCCACCTCCCCAACTATTCCCCTCTTCTCTCCCCCACCACACAGAAATTGTAAAGTTTGTTTTCAACATAGTGTCTTGTACATCTCATTGTTATAACGGGTCAACCTGTATCACTATTTAAACAATTTGTCTTTTCCCTTCCCTTCTCCAAATTAGAAAAATGTATATACAAGATGTAGGGCACTGGAATCAAATACAGTTAAAACAGGAGTTATACTGTGGGGAAGAAACATACCAAAGAAACAAACAAACAAAAAACCACATAGTACATTATAATTACATTAAAAACAATAGCAAAAAAAATTTGAGCCCCTGTCTTGGGGTTCATTTCACTTAATATCATCTTATATGGTCATATTACATAGCTTTTGACCTTTTCTGCTTGTCTTAGACATGTACTAGTTATTGCAAATAAGGGAAACCATGGGACCTATGTTTCTTTGGGCCTGGCTTACTTCACTTAAGATAATTTTTTCCAAGACTTTCCATTTCCTAACAAATGAGGCAATGTCATTCTTTCTGATGGAGGCATAGAATTCCATTATATATATACATATATATATATGTATGTATATATGTATATATAATATATATGTGTGTGTACATATGTGTATATATATATATATATATATATATCACATTTTCTTGATTCATTCCTCTACAAGCGATATCTAGGTTGGTTCCATATCTTAGCTATGGTAAATAATGCTGCAATAAGCATAGTTGTGCTGGTAGCTTTCGTATGGTCTTGTTTGTGATCATTTGGGTAAATGCCCAAAAGTGGGATTGCTGGGTCAAAGGGGAGCTCTATTTGCAGTCTTTTGAGGAACCTCCATACTGCTTTCCAAAGTGCTTAAACAAGTAAAAAAAACAACATTGTTTATCAAAATATTCACTACTAAGTTTCTTGTGCATGGACTTTCTTCTGAACTCTACTTATTAATACTTTGATTTTTTAAATAAAAGAAGTTGAAAGCTGGGTGCTTTTGGCTTGTACCTGTAATCTTAGCTACTGAAGAAGTTAAGAGCTAAGTTAGCTAGAGCAGAAATGTCCATGAGATACTTTTCTCCAATTAACCACCTAAATAAAAATATAATAATAATAATAATAATAACAAGCAAGAAGTGGAACTGAGGCTCAATGGTAGAGTGTCAGCCTTGAGCAAAAAGCTCAGGGACAGCACCCAAGCCTTCAGTTCAAGCCCCAGGTCTGGCAAATTAATAAACTAATTAATTAATATTAAAAATAAAGCAAGTTGCATTGCTTTGAATTTTAAGTTTGTTCATGAAGTTGCCAGCCTTTATAGTTTAATCAGCCCTCACACCTTGAATTGAAATGTGAACCCCTGAATAAAGTTAAATATCTAATACTCCAAAGAATTTGAGTCTCTCTCAGTTTTTTTTCTTTTAAACTCACTTCAGTTGACAATTTGTTCTTAGAAATCATGGGGCAATGGAACTTTCCCTCTACTGTCTGAATATTTGGAGCTTTTTTTTGTTTTGGTGGGTCATGGGGTTTGATTTCAAAGCCTGGGAGCTGCCCCTGAGCCTTTTTTTTCCCTCAAGGCACTGTTCTACCACTTTAAGTCACAACTCTCCTTAGAGTTTTTAGATAGTTAGCTGGAGAAAAGAGATTCAAGGGCTTTCCTGCCCAGGCTGGCTTGGAAAGATCTCAGCCTCTTGAGTAGCTAGGAGTATATGCATGAACCAACCAGCACTAGGCTTTTTGGTACATTTTGAGCTGATGAACTAAAAATGGGTACATTCACAGGATAAAACATATGCAAACTTTACTGCATGAATAAGTATGTGGTCCTTACACAGTGTGAAAGAATAGGATTGTTTCAATTTGAACTGCAATTTGAGCTAAAAAAGGAAACAGGACTTAGGCCTTCTGGTGGGGAGATAATGACACATTTCAAAAAGGTTTTTGATAAAGAAAGGTTGTGTTTGATGTAGATTAAAGTACCCTAGGTATTAGTCCTCATAACAATAAGAGATAAGAAAGCATCTTTTACTATAGATTAATTTTCTGTTTCTGAAATTACAGGGAGGAAGTTCCCTTAGATAAAGTTAAGAGATTTCTTCCTGTTCTTTATGAGGCAAAGGGGCTGGGAGAAGTCGAGAAAATATAGTTCTCTTTTGCCTGAGTAGTCAGTACACAAAAGGGTCATAATTTGGCCAGCTACCAGTGGCTCATACCTTTTTCATCCCAGATGGCAGACTAAGACTGAGAGGAACTGGACTCCAGACAAAAACAGTCTAGGAAGCATTATCTTCACAGAGAGGAGCTGGACATAATGGGAAGCATTTGTCATTCTAGAAATGATAGGAAGTCTGAAGCAGACAAATCAAGGCTCAGACGTATACTACCTCAAAAAAAATAAATTAACTAATTAACGCCTGGATCAAGTGGTAGCATGCCTAACTAACAAGTATCAGGCCTAATACAAACTCCATTATCACCAAAATGAAAGAAGTGTCAAACTGTGGGATATTCTTTTCTAGGCCAAATAACTAGTAAGAATAAAAATCACTAGTGTTGAGCCTCAAAAAAAGATTCTTCAGAGAATGGGATGTTAGCTGGCTGGGAACTTCCAATTGAAGGAGATTGAGAGACATCAGAACCAGTGTTTCTCTCTGTCTTTCTTCTACACTTTAGTCTTTCTTCCCAGTTCTTCCCACAAAGTAACTTGTAGAACTCTTTCCCAAGGTGGGTCACAGAAAGCAGAAATATAACCTTAACCTTTCCACCTTTCTGTTTAGGAGCTGCCATGGGAAATTCTCTGACCTGCCACATTTGGTAATAGATCATAAGACTTTCATTTAAAAAGCAATTTTCTAGAAATAATGTCAGTTGGCAGTTTATTTTCAAGATGAGGCATTTGACTCAAGTAGTAGCTTGCTTACACAGTGATTTATAGATTTGACAAAGTTCATGCATTGGAAAGTCCCTAGATAAACAAGGTAAATGAACAAGATTGGACCAACTGCAGAAGGAAGAATGGGTGGCAGGAAAAAATAAGAAGAAAAGAAAAGAAAGAAAGAAAGAAAGAATTTGTCAGAAAGCACATGCCCAGAAGAGCATTCTTGCCTCAAGAGAACAAAAACAGCATTGAGATAGTCAAAACCTGATTTAAAATTCAACCATCTCAAGAAGTTCATGTATTCAAACTACTCAATAGGAAGGAAGGAAACTTAGAAAAGAGCCTGGATAGAATTCACACCCCCTATTACCCAGCCAATGGAAAACCGAGAAAGGAGTTTGTGCCCTAATGATAAATTGCTTGTTGCAACTGCCTGTGGTGTGTATGTCCTTCAGACACCCCATCTTGCAAGATTACCATTGAAATCCCATTTTCACTGCACTTCTTGCCTCTGAGTCTGTTCTTTAAACTAGAACTAGCGAATATATTTCTAGAGTAAACTTGCTGACTATTGAGGAAAAACTGTCACAAAGAAAACTAAGAAGAATCTAGATAGTGGACCTTCCTGTATTTATACAAATCATTCTATTAACTTTAGATTGCATCCCTTAGTCCTACCACATTTCTATATAATTGTCCATTCTTCCTAAAAACTGGACAGAAAAATAGTAATAATTGATCAAATAAATAACAGTCAAATCCTTTGATTAAATAAAGTTAATTTTTACTGCCTATGAAATTGCTTTTTTGTTATGAGTGTTAGTTGTTGTCCTTTATCATAGAAAGGAAATGTGTCACTCCTTATGCTGTTATTATTTTTTGGGCAGTCCTGGAGCTTGAACTCCAGGATTGGGCACCATCACTGAGCTTCTTTTTGCTTAAAGTTAGCACTCTAACGCTTGAGCTACAGCACCACTTATGGCTTTTTCTGTTTATGTGGTACTGAGAAATCAAACCCAGGGCTTCATGCAAGCTAGGCAAGCATTCTTCCAGTAAGCTACATTCCCAGCCCCATTGTTATTAATTTTTTACTCCATACTTTACCTCTTTTGGAATTTTGGAATTGGCAAAAGCAGAAGTGAGAGACTCACAAACCTAAAATCAATGTATTGAAGGTTGGAACTTACAGATATGGTAAAAGAAATTCATGTCTCACATTTGTTTTCCTAACAACTCAAGAGGCTGAGATCCAGAGGATCATAATTTAAGGCCAGCCTAGGCAGAAAAAGTTGCTAGATTCCAACTTCAAAATAACCGGTAAAATTCAGAGCTAGAAATGTTTCTTAGGTGGTACAATACCAGACAATCAAGTATAATAGAAAGAAAGAATATTTAAAAATATCTTAGGAATGTGGAAGATTTTTCTGAGAGTCCTAACACCATCATTTCCACTCCTTTTATGGTCCTTGTTATGACAGTAGCCAGTGAGTTTCATTTCACATGCTGTTTAGATTATAATGATGTTACAGGTTCTGCAGCGGCTGCTGTATCAGCCTTCTTAGATCTGCTCCATTTTGGCTGGCCCAGCAGTAAAAGGATTTTGTCTTTAGATAAGCAGGAATTGGTGAGGTAGAAATTCAAGTAGTTCAAATAGGCAGTATAAGATTAGAATAGGGGTAACACTATAAACAAAGAAGGGCCTTATTTTTTAATTAAAAAATAGATGAAAGAGACAAGGTATAAAATTAGAATGAGCAACACAGAAAAGGCTAACATTTAAGGTTATACTATATTGTGACATTATCAGAAGTCGATGACAGCTTTCAAAAGATGTGGAACTCTCAGATGGTTATATTCCCATTCTATAGGATGGGCACCACGTTCCTTCTTCACTTCTATCTCTTTCTTTTCCTTACAGATGGAGACTGAAAACCTGATGGTAATGTGGTTAATGTGATTAGTATTCCTAAAATTGCCTCTTGAGATGTGTTAACAATTAAACAAAAACTTTAAAGGAGGCTTAAAAAAAGAGGTTAAGCTCTGTGTATAATGTAATAACAGCATGTACAGTATTTTGCAATTAAGTGCATTTTGTTAAAAGCAAAATGTTTGCAGGTTCCTCAAATCTGTTGGTGCAGTGCCTGTCTACATGTAATTCCTACATGTAGGAAAACTATGTCATTTGAGTTCAAAGGTTTCTAAGAGTTAACTCAGACTGCAGAAACAACTACAAAACACAGCAGTTTTAAAACCAGGCTGCAGAAAGTTAAAGGGGCATTCCCTCATGTTTCAAGGTTCCTAAAGGATATTTAAATGCAAAGTAAAGTGCTATAGATTAGTAAAAAGGCTTTGAAAATAAAATCAGAAATGGGTTTCTAGATAAAAAATTTGGAAAGTAAAAATTTCTCTAAGTGTTTCAAAGTGGCAAAAGGAGAAATTTGTTTTGCTGTGCAATGTCTGTTTCTCAAGAATGTGAATTGCTTTGGTTTCTGAGCATTTTCCTGTATTCTTCATCGTAATCATAGTAGTTTGACTTGATAACAATGATTTCAATTAGTGTCATATATTCAGTTAAATATTTAAAAAAAGATTGTTTAATAGCTGTGTAAGTTTTGCCTTTACAAGTCTTTTGTAACAATTACAGGTAGGCCCTCAGAGAAACAAATGACTCTTATAAAAGTTTGTCAGATATAACTTTGATTCTCAGTAAGTTCCAGGTAAGCCATGCTTAAAACTATTACTATTGATTTCCTTGTTGCTTCAATTGGTGTAAAGGGGCTTTTGACAAAGACCCATTTGATCTGAGGACTGTGGTTTGAAGCCAGCAGACTCTCTTCTCTAATTGGCCAAGAGAGTACTGGAAGGGTGGTACTGTAGATCAAAGTGATAGAGTGCTAGCCTTCAGTGGGAGAGCTCAGGGACAGTGTGCAGGTCCTGAATTCAAAACCAGCAACTGACCAAGGAAATGCTGACAGGGGCATTATCCTAAGCATGGAGAAGATACTAATGGGACAAAGCTTGTCCTGGAAATAATGGAGCATCCAGAGGCAGTTAAAAGACACTGTTCAGATGAGAGGAATGATATCTGATCTTGGAGTCACTTCTTTTGGGCCCTTTAAAATTAATCAGAGCTGGAAGGTCATAAGAAAATGATTTATAAGCATGCCTATCTAATGCTCATTTGTCCACTTTGAAACTGGACAGAAACTTACAACCTTGGTTGCCAGTCATCTGTTATAATGGGTAGTAAAAAGCTAGGTTGTCCAAGGGGGGATAATTTAAAATCACAGCCTAAATCAGAACCCTAACTGTCAGTGAATTTTGATCTGGCAACAGTCACATAAATTCAACTATTTAGGAAAAAAGATTTATACAAAATAGGGCATGGACCTGAAATCATGTCCCTATTGAAAGCTGTCTAAAAGCCTACACAGGTAACATTGTGGAAGTCAGCAAATATCAATTTCCCCAGGCAGCCAGGAAAATGATTTTGAAAACCAGAGTACTAAACAGGCTGCACTACTATAGCTCAATGAGAAATCTGTACAGTTGTTAAAAGTTAAATGTATGTAATTTCCAGCTTGGATTAAAATATGTTTCCTAATGACATCAATCTTGGCAACCACTTAGTAAAAAAGGCTAAGGTTTTAAGTCTCTGGTCAATGTCCCTAATTCAGCTTGAAGAAGTTATAGAAAATGGATTTTTGCCCATCAATTCCCTTTAAGATCAAGGGACCAAAGTCATTTTGGGGAAAAATAAGACAGAATAGGTAAAAATAGACATGGGAAAATAGTGATATGTTACAGGTTCAAGCCTCATATGTCTGTTGAGGAAATACTAACCTTATTGGAGGAAATGTGGCTACCGAAATTTGTTGCCCTGGTACATTGTCCCTGGCATAGGAAAAAAAAAACCGCCTTGAAAACCAGTGAGGCCCCAGCCAGCCACCCAAGCCTTAGGTTATGTTAATAATGCTTCCTTAACTTAAGTCTGTGCAGAACTTGCAGGCAACTCAGCAGGAGGTATGTAAACAAATCCAGGGCATACTGTTGCTGCCCAGCCTGGAACCTGCCCATCCTTTCCAACAGGAGATTCCCTTTGGATTAGGAAATTCAAGGATCACCTTGCAGCCATCTGAAAGGGACCTTACATCATCATCTTGACCACCGCTACCATGGTAAAAGTAGACAGGACCCCTGCCTGGTTCCATCGCAGGCCACTTTGGATCTGCTGGAGCTAAAACTTTGTGTCACCCTTCTGTCATCTCCTTCCCTGGAGCCTCCTTTTTGTGACACTCTTTCTGTGGTACATAGAATTGTAAACCTTACCCAGCCTAACCTTGGTTATGCTAATAAAACAGGGTTAGCACCAGAGAGTCTCTTGTAAACATTGTTTAAAGTACCTTGGTTAGACTCATGGTCCTTAGGGCCCAAAGCAGCTCTCTCACTTGAGAAATCAACGATTTGATTTCATGTACATAAAACCAGTGGGGAATGAAATAAGGATACTGGATCTAAGTAATGACATCTTGGCATCTTGATAAAAGTTAATAGAAGGTGAGAACTCTAGAGGTTATAGAGGACATTTTTTGAATTGCAATCATGTCATGAGTTGTTGGGCTCCAGGAAGTTCATGCTTCCTCTAGGTACTTTGGGTCCTGATGACCCCTTATTGTTCCCTTGGACAGTCTGCTTTGCCTATGTATAACAAAATATGCTCATCTAGCATGCTATATTTTATGTATAACACTTTTGTTAAGGCTTGCTCTCACCCCCATCATGTGGTTTTTGTCCTTAAAAGCTTTGTGCTAGTTCTGTACTGAGCTACAGGTCTTTGATAGAAGAGTCCACCTACAGTTGCTGGCTCTCCAATAAAGACTCCCAATTCAACCTCTCAAAATGGAGTTCTTTGTTTCTTTCCATGCAACATCATTAATCAATCTTATCTCAATGTCATTTGCTCATCAATATTAGGAAAAAAGAAAGGCTATATTCTAGCTTCCATTGTAAAGTTCAAACTTCCTGAAATTATTTTGAGATAGGCTCTCAGTAAATTGACCCAGACTTACCTGAAACTCATTGTGTACCTCAGGCTAGACTGAACTCACAATGCTCTTGCCTCACCCTCTCAAGTAGCTTTTTATTGTAATTTAGCAGTAGAGTGGGCAGATTAATTTAGTGATTAGATGCAGATCATCTCAAGCAACAACATTTTCCTCTTCCTTTCAGGGTAAAATCAAGAGAACTGAAGCTTTTGTTATTTAATTTGACTTCATAAAGATAATGAACATTAAAAATAAGCAGTATCCAATCCTTAGCCAGGAAACAATACATATGAAGCTAAGCTTTGTTTAGATTGAGATGCTTGAGTTTTGCATTGAGTTCCTTTTTTTAGCTTGTAAAGCTAGGTACACTGCTGGCAGAGCATAAATCATGATAAATCTCTATTCAATACACTTAGGATTTGGGGACTTTGACTTTTTTAACCTGGAAATAGACTCCTTTTTCCCCTCCCCCTTCATCCCACCCTAGCACTTAATACTTCTGAAAGATGAATTTCATCAGTATCCCTGTCTATCAGCCAAAACACTCAGATGTTCTTTAGTATGGAATCAGAGAAAGGCAGAACTTTTACAAATATCTGTCACTGTATTTAGCACAAAGAAGGATGATTTTCTTAAGTAATCCTTGTACATTTCTCATTCTGTAGCATATGGACATGAGAAGTGAGAGATTTGCAGCTGAAGACTGTTATCATTCTTGGTGATCATTTGCATTTATATAGCACCTTTTATAGGAGCAAATCAAATCATTAAAGCTATTATACTAATGAATGTGAGGCAGCAAGTGTAATTACCTCCAAGGATATGGTGAGGCAGCCAAGGTCCCAGAGGAGCCAAAAGAGGAGCCAATTAAGTTCAGGTCTCCTATGCACTTCTAGAGACTCATATAGTTCCTATGGAGCTTTGAGGCATTGAGAAAATTCCATCACTACTTTGATGAGGTAATTCCTGAGCCTAATGTTTTGAACAAGTCTTTCAAAATTGTTTGGATCTCCTAATTTTACATTTGTCTCCAACAAAGACTATGTTCCAGCCTGTATGTGATAGACTAGAACAGTCCTTTCAAGTAAAGGCTTAACTTCATTAATAAATTTGCACTTTTCAAAGGGTTATTGCTTCATAGACTATAATAAATTAAGCACTATGCTAAAGTATACCCTTTAGATTTTCAGTTTTTTGGAAGATTTTAGAGTGGTAGACTCTCAAGATTAAAGAGGACATCAAGGCCATTCTTCCTGGACTTCCCCAATGGCAGTATACCAACAGGTCAACTAGCTTAAAATGAATGCCAGATATGGAGCGAAATAATTACTAAGAAACTTCCAGAAAATGGTGAGGAGTTTCTCATTTTCTTCATCATTATTCACTCAATATGTATGATGTGGTGTACCTATCTTGTTAATGCCATCCCTGAGTATATAGTGATAGTGAGAGGAAGAAAGCCCAGGCCCAGATTTCGGGCCCCGTAACCGACAAAAAAAAGCTGGTTGAAGAATGACAATATTGACTTTTTAAAATTTATTTATTTTTATTGTGAAAATACAGAACAGAGGAGTTACAATTACATGGGCAAGATAATGAGTACATTTCTTATCAAGCATTGTTGCCTCCTCCTTTGTTTCCCCTTCCCATCCTTTCCCATCTCACCCCCTCACAACCCCCCCTCCCACTCCCCCCCACCAAAGTTGTAAAGTTTGTTTTTTGACATAACGACTTGTACATCTCATTGTTACAATGAGTCTACCTGTATTCCTAATTAAACAATTTGTTTTTTCTTTTCCCCTCCACAAATTATACCAACATAAAATACAATAGAAGCAGGGATATACTGTGGGGGAGGGACATACAAAGCAACAAAGAAATCATCTTATAAATATCTTAGAAACAATTACAAGAAAGAAAAAACATTTGAATACTTATCTTGGGGTTTATTTCACCTAACACAACTATGTTTATTGTGGCATTATTTATCATAGCTAAGATATGGAACCAACCCAGATGCCTCTCAGTAGGTGAGTGGATCAAGAAAATGTGGTATATATACACAATGGAATTCTATGCCTCCATCAGAAAAAATGGCATTGCCCCATTTGTTAGGAAATATTGACTTTTTTAAAATACTGCTTCTTAGATGCTGTAAAATTCTGATAGATCGTCTAACGTCTCATAAACATTTTACAGACTTATCAACAAAACATTTCCTTCAAAGAGAAGTTATCCATTCAACCTTAACTTTAAATCTTTTCTTTTTGTGGTCACAGACTCATACTTGTGTTTATTGTTGCATTTTTCTTTATATGTTTTTATTATAAAAATTACAGAGGAGTTACGGTTACATGAGTAAGGTAATGAGTACATTTCTTATCAAGCATTGTTACCTTCTCCTTTTAAACTTTTAAATCTTGATTCTATGCTCTGTCTTGTGTTTACCTGCTGTAAATTGTCTTTTAATTTGATAATCATTCCCTAGGTTGTTTCTAAGTACTATGTAAAAACAATGCTTCTCTACCTGCTAATGAATAAGAAAAACACAGCTAGGTAGTCTGGAGCAGTGAAATGGGGAGGCTGAATCTAGCTGGCACCATCTTGGCCAGGTGGTGGATAGGGAATTTGGTTTAACTGGTGCCATCCTATCTTCATAATGGAGGAAGGTCAAGCCTCATCCCCCAGGTGATTGGTGTCCCTGAATTTCTTGAGGCAGTGTAGGGAGCTTGGATGATAGGCTACTGGACCTGTCAGTCCTGTGCCTTGAACATGGGAAACTCGAGTTAAGATGCTGTCCCCTGTCCCCTGACACTATTTAGGCCCAGACCAGCTCATGTGCTATTATGCCAGGTCTCCTGTCTCCTGTGTCTCCTGTCTTTTATCTCTCCTCTAGTCTCCCTAGCATCCCACTTCAGCTCTCCATTGGGGTTGATCTGGTTTGTTGATATTGTTTTGTTGCTCTTTCTTTCTTCTCCTGCTCTCATGGCTCAGTTTTCTATCAGTGTTAAGCATATTTGAAGGATTGCAAGTCTTTGTGATGAGTCCACCTGCATTAGCTACATTCCAACAAAGACTACCAATTTGACTTCTCAAAATGTGGCTTCTCTGTCCCTCACAATCAAGTTACCTTACAAAATTAGGAATGAAGGTAAGGCTCAGGCTACCAGATTGCATCCTAAAACCCTAGATGGACCACACATAGAGCTGGGTATTAACAAAATATCCCTATATTTGAGCGAAAGCAAGAGAAACTGTTACATAGACAGGATTCAAAATGTCATAATAAGTAGCATATATCATGTGGCCCATCTTAGTGATTCTTGTTCTTATATTGTCACAGGCTCTGGCTAAAAATGGTGCTTCCTCTTCCCATTATGTCCTGGATTCTCACTCAAAATTCTATGTCAGAAGTAAAGTATTGCCTTGTGAACAATCAGACATGCCCTATTGGATTTGCTTCCATATTTGTTCCCTGAGACAGCAGAACCAACTAAATGAATCCAGGTGACACATGACCAAGCCATTAGGCACCCAGTACAAAAACTAGACAAGGAAGGTTACCCAGGAGACTTTCCCCCAAACTATAACAATTGCCTTTCAAAAAGACTATATAGACTCTGGAACACAGAGTCTGAACTCTGCTTTTCCTTTTTATAAACTTGCTGCTTTCCTACACTTAACTATTTCTCAGCTTCTTAATTATTTACTTGGAGAGGACTGATATGCCTAGACAGCATCACATCCCTGCAGATCTACTCTCCAGTTTAAACTAAGGAATGCAACAACCATCAAAGGGGAAGGGCAAAGATGATCAAATGCATATGCGAATTCCTCCCCCTGGCTGGGCAGCATCTGAGCAGTGACAAATCTCTTTAGAGAAGTCTATAAGGGGAGATCCCTGATTTCATGTCACCTAGTAGCCCAGCTCTATTGGATAAAACCTTAAACCCCTTCAGCTTCTACCTATTCACTTTTTATCTGAAAGGTCCTCCTCACCCCTAAAGATATGCTTCTGCTTTGCTAGTTAGTAATACTCTACTATCTCCCCATTCTATATGGTTCTTTTGCTATACATAAGACAGCAACCTAGTCTTACTTATTGTACTCAAAGACAGGAATGTTTGCAACACCCCAAACATTAAACTTATTCCTACCTCTAGCAGAGTATCACAGGCAGACACATAATATACATTTTCTGAAGATCTAGATGCCCCTATGTATGATCTTCATGAGATTATTTCATGTGCCCCTGCCATCTTCTGTTCAAAGATAAATTCTAAAATTTTACAAATGAACAATAAATATTAAATACCATGATACATTGTTAGATATGGGTTTGACCAATGAGAAAATTAAATAAGTTGGCAAACATCTAATTAAAGCCTTAAAGTCACTAAAAACTATAAGTTCAATGAGAGGAGATAGCCACATGGTTCAAGCAAAAAAGAGCTTATTGGGAGAAGAGCGATCTGCTGGCCCTCATGATCTGGAGGCATGCAGCAAGAAAACAGAAGAGCAAAGAGGGAGGGGACTGGGTGGTGAGTGGGATTATATAGGGAAAGGTGGGAGGTGTGACCACCTCTGATGCCCAAGTGACCTAAGATCCTGAGGAACCTCTCACTGTCCAAAGGAGGCAAGACTGAGGCAGTGCAGGAAGTGATCTGAATGGATGAGAAAGTGACTTCAGAGTCTGGGGTCCTTTACAGACCCACAGACAAGTGATTACTGGTTTCAGGCAGGTGAAAAGTAAGAGAGAGGGGTCTGTTCTCCAAGGTAGACCTAACAATAACAAAGAAACATAAACACATATTCTTACGCTATTGATTTTCTTCTTTTTATGTGTCAGAATATTGTGTCTCAAACTAGATTTGGGAATTGAAATCAGATAGTACATAACCCCACACCAACACTTTTTATCACCAAGACATTGCTCTGAGACTCATCAAGAACAATTAAATGATTATTGTTCTGCTCCTGAGCTTCCTTTCTACCTGTCACATTAAAATGATGGGTGCTTTTTGTATTTATCCCAGAGCAGTTTCTTACTAAATAACTATATAGAATTGTCAGAAAGGTAAGATGGAGAGACTATTAAGAGAAAGGAAGAGCCCCACCAATCATGTGGGGACTAATGGAGACCAGGATTCAGGATTTAGTCTAGTTGGGCAAACTAAGTATTTTAAACTAAGGGGGTTGATAACAACAGAAGCAAAAAGTATAGTTTCTCACCTTCTCCTGCCTTTTTACCTTCGAATAGGCCATAAACTATTTAGATTATAGGACCCTTAGTCAAGAGTGATCTTGTCCTTTACTCAGTGCCAAGAAGAATTTGAACCAAAGCCTAGCTAAGTCCCTATCAATGTATTACCTTTTAGGTCATAAATAGACTTATCTTCCCATCATCAGAAGTATGACTTATTAAAAATACAGTTTCTGTAGGCCTTTGGATCTTTATTTCTGAAGGCGTTTTTATTATGCAAAAGTTATATTAAGTAATGTACATTTTTGTTTGTTTGGTTTCATTTGGTTTTAGTTTTAGTTATGGTGTAGCCATGAACTTTGTGATAATTTTGTGATCATTTTTGTGATAATTTTACCTCTATAGTCTTTAACATTATTTCTTGTGGTGTTGGATACAATCTTCAATTTTCAACTTTAAATAACATTTTTATTTTTTAATAAAATATTTTGTATTGTAGATACTGTAAAGAGGGGTTACAGTTACATGAGCAAGGTAATGAGTCCATTTCCTATGGAGCATTCTTCCCCTCTCCTTTGTTTTTCCCCTACCATACCTTTCTTGTCCCTGAATTGAGGGGAATCTTCAGACTGACTCTTGCTAGATAATTTACAAAACACCAACATTAATTGAATTTCTAGGTGTTAATTTTCAAAGGAAGCATTGCTAACTAGGATACTTAAGTTTATAATTTTAAGAGCTCTACTTACTAGTGGCAGTGTGTCCAGGAAATTAAATGATTAGTCATATACTTTAAAAAAGGCATAAAATGTAACAAGAATAAGATATAAAAAGAGATAATGCATGTGAATTTGGGAGCTAAAAGACAAAGGTTCAAATCTCAGCTTCTCTAGCTGCTAACTGTGTAACGAATTATTTTGTGCCGTAATTTATTTACCTCCAAGTTTATTTGAAGAATGGGATCTAGTACAAAGTGCTAGTAGGTCATGCCTATAATACTAACTACTCAGGAGTCTGAGATCTAAGGACTGACATTCAAAACCAGACGGAGAAGATAAATTCAATAAATCAAAAAACCTCTTATTTTCAACTAAACAGCAAAAAGCAGGAAGTGCTGTGACTCAAATCATAGACTGCTAGACTGAGCTGACAAAGTCTATGGAGTTCAACCTTGAGTGAAAGAATGGTAGGGGGAAAAAAGAAAAAAATAATAAAATAAATTAGAATGTAATTCATTCATGTGCTATGAGAAATGAATACAGAACACGGCACTCAGTAAACACACAGTATATATTATTTTCACAATAATACATATTTTCAGAGTTCAAAATAGAAAGGTTGCATGGCATAAAAGCATGTTTTATGTAGGTCCCCCAAAATCTGATGAATAAAGTGTACCATTTCTTTTTTTTTATTTTTTTGTGAACATACTGTACAGAGGGGTTACAATTACATGGGCAGGATAATGCGTACATTTCTTATCAAGCATTGCAGCCTCTTCCTTTGTTTACCCTTCACATCCCTTCCTAGCCTCCCCACCCACCCCTCCACCAAATCCTCCCCCCGCCGCCGCCTTACACCAATGTTGTAAAGCTCGTTATGTTTCTTTGGGCCTGACTTACTTCACTTAATATGATTTTTTCCAAGTCTTTCCATTTCCTAACAAATGGGGCAATGTCATTCTTTCTGATGGAGGCACAGAATTCCATTGTGTATATATACAACATTTTCTTGATCCATTCCTCTACTGAGGGACATCTGGGTTGGTTCCATATCTTAGCTATACTAAATAATGCTGCAATAAACATAGTTGTGCTGGTAGCTTTAGTGTGTTCTTGATTGTAAACATTTGGGTAAATGCCCAAAAGTGGGATTGCTGGGTCATAGGGGAGCTCTATGTGAAGTCTTTTGAGGAACCTCCATACTGCTTTCCAAAGTGGTTGAACAAGTTTACATTCCCACCAACAATGAAGTAAGGTTCCCTTCTGTCCACATCCCCTCCAGCATCTGTTGTTGTTAGAGTTCTTGATTTTTGCCATTATAATTGGAGTGAGGTGGTATCTCAATGTTGTTTTGATTTGCATGGCTAGGGATGTTGAGCATTTTTCTTTCTTCTTCAGAGAAGTTTCTCTTTAAGTCTTTGGCCCACTTATTTACTGGGCAGTTGTTTCTTTGAGGATTTGTTGTTGGGGGGGTTAATTTTTTGTGTTCTAAGTATATTTTAGATATGAGACCCTTGTCCGTTGTATGGCTAGTGAAGATCTTCTACCAATCCGTGGGCTTTCTATTGATCTTGCTAGCTATGTCCTTTGCCATGCAGAAGTTCTGCAACTTCATGCAATCCCATTTGTCCAACCTTTCTTTGATTTGTTGTGCTTCCAGGTCTCTGTTCAGAAAATTTCGGCCTGAGCCAAGGAGACCTAGGGTTTCTCCTATTCCATCCTGTAATGTTTTCAGAGTGTCTGCTTTGACTTCGAGGTCTTTGATCCATTTGGAGTTGATTCTGGTGCAGGGTGATATATAAGGATCTAGCTTTAGTTTTCTACATGTAGTTAACCAATTTTGCCAGCACCATTTACTGAAGAGGCTGTCTTTCTTCCATTCTATTGTTTTAGCTCCTTTATCGAAGATTAGATGGCTATAGGTCTGTAGGTTCATTTCTGGGTTTTCAATTCAAAGTGTACCATTTCTGATGCTAGATAACCATAGTGTACTAAGTTTTTTACTCTTTCTTGGACAATTTCAGGTAAATTTTCCTAGATTTTAACATTATCTCACCCACTGAATGCATCATAATTAAGATGTAATATAAGTGTAAAACATATACCAGATTTCTGTATCTTTAATATGAGAAAAAAGTCATAAATTAATTTTTGTATTAATGAATATTAAGACTATTGTTGATATTTTGAGTAATAAAATATGTTTTAAAATTAACTTTGTGAGCTTTGTATGCCTTAGTGCTCAGGAGCCTGAGGTAAGAGAACCTGAAGTTGTAGACCAGCCTTGTCTAGAGAATTAGACTTTCTCACCACAAAACACACAATAACAAACAAACCAGTGCCACATGTTTCTTTTTCCCTTATTTATGTGACCATCAGAAAATTTACAACTGCATATATGTGATTCACAATATTTATATTTTTTCTAAATCTATTAAAGGTAGAATTACTGGATCCAAGCATATGCAATAAACATCTTGTGTACACTTGGATCCAGTAGTCCTAATTGGGGAATTATCTGAATATAACAATCTATGGATACCACTTTGCCCATAAACTCAATCCAATCCAAAAAAAAAGACTGGATAAATTAATACATATTCAATCAAAGGAATTCTATTTTTCTTCCAAGGGGTAGATTTTACTTTTCAACTTGCTTTATATTTTACTGTTTGTTGTTGTTGTTCAGAAAAAGGACAGGTTTTTTTTTTTCAGAAATAATATTCTATTTGGAAAATTAGTCTTGTTCACATTTCTGATCTTTATTCTCTGGATTTATCCTGTCCAAGATGAGCTAATTTTAAATGTGGTTTCATTTTTGTTTGTTGATTATTTGTTTTTCAGAGCTGGGGATCAATCCCATCACCTTGTATGTTGGATGAGTGCTGAACCACTGAGCTGTGCTCAATCCTGATTTGTACATTCTCTATTACTTGAGCCAAGCCTCCAGTCCTAGTTTTGCTAATTAATTGCAGGTAGAATCTGGGACAGTTTTGATCTCAAACTCCTCAATAGTTAGGGTTAAGCATGAGTCACGGGCATCCATCCTGCAGCTTTATTAACTAATTTGTGGTTAATAAATTAATAATCTGATCAGTTTTAAGTAGTCCTATCAGAACTAATGCTGGGATGTTTAAATAACTGAACCTAAAGATGAGAAGATTTACATTTAAGCTTGTTGAACACTGTAGTCAGATTGTCAACTTCTCAATGACTCATTGGTCATCAGAATAAGTTAACTTCAGAATACTTAACAGTAAATGGAATAGATTAAGTAAATAGAGGCAAAATAAATGACTCTATGTAAGGGTCTTTGGTCCTTTCTTTTCTCCATCAAATAAAGAATTATGAGTCAGGAACAGTGTGAAAAGAGGTCAAGTTTATTTGAAAGTGATGTTAATACATCAGAAAAGTCACCGCTAGTTATTAGTAGGTTGGAAGATGCCCTCAATCAGGGCTCCCCATTGGGCAAACAACTTTATGTTGTATGAAATCTTGTCTAGATGCTTCCTGGGCAAGGAGGAAGAGGAGGAAGAGAAGGAAAATACAGACTTCTACATCCTCTAAGATGATCACAGTAGACCTGTGTTAGATGAATTTTGAGCTGAGATCTGAATGAAATAGGAAACAGATACATGAAGATTACATGCCAAGTTTCTAAAGAGGGAAGGGGATAGATATGACTGTGTAATAAAATAAAGTCTGCTTCAGCTCAGGAACCAGACAAGATATTAAGAATAGAAGTTACAGAGGCAAGCTGTAACTTTATTATATAAATTCCTGTAGACCTAGACAACATTTGAAGTTTATCCTATTTGCTGTACAAGCCACAGAAGGTGTTAAGAAGCAGAAGGGTGATATCTCTAAAGCTTAAAGCTTCCTGCTTTTTTGCTCGTATGATAGGTTTTCCATAGTTCCATATTTTCAGCTCACCGTAAGTTTAAAAATTGCTATATTCACACATATCATTCAGAATGACCTTATTTGTAAGATCTATAGCATGTCATAATTCCTATCATTAATTTTTAAATTATGAGAAATAAGCCAATGGCTGTTTGGATCTGCCAATGTACAGGCAGAGACAGCATTCCTCAAGCTTAGTTCTCATTCAACCTGAACAGTGTGTCAGAGAGGAGGAAAGCAGAAACAAGCAAAGCTGGAAATATTCTCAAAAGGTCAGTGAGTGTTCCAGAGAAGGAAAACCAAGACAACCATGCAAATCAGCAGTGTCCCAAAGGTGCTGCTGCTGCTGAAAGCAATCAAGCAGGGCCCAAAAGAAAAACTGGCAACAAGATAAACCTTTAAATGCCTCTTCACATTTCATATTGATTTCTTTGTTCCTGGATTTAACTAACATGTCATTCATTAGGGAACATCTGTTGAAAACCAACAAAACACCTTTTATTTCTCAAGCAGAATTATGGATGCTATTTGCTTTTACTAATAGTTTAAGAAACTTAAAGTTTACCAAACCAAGTCACTTAGACTTAGGCAACAAATATGGAAAATAAAATAAAAATGACTCAAAAATCTCAGGGAGATTTTTATGAGCTGCTTTTGAGCAAGTAGCTGACTCTCAGATTTGTAATCATATATATAATCCTACAGTGAAGTTTCCAAAAACCTTTAAAATAGAGTCAATATAAATACAAGGTTACAAGGTCTCTGAACAAGGAGCTCAAAGTATCATTATGGTATATGATAAGATAAGGAATATACATTGATTTAAAAAGCAGGCAAAGAAAATTCTTCACAGAGATGATGATATTTCAGCTGATATTTGAAAGGTACATGAAAAATAATAACAGGAGCAAGGATTATAGGGAAATACAAGATAGCCTGAAGTACCAGAGAAAATATCAGAAATCTGGTCATATCATTTAAAACATCTGGCAGTGGATGGTCCTTCAATTCTTACAGTCCATGAATAATGTCTACAGGTAATAGGTTGTCTATTTAAGCATCAGACATGAGTAAAGATAAATATAATCAGATGTTTGGAGATATTAACCAAGTATCCAATAAAGCAAAATGATATTTACCATTCTTCCTGTGAATCTCAAGTTATTTTTTAGATAATTTAGTTTGATCCACTTGTAAACAAAACATTATAACTTGCTTTATTCCAATACCCTTCTGAAGCATCCAAATGCATGCATACAAATATATATACATCATATATATACATGTATACATATATACATATTATATATATCAACAAGAAATAAGACATTAGGGATAAATTACTGATAACATTTATACAGTAAATTAATGCTATAACTTACAAAATGCCTCTAGGGTTACCTGCTATCCTGAGAGGAGTCAGCAAAAATCTTCCAGCCACTATATCTTTGGATCTACCACATTCCCTCCAATGTGATGCTCTTCTGAGTTGTACAAAGCCAATGACTAGGTTTGATAAGGATATTATAGCTGATCTACCTCTGATGACACAGGACTTCTTCGACAAGAAATTTCTACTTTGTAACTCTCCCTTGCTTGAGGTAAGACTTTCCTAGAAGTATACTTACTGCATTCTGACATTCTTACTAATTATACTGGACATATCATATTGCTTGATAAAAGGTTTGATGAAACAGCTGAAGGGTAAGCTTTAGAGGTTCAGTCCATAAATGCTGATCTATTGTTTCTAGGTCTGTGTTGAACCTGGTGTCTTAGTAGAAGGGTGTGACAAACAGGAGTTCCTCACCATATAGTGCCAAGAGCCAGAAAGAGACAGAAAGGGCCCAGATTGGGTGGCGGGAGTGGGGGGAGGCTGGGAAGGGATGGGAAGGGTAAACAAAGGAGGAGGCTACAATGCTTGATAAGAAATGTACTCACTATCTTGCCCATGTAATTGTAACTCCTCTGTACAGTATTTTCACAATTAAAAAAGGGGGGAAATGTCCCAAGTAATCATTATAGCAAACATTTTAGAAAATTAGGTTTAGGCTGAGGGTATAACTTCACTGGTTGAGTGCATGTATTTGATCTCTGGCACCAAAAACAAACAAATAAAATTCAAGTTTAAATATAAGAAGTCTGTGACATAGTTCCTTGTTACTACAGTTGTTACAGGATTCACAAAGAATATGGAATGTTTCTTTCTTCTTTTTCTGTTTTTTTAGAGTCTCAATATATAACCCAGTTGGCCAACATCTTACTACCTCTGAAATCTGGGATTGCAGAAATGAAAAACCATGCCCTCGAGAATGTAGAGTATTTGACTATTCTGAATAAAAGGTTTAATTTATAGATATATATTTAATAGTGAACACAGGTCTTGGTACCTTACTAAGCTCTCATAGGATGTTTTAAAACATAATAAAAACAACCTCACTCAATTTTCTGAAGTAAAATTTATAAGGTCATTATTCTTTAACCAAGGTGTAATGAAACTTTAAAGATAAACTCATTATAACAAACGTAATATTCTAAGAAAAAATGCCAAGGTGTTATTAATTAAGATAGATTACTAATTTTTGCTATAGGCCACAGTGAACTCTGGACACCTTAAAGATGAAAAAGTAAACTATAAAGTTTTAAGAATTAACAGCTTAAAGGGAATATCTGGATTTTAGTTATGAAATGAGTTCCCTAGAAAAAAGCACTGAGAGAAATTACAATGAATAAATTTAGTATAGATATTTTAATCATTTTAATATAGAAAATTTTAAAGAAAACATGCAAGACACATTTACAATAAAAGTCACAGAATAATAGATAAATGTGGTAAGTTTTTCTTTTTTGTTTTTGTTTTTGCAGGTCATCAGCCCTGAGCTCTTTTTACTCAAGGTTAGTACTCTACTACTTTGAGCCACAGTGCCATTTTTAATTTTCTGGTAGTTGATTGGAGATAAGAGTCTCACAGAAACTTTTCTGACCAGGCTGGCTTTGAACCATGATCCTTAGATCTCAGCTTTCTGAGTAGCGAGGATTATATGTGTTAGCCACCAGTGCCTGGCAGGTAAATGTTTTATATGTATTTCTAGACAACTATTAAGGGACTCTAATATTTTCTTTTCCTAAGTAATTTATTCCTGTTTCTTTCCACACTAGCTTTTATTGCCTTTAATTACCTTTCAGACTATTTTCTCAACTAACAAAGTTCTGCTTGTTCTAAAGGTAGGAAACAAAATTAAATGTCTCTCAGATAAAAGAGCTCCATTATAAAATGACTCAGATAGAAAATGAATGCACTTTTGACCTGTACATTCTATATTTAATCTACATGGTCTTATTTTTATGCTGTTTGGATGAATGTGAATCACATACATCAATGCTGGTCAAATGTATTTCCTGCCCTTGTGAGAACAGCATTTCATCTTGAGAGTAAAATTTTTGATAGTCAAATATAATGATGAAATAACTCCGGTACACATTCAAATGAACCCGAGTGAATATCTTTAAAGAATGAATGAAGAACAGATATTGGCAGGTGTGGTGGCATATACCTGTAATCCTGGTTACTCAGAAGCCTCAGGAAGGAAGACAGTGGGTTCTGGGGATATCTTTGGCAACATAGTGAGATGCTGTTTTAAAAACAAGCAAGCAAGCAAACAAACAAATAGAAACATACACCTAAAAAGGACACAATTGTTAAAATAGGTCAACTCCGCCCACGAGCACTGTTCAGCCTGCATGCTCTAACACATAGCTACTCTTAACCCTTGTGTTCAATCTGTAAAATGGTGTGGATGAATTCATCGGATAATTTAATAGTCTCAGTGGTCATATAACATATTTCAGGTTTATCAGTAATTGAAGCCTCCAAACCAAAGAATGATAAAAATTATCAACATTTAAAATGAGGTTTTTAGATGTCAAAAATGTTAAGATAGACACTCTTCTGTGTTATTGACACTAATATGAAGGGACAAAGCTTTTCAAGAAAATAATTTCCCAAAAAGTCTTAAAAGAGATTCACACCATTTGGTTTAATTCTCAGAATATACATTGTAGAAGTAATTAGAAAATCTGACAAAAATGTATGCATTGTACCTATATTGTTAAGATAGGAATAAACCTAATTTACAACATTGCTATAAAACAATTACAAAAATTACAACCAGAATTATATATTCTCAGCCGAGTGTGATGACACACACCTGTAATTCCAACACTTAGGAGGCTAAAATAGGAGAATTATGGGTTTGAGGCCAACTTGGACTATAAAGATTACCAGGGAACCCTGTGCTACATAGTGAAACCCTGTCTCAACAAACCAATAACAAAAAATGAATTGTGTTCTCAAAAGATTTCTTAATATTATTAGCAACTAAAAGTTCATTAACTTTGAAAGTGAATAGAAATTAATTTTTCTGAAAAACCATCAGTTAATTAAAACTGATTACAAATGATTATATTAACTATATAAATAATTATGATAAAAAGTACATCTTTATCACTACGTCTTTACACATTCAGTGTAAGTTTTATTTGTGGGTGTGTATTTTTCATTTTTGATGCTAGTCCTGGGCTTGAACTCAGGCCCTGGGTGCTGTCCCTGAGCTACTTTGCTCAAGGCTGGCACTCTACCACATGAGCCACAGCTCTACTTCTGGCTTTTTGAGTAGCTAGCTTCTAACCTTGATACTCAGAGGTCAACCTCCTGAATAGCTAGGATTACAGGAATAAGCCACAGGCTCCCAACTCCTTTATTTGTATTTTTAAGTTCTTTTTAAAATTGCAACTTTCTCTTATAGGATAGCTTACTTTCATTCATTTATTCTCTATACAGTAGAGATTAAGTTCATTCTAATTCTCTGTTCATTGTACATTGTACATTGTACATTGATTTTTTCCCCTTATTTCTTTCTGTTTTAGAGATAACTATGTATTTACATATGCATATATGTGCATAAAGTTTTACAAGTGCTTGAATCACATTCTATTTTTATAATAAATAAAAATGTAAATTTTTAAAAAGCATAGCCTATTATCCTTTATCTTCATCTATATCAGAAAGATGATTTTAATAAAGTGAATTGGAAAAAAAAACATGATTGCGAGTCAAAGATTAGGGTCTAAATGATTCTTCTTCCTCTCAGCAACTGAAAATTCATGGGATCACTTAACAGCCTTGAACATATTTTTCCATACTTGATTTACAGGAAGAAAGGCAAAATAAAGGTGATACAAAGGTAATACATCTAATAATTACAAATGTTCTGTGATCTTTGTATTAAAGCAGATGTAATACACAAGTAAACTGATTGCCACATCATAGATATTCAGTAGTATTTTTTCACGGTAGAATTTAATACTGAACTTCATAACATACCCTAGATATCTGTATAAAAACAAATGTTCTTTCTTTGTTTTCTTCAATGCCAATGAATTGCTCTAGAGCAAATGTTGATTCATTACCAGGCAGGAGGTGTGGGAAGACATAGCAACTATTGCCTGGAAATTTTCTTTGTAAGTAAAACTCAGGAGCTACATTCTCCTGAAGCGGCAATCAGTGCCCACACAACGTAGAGGAGCATCCATGTTTATCTTGAGACAAACCTATCCATCCTGTTATACTCTCCTGTCTTTGCTATTACAGATACATTTTATCTACTGAAGAGTCAGTAACCCCTCTGTACAGCATTTTTACGATAAAAAAACATACAAAAAATAAAACATTACAAAAACACTGTTAGTTATATGGTGTTGGTACCAGCTTGGTAATTCTAACTACTAAAGAGGCTGAGTGGCTAGGATTATTTTTTGGCCCAGATAGAAAAGTTTGAAAGACTCGTCTATAATTAACTAGTAAAAAGCCAGAAGTGGAGCTGTGGCTCAATTTTTTGCCCTGAGCAAAGAATTAGATGAGAATGCAAGGCCCCGAGTTCAAGCCTCAATATGAGCTCAATAAATAAAATAAAACTTTGTAGTTGAATGGACATATTACCTAGACTGATGAGTCAGTTCTATCTAGACACACCAGGTCTCACTCATATAGTGTAAATGAAAGAGAAAAGCTGTTTTTATCTCAAATCAGTATGCACTGTGAATCATGATATAAGTAATCAATTGTTTATACTAATTGCAAACTTTTTATAAATGCTAATTATTCTGTGAAGCTTTACAAATGTCCTTTACAATTACAATTATCCTGTGAGTTCTTTACAGTTGTGCTTGAAGTGTTTAGCTTGCTATTCCAAATTTATGACCAGCTGAGGTAAAGAAGTATCCTGGATCTCTGCTAGAGTTAGGGAAGCCTACAAGATAATAACAGCTCAAGAAGCAAGTAAAGGCAGAAGGTAGGCATGGGGTGGTGAAGAAATATTTGTTTTTGTGCCAGGTTTTAAGAAGGCTAAGCAGGATTTGTATTCTTGCTATGTCAAAGGATTAGAACCAAAATATATTGCATTAATCCAATGGAAACTTTTTAAATAGAAGTATAGTTTCTAGAGAAAAGAAAAGGAATCATTAGTTTTAATCTTTCAGAATGGTTTCACAGATTTCCAACTACCAATAGCATTTTCTTTCTCTTTCAGTATATCTTATCCTTTGATCCACCAAGGATGTGTTCTGCTTTATTTTGTATATAAAGATTTATCTTGCTGTGCTATGTACATGATACCTTAAGATACTTGTTTGACATTGAACTATTTAATTCAGACTTGAATTACAATACTTTCTGATTCTCTAGATTATACACTATAAGGGGTAATGTAACCTAGTGTAACCACTAAGGAAATCAGTAAGGAGATTCCTCAGAAACTAAGCATAAAACTACCCTATGTCCTGCTATAATGCTTCATGTCATATATCCAAAGGAATGTAAGTCAGCATACAAAACAGATAGCCGCTCATCCAGATTTACAGAAGCACTAGTCACAATAACCAATCTATAAGATCAGCCTAAGTGGCCATTACATCATTTATGGATCATAAAGAATGTAATATATAATATGTTATATAATAAATTACATATAACATATATTACATAATATATATATATATATACACACAACAGTGTTATTCAGTGATTCAGAAGAATGAAATTTTGCAATTTCCAAAAAACTGAATAGGACTGTATATGTTAAGATATTAAGTGAAATAACTCACTCTCAGAAAACCAATAGCATGTTTATTTTTTTCTCATATTCAGAATGTACACCTAAAAAATACAAAAATGACCTGAATATAAACAGAGGATTGTAAATCAGGAACAGTAGCTCATGCCTGTTATCCTAGCTACTCAGGAAGTTGAAATTTGAGGATCACAGATCAAAGCTAGCCTGGTCAGAAAAGTTCATGAGATTCTTATCACCAATTAACCACCAAAAAGCCAGAAGTAACACTATGGCTTATGTGGTAGAGTGCTAGTATTGAGCCAGAAAAAAAAAAAAGCCTCAGGGACAACACTTTGTTTTAAGCTCCTAGATTGGCCCACACCCACACAAAAAGAAGTTGATGAGTGACTATGGAGGGACTCTGTATGTGGGGGTTGCAAAAGGAAAATTGGAAAATGTGATAAGGATATAAGTGTGATTGAAGTACTTCACATGTGTGTATAGAAATATCATAGTGAAGTGCCTTTGAACACTAATAAACACAAAATCAATATAGTATTTTACATTAACTAAATAAATTTGAATTTTTCATGATGTCTTTGATTTAAGTAATCCCAAAATAAAATTTGATCCCAACCATCTCTCATGTATGGAAATTGAATGTAGACTATCCCCTACTGGTGATCAAATTTTTATCTCCTATATGGAATGAATTTTATGTAATGGGAACATTCTGAATTTTGGAAAGGGACAGTCCTGTGTTTGATTTATGATGGTGGTGGCCAAGTGACAATGACACTCATGGGCACATTACTTTCCTTTTGTAGATATCAACTTCCTCTTCATATGTTTCAGATTAGTATAAATATAAATACTTTATTTGATCCCATATCAAAATGTTACACAAGTGGCAGCTTCTTTTGTTTTATTGTAAAGGTGATGTACAGAGGGGTTACAGTTACATAAGTAAGGAAATAACTACATTTCTTTTCAAACAGTGTTATCTCCTCCCTCAGTTTGTCCTGCTTTCCCTCCCTCGAGACTCCCTGACTCCCCAAGCTGTAAAGTTCATTTACGATATAGTGTCTCATGAGCACAGCTTCTTCTAACTTATTTTCTATGTATTATCTGACATTATAAATTATTTTTCCCATAAAATATCATCACGGTATCTGTAATCTTGATATGATGTCATACTTGAATCATTTAGAAAATATTTTTTTAATTTAATTTTATTTTATTTGTGAACATACTGTACAGAGGGGTTACAATTACATGGGCAGGATAATGCATACATTTCTTACCAAGCATTGCAGCCTCCTCCTTTGTCTACCCTTCACCTCACTTCCCAGCCTCCCCCCTCCCCCCCACCCAATCATACCCCCCCACACCGACATTGTAAAGCTGGTTTTGACATGACATTTTGTACTTCTCATTGTTGCAACAGGTCCACCTGAATCCTTAAACGACTTGTTTGTCCCCATCTCCTCCACATGTTATACTGACATCAAATATAGTAAAAGCGGGGGTTACACTGTGGGGGAGGGACATACAAAGCAACAAAGAAATAATCTTATAAATGCGTTAGAAACACATGCATGAAAGAAACGAAAACATTAAAATACATATTTAAGGGTTCATTTTCCTAACATCACATTATCTGACCTTTTCCGCTTGACTCATACCTATACTAGATATTGCAAATAAGGGAAACCATGGGATCTATGTTTCTTTGGGCCTGACTTACTTCACTTAATATAATTTTTTCCAAGCCTTTCCATTTCCTAACAAATGGGGAAATGTCATTCTTTCTGATGGAGGCATAGAATTCCATTGTGTATATATACCACATTTTCTTGATCCATTCATCTACTGAGGGGCATCTGGGTTGGTTCCATATCTTAGCTATGGTAAATAATGCTGCAATAAACATAGTTGTGCTGGTAGCTTTAGTGTGGTCTTGTTTGTAAACATTTGGGTAAATGCCCAAAAGTGGGATGGCTGGATCATAGGGGAGCTCTATGTGAAGTCTTTTGAGGAACCTCCATACTGCTTTCCAAAGTGGTTGAACAAGTTTACATTCCCACCAACAATGAAGTAAGGTTCCTTTCTGTCCACATCCCCTCCAGCATCTGTTGTTGTTAGAGTTCTTGATTTTTGCTGTTCTAACTGGAGTGAGGTGATATCTCAATGTTGTTTTGATTTGCATTTCTTTTATGGCTAGGGATGTTGAACATTTCTTCATGTGTCTATTGGCCATCCTTCTTTCTTCTTCAGAGAGGTTCCTCTTTAAGTCTTTCGCCCACTTATTTATTGGGCAGTTGTTTCTTTGAGGATTTGTTGTTGGGTGGTTTAATTTTTTGAGTTCCAAGTATATTTTAGATATGAGACCCTTGTCCGTTATATGGCTAGTAAAGATCTTCTCCCAATCCGTGGGCTTTCTATTGATCTTGCTAGCTATGTCATTTGCCCTGCAGAAGCTCTGCAACCTTATGCAATCCCATTTGTCCAACCTTTCTTTGATTTGTTGTGCTTCCGGGTCTCTATTCAGAAAATTTCGGCCTGAGCCAAGGAGACCTAGGGTTTCTCCTATTCCATCCTGTAATGTAGAAAATATTGATTGATATTCAGCATACACTTATTTCTGTGGATCTTCAAATATGAGCACATTTCATTAACATTTCTGGACTCAGTGACTTTTTAAGTGTTAGGAAATTGACAAGTTCATATTGGGAGATAAAAGTTCATCAAAATTCTAATATTTTCTTGAAAGGTCAAATTTTGCAATTGACAACAAATACTATCCATTGTTTCCCCTAAAAGAACAGATTTATTTTGATACTTGCCAAGTACCTAAGTCTGAATAAGCCAGTGGCTTTCCTGTTGTTCAATAAAGGAAGGCAATGAACACACATCTCTTCCTTTAAACAAGCATACTTTTTTAAGATTCTTTTTTTTATTGTGAAAATACTGTACAGAGGGGTTACAATTACATGGGCAAGATAATGAGTACATTTCTTTATCAAGCATTGTATCCTCCTATACTTTATAACACAAAGTTGCTTTAAGCTTACTTTACAATTTGTCAAACAAAATATCAGTTGAAAAGTACTCCTGCATCAGTATTTAATGACGTTAGACATTTTTACAACTTCTAAAAGTATAATGTTGATAGGACACTAGGAAAAAGCTTGCTGACACTGCTGTAATCACAATTGTACTTTCTACAGTGCCTCTGCCTCATAGTTAAAAGTCATTATTAATTTATGTATATATGATATTTATTTTACATTTTTAGTAACATAAAGTTATTATTATATATATATAATAGTGAATGATTATAATTTAAACCTGCTAACAGACTATTCTAAAATACATACATAGACATACCATTAGCCACCACACTTCATGTTGCCTCTGGAAAATTCTACCATATATATAGAAGAAGTAATGTGTAAAAGGAAAATAACATTATGTTATGTCATGGACAGTGTCATTATGAGGGAGTCTGTTTGAGTCAATAGATCTCCTCAAAGTGTTTCAGGGACACCTAGAAGTTTGTAGACCAAACTTTGAGGACGCTTGACTAATACCATTTCTGGAAAATTCTGTGGGCTAGAAAAATGTTGCATTATGATGTGCTAAAATAACTTTCCTAGTCCTAGTTTTTTATTTTTTTCTCATGGGTAGAAATTCAGGACTTTTCAAATCCACATTTAAACAGAAAGATCCTTTTTAGTCTACCAAAAAGAGATCTGCATTACAACCTTCCCTCAATGTAAGAGTCAGTGGAGGCAAAGTCACCAGAGGCCAACCACAGAGGCCAGAAGTAAAGCACCCCCCAGAGCCTTCAATCATCACTTTCCGAATCGTTTGATCAGGCCTCCTTCCTCGATGGCCCCTTCATCTATCACTTTTATGCCTCTCGCCTCTCAGTGTTCCTTTTCTGAGACTGTGTTACTGTGCAATGTTGCTGAGTGCTGTCCTCAATGTCCTGGTCACGTAAGGGAAGGAAGTGTTCCATCTGACACAAAGCCATGCGTCAACACTTGTTCTCTAGGTTGATTTGTTCCTTGTTTCCAAGTCTGTTTTCCAGGACTGCCAGGGCTTTTCTGTCAACAGTCACAATAGTGACAGAAACACATTTGCGCTCTCTGAGTCTTCTGTTCTTCATGGATGTCAGAATGTTATACATACCCTTGAGACTTAGCTCATCACTTAAGGGGTGACTCTGTTTGGATGTTCATATTTTTGTTGCTACTTGAATATTTGGTAAAGCTTTGTTGAAGTATAAAATTTGCCTTTGTCTAGAAGGATGAATAATCCAGCAGATAAAAGAAGGTGAGGTTTTATCCACCATTCAGAGAAAATTATGCTCTTACCCTGGAAAAGGGTATCTTGTTTTAGTCACAAACACTCGAACATGAGTGTAATTCTCCAATCCAATCTGATATCACACAATGGATTGGTACTTCACCCAGGAAGGAGCACTGAGTATGCACTGCATTGGTAGCTTGGGGAAATAAGTAAAAGAATACACTTAGAAACACAGCTAATACCAATGAATTGGTTTCCTGACCAATTCCAATACAGAAAGATTGGATTGCCTGACCTGAAATGGCTAGAGCAAGTGACTTTAGGTTTTTGTAGCATATTAGCAAACATAGATTTTTTTAAATCATAAGAAATGATAGTAGGAAGTGGCGTTGTGGCTCAGTGGTAGAAGGCTAGCCTTGAACTGAAGAGCAGAGGGACAGTGCCCAGGCCCAGAGTTCAAGCCCCACTACCAACAAAAGAAGAAGAAAAAAGAATTGATAGAAGTTTCACTTATACTAGGAAAATGATCTTTTATAATTATACAGATGACTTTTAACTCATATGGTATTACTACAAGTCTCTAAGCTTCAAACTCTACCCAATATTCAAGCTTTCATCTTTGGAAGATAACTAACATTTGGTACCTGGTTCACGTAAGGATTTTTTTTGGGGGGGGGGGGCTGGTGGTGGGGCCTGAATTCTGGGCCTGGGCGCTGTCCTCAGCAATTCAGCTCAAGGCTAGAGCTCTACCACTTGAGCCACGGCAACATTTCCAGATTTTTCTGCTTATGTGGTGCTGAGGAATCAAACCCAGGGCTTCATTGCTGCAAGGCAAGCACTCTATCACTGAGCCACCTTCCCAGCCTTAAGGATTGTTTTTATACAGAGCAGGATTCACATGCTAACATTAGCAACCAACTGTCAGGACCTTAATGAAATAGTCCAATAGAGCTGAACTCGAACTATGCAGCATGACTTTGACTGGTTTTGCAGATAAAACTACAAGAAAAATCCTATAAATCATGAAGAAACACTGAACAAAAATAAAACTATTATAAAGGGCATTGGGTTTCTAATCATCAAGAATGTTAGTATTATAGGACTGGGGTGTTGTTCAACAAGTATTTGCATAACATTAGCAGAGTTTTGTCTTTGATTCCCAACACTACAATGAACAAAGAACAATTAATGTTATAAAAGAGAAAAAGAGCTTGAGCATGTTTACCAGATTAAAAAGATTGAAGAGAAATGACAACTAATTCAACACTAAATTAAGTCTTCCATTCCATGAAAGTTATTGGTATAACTTAGAAAAAGCAATTGAGTAGAACCTATATATTAGCTAGTATAGTGTATTAGTAATGCAGTAACAGTCTTTTTGTTCTTTTGTTTTTTTGTGCCAGTCCTGGAGCTTGAACTTAGAGCTGGGTGTTATAGTGCAGTCGCTAAGCTTTTTATTTTTTCCCCTCAAGGCTAGCACTCTACCAGTTCTGGCTGTTTTGTTGATTAATAGGAGTTAAGAGTCTTCCAGACTTTCTTGTTTGGTCTGGCTTCAAACCAATGTTCTCAGATCCCAGGATCAGCTAGGATTTTAGGCATGAACCACCAGTAATTGAGTGCTGAATTTCCAGGCTTCAATGATTTAGCTATAAGTATGTAAAAATACCCTTGTTATTAGGGATATATTACCTATGTTATAGTGTTTAGTAATGAAAAGTCACAATATTTATAACTGATTCCCAACTACTTACTCAAATTGTTTATGTTATGCATTTAGAGATACATGTGTTTATGTATATTTTTATACAATAGGTAAGGGAAAAGAGGAAACAATAAATAGAAATAAGGAATCAAGACCCATGAAGAAAAATATGTGACACAATATTAAGACTGGATATTTCAAGTGAAGGATATGTATATATTTGTTTGAGTATGTTTCATTCTAGGTTTGATTTTATGACCATAACTGAACAATTGACAATCTTCTATTTTTCCTCACCCCTCCTATCAAATAAAGGTTTACTTGCTAGGCAGGACTGGAGAAAAATAATCGCTGCTTTTACTTTGTTTCTCAATCATCTCTCCAAACTTTTACAGATGTCACTTCTTTCTGTGTCTCGGTTTTAGTGAGAAATCTTCTACAGTCAATACTTCGTCAATAGACTATAGGATTTCCTTCTGCTTTCACATTCACTATTTTCTTCCTATTTTCTATAACATGTTTTAGTAGTTGTATTCATTTTCCTTGCCTTTCTTATGTTTTTTTTCTGAGTTTTTTAGACCTTTTTAGATCTTTATAGCTCTTAATATTTTGGAAAAAATCTCTGACCATTATCTTTTCAAAGAGTCCTTCTGTTATCTTTATTTGTTTTTGTTATTCTATAATTCCTATTCTAGAATTACTATTACTACTTTTTACAACTGTTGGAGACTTGTTACTTTCTCAACAACCACCTAATTTTCCTTGATGATTTAGTTTCAGTAGATTCTCTTGATCTACATGCAATTTCATGGATTCTGAGCTTCATTGAAACTCTATTGATAGGCAATGATCTTACTGTCTAGCATTTCTATTTGGTTCTACTACGGATTCTATTTCTTTCATAAAGTTTCCCATCTTTTCATGCATGCTGTTTATCCTTTCCCTGTACTCTTTAATATATTAAACACAATCATGTTAAAGTTATTGTCTGAAAAGTCTAACCTCTCTGAATCTTGTCCTTTGGTTGCTTTTCTACCTGATAACATGTCAGTGTATATGTGTGTGTATATGGATATATACTACATTTTATATCTTCCAATTTTAATATTTTCATTGTTGTTGATTGTCAGATGTCTTATACAAAACAGTAGAGAATGAAATAATAATTACACTTGAAAATGTGTATGCCTCTTCAGGTCAGGCCACTATTATTGAGAACTTGAAATTCATTCTGTCAAAATGAAAATGGATTATTTAGAAATTTTGTTCCATAAAAAATGGGTTACTTTATATGACATTTGCATAAATGTATTCATGTATATTAATACTATAGATGTCCATCATCTTCTTTTGTCTTACTCTTACCCTGTCCCTTCATTTCAAATAGTTTCCCAGTTAGGTTCAAGTGGTTTTAATTGTTTACATTTGTGGCTCTAGATTCTTCATATGAGAGAAAACATGTAGTATTTGTTTTACTGAGTCTGGATTATTTGCTAACATTATCTTTACTCCATCCCTTTTCCTGAAAACAACAAAATTGTCCATATATACTACATTTTCTTTGTCAGTAGATGAGCATGTAAGCTGATTCCATTGCTTGGCTATTGTGATAGTATTCATAGATGAACAGATGCTGATTTTTGTTCCTCAGATATAGTTCCCTGATTGATATAGCACTATCATATTGGCTTTAGCTTTTTAATTTTTTTTAAATTTTATTTTATTTTAATATAAAGGTGATATACAGAGGGGTTACAGTTACATAAGTAAGGTAATGAGTAAATTTCTTGTCAAACATTGTTATCCCTTCCCTCATTTTCTCCCATTATCTCTCCCTACTGACTGCCCTTCCCAAGTTGTAAAGTTCATTTCCAACGTAGTGTCTTGTGAGTATTACTGCTGTCTTAGTCTATTCTCTGTCCTTTGTCTCACCATTCTGTTATTGCCCTTCCCTTTCCCAAATCATATACACACAGACACACAGACACACAGACACACACACACACACACACACACACACACACACACACACACACACACACAACACAGGGTACCAGAATCCAAAACAGTGACAACAGGGGATAAACCAAAGGGAAAAAAGAACTAACTTCACACATTACATTACACAAACAAACAAACAGAAAAAAAGTCTTGTTTCCGTATCTTGGAGTTCATTTCTATTAGCATCATTTTATAGGGTCATATTGAGCTACTGTGATCCTCTGTAAGGACTATCCTAGACATATACCAGACCCAAAGAAACATAAGTTTTATATCCCGTAGTGGCTGCACTAATCTGCATCCCTACCAACAGTGAACAAGCTTCCATTTTCTTCCACATCATCACCAGCATTTGTCTTTGCTTGTTTTCTTGATGACAGCCATTCTGACTGGGGTGAGATGTAATGTTAATGTTGTTTTGATTTGCATTTCCATTTATGGCTATGAAAGTTGAACATCACTTCATGTATTTATTGGTAATCTCTACTTCTTTTGAAAGCTTCTCACTTCTGGCTAAGTCTCCTTTTCAAGTAACAAAATTTAAATGCCTCTTAGGTTTTCCCCTAATATTTGTGCTCCACCCTCAATTTTGTGCCATCTGGATGTGCCTATACTAACAGATAACTTTTCTTTATCATTTTATCCTTCTGTCTCAGATTGTTGCTGCCTAGTATCTGGTCCTTATTAAGCTGCTGGTAGGTATCGTTTGGTTAAATTTAGGTCAGCACTGTGTGCCTGGATTTGGGGACTGAGACTTCCTTCTCCTTGCCCTTCACATAGCATCTAAACTCTCCCTGGTATGTGTCATCTGCAGGTGAAAAAAATTATGCCTCCTCTAGTGATGGGAAATCTCTAACCCTTTTACCAGATTTTGGCAGATGACCCTTGTCTATTTTTTCCTTATTAATATAAAGTACTTCCCCACATTTCTGCAGCAACAAGGTGTGTTTAGCCAAGTCTAGGGGCGACAAGGTTGTTATTCTTCTCAAGTGGGCTTTTGCCCACTTTGAAAAATAAACTAAGCGAGGGATGAGGCTGTAGGATATCTTTTCATATATTTTTGTTACCAAAAAATAAAACTGATAAGAAATTCTCTCTGGGCTCTTCATCTGCTTGCATTCTATGCTTCACAGTAATCTATGCCATAATGTTAGCCTCCTCTTTTATTATTATTATTATTATTATTATTATTATTATTATTATTAATTTTGTTGTCGGTCATGGGGCTTGAACTCAGGGCCTGAGTACACTGTCCCAGAGCTTTTGCCCAAAGGCTAGCACTCTACCACTTTGAGCCACAGCCCCATTTCTGGTTTCCTGGGGTTAATTGGAGATAAGAGTCTGTGGACTTTGCTGCCTGGGCTGGCTTTGAACCACAATCCTTAGATCTCAGCTTTCTAAGTAGCTAAAATTACAGGCATGAGCCACCAGCACTAGATACTCTTTATTTTTAACAGTACATTAAACTTTGATCTGATTCTTCTTCACTTACTTTTATGGCTGCCGCAGCATTCACTTAGTGTCTACCACTACGGATTTAGTAGGGTCCAGCTCTCCTTGGAGAAACCCATCTAACCTTGTTTAAGGCTACTTGTTATCTTACAACTTCAGCTCTACAATGAGCTCTAGAAAGTTACAATTTTATTGATTATTTTGCCTTTTGCTTGCTTTTAGCACTGAAGCAATTCTCTCTCTCTCTCTCTCTCTCTCTCTCTCTCTCTCTCTCTCTCTCTCTCTCTCTCTCTCTCTTTCTCTCTCTCTCTCTCTTTACTTTTTACATCCAAAAGTGAAATACTCTTTTGAATCTTTTTTGAATTTTATTTTATTGTAAAGATGCTGTACAGTTTGGATCTTAAAAACACTTTATCCTAGGTTAGAAACAAATGTCAGTGACAATAATGAATGTAATTCTATTGCTTAATTTTTACATAGTTTTAGAGTGCATTAGTGGAAGTGAGCTGCTACTTTCCATAAATAGAGAAATTCTTTTTTTAATTTAATTTTATTGTAAAGGTGATGTACAGAGGGATTACAGTTGCATAAGTAAGGTAATGAGTACATTTCTTGTCTAACATTGTTACCTCTCCCTTGTTTTCTCCTACTTTCTCTCCACCCCAAGACCAGAATTGTTTATATAGGCCTTTGTCAGAACCAGGTTTGAACCTATGGATTAAAAAAGAATTTTATAAAGCTGAGGAGTGACTATTCATAGCAGATCTTGATCACAAAACCAAAGCTAATAAAACACTTGACTGATTAAAGGGCAACTAAAATTAAAATCTTTCTTATATTTGCACTTTTTAAAGGCTTTTGTTTATTTTGTTTTGTTTTTGTCAATCATGGGGCTTGAACTGAGGACCTGGGTGCTGTCCCTGAGGTCTTTTGCTTGAGGCTACAGCTCTACCACTTTGAGCCACAGTTCCACTTCCTGTTTGTACTTTCAATAGTACTATTTGCCTTTCGTAATCATTAGTTTGAATATTTTTAATTGTGCAATGTACTTCAAAAATAATTTATCATTGCCGGGCACTGGTGGCTCAAGCCTGTAATCCTAGCTACTCAGTAAGCTGAGATCTGAGGATCAAGGTTCAAAGCCAGCCTGGGAGGAAAGGCTATGAGATTCTTATCTCCAATTAACCACCAGAAAACCCAAGTGTCCGTGTAGCTCAAGTGGTAGAGTGCTTACCTTGAGCTGAAGAGCTCAGGGACAGCACCCAGGCCCAGAGTTCAAGTCCCACAACCAACCAAAAAAAAAAAAAAAATACCAAAACCCAAACCAAAAAACCCCTTATCTTTAATTACCCTGAATAGCCAGTTTCAATTTCAGATATATGTCTATATATATGCACACACCCACATATAGTGATATAATATTATATATATATATTTATATTTATATTCTGACATTAAAAGTATTTCAGCCGGGCGCTGGTGGCTCACGCCTGTAATCCTAGCTACTCAGGAGGCTGAGATCTGAGGATCGCGGTTCAAAGCCAGCCCGGGCAGGAGAGACCGTGAGACTCCTATCTCCAATAAACCACCAGAAAACCGGAAGTGGTGCTGTAGCTCAAGTGGTAGAGCGCTCGACTTGAGCTGAAGAGCTGAAGGACAGCGCCCAGGCCCGAGTTCAAGCCCCATGACCGACAAAAAAAAAAAAAAAAAGTATTTCAACTTTTTATTTTTGAGATGGGGCCCCTTGAAGGCCCAGGCCTTCTTAGTGCTTGTATTCCAGGTGCGACCAACCAAACCTGTCTCTCTTTTTGAAATTTATTTCCAAAGTAATAACTTGAACTTATTCCATCTGAATTTGGAAAGCTTTAACTTGGGTGTAGCTGAGAGGCAGAGTGGTTGCCTATGAGGTACCTAGTATCATCAGTTAAGAGAGGAAGGGGTAACTATGTTCGACAAGAAATGTACTCATCACCTTATCTATGTAACTGTAACCTTTCTGTCCATCACCTTGATTATAAAACTAATTTTTTTAAAAAGAAAACAAAAAAGAAGAAATTCTAAATTATTAAACATTATAGTGTGTTTTGAGGTCACTTATTTCTAATCACATGCACACACACACACATTGATTTTAGAAACCCTCATACTCTGACACATATTTTTCAGCCCCTAGCCTCATTTATGATTGTTTTTACACTGGTAAAATAACTCATCTGCCCAAATAATATAAAAAACAAAGAAAGCAGAGAGATCCCTTAGTATTAAATTTGTTTGGAAGAGCTTAAGAGGGGAAGAGATTACCTGTAGGAAACTCAGCAGTAGAGCCCTCTTCTGAATGACTGCATCTTAAAGGTAATAGTGTTTTCTGCCTTTGTGAAGGGGCTTCGGAGCAGTTTGTTTCCCAGAACAATAATAATCAGCCAATATTTTGACAATAGCTTTGGAAAACAACTAGGTTCCCTGAGTCAGAGACCTTTTCAGTTGTCTTGAATAAAATTCATACGAGAATCATGTTTATCCTATATACCTATAATTGGTTTCTATCAAGAAAAAGAACACTTAACAAACACTAAATTTTTTTTAAACTTAGGAACTTTGTACTCATAGTCCTTGTGTATGATTAATTTAGGTCAATATATAAGTTTATAAAAAAGCACTGTGAATCTATAGAAAATAAAAATGCCTTGGAATGAGAGGATGGGTGGATTTTTATTTATTAGCTTCTTAATCACACATAACTCCCTTAACTATTCTCAGTACTACTTTCTTAATCAATAAAATGTGAAGAAAGTGTCTTATTTGCCTATTTGCTGAATTATTGCAAATATCAAATAAAAGGATTTGCACATAAGTTTTAGTACCTAGATCCCATACAACATGTTTGATTCATCCAACACTGTGCTTAATCTATTCTTGAGTCTACCATTCATTTTCCTTATATGATCCTAGATTAGAGTTTTACAAAGTCAAACTATCCTCTTTGAATAAACAGAAAAGGGGGTTTATATCACACAGCAACATGGTAAGTGACAAGGACTGCCTAAAATACTATGGAGAAAGATTCTAAAGATGTTTTAGGTATAAGAATTGTAATTATGCTGAATTCTTTTTTACTTCCATGTGGAATAGTACAGGAATATAAAAGCTATGGCCCACATTTTGATAATTTTTTTCAGGGAGCACATGACAGTTATTTGTATAAAGTAGACATGGTCTTCTCTATGCTAATAACACAACCTCATTGTATGACCCTAAGAAGTTATGGTTATAATTTTTCCTTTTAATTTTGAAATTGAAAAATACTGTTAGGTGCTGGAGTGACCTAGCTCTGAATGCATAGAAAGCAAGATAAACTCAGGTTGTTTTGCTAGTGAGGTTAATATGCTTCACTTTGTCTCACTCAGAGAAGGAAGATCTTCACAATAAAGGAGTTTTCTTCATTAAAGGGATATGAACAGATTTGTGCATCTCTCTATAAGAACCTTCTCACAGGTTTTCAAGAACTACGAAGAAGAAATTAAAATCACTGTCGTTTTCATGATTACTTTTCTATTGTCAAGGCAATGTACAGAAGGATTACAGTAACATAAGTAAGGTAATAAGTACATTTTTTGAAAACTTGTTATCCCTTCCCTCATTCTTCTCCTACTTTCCCTTCCCCCAGTTTCCCCAACCAGATGTACAGATCATTTCCAACATATTGTCTTGTGAATATCGCTGTTGCATTGGTTCCTCCCTTGTCCTTTGTCTCACCATTCTGTTGTCTCCCTTCCCTAATTCAGATAAATGTATTTACAATACCAGGATATCAAAATCAAATGCAGTGACAAAATACCAGGAACAGAGATCATGAAATATTATTTTTTTCCCCAAGGAAGGGTCTGAGGGGAAAACCATGACACTTTAGACTCTAAGAAATTAGCTCTTAAAATGAATGGCCCATGTTAGAATATAGACAAAGACACTGTGAACTCTAGATCACAAACATTAAAGGACCTCCAAATATCTGGTTAATGCATTCACCTTGTTAACATTCATTCACCCATCTATTTATTCATTCAGCAAATAATATTTGAACACTGACTATGCCAATTAGTATGATAAATGATGGTAATGCAATGGTGAATTAAGCAAGCTTGATTCCCTAGCTTCCTGGGATTTATATTCTTAGAGGGAAACTATCATCCACTAGGTAATTGCATTTGTGGAGACTGCTTCAAGACGTAGAGCAGTGTGCTAAGTAGATCAAAATAAAAAGCCTTAACTCCGTGAAATTAAAGAAAGTGAATGGCCAAAGGGTTTGTGCATCCTAAACAGATGAGGGTGAAGACACAGGAAATATTTTTAAATGAAAATATTTTCTAGATGAGATGCTAAGAATTGAAAGGGCCAACACAAACATCTGAGGCAGCCACCTAAATGTTAAGAAAACAAAAATATGTGAGTCTGGGTGTGGTCTTGCATGCCTGTATTCCAAGGCAGGAGAAACTTGAGCTTGAAACCAGCTTGGGCTACATAGAGACCAACAAGTAAGTAAAGGACCCTCCCCCCACCCCCACCCCCACCTCAAAAACAAACAACACAAACCAGAGGAGAGGAGAGGTTTTGGGAAACATGACTTTAAACTGTACATTTTTAGTACTGCTTTATTCTGATTTTTTAAAACTAAAACTAAGAGATTTTTGCATGCCTTATCCCTGGATAGACTTCAGAAGCACAATGCTTTTACCTGGGGTCTATCTGTTCCATCACCTCAGGAATGAGTCACAAAGCCCTCACCCACAGCAAAAATCTGGAAAAGGCTTATCATATGCCCATGGCCTAATGGTATCTGCCTAGAAATGCATCTGTGCATTCTCAGAATACGTACAGATGACCAAAAAGAGTATCAACAAGACTTACCAGGGACAGTCTAAATCCAGTGACCAGTTGACATGGCAATAAAACGCCTCAAGTTGAGACAAGTCTTAAAAGGCCTTCTTCCTCAGCTTGAGTGTTCCCTTTTGAGTCCACTGAAGTCTTCAGTGAGATAATATTTCAGCAATCCTGCTTTTTTTTCCTTCCTTCTAGAGGTGGCAAGCCCCAGTTCCCCTTGATAAATCTCTAGCAAGAAAATCCATGTTCTAAGAGGCGTTCATCAGATCTGTACTCTGTTTTTTTTCTGACCTCAGAATTTCAGACCCCAGAACTGTGAGTAAATAAGTTTCATTGTTCAAGCCATTTTGTCTGTGACACTTAGTTATAGCAGCCCAGGCTGACTTCATTCTACGTCTGTATCCACTTCCTAGGAAACACAATGTGCCACCGTGAGCTTTCTGCATCACCACCGATTCATCAAGATGAGTCCTAGAACTCAAATGAAAATGACAGAATCTATTGAAGATGAACAAGTTATATCCATAAAGAGTCTGATATATGAGAGTCCTATCTGAGTTGAAACTAGAGCTTTCTACTCAGAAAGGATCTCCTCAGCTCCAACGACTCTGAGGAAATAACTGCCTGGTAAACTCAAAGCTATTCATCATATTCATAATTTGGGGAGATGGTGCTGCTTAGTCCCCAAGTTTCTAGCAGGTGGAAATGGAGAGATTGCCATTTCTGGTACATTATGTCCCCCGGGGTGGTGCTGTCACTTGAAATTCCAAACACCTGCCATGTCTCCCCCAAGGCTTCTTACCATCAGGATGTGACATACTGGTCATAGAGCTGTGAGGCAGGCGATAAGAAGAGTCCACAGAGCTAAAAAGAACAACAAACAATTTTGCAGAAGCCTCTGGAAATGTAGCATTTCGAATCAGAGCCTTGTCTGCACTGAGTAGAAAGCAGTCCTTCATTCCAAATTGTTTTGGGATGGGTAAGTGTTTATGGAAACACAGGAAAAATCTCAGTGCTGTCTTCCAACCTACATTTTCTCACATGAGATTTTTGAAATTGGTTTACACAAAAGACTAATACCATGTAAAGAGAAGCTTACTTTTCACTTAAACAGGACTGGCCTTTGATACTACAATGAAGACTCTGAGCATTTTAGATTACACTGATCAGTTAAAACTGGAAGCTGAGCCAAGATCTCCATTTTATTTTAATAACAAATCCAGATTTTAGGGTTGTATTTCTTCTAATTGAGAAGCAAAGACAAAAGAGAGATCTGACAGGGTCTGAGAATCCCTCAGCCTCTTTTGGAAAGCCTTCTGTAAACAATACTCCTTTCTACAGCCTCCACAAACCGTCAAGTTTGCAAGTTAGTCTTGACTTCCACAGGGAGAGGAAGTTAGTCTTTGCTTTGTGCTTCTGCCTTCAACAGAGCTTTATTGTACACTTCAGCTTCTTTATTGTTGAGCAATGTTAGCCATTATGAGATGGGTTTTATTGAAGGCAGGGAGCACATTTTGCTAATCTGGATGGTAAGTATAACACTGGACAAATAACTGTTTGTTTGCTTTTGTATCCAAGTACCAAAAAGCACACCTGGACCCAATCTTTTACAAAACCTGAGAATCCTTCACTTAGACTTCCTTAGATTTAGACTTTACTTAGACTTTACTTCACTTAGACTTTATCTACAGCATAAGATTCTCTGACCTGTAAACATGCCTTGGGCTGTTTTCACTTACATTGTTCCATATAACTAAAATGTTTTCACACCATTGCAAATTACAAGACTCTTCATCTACCTCTGAAATCTTTTAACATACTGCTTCCTCAAAATAGTCCCCTCTGCTCTCAGACCATCTTTTATTGACTCCTATACCCTATGGTACTTGTTCTGTACTGGACCCCATGCTTTGCAATCTTGTGAATTGTTCAAAGGCAGAATTCAAGTTGTTTTTCCCTTCTCTTCCCTAAAACCATATGGGCCAAGATACAGCTTGTTGCTTCTGTCCTCACTGAATCTATTGTACTTTTTGTAGTCTCTGTGCTACAAACCTAAGAAGCAACATAAAGCCCTCAAGTTAGCATTCTCTGTACTTCTTGAACACTATCTCTGTTCACTACTATCCCCTAGACTAAGACCTAAGACCTTTGTATCTTTAGTTTTCTCTTGACGATTACACCTCCTCTGATTCTTTCCTTTCCTATAGTTTCATCCATTCTCACTAGTTCCTTTCCTTCAAGTTCCTAAGAATCCTAGTTTTTTTTTCCTTTCTCTCTCTCTCTCTCTCTCTCTCTCTCTTTTTGTGTGTGTGTGTGTGGGTTACCAGGCTTGAACTCAGGAACTGGGCACTGTTCTTGGACATGTCTTTCCTTTCTTTTTCTCTCTCAAGGCTAGTGCACTACCATTTGGGCTATGCCTTCACTTCCAGCTTTTTTAATAGCTAATTGGAGATAAGAATCTCCCAAACATTTCTATCTAGGCTGGCTTTGAACTGAAATCCCCAGATCTCACTCTCCTGAGTAGCTAGGATTACGAAGTAAGGCACTTGCACTTGGCTAAACAAATATTTCTACAAGCCTATTGTGTACCAGGACTCTCCATCACTTTTGATGGCAGAAACACAAGTAAACAGAGTTTCTCATATTGTAAGATTTTCAAAAATAATTTTTTCAGAATAAATTTTTAATTTATTTTTAAAACCTTATATTATCACTTCTTTTTCTTAAAAGAATTTGGGTCCCTTATGTCCCACAGTTATATGGTCTATTGATTCTTGACAATTATCAAAACAATTTAGTTAAAAAGGAAAATCATTTTGGAAAATCATCTTGGACTAACTCATAATTCAACTTGGAAAAAACTGACATTAATTCCTATACCATTCAGTCTAAAAAATAATACAACTTCGATATGATTCCTAAACTGAAATGTGAAGCCTAAAACAATACCACTTAGTGCATCTTAACTATTAAATAAACATATAAAACATAAAAATTTAAAATGAGCAGGACTTTAGCACTTCAAGGCACCATAAAGAGAATGAAATTGGGGATGGAGACTAATGATATATTTGCAATATATGTATTCAACAAAGGAGTTGTATTCAGGATATACAATAGACTATTTTCATATCAATAAGACTTCACCAAAAAAGAAAAATGTTTGAATCAGAAAACTTACAAAATAAACTATACAAATTGCCAATAATGATATAAAATACAATTAACATTAACAATTTTCAAGAAAATGCAAATTATAAACAATGTGATAACACTACATGTTTGTTATTAGATTTGATTAAATTAGACAGACTATGCATAACATAGTAAAATTTTAGAGTACCTAGCACCTTCCTTTTTTGCAGCAAAATGGTACAAGCACTCTTGAAAAGTTTCTTAAAATTTTACAAACTAACAAACAAAGACGAAAAAAGACATAGACATTGTGTTCCTGTTACCCAAGAAATAAAAACATCTGTGTACACTAGTACATGAATATTTATAGCAGTTTTATTAAATTATTTATTGGTTAAAGAGCACCAATTTCAAACAATATTTGCCCCATCACCAGGAGAGTCCTTAACCAACCCATACAGTGGAATATTACTCATCAATATAAAATAAAAGGCTTATCAATACTTACAACAGCACATTTAAATCACAAGATCATTATGCCAAGAAGAAATGAGTTCTTATATTAGGAATCTACTGAGAGGAATTCTTTAAAATGGATAGAAAACAGATCACTGGTTGCATGGAGCAGGGTGACAAGAGAAATGGATTAGCAAAAGACATGAGGAAACTTTTGAAGTAGTAGAAAAATCAACTCAATAACTGCATACAGTAGTTGATTAATGATTTATTTAATAAGTAATTCATGAATTGGCTCAGATGTCCCTCCTCTGCATGGAGCTTACTCTAGCCCTGTACACATATCCTCTGGTGTTAATCACTCTATTACTCGTTTATACCAACTCTCTTGCTTATACTTGAATACCATCCTCTATTGTTTCACATTGGGTACCCATCTTTTTTTCCTTAGTTCTGATTTCTTGGTGATGATATGAGACAGAATTCAAGATGGTTCCCAAATCCCTTTCCTGTGTGTCAACAACTATTTCCAAGATATTGTTGCTATAAAGGGAGTTGTACACATGTACTTAGGTCCCAATTCAGTTGACCTTAATATAGAATGATCATCCAAATGATTCTGATTTAATCCTGAACTCTTTAAAGTTTTCTCAACCTGGTCACAGAAACCAAAACCATAGATTCAAGCATGAGAAGGATTCAGTATACAATTGTTCACTTGAACAACAGGGACAGCAAATGGCAAGGCTTATGGGCAGTTTCTAGAGGCTATGGGAACCTGGCAAGCAATGAAGACTTCAGTGCTACCATCCTCAGGAACTGAATTCAGCCAAATATCTGAATGATGATTCGAGTGGATTTATTTTCTCCCAGAGCATCCAGACAGAACTCAGCCACGGTGCCACTTCCATTTTGGAACAAGGAGGGAGCCCATTCATGATGTGCAAGATTTATTCTGAACTACAAAAAGGTGAGCTGATAAACAGATGTGTTTTCAACCTCCAAATTTGCATTAACTTGTTACACAGCTCTCATAAACATAATACAGAAATAGAAATAGTCTATTTGTCTTTACAAAAAATGATTTCTCATTTACTAAGGACTCAAGACTACTTCAATAGAAAGGATGGAAAGATGCCTGAGAAGGTCAGAAGAAAAGAAATGAAGTTAAGAAATATGAAGAACTAAAGAGAAGAATGCATTTAATTTCAAGATCATTGATTCTTGGATATAGTTGTAAACTATCAGGGACAGCTTTAAAAAAAAAATCTCTAGATTTCAACTCTAATAATTCCCGTTTACATATTTTAAATGTGGCTTGGGAAACAGAGTATTTTTTAAATTTATGTAGATTTTTATTGTTATTATAAAGGATGTACAGAGGGATTACAGCTATATAAATCAGGTAATGAGTACATTTCTTTTTTTTATTGTGAAAATACCATACAGAGGGGTTACAATTACATGAGCAAGGTAATGAGTACATTTCTTATCAAGCATTGTTGCCTCCTCCTTTGTTTCCCCTTATCATCCCTTCCCATTCCCACCCCAATCCCCTGCCAAAGTTGTAAAGTTCATTTTTCAACATAACGTCTTGTACATCTCATTGTTGCAATGGGTCCACCTGTATCCCTATTTAAACAATTGTTTTTTTCCCTTCCCCTCCACAAATTATACCAGCATCAAATACAATGAAAACAAGGGTTATACCGTGGGGGAGGGACATACAAAAGCAACAAAGAAATATCTTATAAATATGTTACAAACAATAGCAAGAAAGAAAAAAAAACATTTGAGTACATTTCTTTTTGAACAGCATCACCACCTCCCTCATTTTCTCCCAGGATTTTCCCTACCCCCACCTCCAAAGATGTATAGTTCATTTCCAACATAGTGTCTGGTAAGTATCACTACTGCATTGCTTCATCTTTTCCAGAATGTGCCTATAAATCTACAAGTAAACACACTGTATGTTAAAAGAAAAAAAAATACACTGGGACATGATAAATTATACAGGTCTCCACACATCCATAAAGTGAGACCAAAGGAGGATATCCATAGGAGAGGATCACAAAGGCTCAATAGCTCTATGCATATGATCAGATAAAATAATATTTATTGAAATGAACTCGAAGAAATGGGAACAACGGGTTTTTTTCATGGCTATTTTTCTTTTTTTTGGGGGGGGTGGTTCTGGTGGTGGGGTCTGAACTCTGGGCCTGGGCACTGTCCCTCAGCTCTTCAGCTCAAGGCTAGCGCTCTACCACTTGAGCCACAGCACCACTTCTGGCTTTTTTCTTTTTGCTTATGTGGTGCTGAGGAATCGAACCCAGGGCCTCATGCATGCAAGGCAAGCACCCTACCATTGAGCCACCTTCCCAGCCCCTGTTTTTCTTTTCTTTACCTTTTGTCCCATTTGTTACCTTATCTGTCTTTGGGAGGGAACAGAAAGTGTGGAAAACAGAGTATATTAAATCTACCCAGATGATCCTCACCAGCAGCTAAGGATGAGAAATGCTGTTATGGTGGCTCCCAATGAATTGATGCCCAGGGAACTACAGCTCAGCTAGGACTTGTATGGATTAAGGCCTCCTGTGGAGATTGGGTCCTTCTTGAAAGCTTTTAGCTCCTGGCCTCCTCCTAATCCACAGTTAGCTATTCCCAGAGTGTTAATGCAACTCACTCCATGAGATATTTATTTGCTCCATTTATGTTTCTTAGTTTCGGTTCAAATCTCCAAGTATTTTAATAACTTCCAATCTTTCGTCACATTGTAGTCTTCTTGGACCCTGGTGATCCACAAGAGTTTTTCCTGCAGGGGACCCAACTACAAGAAACCGTCAATAATTATCTTGTTATAAAAGGTGAATGTCATTATCATAAGAGCAGTCTTTACCTACCGCAACACCTAAAAGACTTACTCAGTTTTCTTCAAAATAAAATGGAATAAACCTTACAACTTTGGTAGGGGGTGGAGAGGGTTGGGTGGGGGGGTAAGGGGAGGCGGGGGATAGGAAGGGGAAACAAAGGAGGAGGCTACAATGCTTGATAAGAAATGTACTCATTATCTTGCCCATGTAATTGTAACCCCTCTGTACAGTATTTTCACCATAAAAAAAAGACTATAGTGGGATTCAAAATGCCATTTCTGATTCTGTCCATTAGTATTTGTGTGGTAATTATAAAATTATTTAGCCAACCACTATTGATGATAAACTGGAAGGGTTTATATTTATCTTGTGGAACTAAGTTAGACTCATATTATGATGGTAGAAAGGTTTGTAGAAACTGTCTGATGTATAGTCATTCCTGAGTAGTGGCAAGGGATGATTCCTGAACCTTATGGGTACCTAAATCTAAGGATGTTCAAATCCTTTATACAAGATAATATATCTTTACTTTTAACCCACAATTGCCCCATCATGCTTAATATAACCTCTAAATTAATTATGATACCCAATACAATGTAAATGTTAAGTATAACATGTCATGTTATAGTAGTATACTGACAAGAAAAAAGTCTGAATATACCCAATACAGACTCAATTGGCATTGATTTATAGTTGATTGATTTTTACGTACAGAAACTGCAGAAATGAAGGCCCAATCATGTAAGCATGTGTGTGTGTGTGTGTGTGTGTGTGTGTGTGTGTGTGTGTATGCAAATACATACATACATTCAGTTTAAATTAATGTATTTGAATACACAATATGTTCTTGAACTCTTCTGGAAATTTGTTTATAGAAAAACATAATGAAAAGTATTTCAACAAATAGTTTTCATGGTAAGGTCAAGAAGGGTGAATAAGTAGGATGTTCTACCTAGCATGAATATATTACGCATGTATTTGTTATTGATTCTTAGATCCAGTTGGTCTTTTAAAAATTAGGTGTTGGTGGCTCATGCTTGTAACCCTAGCTAATCAGGAGTCTGAGATATGAAGATGGTTGTTCAATGCTAGCACAGGCATGAAGGTCCCTGAGACTCTGAATTCCAATAAAATAATCAGAAAAGGCCAGAAGTGGCACTATGACTCAAGTGAGAAGTTGAGGGACAGCACCCAGGCCATGAGTTCAAGACTCATGCAAAAGCAATTATCTGAGAAGAAGAGGGCAAAGAGATATTTACATAAACTTTAAATTAGCTGTCTATGTATTTCAGAATCTGCAGCTATCTGAATGAAGTGTCTAATAAAGTGTGCAGAACCATCATGTGAAACACATACTATTACCTCAGTTTTGCAGATGAAAATACTGAAGCAAAGACAAATGTAAACTTACTCAAGTTTTATGTTATTATATAGCAATAGGTCTGAGATTTCAATTCAAGTCTCTCTGAATAGTTGGTCTGGGTTGCAAAAGCCTTGCTTTAAGATAACATCATACTGTAAATAATCAAACCACTTAAGCACTACTGTTCAGCTGAGAGGCTGGTGCTGACACCCTGCTACAAGAAGTCTTTCTTTCTCAAGGTGAAATCTAATACGGCAAGTACTGGAAATTATCCCATATTAATGGCAAGGAGGAGTTAGAGCTCCATGAGAGAGAAGAGGACCAATAGAGGAGGCTGAAAGGAAGCTTGAACTGAGAGGCTCTAGGACATGCTACATTCTTTTTCTTGTTGTTGTCCTTATATACCATTGCAATTGTTCTCAAGATTGAGGAAGCGGCAGAATCTCCATAAAGGAGCTCTAAGGACACAGACTGTAAGCCTTATACACAAAGTTTCTTATTCTGGGTCTAAGTGAAGACAGGTATGCATTTCTAACTAGTTTTCATTGATGCTGATATTGTGTGTCTGGGGACAAAATTTGGAGAATCGTTTACTACATCCATATAGCTGTATATGATAAGAACTGTGATCTTATTGGAGACCTGGCTCTCTGCTAGACAGAGAAGAGCAAGTTTAAGAAGGCAAGTGTTGTGGCCAGAATGTTGTTAGGTCAATCTTACATATACCAGATATTTGGTGTTAGGCAATCTAACATATGTGTGACAAGAACAGCTAGTTACATAGACGGATAGATGGATTGATAGCTAGCTAGCTAGCTAGCTAGCTAGCTACATACATACATACATACATACAAACATACATACATACATAGGATAGACAGACAGTGGTACTTAAATACCATGTGGCAGGTGTGAGGTATGGTATACTTAGATACTACCCACTGAAACCCTCCTTAAGGTGTTCTGATTGCTCAACCTTGAGAAAAATATAGGTATACAACTTCCAGCTGTGGGTCCCTTTGGAGATTGTTTCCTCTGCAGAGATCTACCTTAACTGAAGTATCTCCCTAGGGTGATCACTTCCTACAGTAGTTGCTTCTAAAGAATATTGAGGTATACTTGAGCTCAGTGCAGGACAACTCACATCATTCCAGTCTAGAGCCTTGTAAGGAGACCAGAGATTACTTAGCTTTTTTATTCTTTTCTTCTCTTATTCTTGTGGAATTTGGTTCCAAGAACCTTCCCACCAGAATCTATTAAGCTACAACTCAGAGTCTGATTCCTAGAGAACCTAATCTGTTCCATTCCAAGCCCTCAAGGGCAAAGGTGAATGATTCAAGGAGAGGAGCACAAGAAAACAAAACTCTTAATACAAAGTTCTTGGATTTGACTTTACAAACTTTTCTAATTCGGAATAGAACCACTCATTGCTTCTGAATACACATTAGGAAGGGTTGCACATAGTCATCACAAAATACCCATAATGTTATTGTTATCTGTCTTAGTAAGGCAAATCATTTGTAACAAATGTGATTCTTTTTTATCCAACTTCTCATTAAGTAAGATGAATTAATTCCAAATGTCTCTGTCTTTGGAGGTTGAGCATTCACACAACTATTTTCTGTTCTGGTTTTCAGTAAGGAGAACTAGAAGCAGTTTTGTTTCACTTAGGGCTTAGAAAAGCTTTCGTGATGTAAGTAAGTAAAGCCTTGCCTGAAAGCCTGCCATCATCCTTACAAAAGAAATTGTTTAGCCACAGGGGACTTTGGTAATCACTGGTGCTAGGAACTCCAGAGATTAAGCAGAACTGGCTTCCCTGCAGGATCTGGGAAGGAGGGCTCTGTTAGTCACGAAGAAGTGATATTTGACAAGCATCCAAGATCTGAGAATTTTTTGACAAGCTAAATTCTGCTCATTGAGATTCCAAAATAAGATATGTCAAAGGTGCACAAAGGCAAACACACACACACACACACACACACACACACACACACACACACACACACACACACACACACACACACCTTATTACCCAGTGAAACACTGGTTTAGGATGCCATATGGAAGATCTAGAGTAATAGAACTGTGCCAGGGAGAGATGAGGACAAGTTTTGATTTCTGTGGGCAGATCTGAATGACTCAAGTCTAATTCAAGATTGCGGTTTACCTTTGTATCTTACCCTAGGCCTATTACCCAATTTTGGCTCCCTAATAACCATTACTTCAGGGTTGAGAAAAGACAATGAAAGATAAAACCAGAGAACTACCAGGAACATAGGCTAGTTGAATGTGTCCGCCTTGCTTTTACCCATACCCAACCACAATGGTATAATCTGTTTGTTTCATTTTTATAGTAGTGAGACTGTATTTCATCATATTTCTATAAAAACCTCAAGAAAGGAAATAGAAAGAAATTATTCATGGAGATAAAATACCCCCAAAAAGAGTTTCCTCAGAGAAAACTGAACATTTTAACCCTATTGTTCAATATATCAAAAAATCTAAAAAACTTATGCATCAGAACCTAATATGGTTCCTGACTTGAGTCTTTCATTTTGCTACACCTCTTTGTGAAAAAGCAGTAGTAGTAGTTTTCCAAGAAGAGCTAGAAGACAGCAACACTACAAGTAATAGGAGTGTTACTGGAAAGTCAGTACAAATAATTAGCCTTGATCTTTGCATCCAGCAAGAGAATTCAGGCAAAATTCAAAAGTAGTGAAAGTGAGAGGAGAGGCTATTAGGAAGGAAATGTGGCAGAGAAAGGAGATTCCATGACAGAGTGCCATCAGCAAACTACACACTGGTTCATCTTCAGCTGTCTTCAGGATTCAGACATTAGGTTTAAGTAGAAGAAGAATTAGAGGCAGGGACCAAGGTATAAGAATTAGAGGCAGGAAAATTGGTTAACTACTTGTAGAAAACTAAAGCTAGATTATATATCACCCTGCACCAGAATCAACTCCAAATGGATCAAAGACCTAGGAGTCAAAGCGGACACTCTGAAAACATTACAAGATGGAATAGAAGAAACCCTAGGTCTCCTTGGCACAGGCCGAAATTTTCTTAATAGAGACCCAGAAACACAACAAATCAAAGAAAGGTTGGACAAATAGGATTGCATGAAATTGCAGAGCTTCTGCATGGCAAAGGACATAGCTAGCAAGATCAATACAAAGCCCACCGATTGGGAGAAGATCTTCACTAGCCATACAACGGACAAGGGTCTCATATCTAAAATATACCTAAAACTCAAAAAAATAAATCCCCCAACAACAAATCTTCAAAGAAACAACTGCCCAATAAATAAGTGGGCTACTTAAGGAGAAACTTCACTGAAGAGGAAAGGATGGCCAATAGATACATGAAGAAATGCTCAACCTCCCTAGCCATACATAAAAGAAATGCAAATCAAAACAACATTAAGATACCACCTCACTCCAGTTAGAATGGCTAAAATCATGAACTCTACTAACAACAGATGGTGGAGGGGATGTGGACAGAAGGGAACCTTACTGCATTGCTGGAAATCAGTATGGAGGTTCCTCAAAAGACTCCATATAGAGCTTCCCTATGACCCAGCAATCCCACTTTTGGGCATTTACCCAAATGTTTACAAACAAGACCACACTAAAGCTACCAGCACAACTATGTTTATTGCAGCATTATTTACTATAGCTAAGATATGGAACCAACCCAGATGTCCCTCAGTAGATGAATGGATCAAGAAAATGTGGTATATATACACAATGGAATTCTATGCCTCCATCAGAAAGAATGACATTTCCCCATTCGTTAGGAAATGGTAAAGGCTTGGAAAAAATTATATTAAGTGAAGTAAGCCAAGCCCAAAGAAACATAGGTCCCATGGTTTCCCTTATTTGCAATATCTAGTATATGTCTGAGTCAAGCAGAAATGGTCAGATAAGGTGATGTTAGGGAAATGAACCCTAAGATACATATTCAAATGTTTTTTTTCTTTCATGTGATTGTTTCTAACACATTTATAAGATTATTTCTTTGTTGCTTTGTATGTCCCTCCCTCACAGTATAACCCCTGCTTTCACTGTATTTAATGTCGGTATAATTTGTGGAGGGGGAAGGGTAAAAACAAATCATTTAAATAGGGATACAGGTGGACCCATTGCAACAATGAGATGTACAAGTCGTTATGTCGAAAACGAACTTTACAACTTTGGTGCAGAGGGTGGGGGGGACAGGGAGGATTGGGTGGGGGGACAGGTGGAGGATGGGAAGAGATGGGAAAGGGAAACAAAGGAGGAGGCTACAATGCTTGATAAGAAATGTACTCATTATCTTGCCCATGTAATTATAACTCCTCTGTACAGTATTTTCACAATAAAAAAAAAGAATTAGAGGCAGGGACCAAGCTATAAGAATTAGAGGCAGGGACCAAGGTATATGAATTAGAGGCAGGGACCAAGGTATAAGAATTAGAGGCAGGAACCAAAGTATGCACAGTTGAATAGTCTGTTTCAGATGTGGTTTGGCTGATCAATATCTCACTTCTGACCTTCCAGATTCAGCAGAAGTTGTTTTCACTGTCATCACTTGAGGGGAACGATTTGGTTTCCATGCGATGATTTCTCTAACTCCAGGACACAGCCTGATCATTATAGGTACTTATCCTCATTGGGGGATGATCTGCCCTGCAAGGCTACTCTTCTTTAGGGGTAGTTTTTGTCCTTGTCATAAGGACATCATCAATCATTTCTGTCTGTCCTGACCCAAGGTGATTGCAAAGTGACTGTGGAAAGAACATGTATAACAATGACGAACATAAAAGGGAGACAAAGATTACCAGGCTTTTCTCCTGCTTTTATTTAGTTCATAGAGCAAAACAATTTCAGTACCTATTACAAAGACACTGAAGTTTGGTTGTCTGTACAGTGAAAACAATATAGCCTTTGGGATTTGAGTATTATTGAGATTTCCTGTAAGGAATTCTTATCCCTAGGTCTATTCTAGGGGATGAGTTTCCCTGTGAGTCAGGAAGTTTAATTATAATAATTTCCCTTACAGACCTAATGACTGAATCTCTATTTTTTGTTTCCCTTTACATTTCCCATTGCTCATAGCTAGGTGCTATCTGTCAAAGAATACAAGACATGCCCTAGACAAGTGAAAGACTGAGCTTTACTTTTAGAGAACAAGGTCTGAATTGACCTTATGGTTGTCTTGCAATTCTATTTTCATAGTGTCTGTACTTTCTTTTCTTCCATTTTCCTTTGCTTCTCTCACCTTTTTCTTTCTCTTCCCTTTCTCACTTCCTTTCTTACTTCATTGATTCTCTCTAGCTTCTCTTTCTTCTTTTGTAAATTGCCAGATCTCTTCTAAACTCAAGATTGAATATCTCTCAGAAAGAATAATGTATAAAGAATAATAGAGTAGGTCATATATTTAATATAGAGTCCAGCCCAGGGCAAATGTTAGACTGACTGACCCTTAAGTTCCTTATCTGAAAAATGGAGAAAATATTTTTGTACCTCCTTCATAGAGAGTTTGGAGGGTTAAATATGAAAATAAGCATAACATTGAAGTTTTTAACACAGAGAGAATAGTCCAGGTTAGTTTTGTCATCATTATTTTGAATATAAATAATAGCAGTATTATTGCTCTTTTTTGAGCTGTCACTGGAGGAGGCAGTGGTATACTGCAATGATTTCATGAATATATTTTTTTCAGTCCCTCCCTTACAATTCTCAGAAAGCATGAAGGTCTCACTGGAAAAAATAAACTACTGTATAATTCAACAGTGATTCAATCCTATAGGGCACTGGTGTGGATCTTGGCATTGCTCTATGTGTGTGTGTGTGTGTGTGTGTGTGTGTGTGTGTGTGTGTGTGTGTGTGTGTGTGTGTGTGTGTGTGTCTGTGTGTCTGTGTGTGTGTGTGTGTCTGTGTCTGTGTCTGTGTCTGTGTCTGTGTGTGAGTATGTGTGTGTGTGTGTGTGTGTGTGTGTGTGTGAGTGTGTGTGTGTGTGTGTGTATAACTGGGGTTTAAGCTCAGGGCCTTGCACTTGCTAGGTAAGTGCTGTGCCACTGGTATAGTGACCCAAGTTTTATTTGCATTAGTAATTCTTTGAGTAGGGTCTTGCAATTATGCCTAGGCCAACATAGATCATGATCCTCCAGTCTTTACCCTTCCTAAACAGCTAGGATGAAGGCATCCAACACCATACTCAACTGTTTAGAGGTTGAGATGGAATCTTGAGAACTGTTTCCCCATGTTGGCCTCATACCACTGGTCTTCCATTCTCAACCTCTAGAGAAGCTAGGCTTATAGGTGTAAGCCACCAAGTCCAATTCAGGCATTGTTCCTAATAATGTCCGCATGCTTATGGTGCTGACTTAAATATGCCAACAGGAATGAATCAATCTAGATGGAGTAATAGATATTAATGTCTTGGTGACAAACCTTCTCTGGCATTGTTTACCAGTTTTCGTTTGGTTGCTTTAATCTGGAAGACTTTTGGTAATGAGTCATTACAATGTTATGGGTTTGGTGAAGAAGAAATGGAGATTCTATTTTCCTCCTAAATCTACTAATTCCTACTCACCCATGAAGTGGGAATAGAAATAGAATGTATCTCATGAAGTTGTCAAAAAAATCAAATGAATAGCAGCACAAAGTGACCTCAGGAAGATTAGCAAGCTTCTGTACATGCAAGGCCTTATATTGTACAAATACATTTAGATTTTACACTTTTTGATCCTTTTCATTACTGCAATACCCAGAAGATGATGTATGAGAAATCAAGGAGTTTTGCTGCAGGAAGAAATAGCCATATGAGATGGCACTTACAGTAATTAAATAATTCATTTCAACAATTTGACAAAGTGGAGAGGATAGAAGACAGTATTTTAAAAGCCTAACCACATCTTTTTAAAAAGCTGTTGACTGTACAAATAAGTTAAATATGAAAATGGGACACAGCAGTTCTCATTTAACCCACAATACCTCACCGCCCGCCCCCCCCCCACTATTTGGCACATTTCTATGGTAACCACCATGTTTATTTAACTAGTAGATGTGTTGGTAATATGGCAATTTAACATTTTCCCAAGTGGACTAAACAAACAGCAAAAGCTTCAATGTTGTAGTCACGTAGGATAAATTTTGCAGAACTTTCAATAGTTTCACTAAACTGTGTTTCTTCATAAGTTTTAAACAGATTTATTGCTGAAATCAAGAGTTTAATTCAGGATAATACTTGAAATGCACTTGACTCCTAGAGGAATTCTTTTCAAAATGGCAGTCTAGCTTCCGGCAAAGTCTTACTGCTCAGGGAAAAGTGACGGGAGACAGCCAGAGGCCTGGCAGAAACTGTCAAATTTGTAGGTCTAGGACTAAATTAAATGTTAATGAAATATGGATGTGAAAATAGCTGAACATATTTACCAAATGATGGTAATAAGATGGGTTATTTCCACATTACCTAGGGAGCCTGGAAAATGTAGAGATTCTGAGGGCTAATCTCTGGTCCATTGCAATGACTCTGATTCCATTGGTTGGAGGTAAAGCTTCGTGATCTCTATTACCGTAAAGCTTCCCACGTTATTCCAATGTTCTCCACTTTGATAACACTGCCTTCTGGCAGTCACATGGTTACCAATCCATTGGTGTAAGTTGAACCATTTGCATAAGATCAACCAAGGTAATTGCTAAAAATGCATATATTTAGTACTCATTTCTCTCCTAGTGAATCACAAAAAGGGGCCATAGCATCTGGAATCTGAGGTGTGTGTAGGGGGTGCAGGTGTGTTTGTATAAGTCCTGAGGCCTGAACTCAGGGCCTGAGCACTGTCCCTGGACTTTGCTGCTCATGGCTAGTACTTAACCACTTGACGCACAGCTCCACTTCCAGCTTTCTTGGCAGTAAATTGGACATAAGAGTCTCACAATATATACTCTGGGAAGATGAATCATCCATGATCAAAAACATCTGGTGAGCATGTATGTGACTACCTGTATCTATAGACATATTAGTGAAGAAACAAGGAGCTAGATGTAGGTTTTCTTAACAATACATTCAGAAAATAAAAGCTTAAAAGAACCAAGACAAAAACAAACCCAATACAGTGACACAGACATAATTTAAGGAAGTCTGAGATCAACTACTTTCTGAAAAGTACTTGTCATGATCTTATTTTTTTTCTGAGAAATACAACAAAGAGCATGTTTATTGCAATAATATTAGTTCACATTCATGTGCAGTGCTTTGATAGAGAGTAAGGGAGAGAAGCAATGCTTTCTTTCACCAAAATACTACATAGACAGCAAAGTCTGGGAAGGGGACCAAAGGAATAAAAACCATGAAACTTATACCAACAGAGAGGCAAGCACCAAAACCCAGGAGATGCTGAATCTGACATGGCCGGCATCATTTTCCCAGAGAACACGTTAAGGAATTTTCAGGATTGCTAGGGTTTCATTGGGTGGAAAATCTACAAATAGCATCTTCCCTTGGAAATTTCAGTTAAATATTTAAAATTTAAGAAGTAGAGCCTAGATAGTTCTAAAAGTTAAAAGCCCTGAAAGTTTATGAGAAAAATCACAGGACAAACAAAACAAGTCAGGTCACGAAGGCTGCATAAGACCCTGCTGGTCCAAGCATAGACACCTGTAGTGTTTAATATGACAGTGAAACTGACCTGCTTTGGAAGGCAGAGGCTTCAGGAGAGAGGACAAGGGGTGATATCAAAGGCTCTCCTCTGCCCCCTTCAGTTTAGGGTAAGGTTCTTAATTTAAAACAAGAACAGTTCTGATATTCGAGACTAATTCAGCCTTCAATAGCTTCTCAAATCTGTTAAGATTTTGCAGCTCAGAAAAATGTTTTCAAATATAATAGATTAAAAATTCCATCTGAAAACAAAATAATAATATAAAGATCCTTGTAACCCTCACCCGTAAATACTAATTTTTATTCCCATGTTAACCTTTACTTGTATTCTTAATACACTTTTTCAATTATTTTATTGTAAAGATGCTGCACACATGAGTAAGGCAATGAGCACATTACTTTTTGATCATTGTTACCCCTTTCTTTATTGTTTCCCACTATCCCTTCCCTCCCCCGCCTCTGCCACTCCTCCCCACCCCACCCCCGCTGAAGTTATAAAGTTCCTTTCTAATATACTGTCCAGTGGGTATCCTTGTTGCAATGGGTCATCCTTTGTCCTTGTTTCAGCATTTTGCTATTCCCCTTCTCCTCCCCAGATTAAACAAATGTATATACAAGATGTAGGGTACCAAAATCAAGTACAATGACAACAGAGGATATACCATAGGGGAAAGAACATACAAAGGAAACAACAACAAATAAAATCACATGGTGATTTAAAACAATAACAATAAAGACAGAACTTTTGTGTCCATACCATGGGGTTCATTTCACTTAGCATCATCTTATATGGTCATATGTATACTTAATTAGAAACCTGAGTCTCAAAGACTGAAACTGAATCTTTTTAAATTTTTATTTTTGTCAGTCATGGGGCTTGAACTCAGGGCCTGAGCACTATCCTTGAGCTCTTTTTGCTCAAGGCTAGAACTCTACCACTATGAGTCACATCTCCACTTCCAGATTTTATTGTGGTTATTTGGAGATAAGAGTCTCAGAGACTTTCCTGCCTGGCCTGGCTTCAAACTACAATCCTCAAATCTCAGCCTCGAGAAAAGCTAGGATTACAGGTCTGAGCCACTGGCACCCAACTGAAGCTGAACCTTTCATTATCAAATGAAAACAAAATAAAATGAGGTTAAAGGCATATACTTCAGGTAAACACATATACAAAGAGAAAGAGAATATCTTCTACATATTCTAGTTCTTACAGATGAGGGAGATCATGTGATCTGCATTTTTTGGGGGCTGGCTTACTTCACTTAATATAATTTTTTCCAAGTCTTTCCATGTCTTTATGAATGGAACAATGTTATTCTTTCTGATGGAAGCATAGAATTCTATTGTGTATATGTATCACATTTTCTTGATCCATTCGTCTACCATGGGGCATTTGGATTGGTTCCATATCTTGGCTATGGTAAATAATGCTGTGATGAGCATCATTCTACTGATGGGTTTAGTGTGGCCTTCTTTGTGGACATTTGGGTAGATTCCCAGAAGTGGGATTGCTGTATGTGAAGTTTTTTTGAGGAACCTCCACACTGCTTTCCAGAGTGACTGAACAAGTTTGCCCTCCTACCAACAGTATAGTTGTGTTCCCCTTTGGTCATATCCCTACCAGCATTTGTTCTTAGATTTCTTGGTAATGACCACACTTAGTGCAAAGGACTATATATAATGAAGCATATTAACATGAACTCCAATTTTTGGAAAAAGAGGCAGTCATTAGAACTACTATACAGTTCGTTCTTTTTCTCTATTGTTGTTTCCCCCCATGACTTCCCTCATTTGCAATAATTAGCATATGTCTAGGATAATTTTATCAGATGAGCAGAAAAGCCCCAAATCTATGCACATAAGACTATATAACATGATGCTAAGTGAAACAAACCCCAAGATATGGACACAAGCAGTTCTTCTTTGTTGTTGTTTTTAATGTACTATGAGATGGTTTTGTTTTCTTTGTATGTTCTTCCCCCTATGGTATACCTCCTGCTGTCATTGGACTTGATAGTGGTACCCAGCATCTTGTATATACATTTGTCCAATTTGGGGAGGGAAAAGGGAATGACAAAGTGCTGAAACAAGGACACAAGTTGATCCACGGCAACAATGATACCCACAAGACAGTATACTAGAAATGAACTTTACAATTTTGTGAGAGTGGGGAGGAGTGAGAGAGGGAGGGGAGGGAAGGAATAGTAGAAGCACAACAAAGGAAGGAGTAACAATTCTCAGCAAGAATGTACTCATTGCTTACTCATGTAACTGTAACCCCACTGTACAGCATCCTTACAGTAAAATATCTTTTTTAAAAAAGAGAAAGAGAACAGGAAATGGAAGTGTCAAAAGTAAATCTTTTAGGAAGACTCACCAAAGCCTAACAAAAGCCAACAGCAGGAAATGGGTATGTCCAAGGGGGGGGGTGCAGCTAAATGGAGAGTGGTAGAGGAATGAAGGAGATAGAGTGGGGAAGAACACAGTCAAGAATTCATTGTGTATATGAGAAAATTAAGAACAGTAAGGGAAAAGGTAAGTCAAAAGGGGGTGAGAATGTTGAAGGGGATGACACTGATCAAAATGCATTGTTTTTAGAAACTGTTTTGTTATATGGCATCTCCTCTGTAAAACTAGTTAAATACAGTAAAAAATTATTTTTTATTGTGAAAATACTGTACAGAGGGGTTACAATCACATAGGCAAGGTAATGAGTACATTTCTTATCAATCATTGTAACCTCCTCCTTTGTTTCCCCTTCAAAACAAACCAGATCCAACATAGTGTCTTGTTCATCTCATTGTTACAATAGGTCAACCTATATCCTTATTTCAGCATTTTGTTATTTTCCTTCCCCTCCTCAAATTAGAAAATTTTATATTCAAGATGCAGGGCACAGAAGCAAATACAGTGAAAACAGAGGTTATATCATGTGGGAAGAACATACAAAAGAAACAAAAAAATCACATGGTACATTATAAGTACATTAAAACCAACAGCAAGAAGGATAAAACTGCTTGTGTCTCTATCTTGGGGTTCATTTCACTTAGCATCATCTTATATGGTCATATGTACATAGCGTTTGACCTTTTCTGTTTGTCCTAGACATATACTAGTTATTGCAAATAAGGGAAACCTTGTGACCTATGTTTCTTTGGGGATGGCTTACTTCACTTAATATAATTTTATCCAAGTCTTTCTATTTCCTAACAAATGGGGTGGTGTCATTCTTTCTGATGGAGACATAGAATTCCATTTTATATACATACCACATTTTCTTGATCCATTCATCTTAGCTATGGTAAATAATGCTGCAATCAACATAGTGTGTTGGTAGCTTTAGTATGGACTTGTTTGTGACTGTTTGGGTAAATGCCCAAAAGTGGGATTGCTGGTCAGAGCTCTATGTGTACTGTGTGATTTCTGATTTCTTTTGTATGTTCTTCCCCCTGTGATATAACCCCTATTTTCCCTATATTTGATTCTGGTGCCCTGCATCTTATATATACATTTTTCTAATTTGGGAAGAGGAGGGGAAATAACAAAATGCTGAAACACGGATACAGGTTGACCCATTGTAACCATGAGATGCACAAGACACTATGTTGAAAACGAACTTTACAGCTTTGGGGGGGAGGAGTTGGGGAGGTGGGGAGGGAAGGGATGGTAGGGGAAAAACAAAGGAGAAGGTAACAATGATCAGTAGGATATGTACTCATTACCTTACTCATGTAACTGTAACCCCTCTGCACAGTATTTTTTACTATAAAAATATATACAAAAAAGCAAAGCAGATCCAAGTGACAGAATGCAATCAGTTGAGGCAGATGTTTATCCAGAGTATAATGGGGGTCAGAAGCACCTCCTTGTAATTCAGGTGCAGCATCTGAAAACATCAGGTCCTTCTATGGCAGATCCACTAACAGGGAGCTAAGGGAAGAGGCCACTTCTGTTCCTGTGGTTTTAGAAGCTCCACATTGAAGACCAGAGGGGTGTTGCATGGGATGATGCCCACCTGCTCTGTCGTCCCAAAAGCAACTGGGGAGATGATCAGTGTGGGTCTATAAACACAGATATCTGGGCCACTCCTTCTTTCCAGCCTCAGATCATTTCCTGCTTGCATACTACAAACTGAAAAGGTTTCTATTGCCCTGGGAGTAATAACATTTCTGTCTTCAGGGATCTTGGCTCAGTATCTTTCTCTGAAAAAGTGGGTCTTTATCTGCCCTCCCAGTGTGACAGCAGTATGGTATCCTTCCTGTGTACCATGAACTGGACCCTTACCAGAAATCAACTCCATTTCACCATGGACTTCCAAGCCTCCAGAGCTTTGATAAACAAATGTTTGTTGTTAATAAGCCAGTATTCTGTTACACAAAAAGTAGAGTAAGACAGCTGTCCTTTGGGCTTATTAAAGAGAACTATAGGTCAGCATGAACTGGACTGGTTTTTGAAGTCTTCCTTGCAGAAGAAAAAATACAGCTCACTTTGGGGATAAATTGAAAAATGAAGTTGCCATCTCCTGCATGTAGCGTGTAAAGAAGCTAAGTGTTATAGAGCTCTGGAGATCAGGAAAAGAAACTGTAAAATTTGGTTGATTATCCACTTCAGCATATCTGTTCCACAAGCATAAATGATTTGAAATTACGACTTTTTACCCCATATTCCAGGAGTTATCAGCATCACTTTTACAAAATCTTCTTGAAAAGTTCTGAGCACACTATTTTATTACATTTTCATATTTTTATAATGTAACTATGTGTCTAGGCTTTCTAAATTAATTATTTCAAAATTTAAACTGGGCTTATTAAATAATTCCTTCAAGGCTCAAACTTAATTCTAAGCTAGGACCAAAATACTACAATGCTGAAAAATGTGTATGGGAAATAGATGCACTCATATGTCACAGTCATATGTCCATGATAGTGATACATTGTGAGAAATGTGTACTTAAAAATTCCATGGGGAAAAATCATGTTAAATGAAGTAACTCAACCTCAGAGAGACAATGGATTTATGGAGAAGCTAGAATTCATCTCTAAATATATATTTTGGGGAGATATCCCAAGTAGACACAAATGTACATTTAAATATATTAACCAAAATGTGGTAGATTCAGGGCAGGACTCAAACGACATGAATCCTCAGAAAGGATAACTCATATTCCAACTAAATAAACACCAGGAATCAGGTACTTGAAAATGAGGAGGAGGGTAGAACTAAGGGGGGGGGTGTTGAAAAATGAACAGAGGAAGAGAAGGACAATGCAGTTATGAAATTCATGTTCTACAGAATTAAGAAAATTGAGAGAAGAAATGGGGTTGGGAGGGATGGAGGAATATGATCAGAGGTAACATTAATCAAGATTTATTGTAATTTTTTGCTATCTCTGTTATCTTTTTTTATTGTAAAGATGCTATACAGAGGGCTTACAGTTACATGAGTAGGGCAATGAGTACAATTTGTCTACCATTGTTACCCCTTTCCTTCCTTTTTGTTGTCCCACTATCCTTCTATTTCCCACTTCCCACACTCCTCCCCACCCCACCCCATTCCTCCTCCCCAGCCTGAAGTTGTAAAGTTTGTTTCCAATATACTGTCCTGTGGGAATTCTTGTTGCAATGAGTCATCCTGTGTCCTTGTTTCAGCATTTCGTTATTCCCCTTCTCCACAGATTAGACATGTGTATATACAAGATGTGGGGTATCAAAATCAAGTACAGTGGCCACAAGAGATATACCATAGGGGAAAGAACATACAAAGGAAACAACAACAACAAAATAAAATTACATGGTACATTTAAAGCAATAACAATAAAGACAGATCTACTGTGCCCATATCACGGGGTTCATTTCACTTAGCATCATCTTATATGGTCATATGTACATGGCTTTTGAGCTTTTCAGCTCATCTGATAAGATTATTCTATATGTATACTAATTATTGCAAATAAGGGAAATTATGGGACCTAAATTTCTTTGGGACTGGGGTACTTCACTTAATATGATTTTTTCCAAGTCTTTCCATTTCCTAACAATGGGGCAGTGTCTTTCTTTCTGATGGACACATAGAATTCAGATAGATAGATAGATAGATAGATAGATAGATAGATAGATAGATAGATAGATAGATAGATAGATATCACATTTTCTTGATCCATTCATCTACTGAGGGGCATCTAGGTTGGTTCCATATCTTAGCTATGGTGAATAATGCTGTGATAACAATGAACAGAAAACAAGATTCTACTTTTTGTTTTTGTTTGTTTTTCCAGTCCTGGAGTTTGAACTCGGGGCCTGGGCACTGCCTTTGAACTTCTTTTGCTCAATGTTAGCCCTCTACCACTTGAGACACAGAGCCATTTCTGGCTTTTTCTCTTTATGTGGTACTGAGGAATCCAACCCAGGGCTTCATGCATGCTAGGCAAGCACTTTTACCACTAAGCCACATTCCCAGCCCACAAGATTCTACTTTTTTTTATTGTGAAAATACTGTACAGAGGGGTTACAATTACATGGGCAAGGTAATGAGTAACTTTCTTACCAAGCATTGTAGCCTCCTCCTTTGTTTAAGATTCTACTTTTAAATATTTCATCTATACCATCCCCAGTTGTCCCACAATAGTGCTATATGATTGGAACCAAGGACCTTTAGGATCTTATCCAAATCATAGCAGCACTCAACCTCCTTAACCTTCGGATGCAATTAAGTAAGAAAAGAAATACATGTATTTCAGAGTGTGTTGATAGAAACCATTCCTCTATGGTACATTGCAATATATAGTACTCATTACACAGGCACAGAAGAGAAAGAAAAAGGGGAAGAGACAGAGAGGAGAGATATAGAGATAGAATAACATTAGCAAAGGCGCTTTGAGTACCTTCAGAAACATAAAAGACAGAAGAGATTAAAGAATTAAGTAGAGGATGCTTCTGATAACCTTACAACAAGCACACCGTAGAAATTGGATGATGCCCCTGTGTAGTCTAAGCCTGACTAAGAGATGATGTATTTCACAAAGCTTTTCCAAGAGCCTCAATACAGCAATTCTTTATCTAGGCCACTGCCTTTCAACACCATGGCAACATATATAACAAAACAGATTGGAGAAGAGGTTGCCCATGCTTATCCAGAAGGTGGGAGTATATCTCCTTAGCTACTCCAGGCTCCATTAAACCAAGAATATTCAGGCTTGAGATTTAAAGAAGCCAAAGGACCTTACTTTTATACATTGGGAAGAAAATACACCTTTTCCAATACTACAATTTTTTTCAAAAAGGGGTAGAACTAGCATTGGCAAAGATGTTTTATCATAGATACTGTAAGTGTTAAAGGTGAACTGAAGAACAAAGAATAGTGGGGTGAGTGGGGAAAATAAATCCATCTAAGTCCATTCATAGCAATTCTGTTTAAGGAGATGGGGTAGAAATATCAGGGCTCACATTCAAATATTTTCTGCCTCTTTGTATTTCTATTCACTTAAAATATTATGACTAATATTTAAGTAGCAATATTTGGCCTCTTTAACTTAAATATATTAATATTCCTCAAGGTAAAAATCAAGGCAGATAAAATGCATATAGCTTCTTCTACAGCAGAAGCAAATTATCTGTATTGCTTCTTTTCCCTTTTCAATAACCCAGGCTAAAAATGCATGGCTCAGAAGGATAAAGTCATTCCCCAGCTATTTGAATCATTCTGAGCAAAATAGCCTTCTGACGTTCATTCAAAAAGCACATATAAAACATTTAAAAACTTCGAACTAAAAAAATAACAAATTCTAATAAATTATGGATGATGTCTTTTTAGAACTTAATTATAAGCAATTAGCTTTACCTTATCAAAAGTGTTTTCTTTCTCTGGAGTCTCTCTGAAACAACCTGGCCTAGAAATCAAGATGAGATTAAACAAACATTTTCTACCACCAGCTAAGGATGGATATGCCATGGAACTGAAAAGTTGATCATTGTGGCATGTTTGAGCTGCTCCTCCAAGCAGAGATGGATTTTTCATTTAATGTCTCTTCCCAGGGTTGCAAGTGACTAGCATCTAAAAAAGTTACTGATGGCTTTTTTTAAGGGATCTATTTAGATGTGGCATACATTCTAAAAAACGTGGCATTGTTTCTTTGAGCCTGGCTTACTTCACTTAATATAATTTTTCCAAGCCTTTCCGTTTCCTAAAAAATAGGGCGATGTCATTCTTTCTGATGGAGGCATAGAATTCCATTGTGTATATATACCACATTTTCTTGATCCATTCATGTACTGAAGGGCATCTGGGTTGGTTCCATATCTTATCTATAGTAAATAATGCTGCAATAAACATAGTTGTGCTGGTAGCTTTAGTATGGTCTTGTTTGTAAACATTTGGGTAAATGCCCAATAGTGGGATTGCTGGGTCATAGGGGAGCTCTATGTGGAGGCTTTTGAGGAACCTCCATACTGCTTTGCAGAATGATTGAACAAGTTTACATTCCCACCAATAATGCAGTAGGGTTCCCTTTTGGCCACATCTCCTCCAGCATCTGCTGTTATTAAATTTCTTGATTATAGCCATTCTAACTGGGGTGAAGTAGAATATCAATCTTGTTTTAATTTGCATTTCTTTTATGGTAGAGAAGTTGAGCATTTCTTCATGTGTTTATTGGCTATTCTTATTTTCTCTTCAGTGAAGTTTCTTTTTAAGTCTTTAGCCCACTTATTTATCGGGTGGTTGTTTCTTTGAGGGTTTATTGTTGGGGATTTAATATTTTGAGTTCTAAGTATATTTTAGATATGAGACCCTTGTCTGTTATATGGCTAGTGAAGATCTTTTCCCAGTCTGTGGGCTTTTTATTGATCTTGATAGCTATGTCCTTTGCCATGCAGCAGCTCTGCAGTTTCATGCAATCCCATTTGTCCAGCCTTTCTTCAATTTGTTGTGTTTCTGGGTTTCTATTTGCAATAACTAGTATAAGTCTAGGACAAGCTGAAAGGGTCAAAAGCTATGTACATATGACCAGATTAGATGATGTTAAGCGAAATGAATCCCATGATAGAGACACAAATGGTTTTTTCTTTCTCGCTATTATTTTTAATGTATTTATAATGTACTATGTGAATTTTTTTGTTTCTTTGGTATGTTCCTCCCCCACAATATAATCCCTGTTGTCACTGTATTTGATTCCAGTGCCCTGCACCTTGTATATACATTTTTCTAATTTGGCGAGGGGAAGGGAAGAAAAACAAAATGCTTAAATAGGGATACAGGTTGACCCATTGTAACAATGAGATGTACAAGACACTATGTTGAAAAAGAACTTTACAACTTCGGTGGGAGGGGGGAGGGAGTGGTATTTGGGGACATGGGGAAGGAAGGGACGGTAGGGGAAAAACAAAGGAGGAGGCAACAATACTTGATAGGAAATGTACTTATTACCTTACTCAGGTAACTGTAAGCCCTCTGTACAGTATTTTTACAATAAAAACCTATTTTTAAAAAACAACATGGCATTCTGGTCCTCTGTTTCCCTCTACAATGCAATGCTTAGCTGTTCCCTCCTCCTCATCCCCCAGACTGCTCACATCCCACAAGGCATCTTGAAGGCAAGACACAATGGCGGGATGGAAGAGTGGAGATTTCCACTCAGAACAGCCAGCCTCCTCTAATGATGCATCTGTACCCTAACAATGAGCATGGCCCTACTGTTGCTCAGAGCCATGAGTAAGGCATGGGAGCTGCGACACTGCGGGGGAAGCTCTGCATAGTGTGGGCTGCATCACACACCATCTTGTTGAGCATGAAGGTTTATATATTACCTGTCAGCATGTGACTTCTTATCCACCCAAGAGAGTTGCCTTTTGAAAGCATACAAATAGAGTTAATGGAGTCAAGGGTAGAGTCCGTGCATCAAAAATTCCATTTCCTTTTATCCTAAGAATACAAAAGTGTCCTCTTTTTGGAAAAGCTATATTTAAGTGATAGAGTTTCAGGTAACTCCTTGGATCTAAGTTATTGTTAAAGCCACGTCGGTAATCTGACTATAATGATCACAGAAATTTACTTCTTGATATTAAAAAAAAAACTGTGCGCTGGTGGCTCATGCTTGTAATTCTAGGTACTCAGGAGGCTGAGATCTAAGGATTTTCACAATTCATTACTGTCAATCCACTATTGTCAGCTGATAAATGTGTAATTGATTAGCTATGCAAATATGTCCCTCATCATGCCAGTAAATAAAATTTCTAGATATTGTTTTTTTGAAATCTTTATAATTCTTGAGCTCACACATTTTAATATTATTAAGAAATATTTTAATGCTGGGCCCCAGGGTCTCATGCCTGTAATCCTAGCTTACTCAGGAAGATGAGATCTGAGGATCTCGGTTCAAAGCCAGCCAGAGCAGGAAATAAACCACTCAGAAAACTGGAAGTGGCACTGTGGGTCAAGTGGTAGAGTGCTAGCCTTGAGCTGAAGAACTCAGGGACAGTGTCCAGGTCCAGAGTTCAAGCCCCACGACCAACAAAGAAAAGAAAGAAAGAAAGAAAGAAAGAAAGAAAGAAAGAAAGAAAGAAAGAAAGAAAGAAAGAAAGAAAGAAAGAAAGAAGAAGGAAGGAAGGAAGGAAGGAAGGAAGGAAGGAAGGAAGGAAGGAAGGAAGGAAGAAGAAAGAAGGAAAGAAAGAAAGAAAGAAAGAAAGAAAGGAAGGAAGAAAGGAAGGAAGGAAGGAAGGAAGAAAGGAAGGAAGGATGGAAGGAAGGATGGAAGGAAGGGGAAGAAAGAAAGAAAGAAAGAAAGAAAGAAAGAAAGAAAGAAAGAAAGAAAGAAAGAAAGAAAGAAAGAAAGAAAGAAAGAAAGGAAGGAAGGAAGGAAGGAAGGAAGGAAGGAAGGAGGAAGGATGGAAGGAAGGAAGGAAGGAAGGAAGGAAGGAAGGAAGGAAGGAAGGAAGGAAGGAAGGGAGGGAGGAAGGAAGGAAAGAAAGGCATATATTAGTTGAAAACCCTCTTACTTCTGAGCTGAGACCTGTATACAAATCTTGGTGAGATTAGCTCACTTGCTGACTTGGGATAAGACCTATACCTTTCTGGGTCTCTGATTTTTATTTTATAAAATGAAGAACCTGAGACTATTGATTGGTGAGATTTTTCATAATTTAAATTTCCACAAGACTGCTTATATTTAGTTGTATTCCTTTACTTTCTGTATGCTAAGCTCCGTCATTGTGAATTTATTTATTTATTACAACATGACATAACTATATGTAATTAGTGCAAGAAAACAAGAGGTGTGGGGGTAGGAGGACAGGGGAGATGGGAAGGGATGGGAAAGGGAAACAAAGGAGGAGGCAACAATGCTTGATAAGAAATGTACTCATTACCTTGCTCATGTAATTGTATCCCCTCTGTATGGTATTTTCACAATTAAAAAAAAAAGTCAAAGTTTAGGCATACTAAGCACTCTGTTCTAGGTCATATGACCAGTACACAAATAAGTTTGGATCTGAATCTGAACATTATCTCAAAGATCTTTATTTTTAATTCCAATTCTATGTCAATGATCTTTTTTAATAGTGCATGATGTCTTTTTTGGGCTAATGTCAATAATGGACCAGGTCAATTGTTCATGCATACTTCTGTGGGCTATGCAAAAAAACGAAAGTAATACTAATCACCACTTAACCTGTTATGGATATACCTGGAGGATAAAGATTCCCCACACTGAAAATATGGTGAGAATATCTAATACTCACTCTGTCAGCTGTCTATACCTTTCTTTCTATCCTTCCTTCCTTCCTTCCTTCCTTCCTTCCTTCCTTCCTTCCTTCCTTCTCTTCTAACAATTTTCATGCCCTGTTAGAGAGGTGTTTGTGTAAGAATGAGTTACTTATGATGATTGATATAGTAAATAATCTTTTGTGAGTATATTTGCCATGCAGATAAATTAGTAAGAAAATAAATTCTTTGAATTTGCAGAATAAACTTGATTCCAAGCATTTAAAAGACAAATAGTTTAAGGTTTATATTAAAAAGCTACCTTTTTTAAATTTGTATTTGATTTTGTTTTAAAGGTGTTGTACAGAAGGGTTACAGTTACATAAGTAAGGTAATGAGTAAATTTCTTGTTGAACATTGTTACCCACTCCTTTGTTTTTCTCCCACTATCCCTCCCCCTCAACTTCCCTCACCCAATTTCTAAAGTTCATTTCCAACCTTGTGTCGTGTGAGTATGGCTGTTGCATTGTTTCACCCTTTGTCCTTTGTCTCACCATTTTGTTATTCTCCTTTCCTTCCACAAATCAGGTAAATGTACATACAAGACACAGGGTACCAGAATCAAAAACAGTGACTACCAGGGATAAGCCAAAGGTGGGGGGTGGGGAGAGAACTTGCTTACATTAACAACAATAACATCAACAACAACAACATCAAAAAAACCTCCTGTTTTCATATCTTGGAGTTCAAAAAGCTACCTATTTAGCTGAATGTTTCATCCATGTTAAAAAAAAAACCTCAGGAAATACTTAATATTTTGAATTAAAAACAAAGAACCAGATCTAAATATAGTTATTTTTCCTTGTCAATTGGACAACAAATATAGATTGGTATCTGTATTGAGTATGATAAGTTCTAGAAGAAAAACAGATGTTATCCAAGAATGGTGATGAAATACAGCTGTTAGCAATGGTATAGTAGACGAACTACAATGCACTAAATTTTGATGGATTATTTTAGTTCTATCCCAATACAGTTGAGCACTCATCATTGTTCCAGACAGAGGTGTGTAGACTACATCCAGCAAAGAAGTTAGTCACTGAGTTATTTCACAGAAATAATTATTCCAGTATTATTCAATTATTTTAAATATCTTTTTGTTGTTAATTTTGAATATCTACTTCATTTGTATATCCTAAAATGTTTAAAGACTTATAATGTTTATCTTCCAATAAGAAAGTAACTATTATTAGAAAATTCTTATTTGGGAAAATACTTATTTCTTAAAAGAGAAAAAGAGCTTAAATGACTTCTGTATGTTTCTTATTTTCAATAGACTTAAAACATTGTAAACTCTCTAAGAGCAGAGACTTTTGTCAGTTTGATTTATCATTATTTTTGTTGTTGTTTCTTATTTTTTAGTGATATTAGGGTTCATATTCAGGCTTTTGCACCTAGTAGGTAGCCACTCTATCACTTGAGTCATTTCCCCAGCCCTGTTTGCTACAGTTATTTTTACACAGCTATTCATATGTTTTTCCTGGGCAAACCTGAATTGTGATCCTCATTCTGACACTGCTCATGTAGCTGAGACTACAAGCATATACCACATCACCTACTGATGTTTAAGTGCCGTAGTCACTCAAAATGTTATCAATAGATAGTTGCATAAACAACTCTTGCTAAAAAGATAAGCTTACTTTTTCCTGAGACATTTTATGCCCAATAAGTAACTGCATGGCTTACTATATTTGGAAGTGTCTTGCTGTATAAAATAAAGAAGACTCTACTTGACAACCTGGGATCCTGCTGTCACCAGATGACCTTGTCACCCAGGTACTAATTCTTAAAAGACCCAGAATAGTAGAAAATCTGTTCCAGTATTATCTCTGCCAACACAGAAACTAACTGGCAGCTTCTTTTCATGTAGTACTATATCAGAGCTCATTTAGATGCAAGTAATGGAGATTATTGTTACTAGCTTAAGAAATATAAGGAATTTTATTATTACATAGCTCCAGAAACATATACCCAGACATAACCATAACCAGCCTATGGAACCAGAAGCTGCCTCTTGAGAATCATGAAACATTTCTGTTCTGGTCCCCCTGCACTCAGTGGAGTGGGCCTGGTGAATATTCTGGAATGAACAAGGGAATGGGTTAGCTCCACTTTTCCATGTACATGGGAAAGATATAGCTGCTGGCTCACTAATTATATCTTCGATTCATTATCATTCTTTGGGCAAGATTGGTTAAACATAAGCAATAGACTGACTCCTGTGGTAGAGGTATACTTTTGTCTATTGAGCTCTTAGTAGATGAGACATATTATGTAGCCCTATTCCACTAACAGGGAGACAGGACTCACAGAAAAGGGCCATTGCCTGGGCATGTGTTCTGCTAAATTAGTGGATGAGGGTTAATAAAGATAACCTTTAAGATTCTTAACCATTAGCACCCTCTGTATTGTGACCTAGACATTTCTGCAAGTCCTGCAGGTCCCTTCACTTTGGGCTGCATTTATGATGTACTTTGAATAGCAAACATGGTGGAAGAGAGGGATCAAGAATGTACAGGCTCATACAACGGACAAGGGTCTCATATCTAAAATATACTTGGAACTCAAAAAATTAAACCCCCCAACAACAAATCCTCAAAGAAACAACTGCCCAATAAATAAGTGGGCCAAAGACTTAAAGAGAAACTTCTCTGAAGAAGAAAGAAGGATGGCCAATAGACACATGAAGAAATGTTCAACATCCCTAGCCATAAAAGAAATGCAAATCAAAACAACATTGAGATATCACCTCACTCCAGTTAGAATGGCAAAAATCAAGAACTCTAACACCAACAGATGCTGGAGGGGATGTGGACAGAAAGGAACCTTACTTCATTGTTGGTGGGAATGTAAACTTGTTCAACCACTTTGGAAAGCAGTATGGAGGTTCCTCAAAAGACTTCACATAGAACTCCCTATGACCCAGCAATCCCACTTTTGGGCATTTACCCAAATGTTTACAAACAAGACCACACTAAAGCTACCAGCACAACTATGTTTATTGCAGCATTATTTACCATAGCTAAGATATGGAACCAACCCAGATGCCCCTCAGTAGATGAATGGATCAAGAAAATGTGGTATATATACACAATGGAATTCTATGTCTCCATCAGAAAGAATGACATTGCCCCATTTGTTAGAAAATGGAAAGGCTTGGAAAAAATTATATTAAGTGAAGTAAGCCAGGCCCAAAGAAACATAGGTCCCATGGTTTCACTTATTTGTAATATCTAGTATATGTATGAGTCAAGCAGAAAAGGTCAGATAATGTGATGTCAGGAAAATGAACCCTTAGATGTGTATTTTAATGTTTTTTTCTTTCATGCATGTGTTTCTAATGCATTTATAAGATTATCTCTTTGTTGCTTTGTATATCCCTCCCCCACAGTATAACCCCTGCTTTCACTATATTTGATGTCAGTATAACTTGTGGAGGAGATGGGGAAAAACCAGTTGTTTAAGGATACAGGTGGACCTGTTGCAACAATAAGAAGTACAAGTTGTCATGTCCAAAACTAGTTTTACAACGTCGGTGCAGGGGGGGGCGGAGGAAGGGGGGGAAGGAGAAGGATTGGGATTGGGGGGGAGGGGGGAGGCTGGGAAGGGATGTGAAGGGTAAACAAAGGAGGAGGTTGCAATGCTTGGTAAGAAATGTACGCATTATCCTGCCCACGTAATTGTAACTCCTCTGTACAGTATGTTCACAAATAAAATAAAATTAAATTAAAAAAAAAAAGAATGTACAGGCTCAAGTCCAAGAGGCCTGAGCATCAGGTAAAGAATCAGTTTACTTAGTTGATGCAGAAGAATCTGCTATGGGCCAAGCTAGTAAGCATCCTAGATAGGAGTACACTGCTGGGTTGATTCCCTGGCCCAAACTGGACATCAGTAACTACTGTCAAATAAGTGACTTTAAGTGAGACTACCAAATGCACATTAGTTTATGTTTTAAACCCTAAGTTTCAGAATGATTTGCTATATAGATATAGATAACTAATATGATTTTCCATAATGTTTAGCAAATTTCTTTGTTCTTCAATTGGCTAAGTCTTTAATTTTGAATTGGTGCCAAGAATTACATTGGTAAGTTGACCACTAACTGAGGTCAACCTGATATAAGCAAACAAACAGAAACATACAAAGAAACAAACACCTGAAGCATGAGCACAGAAACTCATGCCTGTAATCTATATAGTTGGAAGGCTAAGATTGATAGAACTGCTTTCAGGCTAGCCTAGACAAAAGTTTACAAGACCCTGATCCCAACCAACTAAAAAAATCTAGATTTAGTGAGGTGTAATTGTTATCCCAGCTAAGTAGAAAGCCTAAGTAGGAAGAGCACAATCCAGGATGGCCTAGCAAATGCAAGACCCTATTTGAAAAATAACTAGTGTTTTCATTAGTTCGGGTTTTTTGGTGGGGGGAGAGCTAGAATGTGATCAATTGCTAGAGTGCCTGCCTAGTTAGTGCAAGGTCTTTATAAATTCTAGTATCAGCCAAACAAAACAAAACTGAATGAAATAAAAACTCTAAAACTTGTACATCAGATTCCAGGGATGAATGATGAGAAATAAAGGGTGAGGAGCTTCATAACTCAGGTAAAGGGAGTTTTAGCACATTATTACTCATTCTCCCTACACATACTTAATCACAATGCTGATAAAATGAAGTCAATAATATGGTAACAAGAGCAAATGGTAGCCTTCAGAAGTCTTGCCATAATGATCTCTTCACCACACAGAAAAACAATTACCAACTTTGTCTGAACAGACATTTTTCTTTTAGCTTCAAATGTGAAGTTTCTACCATATAATAAATACTTGGTACCATTTTCCAAAGCTAGTATATATCAGGAAGTACCATGAAAAGACTGGAGAAAGACCCCTCTCCCTCCATACATCCCATTTTATAGAGAAGTACACTAAGATCTCAGGGTTCAGGGAATTGTAGACCGATTCCAAGCTTGACTCTACCACTCTGCTGCTGCACTAGCCAGAAGCTTATTTGCCTTCTCTGGAAAAGCCTTTCCCAGAAACCCCCTTTCAATATAATATCTAATTCCCTAACCCATCATATTTAACCATAGTGTTCCTACCTACAAGGGTCATGGAATCCTTTTGTACCACCCTGATCCCTGATGGAGAAACAGCACAAACAGAGTAGTGATTCCATTGCCAAGTGCTGAGCAATGGCTTGGTTGGCACCATCTATCTCTGTTAACAACCTATGCATGCTGCCATGGCTTATTTATTACAAACAGGGCACAGAGGAAACCACAAGCTCTCCTCACACTCAGCATATTCGCATAAACCCTGAATCTCCTGGCAGAGATACTTTCTTTGGTCCAGCTGGATTTTCCTGAGCAGTCAAACATGAAGAGTTTCTTTAACCCTCTAGGAAAAGAGAAGGAGATGTAACTCACAGAACACAGCTACTTAATAGGTGGGGCTGCCTCATGGTTACGACTGTAGGTACATATTCTTGGGTTTGAAAGTTAATGCCATTACTAGTTTGGGCACCTTAACTTCCACCTGTCATTTCCTATATGAGGTGCTGAATACATACTAAATGTTCAGCAATCACCACAATTTAATGAAATAGTTATAATTTTCCCTACTTTTACAGTACATAGTAACTATTATTACTAATGATGGCATTATTAGTTTAAGGACTTTCTAATTTTATAATATATACTCATTCATGTAATAAATGTCTGAGTCCATTCTAATGCTTGTCATGGTGTTCGATCCTGAAGATACAGAAAGAAGGAAAATACACTTCCTTTCTGTTTTAATAACTCACTTTAAAAAACACACCAAAAAGCACACTGACAATGGCCTTTGCTGCTTGCAGGTGCTCTGATAAAGGAAGACAAACAGAAGGAGGCCACACAGGAAGGAGTGGTTTCCAGAAGCTGGGATGCTGCAACTGGGCATTGGAGAATTCTATCACACAGCACAGTAGGACGGGTCACAGAGGGCTGACACCTAGTAGCTGGGTAGGACACATATAGGAGATAGGCAAGTAAGGAAGACCTGAACTAAATATATATATACATATATATACATATATACAACTAATATATATTAGGTATATATATGTATTTACATATGTATATATACATATATATGTATATATACATATATACACATACATATATATATATACATATACACATACATATATATGTATATATACATATATATTAGGTACATATATATATGTATATATATATTAGGTACACTGCCACTTAACTGAGGGTTTAAGGTATTGGAGAGCAGCATTGCAGTCTCCAATATTCAGGATGCATTTCATAACCATTAAGAGGAGGAATGAGACCGAATAGACATGGAGTCTCATTTACATGAACTTTTACCCTATGCAGAAGGACTGAACATTTAGTTTAAAAGGCAATGATGGTTATTATTAAAGGATTCTAAATAAGACTAAGAATGTGTACAGATTTGCAGTCTCTAAAATTATTTTGGGAGAAGGGTGGAGCTTAGATTGTGGAATGGTGGTAGAGTCATTTCTAACTGGAGTCAATGCTGCTCAGTATCCAGACTCTGTTAAATTTCCCTCAGCAGTGAGTCATTTACATCTCATCCAAAAGTTACGGCAGCTTATTTACATTCCTCTATTGGACTCCACACTGGGACCAAGACATTTTCCTCTTCTTCACAATTCTTCAGATGGAACATTTGTCCTCAGAATGTTTGTTGAGTTACTAGGTAGATGCATGCAAATACTTTCTACCTTTTTCTTCAATCGGAGGTCAATTTCTATCAGTGTCAGTCACTCTTTCTAACTATTTCTGATAGAATAAGCTAAAGTATGGCTCTTAATACATAGAATGTCTACCTTTGTCAATATATGAAGAATAGTTTGTTATTCAGCTGAAATTAAAATTTACCTGATAATTTGCATTTTTCATTTGCAAAATCTAACAATACTAAACCAGGTGTTCTGGTTTTGATGTTTTCCCCCTAAATTTATGTGTTGGGAATTTAATCTATAATAAATGATGTTAAAGGGTGAAATTTTTAAAAGGTCATTAGATTATGAGGGGCTGGCCTTCCTAAATGGATTAATATTATTGTGGAAAGTGAGTTCTTTACAAGTTCTTTATAAGTGAGTTCAGCCCTTTATTACTCTCTTTCCCTTGTGATGTCTTCTTCTCTTCACCAGATGAATGCTTTGATTTTAGATTTTCCATCCTCCAGAACTATAAAGAAATACATTCCTGTGTTTTATAAATGATTCACCCTGTGGTAGTCTGTAACAAACTATTCTGATCAAACTAAGACACCAAGAACAAAATGCTAATAAAAATTATGTCTCTAGGTAAATTTTCCCTTTGATACTTTATTCTCTCCTCTTGATCTTTAAATTCTTGAGTGTCTATCTCCTACATTTACAACTAATAATGAATAACCATGTTTTCAACTCTCAAATCTGAGCACATCATATGAAAGGTGAACTAGAATATAGGCTATTTCTAACTCTGCTTCATACAAATTGTATATTGGATTTCTTTCAGTGTCCATTTTGTCATTTGTAAAATTAGTTTAATGGTATTTCACAAGGTTGTGACTAAATATAGAAGTAATGTAGTAAGACAACTCAAGCCGTACATGAAACACAGACAATTCATCTAACATATTCTAGGCATTTATTGCTATATAGACACTGGAAATATTTCCTATCTTCATGGAATTTAAAATTTGGGGTGAAGATGTTTATTGAAACTATAACTAAGAGAGGTAGATAGGTTGAAATCAAGGAGTTCTTAAAATACATAAGCAACTTGATTACTACACCCCTCAACATCCCAATACTGACTCCTGCATTATTTCTACGGAAATATGGCTTTGCATATACACATGATGCATATGCACGCTTATCTACATCCATGGCATGCTATTGTAAAAGCTAAGAGGGACAGATAGAGAAGATAGCCTTAAACTCCAAAACAACAGAGGAGATGATGCTGGGCTTGTCAGTGGGCATTTTCTGAGACCTCTTTGATCTATTTCTTCCCATAGGAGATGAGTCCACTCTGTTCCAAGTTGTTTCCTGAACAGCAATAATCCCTGTTCTACTCAAGCTCCAAGTGCAATGACATTGCAGCCTATGTTCTTGGCATCCTACATAGGATTCCAGGTGGCTGCCCAGGCTCCTGGCAGAGATGGAGACAGGTGGGACTACTGTCAATGCCCTTATCATTTCTCTCAGGCAGCTGCATGCATCAACTCCCTGAAAGGCCAACCTGCTCTTCCATGCCTCTGGCTGCCGCTCATTATAGGCCCAAGCGAGCCCCTGTTCAATTTCTGGACCAAACCTGATGGAGATGGAAAGATTGTTTGCAGCCAGTGGCTGGACAGCTAGTAAGGTTGAAACTTGTCTTTTAAAATGAGTCCTACTACTCTCCTGCCCATCTCATGGTGTCCCCACTTGAATTCTTTTTTTTTAATTTTTGGGTCTGGTCGTGGGGCCTGAACTCTGGGCCTGGGCGCTGTCCCTCAGCTCTTCAGCTCAAGGCTAGCATTCTACCACTTGAGCCACAGCACCACTTTCCGGCTTTTTTCTTTTGTTTTTTTTACTTTTTTATTATCAACATACTGTACAGAGGGGTTAAAATTGCATGGACAAGGGCTGGGAAGTTGGCTCAGTGGTAGAGCGCTTGCCTTGCATGCCTGAGGCCCTGAGTTCGATTCCTCAGCACCACATAAGCAAAGAGAAAAAAGTCGGAAGTGGCGCTGTGGCTCAAGTGGTAGAGCGCTCGCCTTGAGCTGAAGAGCTGAGGGACAACGCCCAGGCCCAGAGTTCAGGCCCAACGACCAGACCCCCCCCAAAAAAAAATTGCATGGACAAGATAATGAGTACATTTCTTATCAAGCATTGTAGCCTCCCAGCTTTTTTCTTTTTGCTTATGTGGTGCTGAGGAATTGAACCCAGGGCCTCAGGCATGCAAGGCAAGCACTTTACCACTGAGCCACCTTCCCAGCCCCCCCCCCAACTTGAATTCTTGCTCTTACATCCTGTCATTCATTCTTGTTGCAGCCACACTGAGTGTAAACCACTGTTCACTGTCTACTCATAGTTTTCCATCTTTCCTGGTGCCACAAACCTACTATCTAACACAACTTCTTGTCTTATACTGTCACTTCCTGTATGAGGTGCTTGATACATAGTATCATGTTAAGATATCACCACACTTGGTAAGATAGTAAGAAATCTCCCTACATCTACATGAGGAACCCAAGGCTCTCTGAGATTAAGCAGATTGCCCCCACATAACAGCGCTATTCAAGGATCAGCAAGAATTTAGAACCCAAATCTTTTTAACTCTGAAGTTCAAACATCTTCTCATTATGTCTCATTTAACCTTGGCTATGGTAAACTTTTTAAAATTGTGTAAACTCCTCAAGCCTACAGAGCTGCCACCAGCCTGACTTTGAATGTTGTCACAAAACTCTCAAGTCTTCACTGCCTACCAGACAGGACCGTCTTGGGCTTGAGGCTGGCCCCTTCTTTAGATCCAGCAGAGGAAAAATTTGACTCAGTGTCCTTCTTCATTATTGGTCCAGCCCATGGGGGAAACGTCACACAGATCTAGTTCTTCTCTTTTCCATTTTTTTTTTGTTTTTGTCTCACCCTGTTCCCATGAAAGCTGTTAGTATACCTCATTACTAGGCTTGCAGGAAAGGTATATTCAGAGCTCTGAACAGGTATGGATTCCATACTACTTGGAGGCTGGCCTCCTGTGGGACTCAAAGCCAGGGCAAATAAAGACATCAAGTTCTTCTTTAATGAGATCACCTGGGAAGTCAGTCTGATAAAAATAAAAAGGTTCTGATCCAGAAAAGTAGAACAAACATGAGACTATAGTGACAGGTTGAGGAGCTGCTGTGGAAAAAGAAGGTTGAGAGTGAAATATAGAAAAGTTGATGAGACACAGAAAGAAATTTCTAATGGTATAGGAAACAATTTTATTGGAAGCCTGTGGTCTTTGTATTGTTGCCTCAAAATTGTGTCATTCCAGACTGAGCAGAGTGGCTCATGCTTGCAGTTTTTAGCTAATCAGGAGGTGAAGATTGGAAGGACTGATATTGGGGGCCAACCTTTGAAAAAATTGAGTGAGACCCACATGTCACCAGATCAATCAGATATGGTAGTTGATAGGTGTAATCCTAGTATCACAGTTCCAGATTGACCCTAAGCAAAAAATAAGACTCTATCAAAAAAAAAATAATTAAAGCAGAAAAGGAATAGACACATGACTCAGTTGATAGAGTACATAAGCCCTGAATTCAAATCCCAGTATCACCAAAAAGTATAGCTTCATTTGCTTTGGAAATAAATAAATAGCAAGAAATAAAAAATGGCAAGAAGGGGTTCTTTGTAAAAAGACAAGAAACTCCAGAGAATATTCCAGGAGCATGCATGTGTTCTGGTCCCATGTATCCATGACTCTGTGGTTCTTGATTCAGCCTCCAAGGAGCACCAGAACCTCACTGAGCAGCACTGGCCTTCTGATGTCTCCCTGAAGAACAGGTGGGCTTTGTGAAAGGATTGGCACACACAATGTACTATTAGCACTGTTCTAGTGAAACACAGAAATTATGCCATGAAAACTTAATTGCCACTTTATTCACTAATCAGCAGCAACATAGAGAATATTTAATGCTACAGAAGATTGTACAGCAGCCCAGAGTTAGGCAGCACTGACTTATAGAAAGCTAGTAAATTCAGATGTATGGGGTTGGAGGATGACTGCATGATTGCTGTCCCTTTACACTGTGAGTGGAAAAAAGCCAGGCTTGTGGTATTGGCCTAGTTGGAGTAAGACACGTTCAGACCCGCAACTCTTCCCTTGTCTTGCTGCCCCCATTGCCCCTCCACTACAGTTCAATGGAATTAAACTCAGTTCAGCCCCATTTATTATTAATAAACCCAAGTGGGAAGCTCTGTTGTACAGAAGATGGGACCAAGTTTTCAAGGAACCTATGGTTTACTACTGTGTATGAAAGAATATTGTTGTGATTATAGTCATGAAAACATGGTCAAGAAGAGAATAGACCTGATTTGACTTCTGACTAAAATTTATGAGTGGTTTGGTATTGTGCAAATTTCTTAACTTCTCTAAGCTTGACTTCACTAATCTTTAGTCTAAGATAAGATTATGGATGCAACTGGATGTTACAAAGATAATCCTTTATGTTCTCATAGTGATTGGTACAGACTAGGTGGATGCTAACTGGTTTTACCCAATGTTTAAGACAAAAATTGAATACTGTGGGAAAGAAACCCCATGGAAAATACTGCGGAAATCCTGAATTTTCAAGACAAGAGAAGCCCAAGGAAAGAGGTTCTGTGTGATATAGACCTAAAAGGACAAGTGGTAATGATACAGATGAGAACATTTTTGAAAATCCTATTGTGTTTTCAGAACTAGAGTATGTAATTTGAATAAGTGGATTAAAGTATAAAGGTGAGGCATGGTATCTAAGGCAGAAGAAACTAGTCACTAGGATGCAATGTATGACAATGTGGAATTAGTTAGAGGAAGAGTAGGGTTCATTTGAGACACATAGAAAAAGTCAGAAATGCCTTGCTTGGTACACAAGGTATCAACCATGAATCCTAACCCAAGTTGCTGACGAATGAATGGCATAGGCAGTGAAGACAATGGGCAGTTCCTAATAAGGAAGAAATATATTTGGAGGTGGCAATGGCATAGTGAAGAGAGTTAGGTGAAAGAACCAAAGTTAGGAATAATGATGAGACTTATTATACTAGGTCAGACAGAAGATAATGAGACTGAATGGGGTTATAAAAATGCATACATTGCTAGGTGTTGGTAGCTCATGCCTGTAATCCTAGCTACTCAGGAAGCTCAGATCTAAGGATTGAGGTTCAGAGCCATCATACACAGAAGTCACCATGAGACTCTTATCTCTAATTAACCACTCCAAAACTGGAAGTGGAAGCATTAGCCTTCAGCACAAAGAGGCTCAGGGACAGCACTCAGGACCTAAGTTGGAGGCCCACAACCAACATCATCATCATCATCATCAACAACAACAACAAAAACCCACCACATACATAAGAGAAAACAAATATGCAAGACACTGGAATCAAACCCATGGAAACTGGCAAGGTGTTGGATAGTGGGATTAAGATATGCTTTTTTTGGAAGTACCACAGTATCTTGAATAATGAGCAGAAGAACACAGCAGGTAACTCAATTGCTGGTAAATGGTAAGAGAATTGCACAGTTACAAAGAGAGCAGACTTTTAGAAAGGGATTAGGAGCTAAGCCAGAACAAGAGACCAGTGACCTTTAGAATTTAGAGCATTTGTCGCCAGGTCAGACACCATCCTGGCTGGTTTGTCCATAGTGAGACTGGCTGTACCTTCCAGTCAATTCTCCCAGTCAACTGTGAATGTGTATTGGAAGAACTTAATTTAGACAGTGTACAATCCTCATTTCATAGAACACAGGTCTTATCATCATAGCCCATCCCAGCTTCCAAAGAGAAATGTTTGAGATGAGCAACCAAGGACTAGGAAGTGAATATGAGAAGCTTCGTAATTATTTGTAATGTAAAAATAGTTTAAAAGAAAAAAATACTATTTATAGTCTCTAGACTGAGACCAGACTCTTCCCTGGAATTTGTATGTCAGAAAAATAAGTCCATAAAGGAAGAGCAGGAGTTCTTATGTAGAAAGGTTAGTAATGATACCTAAGTACCAAAAAAGCTGGCTTTCATTTTTACAAATGAGAAAATGTAGGTGCACAGAGAAGCTGATCAGATATTAAACAAGCTAAAAAATTCACCTGCAGCAAATAAGAATCCCTACTGAGGAGCTTCCTACTGAAGATAAGGTCAGTAACTATACACTATCTAACTATGAGAAAGTGGTACAGCTAATATTTCAGCAACCTTTGACACAAGCTCTTCCTAAACAAAAAGATTGGCATTCAACTCAGATTTAATAAACTGTTTTTTTGGGGGGTCATAGGATATGAACTCTGGGCCTGGGCACCGACCCTTTGCTCTTCAGCTCAAGGCTAGAGCTCTACCTCTTGAGTCACAGTGTCATTTCCAACTGCTTAAAATTTTAAGAAAACTACTTAAACTATTTTATCCTCCCTAATTAGTTATTAATATCTTCATCTTTGTACACAGATTTTATAATTGCACATACATTGTGCATGCTTCCACATTGTTGCATGTCTGTGAAGGCAGGACTATGAATTTTTTTGTATAGTTATTCTATTGAAATAATTATAATCCAAAATTTTCGGGATCACAGCTATCAATGATTTTCCTACCCTAAGTGCCTACAGGTATTTCAATTATTGTAGCTGATTGTTTATTCTTTTTAGAGAGAAAGCATTGTTTCTCTCAAAGGTATAGAAATGATTTCATGTGCAGTGGACAAATGGAAAAAAAACATATGATTATTAACAGGAGGAAGAGTAAAGAGAGGAATTGGGAACATTGCAACCAATTAAATCTCCTCTCTTAATTTTATACAGAACATTTACGTGGCAGGGAAGGGTGACCTGTTTGCTGAAGCAGAAATAACTTGACAAAGATGCCCTTTGCTAATGGGCCGCCTGGCTTTCCCACACTCTAATGGGAAAGTAGTCCTTCAGTGGATGTCTTTTCATACAGCATCTCATGCTTTCCCATTGTACTCCCACTACCTAGAAGCTGTTGTGATGGGTATAATTTTAGAATGTTTAAAAATAAATTACAGTTAGTGAGGAAACACACAGCCAGAGATGCTGGGAAATCTATGTGCTTCAAGCTACACAGCCCAAGGCTGCTTTGTATAAAAATACCCTCTGTCTTCCATTTGGCTACATGGGGCTTTAGTAACTGGTAATTTTTGCATGTCATAGTCACAGCTAATGGCTGAATTAGAATATCTGTCAAAATCGGATTTTTTTTTTCTCAGAACACAGAGTGGGGGAAATTAGCTCTTCTCTTACAATACAAGGCACATCCTGGCACCACCCACTGTCAAGTGCTAATATTCTCTTATTCTGGCTATTTTTTACATAGAGGAAGTCTGCTGGATTCCTTCCTGACAGCCTTGATTTAGAGAAGAGGCTCTTGTAGACTCTGTATCACTTCCAGATAACGGCAACTTGAAAGGTACTGGTCAGTATATGATGGCCTAGGTTGCCTCTTTACAACCAACAATGTCAAAACTGTTCCACTTTAACTTTATATTGGGAAACAGAAGTACAATTTGAGTTGAGAACAATTAGTGTCTGTGCATCTGGGCAAATTTTGCACCTTTCTGGGTCTCAATTTTTCTTTCTATAGAATTGAGGGAGAAAGAGAAACGAGTATTTTCCAAGTTGTGAAGTCTTTAGATCACTTGAGTTTCCTCATGGATAGCTCTGTGGGGACTAAATATACAGTGTCCAGACCTTTACCACCATCTCAGTAACATTACATTTTTGTTGTTTGTTTTTCGATACTGGGATTCATTGCTTAGTTAAGAGGGGAGATTATTTTCACATGTAGAATATTTACAAGGTCAAAAGCAGAGATTTGATATGCTTTACCGAAGATGTCCCTGTGAAGGTTAGATATGTATGTTAACATACATATCTTGTTGGGAACAGACAGGAGGGATAGCCATTTTCAGCCACAATAGCTTACTTACAATCCTCAAGCCCAAATCTTCCTATCCAATATTCCTTCATTTCCCCCAATGTCCCTACTGCTGAATGCTTTCTCTGATTCTTCTACTCAACGTCTTCCCAACAAAGTTTGCAGAGGCAACATGAAGGTTCCCATCTCTTTCACAGCTGGGCATTTAAGCCATTAAACTTCTGCATCTGTCATTTATTCCAGGCTGTCTTACATTATTATCTATAGTTCCTGATTTCTATCAACAGCAGTAGGTAATCACTCAAGGGGAGTGGTTAGTATTGTTCCCTTTTATATCACAATGCAGCTTAGTATCATGTTTTGCACATGGCAGGACTCATGAGATTTCGATGTTTGAGCAACTGAGTAATATGACTGAAAAATGAGATTCATAGGATTAAAACAAACCAAATATCTGGCATATCATGAAGCTTAGAACCAACTTTTGCCCATTAGAGTATTAACATACCCACACTCTTCATCTATCCACTTAACAGGGCACTTGTTGACAATTTTCTTCTGTAATGCCATATTAAAATCACTCATCAAATACTGACAATGTGAGCCTCCCCCATTCATGGAGATGTATTCAGAGAATCCGTTTCCTCCTCTTCATCCACAACTTCTGTTACTCCATGAGGCCCTGTGGTCAAGCCCTGTGTGATCCCCTAGTTTATCTCTTCTTCCCCAGTAGGGTTTTCAAGTTTATCATTCATGTTGTCTTCAGGCTGATCCTTCCAAATTGCAAATATTGCCTTGTCATTCTCTGTTTAAAAGCTATTTTCAGGTGGGTTCCGGGAAGATGGCGGAGGAGAAGCTGGAATCTGAACAAGCTCTCACATAGAAAGGAGTTTTAGAGTTCCAGTGAACAGTCCTAAGCCAGAGAATCACACCAAGTGAGTCATCACAGGACAGAGAGTTAGACAAGAGAGGGGAAGCCAAGGAAACGCAGCAGCTGCCGCTCCGGCGGCGGGGCCGCGGCGGCGGCGACTACCGCCGCGGAGACATACCTGAGACACAGAGAGTCGGGGACGAAGGAGCCAGACGCAGCGGACGAGCGGATTCTACTCAACACCAACAAGAACCGACAAGGAGCGAACATCTTCATCCTGCTGTTTGCAGACCAGAGACGACCCAGGATCCAAGACTCGGCGTGAGTACAAGCCCGACATCCTCACTCCTCAGGGAGCAGAGGAGGGAAGGCCACCCCTCTCCCCCCAGCACCGGTGATCTCCATCTTGGATACCAACAAAGCTCGGAGGAGCTGCTAGCTCCAGCTCAGGCCTTGGAATAAAATGAGTCATTTAGCAGGTCACAAGAACTTAACGGCAAAGTGACCTGCCAGACTCAGCTCCATCCAGGGAAAAGTCACCCAGCTCAGGCGCCAGCCATTGGAGTGGCTTGCTTCACTGGGTAACCAGAGCCAGAGGCTGCCCCTCCCTCTAGCAGCCTCGACAATCAATTGAAAAACAGAAACTCTGAGAATGGCTCCAGGCTGGGCGCTGTGAGCTTTATCACAAAATAGCCCCAGGGAAAAGCTACTGTTTATTGAAAGGCCTCAACTCTACCCAGAACCAAGCCTCATCACCACATCCCCCTCTTTTGTGACTCTCAAAGCAGACCACCCTCCCAGAAAACTAACCTGGGAGGGGGATCTCAAAATCTTGGGTAAAGCAGAGCATTTTTCTGCCTCTTCCAACCAACCGACTTAAGAAACCAATCAAGCCACAGGACCTCAAGCTGACCAGAGACTCCAACAAGAGACTGGTTGCAGACAAAAGGGAGATACAGGATTCTTCCCACTCCTCCCCCCCCCAAAAAAAAAAAATCAAAAGACTTTTTTTTCTTTTTTTTTCTTTTTTTTTCTTTTTCTTTTTTTTCTTTTTTTTTCTTCTTCTTCTTCTTTTCTTTTTTTTTGCTTGTTTTTTGTTTTGTGTTACCTTATATATATATACATATAAATTTTTTCCCTTCTAAAACTTTTATTAATCTTTAATTTTTGCCTCTTCTGAAAAAATAATTGTTTTCCAGTAACCTTTTTTTTTCTCATCTTATAATTTTTATTTTACGAATACGTGAATAAGAGTTTTCCTTTCTTTTCTTGTCTTCTTTCTCTTTTTCTTTCTTTCTTAATTATCTTTTTGTTTTTTATCTAGCTCTACTGAACTTCTGATCTTTCCTTCTCCCGATCCCATCCTTAAAGCTTTTCACATCTCCTCTATGTCCCTCCCCTTCTCTGAACATATTCACATTCCTCTCTAAATAGACGGTCTTTTAACCTCTATAATAACATTAATTTTTACGTTTCTATTCTTTTTCTGGTCTCTCTTTATTCCCCTTTCCGTCTCTTCTTTTTCTCTCTCTCTCTACTTGCATCCTACCCAACTCATTTCCTGCACTGTGATTAGGACATAGTTAACTCTCCCTGTGCCTCCCCACACCAATCTATTCCTATTTTTTACCCACATCTCTCCCTAATCCTAATAATTTCTGGTTTTCCAAATTCTTTTCTGCGGTTCGAAGTCCTTTAACATATAGTCATTTGATGTTGAATAGACGTATCTGTTGAACTAGATTGTATCTGTAGACTATTGACTGTACAAATGCAAACTTTGGTTGATGGTTGCCTTAAGATAGTGTTCTAGCACAAAACTGGTGCAATCTTTATCTCAAATGGGCCGAGTAAGCCGGAAAAACACAAGAAAAATGGCAAATTCGGGTATCTCAATTCCCAACCTTGATAATCAGGGATTAGAACAGATAAAGAATAATCCAGAGGAGAGTTCCCAAATAGCTCTACAAACACTAATAGCAAACATGATAAATGAGAAGTTTGACAATGTACAAAGGACTCTGTATGAGCGTGATAGGGAGAGAGAGGAGGCATCCCAGAAGTTTATACAGGAATATCATAAGCGTGAGGAAGCTTCTCAAAAACTGATACAGGATTTGCGTGAACAACTTGAGAATACTCAAAGAGAAAGGGAGGAATGGCGTGAGCAGGCAGAGAACACTCAAAGAGAACTGCAGGAATCCCACAGAAGGGAGGAAACTAATCAAAGAGTAATTCACGAATTAAGAGACCAGGTAGAGAATACACAAAGATCACTAAAGACATTCATGGAATCCATTAACAAAGAGCTGAAGGAAGTCAGGGAGACCACAAAGGGAATGCTGAATGGAACCCAACAGAAGGAATGGGAGTCCAAAGAAACCATAACCAATCAACTAAGTGATTTGAGAACAAACACTGAACACCAAATTAAGGAAGTAAAGAAAATCATACAAGACCTAAAACAGAGCTTCAACAAAGAACTTGAAGCCATCAAAGCTGACCAATTAGAAGGAAAAGAGATAAAAAACAAAGTAGAGAGTCTTGACAGCAGGTTAGACCATGCAGAAGATCGAATCTCAGGGATTGAAGACAGCCTAGATATTATAGAGAAAGAACATACAACCATCCAAGACAAGTCCAAGAAATATGATAGGTCTATCCAACACCTGGAAGACACCATCAGAAGGCCCAATCTAAGGATAATGGGTGTAGAGGAGCACCTAGAAACAGAAGTTAATGGTCTAGGAAATTTGTTTAACAGGATCCTAGCAGAGAACTTCCCAAACATACAAAAAGATAGGCCTATTCAGATACAAGAAGCTTTTAGAACCCCAAATAGACCAGACCAGAATAGGACATCCCACCGTCACATTATAATCCACACAGGATCAACCCAGACCAAGGAAAAGATCCTTAAAGCTGTCAAGGAGAAAAGGTTAATCACCTATAAAGGGAAACCAATTAGAATTACCTCAGATTTCTCAGCAGAGACAATCAAAGCAAGAAGAGCCTGGAATGACGTATGCCATGCCTTAAAAACGAACAACTATCAACCAAGAATACTGTACCCAGCTAAACTCTCCTTCATAACTGAAGGCCAAATAAAAACCTTCCATAGCAAAGAAAAATTGAAACAATACATCTCCACCAAACCAGCCCTGCAAAAGATTCTTAAAGATGTCCTACACATAGAAAACCAACAAGAACGCAACAAAGGCCAAGAAACTGCACCCAAACTGAGAATCCAAGAACCTTAGGAAGAACCCAGTTTTCACAGCCCCCAAGAAGGTGGATAACATGGCAGGAACCACCAAATACCTCTCAGTCCTATCTCTTAACGTTAACGGACTGAACTCTCCAATTAAGCGACATAGACTGTCTAGTTGGATTAAAAAACAAGACCCCTCTATCTGCTGCCTGCAGGAGTCACATCTTGCCCGTAAAAACAAACATATTTTCAAAGTTAAAGGCTGGAACAAAATCTACCAAGCAAACGGCCCTCATAAACAGGCGGGAGTTGCAATCCTAATATCAGATAAAATAGACTTCAAACTAAAATTAGTGAGAAGAGATAAAGAAGGTCGCTACATACTAATTAAAGGATCTCTACTTCAGGAGGATATTACAATTCTAAATATCTATTCGCCAAACAATGGAGTACCCAAATTTATCAAAGAAACACTACTTTCCTTCAAATCCCATATAGATCCAAAGACATTAATTGTTGGGGATTTTAACACACCACTCTCCCCACTAGATAGATCAACTCGGCAAAAACTCAACAGAGAAACCGCAGATCTAAACAGCTGCATAGATCAACTAGACTTAACAGACATTTACCGAACATTTCACCCAGCAGCAACAGAATACACGTTCTTCTCAGCAGCACATGGAACGTTTTCTAAAATAGACCACATTTTAGGCCACAAAGCAAACTTGTCTAAATTCAGAAACATTGAAGTTATACCTTGCATTCTCTCTGACCACAAGGGAATAAAATTAGATCTCAACACCAAAAGCCACCAAAGAAAGTCCGGTATCACATGGAGGCTGAACAACACACTGCTGAATCACGAGTGGGTCATGGAAGAGATTAGAAAGGAAATTCAAATGTTCATGCTATTCAACAAAAATGGACACACAAATTACCAGCTCCTCTGGGACACAGCAAAGGCAGTACTCAGAGGCAAGTTTATAGCTCTGAGCTCCTACATCAACAAATTGGAGAGATCTGAAACTAACAATTTAATGACACATCTAAACCTCCTTGAAAAAGAGCAGCAAGATAAACCCCAATCCAGTAGACGGAAAGAAATAATCAAAATTAAATCAGAATTAAATGAATTAGAATCCAAAAAAACTATAGAAAGAATCAACAAAACAAAGAGTTGGTTCTTCGAAAAACTTAACAAAATTGATAGACCCTTAGCAAACCTTATCAGAAAAAGGAGAGAACACACCCAAATTAATAAACTCAGAGATGAGAATGGAAACATCACCACGGAAACAACCAAGATTCAGAACATTATTAGGGGATACTTCTCAAAACTTTATGCTAATAAGTTTGAGAACTTGACAGAAATGGACCTTTTCCTAGCAAATATTGACATGCCAAAACTAAACCAAGATGAGTTAAACCAGCTTAACAGGCCCATATCAAGCATTGAAATAGAAACAGCAATAAGAGACCTCCCAGCTAAGAAAAGTCCAGGACCAGATGGTTTTACAGCGGAATTTTACAAGGCCTTCAAAGCAGAGCTGACACCAATACTCCTCCAACTCTTCAATGAAATTGAAAGAGAAAGCTCACTACCGAACACATTCTATGAAGCCATCATAACCCTCATCCCAAAACCAGGCAGGGACTCATCAAAGAAAGAGAACTATAGACCCATTTCTTTGATGAACATTGATGCAAAACTTCTCAACAAAATTTGGGCCAATCGACTTCAACAATTCATCCAAAAAATCATACACCATGATCAAACAGGATTCATTTCAGGGATGCAAAGCTGGTTCAATATACGCAAATCAATTAATATTATTCATCACATCAACAGGAGCAAGAATAAGAACCACATGGTTATCTCAATAGATGCAGAAAAAGCATTTGACAAGATCCAACACCCCTTTATGATGAAGGTTCTGGAAAAATTAGGAATCCATGGAACATTCCTCAATACAATAAAGGCTGTATATGACAAACCTACAGCCAGCATTATACTCAATGGTGAAAAACTAAAGCTATTTCCTCTTAACTCAGGAACAAGACAAGGATGCCCACTCTCTCCACTTCTCTTCAATCTAGTATTAGAATGCCTAGCTACAGCAATAAGACAAGATGCAGACATAAAGGGGATCCAAATAGGGAAAGAAGAAATAAAACTCTCCCTCTTTGCAGATGACATGATCTTGTATTTAAAGAATCCCATAGACTCCACTCCCAAATTACTCAAGCTGATTCAAAACTTTGGCAAAGTAGCAGGTTATAAAATTAACCCCCAAAAATCAATGGCTTTTCTATATGCCAACAATGAGAAAAGTGTGGCTGAAATTAGGAAAGCAACTCCATTTGTAATAGCCCCACAAAAAATAAAATACCTAGGAATTAACTTAACCAAAGAAGTGAAGGACCTCTATGATGAAAACTTTAAAATCTTGAAAAAGGAAATCAACACAGAACTTAAAAAATGGCAAAACCTCCCATGCTCCTGGATTGGCAAGATTAACATCGTGAAAATGGCAATACTTCCCAAGGCTATCTACAAATTCAACGCGATACCTATCAAAATTCCACCCTCATTCTTCAGGGAAATAGAGGAGGCAATCCAAAAATTCATATGGAACAATATAAGACCCCGAATAGCAAAAACGCTCCTCAACGGAAAGAACACTGCTGGAGGAATATCAATACCAAATTTCAAACTCTACTATAAAGCCATAGTAATCAAAACAGCTTGGTATTGGCATAAGAACAGACCTCAGGACCAATGGAATAGAATTGAAAACCCAGAAATGAACCTACAGACCTATAGCCATCTAATCTTCGATAAGGAAGCTAAAACAATAGAATGGAAGAAAGACAGCCTCTTCAGTAAATGGTGCTGGCAAAATTGGTTAACTACATGTAGAAAACTAAAGCTAGATCCTTATATATCACCCTGCACCAGAATCAACTCCAAATGGATCAAAGACCTTGAACTCAAAGCAGACACTCTGAAAACATTACAGGATGGAATAGGAGAAACCCTAGGTCTCCTTGGCTCAGGTCGAAATTTTCTGAATAGAGACCCGGAAGCACAACAAACCAAAGAAAGGTTGGACAAATGGGATTGCATAAGGTTGCAGAGCTTCTGCAGGGCAAATGACATAGCTGGCAAGATCAATAGAAAGCCCACCGATTGGGAGAAGATCTTTACTAGCCATACAACGGACAAGGGTCTCATATCTAAAATATACTTGGAACTCAAAAAATTAAACCACCCAACAACAAATCCTCAAAGAATCAACTGCCCAATAAATAAGTGGGCCAAAGACTTAAAGAGAAGCTTCTCTGAAGAAGAAAGAAGGATGGCCAATAGACACATGAAGAAATGTTCAACATCCCTAGCCATAAAAGAAATGCAAATCAAAACAACATTGAGATATCACCTCACTCCAGTTAGAACAGCAAAAATCAAGAACTCTAACAACAACAGATGCTGGAGGGGATGTGGACAGAAAGGAACCTTACTTCATTGTTGGTGGGAATGTAAACTTGTTCAACCACTTTGGAAAGCAGTATGGAGGTTCCTCAGAAGACTTCACATAGATCTCCCCTATGATCCAGCAATCCCACTTTTGGGCATTTACCCAAATGTTTACAAACAAGACCACACTAAAGCTACCAGCACAACTATGTTTATTGCAGCATTATTTACCATAGCTAAGATATGGAACCAACCCAGATGCCCCTCAGTAAATGAATGGATCAAGAAAATGTGGTATATATACACAATGGAATTCTATGCCTCCATCAGAAAGAATGACATTTCCCCATTTGTTAGGAAATGGAAAGGTTTGGAAAAAATTATATTAAGTGAAGTAAGCCAGGCCCAAAGAAGCATAGGTCCCATGGTTTCCCTTATTTGCAATATCTAGTATAGGTATGAGTCAAGCGGAAAAGGTCAGATAATGTGATGTTAGGAAAATGAACCCTTAAATATGTATTTTAATGTTTTCGTTTCTTTCATGCATGTGTTTCTAACGCATTTATAAGATTATTTCTTTGTTGCTTTGTATGTCCCTCCCACACAGTGTAACCCCCGCTTTCACTATATTTGATGTCAGTATAACATGTGGAGGAGATGGGGACAAACAAGTCGTTTAAGGATTCAGGTGGACCTGTTGCAACAATGAGAAGTACAAAATGTCATGTCAAAACCAGCTTTACAATGTCGGTGTGGGGGGGGGTATAATTGGGTGGGGGGAGGGGGGTAAAATTGGGTGGGGGGAGGGGGGAGGCGGGGAAGGGAAGTGAAGGGTAAACAAAGGAGGAGGCTGCAATGCTTGGTAAGAAATGTATGCATTATCCTGCCCATGTAATTGTAGCCCCCCTGTACAGTATGTTCTCAAATAAAATAAAATACAATTATAAAAAAAAAAAAAAGAAAAAAGCTATTTTCATCACTTATCCATATAGATCAAATCTATTACATACGTGATATGTCTCAGTCAGTTGGATGATATAACAAAAACACCCTCACCTAGGTAACTTATAAGCGACATAAATTTCTTTTCTCAGTTCTGGAGGACATGGATCTAAGGTCAAGTACTAGCTGGCAGAATTGTGTGTATAGTGATGTCCTGCTTCCTAGCTCATAAACAGTGTCTTTTCTTTGTGTCCTTGTGTGGCAGAGATACCAATAGGTCTCCCACAGATTTTTCCTTAATATAAGGGTTGTAAATTACCTAGAGGGAAAAGGCCACATGACCTAATTAAGTCCCAAGGCCCCCTCTCCTAATGCTATTACTCTGGAGTTAGGATTTCAACATAGGAGTTGATGAGGTAGGGTACATGGCAGCATTGAATGCCCTATGGTACCTGGCACTTGTCTGATATAAGATTTATAAGGAAATATATAACACATATGAAAAGCTCTATGCAAAATATGTAAGTTAACAAAACATAAGGCTAACTAAATGCCATATTCCTATAATGGATCACTGGTGACAAGTATGTTCCCATCAATCATTTCCTTTGAGCCTCAAAATTATTTTGTGACAAGAACCATTTCTGGAGTTGTCCTGAATAGTGAGAAATAAAATGACTTTTCAAAACTTAGGAAGTAGTCTAGAGAAATTCAAACTTTAAAAGTGATAACTCAAGCACAGCATATATTATAGTGTGTGATACCCAGGGTTCTCAAGGACTGTTAGCTGCCATTATCAATGGTACCCAAGTGTAATGACTCTATAACCACCCCATGCATGCATGCTGATACTGTCGTAGTTGGTGAGCTTCATGCCCTGCTTCATTCACAAAATAACTGCTATACTAGTCTTCCATTTAACTGGCCTGGTGCTCAGAAATGACTCAAAATTAAACCCACTCTTAGAAACAAGTGCTAAAAAATGATTGTCTTTGAACCAAGCACTCCTATTTTAATCAATACTTTGTTCGGTTGATCATGGGCTATTTATTCTCATACTGGTTTTCTGTTTTGCTCTCTTTTTCTTTTTCTTTTTTTATACTTGGTACTGAAATATGCCTGAAAATGAGAAATTTAGAAAGCATGTTTGTAAAATATGGTTTTGTGCTGTGCTGTGTGTGTGTGTGTGTGTGTGTGTGTGTGTGTCTGTGTGTGTGTGTGTCTGTGTGTGTGTGTTTGTTCTTGAAAAGTAATGTGAATCAAATTCGAGTAAATCAAATCCTATTTTAAATGCTTGGGAGAAGCTCCATATTTAAAAGATTCCCCTGGGAAATTATTTCATGAAGTGAAAATTCCCTCCTTTCATCTCAATCTGTCAGTGTATTTGGGCTTCCAAATAAATTTCTTAATTGGTGCATTCTAAACATACATGTTCAGAAATAAATATTTATAGATTGTCTATCATGAATTAATCATTTTCTGCTGCTGAGTATATTCTTTGTGAAATTTATGTCCCTTTGGAAAGTGGAAGAAAGTAAACCATTATCTCACAAGTAGCCAATCAATTAATTGCAAGTGTATAAGTGCCACAAAAGGAAATACCAAATGTAGTCTGTAACAGGAAGACCTTAGTTATGGGTGTCAGAGATGGCTACAAGCTATGATGCAGAGAGATTAATGATAAGGTGAGAATGGAGAAGGGTGAGATTTGAGGTCAAAGTTCAAGTAGCAGTCAGATCTTGGTTTGAGATAGTTCTATAATGAAATATTTTCCAGATGTTTTAAACTAAATTTCCCTACACAAAAGAAGCACTTACTTGGCTACATTTCATGCTCTTCTTTCCTCCATTTACAGTGCCTGATTAATGCAACTATGGAAAAAGTTCCAATACAAATCTTACCCTCCTAGAGAGTTCTATTACAGATATCCAGCCAGAGATCAGAATCCTCTGAAAGTAGTCCATCAGTTGCTCTTAATTTTCTACAGTATTCAAACTAAAAGCTATTCTTGGGAATTAAAGCCAAAAAAATTGCTCTAAATCATTAAGTTTATTTCTTAAAAGTCTGTGTCTTTTGAAGGGCAAGTTAATAGATCTTATATTATTCTGGTGGTTCAAAGATCATGTTTTCATAAGTAAATAGTAGGACTCACAAAAAGCCATGACTTTTTATAATTTGTAAATTTACTAATTGTTATTATATAATGAGAGTGACAGTGTCTTTCGTTTTGATATGACAGGCACTGGCTATAACCTATCTAACCATTTCTTTCACTTAGGCTATGTCCATGTTCTTGACTGATAGAACTCTTAATTGTTTCTGGGGTCTGGTTGGGATCCCTTTATCTCATATAGGTCAGATCTTTCTTTGCTCCACCCCAGATCCTTAAGCATCGTAATCATTTACCCATGACCACTGACTGATCCAAAGGGATCAGTTCTGGCCAATGATATATTAAAGGGTATTCTTCTAGGAGAGAAATCTATTTTGGAATACAAAGCCCGCATTTTAAATATAAGATTTTTAAATTCTTCTTTTTTCATCATTTTTGGAACAGAAGTCTGATGCTGTTGCAGTCATCTTGTGGTCATGAAATAACAATTTCCAAAAATTAAAAATAGAAAGAAGTTTGAGTTTCTGTCATCAGTACAGAAGAGCTGATCCAACACCAAACACTAGATTCCTAGAAAATGTTCTTATCAGAGAAAAAAAAACATGAAGTTAAACTTCCCCTCTTTGTAGATAACATGATCTTGTATTTAAAACTCCCATGGACTCCATTCCCAAGTTACTTGAGCCGATCCAAAACTTGGCAAAGTTGAAGGGTATAAAATTAGCCCTCAAAAATCAATGGCTTTCTGTGTGCCAATAATGGGAAGAGCACAGCTGAAATGAGGAAGACAACTCCTTTTGTTATAGGCTGACAAAAAAATAAAATACCTAGGAATTAACTAAAGAAATGAAAGATCTCTATGATGAAAATTTAAAAACCTAAAAAAGGAAATTAAAGCAGAACTAAGGAAGTAGAAAAACCTCCCAAGTTTCTGGATTGAGAGGACTGACATTGTAAAAATGGCAATACTGCCAAAGGCTATCTACAAATTGAATGCAATACCCATTAATAACCCAACCGCATTCTTTAATGAAATAGAAGAAGCTACCCAAAAATTCATATGGAACAATAAAAGACCCCAAATTGCAAAAACAATCCTTAGCAGAAAGAACAGTGCTGGAGGAATATCAATACCAAATTTCAAACTCTACTACAATGCCATAGTAATCACAATAGCTAGGTACTGGCACAAGAACAGACCTGAGGACCAATGGAATAGAACTGAAGACCCAGAAATGAACCCATAGACCTATAGCCACCTAATCTTCAATAAGAGAGCAAAAAAAATAGAATGGAAGAAAGACAGACTTTTCAGTGAATTCTGCTGGCAAAATCGGTTAAACACCGTAGAAAACTAAAGCTACCTCCTTATATATCACCCTGCACCAGAATCAACTCCAAAGGGATCAAAGACCTCGAAGTCAAAGCAGACACCCTGAAAACATTACAGGAAGGGATAGGAGAAGCTCTAGAGCTCCTTGGCACAGGCTGAAATTTTCTTAATAAAGATTCAGAAACACAACAAATCAAAGAAAGGTTTGACAAATGGGATTGCATGAAATTGCAGAGCTTCTTCACAGAAAAGTACATACTTAGCAAGTTCACTAGAAAGCTCACAAATTAAGTCATCCAACAGAGAAGGGCCTCATATCAAAAATATACTTAGAACTCAAAAAATTAAATAGGCATACAGGTTGACTCATTGTAACAAAGAGATGCATTGTGAGATGTATTGTATGTAGTGTCTCATGAAAATGAACTTCACAACTTCAGCGGCAGGTGGGGGGCAGGGGGAGATGGGAAGGGATGGGCAGGGGAAACAAAGGAGGAGGCAACAATGCTTGATAAGCAATGTACTCATTACCTTGTCCATGTAATTGTAACCCCTCTGTATGGTATTTTCACAATAAAAAAAAAAAGAGAATAATCTCTTTTCCTCACAAAAGAGACGCAAAAGAAGCTCCTCATTACCTTCAACATAGGAAGACATAGCAAGAAGATGGCCTCTACCAAAAACAAATCAGCACACCAAACAATGAGTGTCTTGATCTTGAACTTCCTATTATTCAGAACTATGAGGAATTCATTCCAATTGCTTAGAAACTACATTATTTGTGATATTTTGTTATTGTGACTCCAATAGATGAGGAAATTATTTGTTGAAGCCATTTGGGTTTCTGTTACTTGCTGCTGAAAACATAAATGATATGTTTACCCATTGTTAGGGATTTTAGATACAACTGAATCCTCCCAATACTTAGTCCTCACAAAACCAATTTGATGTTGATGTTATTGTGTTTATTTTATAGATGGGAACTGTGTTTCAGAGAAATAGATTAAGTTCACGCAATTAGAGCATGATGGTGGAAACACATGGATGATTCTGCAAGGAATCCAAGCCCGTTCCATTACAGACTTCTGTATTTGTGGCAGTATAGAGTCAAACCACTTTTAATTATGTAGTTAACAAAAGTCATATTAATCAAGAGTTATCAACCTATATGGACCTCATATTACACTGGAAAAATACACTATGTCATTATTTTTCCAGCTTCACAGAAAAATAAAATAATTTAGTAAAAATGAAATAGAATATGACTCTTCACAATGTGTGAGACAGGGGTCAAGTAGGTCTATGAGAACACTTGGTGATGATAATGACTCCAATTTGCTTGATGCATGAAACATGTTTTATTCTCCCTGCCCTGTGCTGAATACTTTACATGTATTATAGCACATAATCATTTCAACAACCCTCTGAGTAGGTATTATAATTACCCCCATTTTGCTAATGAAAAAACTAAGGCTTAATAATCCTAAAGTAATTTTCCTCAGGTCATACAAATTGCTACTGGGTTATTGAGACAAGCTTGGATCCAGATTGCATGTACTTATCCTCTCTGCTCTGCTGGTCCCATGCATACAATCAGCCTTCTTTCCCTAAACCTCAGTCAAGCAATTCTAGCTGGATTGCTATTTCTTCACAATGCCTCACGACACTCATCAGAGCTCATGGCAGCAGGAAGCAAGAAGAGTTTACATAGGTATCATATGTCATGGGGGAAAACCATAGGTTTTGAAACCAGATAGATTTTGGTTTGAGCCTGCTTATCTCAAAACATGACAATAAGGTAATTACTTATGTTATGCCTCAGTTCTCCCATATATATGCAAGGGAAATTTAATGTAAATTGTTTAAAGATCTAAAATTAATATGATTAAGTTTATCTTTCTTCTAATATTCTCCTTGTATATGCCATAGAAACTGTATTATCTTAGTAATCAAAATATCTAATGCCATCTGTCTTTGTGTGTTGAGCATGTATAATACCATAGAATAGGTAGGTGGCTTACACTCAGCAGTTACAGAAGTTGAGTTATCCAAGATCAAGCTTCCATATGGTCAATTTTGGTGAAGATCCTTTCGCAAATTGTAGATGTGAAATAGACAATTTTATAAATCTATGAATCTATAGATCTTCAGTTACCAACTGTGGTTTTTTCACAAGGGGAAAAAGGTAAGTGAGCTACTTGGGACCATTTTATAAGGTCACTAGACCTACTTATACAGTCTTTGCTTCCATAAATTAATCATTTTCCAAAGACCCCTACTTCTTATGACCATCACATTGGTAATTAGGATTCAACACAGAAATTAGAGAGGAATACATGTATTCCATATTAACTATCTACTCCTAATCACCCAGACTTCATTTCATTCACAAATATAAGAATACATCCATTCCATTTGCATAGTCTTAACTTGGCCCATCATTTACTCAAAAGTCTTAAGTCCAGGGAATTATTTAAGCATCATCTAAATCAGGTCTGTGAGAGTTAAGTAAAAATTATTTTAAAAACTATATTCCTCTTCATCTATGAGCCTGAAGTGGTTTGAATAAATGGGCCCAAATGCTCTTGTGTTAAGTGCTTGGTCTTCAGTTTGATGCTATTTAAAGTGGTTTGAATTCCAACAGTAGAGCAAACAAAAGGTATTGCCATACCAGCTGGGGGAAATGAAGAAAGAGATGACAGTGATCAACACGCATTGTGCTCACAAACTGACATAGTAAATTGAAACTCTTTTGTACAACTACTTAAATATAATAAAAAAATAAACTAGAGAGAGAGAAAAAATAAAGATAGAAAGAAATAGAAAGAAAAAAGAAATAAAGAATGAAGGACTAACAGCTCATAAGACCTAGTATTTTCTTGTTAAGTACTGTTCCCAGGTACCATCATATTATCTTTCAGTATGGGAATTTGGTGGAAAGACAAATAGTCAGACCATTGTAAAATATCTCAGAATAAAACAACTATGTCAGGACTAGAATTATTTTACATTTTCCCCCTGAGAGTAGCTTTTTAAAATGCACTCTTTGAAGCTTTTGCTGCCTGCAACTCAGAGGATTATTAGTGAATATTTATTCCAAACATGTTGGGGGAGGGGAGTGAAATTCATGTTGCATATAAAATTGATAATGGTAAGTGAGCACTAAGTATAGGCTGCTCCACAGGTGGCCCTTGGCTCTATACAGTATAGAATGGCCCTGGCGGGAGACATCAAGTAAGACCTCAGATGGGTGTCTCAATGCACGAAAGCTGTGATTTATAAATACTTCACAATCAATTGGCTGCAAAGAATCACCTGGGAACTTGTTAAAAATACAAATTCCAGGTGTTCTGCTGGAAGTGTTGATTTAGTCATTCTAAAAGTAGATTTTTATTTTTAACAATGTTTTCTAAGATTTATTATCCAAACATGTTTTTGAAAATAATGACCTAAATTATAGCACTGCTTTTACTTGCCCCCACTTTATGCATGTTACAGACAGTAGATGAACATATAAATATCTGTAATTGTCATATCTTCCACCACCCTCAGAAAGAATTGTCTAAAGAGAGCAAATAGCATTACATGAATGGAAATACTTAAAAATATCAGGGGATCAATAAGACAAATGCTAGTGTGCCAGAAAATTTACTAATTACCCAATGTTCCCAATAAACAAATGATCCCCTTGATACAGTATCTAGCTAAAAGGATGCACATTTCTTACCTTCTAGAATCCCTCATGAATAATTGCATATAACCTTTTCACCGGAAGACAGCTGTGTTTACCTTTCACTTGCATTTCCTCCATAAAAAAACATTTTTTCAGAATCACTAATACACAAAGGAAATTTCACTTTGGCAACCAAAAGAAGCACAAGTGATATCTGTAAGTACAAAGAACTCCTCCTATTCCAGCACACCCCACATCTACTGTCAAATCCTTGCTTGCTACTTTTATACTACTACCATTGTGATAGCACTGAATTTGACCATAGAGCCTTTTCTGGAAATGAATTAACACAAAGAATTTCAATACATGAAAAAAATCATAGCTACTGCAATTGGTGCAATTGATGGTAGCTGCAAAATCCTACATCCTTCCCTTGAAGATATTTATGTAGCTGTATTAATCCCAATATTTCCCAGTATGCAAACAACTATGATGGGCCTATGAGTCCATCAATTCCTTTTCCTCCCATTAACATGAAAACCTCCTATTTACAAACACTGTCACTTTCTTCCATCAGTTTTCTACTTGTTAGACAATCCTTGACAAGATCCATCTATACTTCCTATTTCCTTCCACATTCCTTCCCATGTTCACAAGCTTTAGTAGCAACATTTAGGAGAAAGTATTTCAATCTTAATGTAATTCTCATTAAAATTTTCCATATCATCATGTCCTTAAGACAGTCTGATAACCTTGATCCTGAACCTTATTAATATTCCTCTCTTTAATGATGAATCTGATTTTTGCTACACTTTTAAGGCCCTCTTTTAATGAGTCTTTAAACCAGCATCAACAGTTCATGTTTAAAAGCAAATTCTGTTAAGTCAAATGTTCTGGGGTTGGAGCCCAGAAATCTATGAGAGTTTAGTACATGTTCCAATTTGGTACTGGATGCCCTGAAGAACTTTCAACATGTGTCATACCTCACGGTACAAGAGATTGTCCCTCAGGGCACTGAGCCAACCTGTCAATGTGCTTAGCAATACAGACTTGAATTTACCATACAGTGATGGTTGGTGGTCTTCCTTCCTTAACTGATGGATCTTTAAAGATAGGACAGTGTCTGTTTGATTTTTATCCTGCTATTTAGAGGTTTAATAAAATGCCTATCATACATTACTGCTCAACAGATATGTTTGAACAAACTTTAAAAAATAGACTTGATCAGTAATATTCACTCTCAGGTTTTAATGTCCTCTCCTAGCATAACGAAGTCAATCAATAATTGACCTTTACATGTAGAAGACTGTAGATTGTAGTAACAATCATGGTTAAATAAAAGTGTGCATTTAAATTCTTCAGCAACATCTCTGACAATAAAAGAAATGCAAAACAAAACAACATTGAAATTCCACACCCCATATCAAGAAAATTAATAACAAATGCTAGCAGGGATGAGGACTAAATAAACTCTATTACATTGTTAATGGGAATGTAAACTAATTCAACCACTCTGGAAAGCAGTATGAAGGTTCCTCAAAAGACTAAACATAGAGCTTCTCTGTAACCCAGAAATCTCAGTTCTGGGCATTTATTCATTAGAACACAAACAAGGCCACCCTAAAGTGATCAGCACATTCATGTTCACTGAAGCATTGTTTACCATAGCCAAGGTATAGAATCAATGCAGATGCCCCACAGTGTATGAATGGATCAAGAAAATGTGATATATATACACAATGGTATATATACTCATCTATCAGAATGAGGGATATTGGAAAAAATTATATTAAGTGAGGTAAGCCAGAATCAAAGAAACAGAGATTGCATGGTTTCCCTCATTTGTAAAAACCAGAATGTGCCTATAAATCTGCAAATAAACACACTGGATAGTAAAATTTAAAAAAATACACTGGGACCTGATAAATTAAACAGGTCTCTAAGCATTCAGACAGAATGAGACCAAAGGAGGATATTCCTAGAAGAGGATCACAAAGGCACAAAAGCTATGTGCATTTGATCATGTAAAATATTTATCAAAATGAACTCCAGAAAATGGAAACAAGAAGTTTTTCTTTTGTTGCTGTGTTTGTTTTCTTTTCATTTTTGTCTTGTTTGTTCATTTATCTGTCTTTGGGAGATAAAGGGGGACACAGAAATAGTGGAGAACAGGGTGAACAAATGCAGCAGTGATACTCACTAGACTCTGGGTTAAAAATAAACCATACAAGCTGGGCGCTGGTGGCTCATGCCTGTAATCCTAGCTACTCAGGAGGCTTAGATCTGAGGATCACGATTCAAAGCCTGACTGGGCAGGAAAGTCTGTGAGACTATTATCTCTTAATAACCACTAGAAAACCAGAAGTGGCACTGTGGCTCAAGCGGTAGAGCATTAGCCTTGAGCTGAAGAGCACAGGGACAGCGCCCAAGCCCAGAGTTCAAGCCCCACCCAAGCTGAGAGTTCAAGCCCCATGACCAAAAATAAAACACAAAAAAACATAAAACTTATAGGTAGGGAGGGGAGAGGAAAACTGGAGGAAAGGGGTGACATTGTTCACAAAGAAATGTACTTTTTATTTTGTCAGTCATGGGGCTTGAACTCTAGGCCTGGGTGTTGTACCTCAGCTCTTCAACTCAAGTGGACCACTCTACCACTTGAGCCACAGAGCCACTTCCGGTTTTCTAGTGGTTTATTGGAGATGAGGGTCTCATGGACTTTCCTGCCTAGGCTGGCTTTGAACCATGATTCTCAGATCTCAGCCTCCTGAATAGCTAGGATTACATCAGTGCCAGGCCTAGAAATATACTCTTTAGCTGACTTATATAACTGTAACCCCTCTGAACATCATCTATACAATAAGTAAGTAAATAAATAAATAAATAAATAAGCTGGGTGCTATAATCCTAGCTACTCAGTAGGCTGAGATCTGAGGATCACAGTTCAAAAACAGCCCAGGCAGGAAAAGTCCATGAGACCCTTACCTCCAGTAACCCACCAGAAAACTGGAAGTGGTGCTATGGCTCAAGTGGTAAAGTGCTATCCTTGTGCTGAAGAGCTCTGGAACAGTGCCCAGGCCCAGAGTTCAAGCCCCATGACTGACAATAAATAAATGAAAAAACAGACAAATAAATTCTTCAGCTACTAAGAGCACCCAGTAAATGATGATGTCATGAACATATTCAAGGGAGAGAAATCACAATTTCCTTAGATCTCAAAAGGCAACTAAATAAAAATTAAACTTACGTAGCTCAAACTTCCACCCATTTTTTGCCTTTTGAAATCCTATTTTCTGTTCTGATAATTTGAGAAATTATGTGCACTCAGAATTCCTGTAGCTTCATTTTTCCTCAAATAGTTCTATGAGTCTTGCAGCTCGGATAAGACCATGGCGTTGCAATTATCTCTGGGTGAGCTTGAAATTAATATTTTTTCTTCAAAGTGAAACACCACATAAATGTTTGATAAAAATTGAACTGCAAACTAGTCTCTCTCTGAAACAGTGAGCACTCTCAGTGTAAAGCTTGAAGTTCAGAATTAGAGGCCAAGGATAAGGAAGGTAATAGGAAAGGAAACTGTAGAATGTTCTGTGGATCATGCAGCAAGGAAGGGCCCCTCTCCTACAGGTAGATGACCTCCTGCCCGCTGGTAGGGAAGCAAGATCAAAGCACTGCCAGCACATCTCTCCTCAAAGCTTCTAACTCTAATAGTTCTGCTGTTTGGAGCACCTCTGATGAAGTCAGAGGATGTGCTGTATTCTCTGTTTCAATTCAATTCTCTAAGTATTGATTGAGCTCCTCAGATGTGCTCAGCCAAGGTTAACCCAACTTGAAGCTAGAGAAGCCGATTGCCTCCATGCTATGCTTCAAATAGAACAAGAAACATCGCTGGGTCCTAAGTAGCTTCCACCTTGTTGTCCTCTTCTTTTCCATTTGAGATTCTGCTCAGTCTCCCCATCTAGGCAGTATTCTTCTAGACATGTTTGATGAATACTCATCACAATGATGTTCCACAAAAAATTCAGTTCTGTGGCCTAGCTAGGGAAATACTGCCACCTATGCCCCTCAACATCCTTTGAGATTCTCAACATTGGTTAATGTTACTTTAATCTACTTTCCTAGTCATATTTATCACTGAATTCTTCCTCTGTCTTTATTGTATCCCATCTTCTTATTGAATGCTCCTCTATGTTCTTCAAAACAGTTGGGCAGAAGAAATACTAGCTTTGTACTCAGACTGAATTTTCTTCCTCTGAACAAATTACTTAACTACCAAGCCACAATAGTCTCATCTGTAAGTGTATATAACAACACCTGTTTTATACAGCCAGGAATTTAAACCAGGGTAAAACAAGCAAAGTGATTGGCCAGCCACAGTGGCCTGAAGTAGAGTCCCATAACTGACTTATTTTTTCACACATTTCTCCCTTTGCAGGAGTCCCATACAATTAGATATCCATTTGACTTGAAAGACATCCATTTTAAATATTCATGTGAACTTGAGAGAGGGATAAAAGAGTTCCCTAACTGGAATGGCCCATACTTACCTCCACCCAGAGAGAAGAATTTTTTTTTTACCTATTTGAATATTCCAAGAAACAGCCAAATTGCCACTCTTATGAAGCCCCAGCATCCCACCCACATAGTGATTTCTCTCCTGAATTCTCCTGCCATAACAAAATTAGATACTTAATCCATTCTAATCTTATACAAATGCTATATCTTCCAGATCAGATTATGAGGTTATTAAGGTTGAAACTGTGTCTTATACATTCTTTGTCATAGTGATTGGAACAATACCAACAACAAAATCAACAAATGTTTGTTGAATGACTTCATGTTTCCTAAAGCTACCTTAATTGGGTTACCTTTCTTCATTCACTTGACCAAGGTTTATTTTATTAAGTCACAGATTCCTACTGGGAGAAGGGAGAAGGAATCAATCAGAATCAGGATAAGTTCAAAACTACCTAGAAGGGGTGGTTTAGAGTAGTATTGATGAGTGTACAAGAAGCAGGAAAGAGTCCATCTTGGAGATTAAGGAGGGATGAGGAATGAAGCCTATCAAAGTGAGAAGGATACCTCTCACTAATAAAAAGTCTTATTCAAGAGAAAGTTTTGTGCCTGGTAGTTGCCTTTGGGCATTAAGGTACAGTCTCAATTCTTAAAAAGGTTATATGTACTTAAGGAACAAAGCTTCACAGAGACAAGAAACAAAGAAGTGAACTGATTGAAGATAGATAGAAGGTGGGCTCTGGTATTAGACTACGTGGGTTTCTGTCTCCATTCTGTATATAATGAAGCTGTTTCATTCCCATGTCTGATGTGATACAAAAATATTTCAGGAACAAAATATTTTAGATTAGGTGAGTTATAAAAGAGAGAATTTTATTTCTAAAATTTAGTAGGCTGGTCTAATCTCAGGTCAAGTCACCAGCACACATGATGACTGGTTTGCGCTTTGCTTCCAAGATGACAACCTCTCTCATGTGACTTCCCATGGCAGGGATACAAGAAAGGAATGGATATTGCCTCAAACCTTTTCTAAGGACAATGATCCCCCCAATGGGAGTGGGACCTTCATGACCTTACCCTCTTGCAGTGTCATCAGTTCTCAATACTATCATTTTGGGCAAAAGTTCCAACAAATGATTTTGGAGGGACATATTTCAGCCTAAAGCACATGTCTACTTTATATGTTTTTCATGAATGCTAAATGAGCTAATCTATGAGCCATATTAAGAAAAGCACTTTCCTTATATTGTTATTATATTAATGATTCAGGCATTAGGCATTATTGCATCTACATTTTGTTGCAATTGAGTATTTACTAATATAACCCACCTATCTTTTGTCTTACTTGCCAATAAATACAATTATATGAAAATTGCAAAAATGCTCCACATCTTAATAGTGTTAAGACCTCATTCTTTTGATTGATTTTAAGGACTGGCTTTTCCAGAATCTTTCTAATTGTTCTAAGAGTCATTGAACATAGGGAAGGAGGTATTTTTCACAAACAGATCTGGCATTTGTGACGCTTCTGCTTTGGTTGGTGCTGCTTCAGTAATCTTTCTGCTCACTGCTGACAAATGGCTACTGTAGTCCTCTTTCAGATCTTGTCAGTACTGCTAGCTTCTAGTGCTCTTCTCCATCTCCATCAAATAGTAAGTCCCTAGGTCTCAACAACTCTGCTGCTGTACCAAAAGATAACATTATCTCATTTCTCTGATTTCCACAGAAGACCTGGCCACTAAGTGGAGAATTTCAGAGGCCCATTCATTTCACATAGGTGCAAACTATGCAACTTCACAAGCTCCAGACCTTGATATCCAAGGGCCATACAAGGGAGTAAATGTAAGTAGATGGGAGTGCCTATTTTCCACCATTGTCTCTCCATATATATATATATATATATATATATATATATATATATATATATATACATATACATATATATATATATATGCATGCATCAGCCTCACTGAATATGAAAATAAACTAATTAGTGAACTGTGGTTATTATGTTCAGCCAAGCTGTAGTGGTACATGCCTGTAATTCTAACTACTCAGGAGTCTAAGATCTGAGGATCAAGGTTTGTAATAACCCAGGTAGGAAAGTTCATGAAACTTTTATCTCCAATTAGCTACTTAAATGCCAAAAAGTGGTTGCTGTGGCTCAAGTGGTAGATTGCCAGCCTTGAATAAAAACACTCAGGAACAATGCCTAGGCCCTGAGTTCATGTTTCATAGGACCAGCACAAAAAATAGAAAGAAGTCATATTCAGAAATGTTTTGCGTTTCCTCTGAGGTCTTTGAGGTCTCATGTAGCAACAAGATCAACATCTTTCTCCAGTGCCTACAAACATTCTCCAACTATTTTTGTTCTATCCAGAACATACGTGACTAAAGGTCATCTATTACATATGAGGCCATCAGAGTCCAATCTGACCCCCATGCAGACTGAGCCTCTTAAGTATACAGTGTATATCTTAAGGGCAGAGATCATGTCTAATAAATGTACAATATAATATCTAGAACCTTCCATTATATCTGACATGTTGTGGGCAAGTGTCCAATACAAATATTTGAAAGGAAGAACAGAACAAGAAATTGAAGGAGAGAAAATCTGTTAGGGTCAGTTTTTTCCAAGAACATCTTTTGGAGAGAGCTAGGGTTTAGTTAAGTCTACAAGAATGATTGTTTATCAATATAGAGGTTATTTATTCTTTAATAGACAGGACTATTTTGTTGTTTCATGGACAACTTTGTAGATATATAAAATAGAAATTATATTCTTGAGTTGAACAAATTGTTCATTGACATTTATGCTTGTAAGCAATTCTGCCCATGTTATTTCCCTTCTAGCTTATAGAATATTAAGTTGCTAAAAGCTATTTATATCAACAATGCCTTTGCAGCCTCAGATACAGGCATGGATGCAGACACAAGTGCAAACTTGGAAGACTCCTTCTTATACTCATTCACTCAAATTCTACTGAGCCCTAGTGTGATACAGATGCTGTATTAGGCACTGAATGTATCAAAATGAAAAGTTATAAATAAGATGTTCCCTTAAGGAATTTTGTAGATGGAACCAGAACACACACACACACACACACACACACACACACACACACACACACACACACACACACACACACACACACACACACACACACACACACACACACACAAAATGCCATTTACTGAAAAACTGAAAAGCTAAACTAGTAAAGGAGAATGCAGGGCCTAACTACTGAACTATACAATAAAGATAGGGAAGAAGGGATTTACAGAAATGCTACCCTCACTGATTCAGTGGTCTAGCAGAAGACTACTGAATCACCAACCATCCATACATTTATGGATTACCTAATGAAGACTCTATTAAGAACTGACATTAGTTATATGGACTCAACTTCACACTAAGCAGCTAGAAAAAGGATTGCTCTTATTTCCTAGATAGGAAAGTAGAATGTTGTGGAGGTAAAGAGCTTGCTTAAGGTATCACATTCAGAAGATAGCAAAACTAGATCTCAAAATGAATCTCATTAACATCAGACTTTATGCTGAAGTCCACGGGAACTTTGTCCTCTGAGACTTAGAAGAAAGCATGTTACGATTCAATGAGGTCAATCATGAGAAAATGTACCTTGGGATTCTATGTGCACAGGAGTAACTGTCTCATGCCATCTTTTAATTCCCCCTGATCTCTACCCAAAATGTTGACTCTTTGAAATAGAAGAACCAAACACAGACCATACTGGCTGATCATTGTTGCACTGTCTGATGATTTGGGCAAAAGAAAATTAAAAAAGGGAAATTAATAGGCAATTTAAAGCAATACAGTAGAAACAAAACATAGAAGGTACAGTCCACAAAAGTGGACTTTTGGGGCTGGAGTTATCAATCAGCAATAGAGTACCTGCTTAGCAAGCATGAGATTCAAACCTTAGTGCCAACCAAAAAAAGGTGAGGCGGGGGAAAGAAAAGTTAAAACTTTGGACAACAATAGAAAAATAGAAGAGTAAAGATTGAAAAAGAATGATTCAGGAGCACGGATAAAAGAAGCCCTAGAAAAATACAACTAAAAGCAAAAAGATGGAATTAATGCAAAAAGATCTCAAACAATTTCCAAGAACTGATGGGCACCTGTTTTCCAATCAGCAGGGGTCACACAAATGATCTGCATTAATGTACACTAAGAGCATCTTCTAGAACATCTGACATGAAACAAAGATCCTAAAAGCTTAATTAGTGCAGCAGACTTTTAGAATGCAATAATATGTGTTAGAAGACAACATAGCTTTCAAAATTGTTTCTAAAATTTTTATTATTAGCATAAATTAATTTTAAGAAGTGGTCTGTATGTTGATTAAATCCTTCTTGATGTAGTCATGGTTTCAGCACCATTAATCAGGAAAAATGTAAGCTGTAACAGATAAAATTTTACAGTCATAATTACTGATAAACAGTTAACTTTGGTAATATGAAAAAATGATCTGTACAACTTGAGGGAGTTTGGGGAGAGGGAAAGTAGGAGAAAAATGAGGGAAAGTGTAACAAGTTTGACACGAAATGAACTTATTATCTTACTTACATAACTGTAACCCCTCTGTAATCATCTTGACAATAAAAAATTGTCAATTTACAAGATGCATATAATGTACTTTGATCAAATTTACTCTATAAGGTTCGCTTTAATTACTCTTTCTTAATTTTAATTGATATTTTTAATGATTAATTTCTGACTCTCTTTTGGTTTAGCTCTCTTCCTTCAATGTATATAGAAGAAATTGATTCAAAACCTTAACACTTAGCTCTGCTATCTTCTTATTCAATGTTTATAACTTATATGAGCCTCCCTCATCACTTCAAGGGACAGTTTTTACTAATCTTCCTGCCATTACAGGTAAAGATTGCTTTTCATGCAGTTCCAATAGCATGTTACTCAATACCTCTGAGACCTTGCTGGAAGAAGTGTGTGTGTGTGTGTGTGTGTGTGTGTGTGTGTGTGTATGTGTGTGTATGTGTGTGTGTGTGTGTCAGTAGTGGACTTGAACTCAGAGCCTACATGCTGACTATTAACTCTTTTGTTCAAAGGTAGCACTCTACCACTTGAGCCACAGAGCTGAACTCCTGGTTGTCTTCATTATTTTGTTTGTTTTTCTTTTTTTCTGTTCCTGGATAAACTAAGGCCCTATAGACTCTCCCCCAGCTTTTTTTTTTTATTTCACTCAAGGCTGATGCTCTACCATTTGAGCCAATTCCAGCTCCCAGCTTTATGGTGGTTAATTACACACAAGAGTCTCACAGACTTTCTTTTGGGGGCCGGTTTTGAACCACAATTCTCAGATCTGAATTCCCTGAGTATCTAGAATTATGGGCATGAATCACAGCACCTAACCATTTCTGCCCTTTTTCTGCTAATTGAAGATAAATCTCACAGAATTTCCTGCTCATATCAGCTTTTAATGAGATTCTTGAATTACAGTCCCCTGAGTAGTTACGATTATAAGTGTGAGCCACTAGAACCTGGCTTACTGGATGAATTCTTCAAATTCAATTTTTTCCTAACAAACTGTCAAAATTTCTTTGTAATTCTAGAAATTCTCCCAGGTTTTTTCCACTGTATAGTTCCGAAGTATTTTAACAACATCAGTTATTCAGGTACCAAAACCTATATTTATCTTTTTTTTCTGTGTGATAACATCACTGCCAATTTAGGAGCTTAGAACTGCGATTTTTAGTATCTCATATCTTCTTTGACTCAGGAGTCTGGACATGACTAACTAGGTCTGCTAAAAGGCTGTAGTTAAAGTGATGGTCTTGACTGTGCTCAACCTGAAGATTTACCTAAGGAAGAATTTGCTCCCAAAATCACAGATTCATTGGCAGCATTCAGTACTGCAAGAACTGAATGTAGATGTATTAACTAACTGAATTCAAAGTAGGGCTTCCATTTCTTGCTGATTGTCAGACAGAGGCTACTCTAAGCTCCTTACTCTCTGACTCTATCCAAAGGAGAGCTGATGACAAGACAGCCTATTCTTTTAATCCAGTAAGCAAGAAAGTCTTTGAGTAAAACAGTATTACTATTTTATGTAATATAACCATGGTGGGAACATACACAAGAGGAAGAGATCATATAGTGAGACAGCAAAGCAGAGAGAAGGTGGAGCCAGTCTTGATCTTTTACAGCTCACTGTCCTAAAACAACTACCTAATCTTTTCCACAAGAAGTACTCTCAAAATACCCATTAAGTACCTTCTTAAAGGTTCCAACACTTTGCCACACTGGTGACGAGATCCCTTGGAAGAAACACTTGAGTCATATCCAAACCATCATTACTGGTACCACTGATTATGAGTATTTACTTTCCTTCTCAGTCTCACTTGGCATATCGGAGTTGCTACTGAACACTGAACTATATTGATCTATCACCATTCAATTCAATTCTGTAGTCCTGAGAAGTCATAGACAAATTACAAATTACATTCATTGCATCAATTGCAATGAAGGATTTAGTTTTACAAACATTGTCAAGGGCTGGGAAGGTGGCTCAGTGGTAGAGTGCTTGCCTTGCCTGCATTAGGCCCTAGGTTCAATTCCTCAACACCACATAAGCAGAAAAAGCCGGAAGTGGCGCTGTGGCTCAAGTGGTAGAGCGCCAGCCTTGAGCTGAAGAGCTGAGGGACAGCGCCCAGGCTCAGAGTTCAGGCCCCACAACCGACAAAAATAAAAATTGTCAGTAAATATAATATGAATGCAATGAGGGTGAAATATTTAAACCACTTTTAGCCTTCTAAACTTTCAATAAAGTGAGGATCTTTGAAAATATGACAGAAGGGACAGGAACTCATTATGGTGGATCTATTTAGCTTTGGAAACAAATACTTTACAACAGAAATGGCAGGACTATTTACAAAGAATTCATGAAGAGGAAAAGGACAATCACAATTGCAGTTAAAATCCCAAAGCCCAGCGTGGGAGACCAATTAAGCTGAATTCACAAAAGAAGGCAGTTTAAAAGGTAATGTTCTTAACCTTGCTCATTTTTTTACTCTATTATTTTTTTAAAAGAGAGAAAAAAACAAGACATATACAGTGGAAGAGTCAAGGAGATCATTATTGACTCGTGATGATGACTTGAAACCTATTTCTCAAAATGTGTCCAGCCTTCCCTGCCCTTACCATAACTACTTGTCAATTTGAGAAATCATGCAAAGCCCTCATCTCTGACACAGCAATTGAGCATGAACTGGGAGAGATTATAATAGTCACAAGCAAAGTCAGATCAAATCTATCCAACCCAGGAACAGCGACAGCGGTGCTAATTAAAGGCTATTCAGAGAGAAGAGTTATGGCTGTCTGGAGGAGCATAGGAGTTAGGACTTTGCAGTGACAAGTCCATGGGCTACAAGGATCAACAGAGATTAGACCTTTAGAGAACCACATGAATTCCTGTTTTTGACCCAAATCCCCATGGGCAGGCTGTGTACTGCAATAACCTGCTGCCCATAATAATGCTATTTTTTTCTACTGCTTTTAACTCACCAGGTACAGTGTCATCACAGAGAAAGAGAGAGAGAACAAGAAGCTGAAAATATCCTCTGAGAACATCAGCTCTGATCAGGACAGATATATTTAGTAAGTGATTGTCTGTCAAATCTGAATCACGTGGCATGCCAATTTAATGATCTGAGAGTTTGCAAGTGCCTGAAAAGTGACAGCTGCAAATGAGAATTTAGGAGGTGCCACCAGGCAAGCAGAACATTGATCAAAATCTATTGGCAAGAGCCATAATCAAGGCAAAGTGTCGGTGGAGATGTTGAGCTTAAAATCCTCTTCCAGGTGATAAACTACTTTCTGGCCAGGCGTTTTCAGTGTTAATGTTTAGGAGCTTTTGCTGTTATGAGTCTTGTGAATGTCTTCAAGAGCTGCCACATTTGTACTGTTTACTACATTTAAAATATTTTCTTCCTTATAAATATGTGATGGGATAACATTTCAAAAATAGATAAAATGTGAGTCGCTGCACATTATGTTCTCTGTTAAAATTTAAATGGAAGATTTTGGTTAATCTGTTCTTGTCTGCTTTTAACAGTTGGCAAAGGCTCAAAAGAAGTGCTTTCCCCCCCACTGCCAGCCCCTATCTTCCCCCATCCCACAAGCTACATTGCGCATGTGCCAAATTGTCTGCAGCCTTCTATAAAATGATGTTTGCCTCTTCTGCACATTATCCATGGAGATATCTAGAGAAGTATCCATGGAGAATCTGCCTGAGGCTGGTTCTCTGTGGTGATGATGTAGTTGAAGGGATATTTTCGAGAAGACTGAGTTGAAGAATGGTTTAGGGAATACAGTTCTGTCCTGCTTCGCAGTTGTCCTGAAAAGCACTTAAATGAAGCTAAAATAATAACATCACCTTGTTTTTAGGAACACATAACCACTGATCCTTTCTTTTATTCTAGTTTTCAATGTGATGACTTGGATTTGGCATCAATTTTTATGATTTCCCAATCATGTCAACTGCTTTCCTTCCTTATCTTCAGATGCTGTCTTTTCTTGTGGAGTCATGTACAGCTCTTTCCAGAAATCTGATTTCCTCTTGATTCACTCTGAGTACTCTTGTACTGTACTGTTTTAACTCCTTTTTGGGGGAATCCCATTATTAACCCATTACCCTGTTACTCTGAGAAACCTCTTAGAATTGAATCATAAATTTTCTGCAACTTTCTTTAATGATTTTCTGCTTATATGAAGAGACTGTCTGCTCCCAATCATGTCAACATGATAAACTTGCTCACAGTCCTTCTAAAAGTTACATAGCATTGCTGGCAATGAAAGTGTTAATGTATCAAATATAGCAATCTATTCACTAGAAGCCTTGGGAATATATGAAATATTAGACAAATCCTCTAAATATAAATTTTATGGTAGGAAGTGTAATTAACAGTAAGGCTAAATAGCACATTTATGTATACTGAGTGCATAGTCTGCATGTAAATCCCTGGTGATTCTGATCTTGAAACCTGCAAATGCTTCTGCTTTCCTGGTTAGAAATTTGATGCCTTAGTTTCCCACAGATGCACTACAACTGTTGAATTCATTCCTCTGCCAGATTCTTGAATGAGAAATCTTTGATAGGGGTTATTAATGTACCCCTATCACAAGAAGACAACATGTTGAATTTTTGTTCTGAGCAGAAAAATCCTCTCTGACTCCAATGTCTTGTTCCTGGATCAGCATTAACAGGAGAACATTCACATGCTTTGTTTGTGATGAAGTCATAATGGCCACATAAAGGCTAAGATATGAGTACAAAGCCATCCTTGATTATTATTATTGCTATATCTCACTTCATTTCTGATTCTAGGATATACTTTGAGCTCTATCTCAACCTTTGCTTCTTTCAAATCTTTAACATTTGCTTGCATCCAATTGATTACTCCAACCCTAATTCTCCCTCTTCACTCTCTATTATTTCAATTACATGAAGGCATGGACTCCTGCTTTATTCTTTGAATTCATTGACTTTCAATCTACACATACTTCTTTCTTTTTGTCTCTGCAGCTCCAGCAGCAAAATATGACCTTTCTGTTAGAATAAAGAGATTTCCTTTTGTTTCTTACTAGCCCTTATAGATATCATAGAGAGCTCCAAGACATCTCCACCTTCTCCCTGGAATGGCATTTCTAGAGGCCACTGAGCCACTCTTCCTTAATACTTCCCATCACCAGTCATGTCTACATTACATTTACCTTAATAAGCTAGGGTTTCAGAGATATATTGAAAAATCAAAGACATAAACAGGTTTAGATAGAACATAATGATTGTATCAGTGATTTGAGATGGATAATAATTCAGAAAGACAAAGCTCTCAATTTGAAAAGAATTCAGAATAGCTATTGAATTAATAGGGAAATTTTCACTGTTCTGATATTTATGGAGAGAGAGAGAAAGAGAGAAAAATTTACAGAAAGAAAGAAGGATTTCAGAGAGAAAATGATGAGAGAGAGAGAGAGGGAGGGTAAGAGAGAGAGAGAGAGAGAGAGAGAGAGAGAGAGAGAGAGAGAGAGAGAGAGAGAGAGAGAGAGAGAGAGAGAGAGAGAGAGAGAGATTGCTGAATAACCTAGGCTGGCATCAAACTCAGGCTCCTTAATGCTGGGACAGATAATTCATCTCTACACAGTTTATATTTAATCCTATAACATAGCCTGTAACTTTTCAACTCTTTTTTTACTTGTGTACACAATGATATACTTATGATATTTTCCCACAATTTTTCATATACTGTTCCCAGTAGAATTCTTACTTCAGCCCTCATCACATATTTCTTTCATTGTGAATTACTACATTAAAAAAATCAGTACAAAAGTCACTTGTTCTGTACAACTAGATTCCTTCTTCTCCAACACTTGACACATCCTCCCCCAGTGCAGTGCAGGCCTCATATACTTGAAGTAGTACATCCATTTGCCAGGAGAATGAGAACTTCCTGAGGCCACAGATTTTAATCCCAGATTTTCCAACAGTGTACCTCAGGAAGCATAAGCTCAATAAATGAGTTCTGCAGGGAGTATTTCTAGGAGCTGCTCCTTCCTGTTCTTACCTTTTTAAAGGTACTGTTCAAATCAGCTTGAGCTGCCATAACAAAATAGTCCAGCAAAAGTATGTTCTTTATGTCAACATTAATTTATCAAGCAGGAAAATAAAGCATCCAGATAGATTCTCTATAAGGAAGTAAGAATATTGGTAAACATTTGGTCTTATATCTGTTAAGAGTCCATATTTTTCTTGGTGGATTTATAAGACAGCTTCTGATTCAGTATGTCAATTCTGGAGAGACTCAGATCTTTCTAGAAAGATTGCACTCTTTAAATTGCGCTAAGAGCCAAATAAAAATAGAATTAACATTAATGTTCATATAATTAACATATTTTTGCCACAAGAAAAAATATGAATAATACTTCAACTGGAATGGAAAAATATGAAGTAAAAATGCAGAATTTTCTACTCTCTTTTATGAAACAAAATGGCACTATATGAGTCTTCCCGGCAGGACCACAGCTGTGAGCATCAGAAAAACTTGTGAAGTCTTTGGGGATTTTTGTATTTCAAAAAGCAGCCCATGAAAATTTAGCATCTATCTCAAACAATTGCAATTGAAAAGAACCAAACATTGAGAGATTTTATTGTTTCTGAAATATATTTTTCAACTAAGAAGTCTCACACGACTGGAAGAAATTCTCATCTGGCAGTGGCAAAAGAAGCTCTAGAGCAAGTTGAATGGATGGAGGTGGATAGAGTTCCCTGTAGGTCAAAATGGTTACATTGTTTTGAATAAAGACTTGGACCTCAACTGCTCCCATGGTATTTACAAACTATTGGTGACAGTTTTTCAACAAACTATGTGGGAGATACCCAATTGCAGGACATTCTGCTCCCTGGAAAAGGTCATTCAGGGTGATTTAAAGGGATGTTTCCATGACTGCAAAGCTTCCTTCTGAAACACAGTGCATTGTAATGATTGTTTTTTACCTCAGGGATTAAAAGGAATCTGTGTAGTGAGATGTGGAGGACAAATAAAGCCCCATAAAGGTTTGCTTTAAAGCAACAAGAGAAAGATAGTTTAATGTTTTTAAGCAATTTCCAGACTTCAGATTAAGTGGAAGATGGTCAATATGGTTACTCTTGCATACAACTCAGGTTGGTTCATCTATAAAATTATAACAAAATAGACTGTTTAAGCAGAAGGTACTTAGAAATCCCCAAATTCTAATTTAAATATGAGGAAATTGAGCCATCAAGAGATTGTAACTTTTCTAAGGAAATGGTAAGAATTAAACCATGCATTTCCTAATGCAAATTGACCATGTTTTCTGCACAGTGACATATTCAGTGGCAGGTAATTGCATTATTTCTATAAACCAGAGACAGCAATTTAAATCTGTTACTTTAAGTGTAACAGTTAAATGTAGTACGGTAACAATCAAGTTCTGGTTAAAATCAAAAGAACTTCCACATTTAACAACATACCTATAAAGATATCTCATGCATTCTAGTTCAACACTTAAGGAAATGTGAATTGAATAGTTTGAGTTCCCTATTTATTTGGCCATTTCTCCATAAACATAGAAATGGGCTGGGAAGTTCAGTGGTAGAGTTCTTTTTTAAATAAGTTTTTTATTGTGAAAATACTGTACAGAGGGTACATTTTTTAATTAATAACCTCCTCCTGTTTCCCCTTACCATCCTTGCCCTCCTTTCCCCCCATCTTCTCCCCTCCCCCCACCTCCCTTCCACCCATCCCCCCACCAAAGTTGTAAAGTTCATTTTTCGACATAACGTCTTGTACATCTCATTGTTGCAATGGGTCCACCTGTATCCCTATTTAAACAATATGTTTTTTTTCCCTTCCCCTCCACAAATTATACCAACATCAAATAGAGTGAAAAACAGGGGTTATACCATGGGGGAAGGACATACAAAGCAACAAAGAAATATCTTATAAGTGTGTTAGAAACAATCGCAAGAAAGAAAAAAAAAACATTTGAATCCTTATCTTGGGGTTCATTTTGCCTAACATCAACTGATCTGCAAATAAGGGAAACCATGGGACCTATGTTTCTTTGGGCCTGGCTTACTTCACTTAATATAATTTTTCCAAGTCTTTCCATTTCCTAACAAATGGGGCAATGTCATTCTTTCTGATGGAGGCACAGAATTCCATTGTGTATATATACCACATTTTCTTGATCTATTCATCTACAGAGGGGCATCTTGGTTGGTTCCATAGCTTAGCTATGGTAAATAATGCTGCAATAAACGTAGCTGTGTTGGTAGCTTCAGTATGGTCTTGTTTGTGATCATTTGCATAAATACCCAAAAGTGGAGTCTTTTGAGGAACCTCCATACTACTTTCCAAAGTGGGGAACAAGTTTACACTCCCACCAATAATGCAGTAGGGTTCCCTTCTGTCCACATCCCCTCCAGCATCTGTTGTTATTAGAGGTCTTGATTATAGCCCTTCTAACTGGGGTGAGGTGGTATCTCAATGTTGTTTTGATTTGCATTTCTCTTATGGCTTCGGATGTTGAACATTTCTTCATGTGTCAATTGTCATCCTTCTTTCCTCTTCAGAGAAGTTTCTCTTTAAGTCTTTAGCCCACTTATTTATTTGGCAGTTGTTTCTTTGAGAATTTGTTTTTGGGGGATTTACTTTTTTGAGTTCCAGGTATATTTTAGATATGAGACCCTTGTCCCTTGTAAGGCTAGTGAAGATCTCCCAATCTGTGGGCTTTCTATTGATCTTGCTAGCTTTGTCCTTTGCCATGCAAAAGCTCTGCAACTTCATGCAATCCCATTTGTCCAATCTTTCTTTGATTTGTTGTGTTTCTGAGTCTCTATTAAGAAAATTTCAGCCTGTGCCAAGGAGACCTAGGATTTCTCCTATTCCATCCTGTAATATTTTCAGGGTGTTTGCTTTGACTCTGAGGTCCTTGATCTATTCGGAGTTGATTCTGGTTCAGGGTGATATATAAGGATCTAGGTTTAGTTTTCTACAGGTGATTAACCAATTTTGCCAGCACCATTTACTGAAGAGGTTGTCTTTCTTCCATTCTATTTTTTTAGCTCCCTTATCGAAGATTAGATAGCTATAGTTCTGTAGGTTCATTTCTGAGTTTTCAATTCTGTTCCATTGGTCCTGAGGTCTGTTCTTGTGCCAGTACCAAGCTGTTTTGATTACTATGGCTTTGTAGTAGAGTTTGACATTTGGTATTGATATTCCTCCAGCACTTTTCTTTCTGTTAAGAATCGTTTCTGCTATTTGGGCTTTTCTGTATGCCAACAATGACAAAAGCATGGCTGAAATCAAGAAAGCAACTCCATTCGTAATAGCCCCACAAAAAAATAAAATACCTAGGAATTAACTTAACCAAAGAATTGAAAGACCTCTATGATGAAAACTTCAAAAAACTGAAAAAGAAAATCATAACAGAACTTAGAAAGTGGAAAAACCTCCATGTTCCTGTATTGGAAGGATCAACATCGTGATAATGGCAATACTTCCAAAGGCTATCTACAAATTCAATGCAATACCTATCAATATCCCAACCTCATTCTTCAAGGAAATAGAAGAGGCAATCCAAAAATTCATATGGAACAGTGGGTACATTTTTTTTAATCAAGCGTTGTTGCCTCCTCCTTTGTTTTTCCCCTATCATCCCTTCTCCCTTCCCTCCCACCTCCACAACTACACCCCATTCTCCTCCCTGCCTAAATTGTAAAGTTTGTCTTGTACATGTATGTTCCTCCCCCATGGTACAACCCCTGTTTTCACTGTATTTGATGTCGGTATCATTTGGGGAGGGGAAGGGAAAAAAACAAAATGTTTAAACAGGGATACAGGTTGGCCCATTGGAACAATGATACAGGTTTTGTCTTGCATGCATGAGACCCTGGGTTCAATTCCTCAGCACCACATAAGCAGAAAAATCCAGAAGTCGTGCTGTAGCTCAAGTGGTAAAGTGCTCACCTTAAGCTGAAGAGCTGAGGGACAGTGCCCAGGCCCAGCGTTCAGGCTCCACGACCGAAAACAAAAAACAAAAACAAACAAACAAAAAATCCAGAGAAACAATGTGCTGTCATTCGGAACACTCATTTAAAAAGTACGCACAAACACACACACACACACACACACACACACACACACACACACACACACACACACACGTCAACACAGTAGGAAATATATTTGAAGTTTTAGACTTCAAAATTAGTCTTCATCAATTATCACTGGAGATCATTTGGTTTGCCACAGCTCATTTGTCTTTTTGCATCACTGGTTTATTTTTTAACATCTCTCTCAGGAAAAGGAGTTTTGGTTAGAGTACTGGACATTATCTATTGACTCTCAGCAACCATTCTCATAGCATTTTATATATTGCAGCAATTAAACAACTTAACCCCAGCTCTCTTGCAAATAGGGTTATGTATGTAATTGTGCATTTGATGAAATTATTTGAAGATATGAGGCATAAAAAACCATCATCCCAAAGTTTTAGTACATGTCTGTAGATATGAGAAGGCTAACCTCTTTGTCCAATCATTAGCATCATGGATGCAAAGTAATACCTGTGTCATTGTGATGGTTGAGTCTTGAGATCTCTGCAACTACAGGAGCTGGATATTAAGGTGTTTACTCAGGTAGGGAAACTGACTTCTGCTCCCCTATATTTTTCTATTTAACTGGAAAAATCTTACACTTAGTAACTGTTGGGTGAATGCTTAAACAAATATACTTTCTATTTTATTATTCTCAGATAAACAATAATCAGTGGCAAAGTTTGCTAATGTTCTGAGACTATCATAATGCAAGACAGCTAGATGCTTTTATTAAAAGTATAACTTGGTAAACATTTTTGGACAACAATTTAGAAACTTCTATTAGAAGTTCAAATACATGTTCACATTAGTCTTGCTACTCTACTTTAAGAAGATATCCCATAGACAGACTTGTATATGTACAAACCATGCTCAAGTATGCTCACTGGGGATTTTTTGATAATGGTGAGATCTTAGAAGAATATAAATGGCTATCAATAGAAGATTAGTTAAATAAATTCATCTACTCAATGAAGTAATTTACCTGCTTCTCCTCTTAATAAGTTTTAGGAATAATCTGTGAGTGTTGATATTAAACTATCTCTGAAATAGATCACTGAATGAGAGGAAGCAAGGTTGCAGAATGTTGCCACATAAAATGTGTAGAAGAAATGTAGGTGTGATTTGTGTACAAACCACTGTTTCTAGGAGACTGTTCTAAGACAAGGCAACATTAATTGCCATTGGGAGCTGGAATAGGGATAATGGTAGAAGATTTACTTTTCACTGTTTATATAAATAATTAGTTCTTTATTACCTGTAATTTTATGTGTTCCAATGAAAACGAGCATTCAGTTTTAAATTCATATGGAAATAATAAAAAAGGATTTTTAATCACAAACATTAAAATACTAGGTATTTTGTTAAACTCAGAATTCTGCATTAACTTTAAAAAAGAATGGACAAGAGACCAGCTAAGGAACATGTCAGTTGAGAAGAAATAATGTTTCGGAATTTTGGAAAATAAATAAATCTTAAGAGTTTAGTGAACTATTCGTGCCCTTGTAGCTCTTGGTCTTGTAAGTCAACACTTCTAAAATATACATCAATATACACACTGACTTGCAAATCCAAAAGAATAGACTATAAGCAAACACATTAATGTTTCCTTGTTCAACCACCTCACGTCTTTCTTGTGGAATTCTTTAAACAATTAGTGATCATATACATAAGTCAACCTATTTGGGAAACAATTTTAAATACATTTTTTAAAGCTTTCTCTTTGCATCTTTCTTTCCCTTCCCTTCCTTTCTTTCTTCCCTCTTCTATTCCTTGTCTATGTTTAGCTCATCCTTTAATGTGAGTGTGGCTGAAGATATGGCCTCATCTGGACCATAGGAAGCATGTTTTTTTCTTTCCTTTCATTTGTTGTGACCCATTGTTAAGAGGTCAACACAATTTTACCACCTTATTCACACATTTTGGATTGGAAGTACCTCATCATTTCCATTGTAAAGGGCAAACATATCTGCATGAGCTTCTAATATATCAAATTTCCAAAGGAATCTGAAAACATCAGGGGTCTCACACAGGTTGCTTTCTTGTATTTGCCTGCTATTTGCTCGCTTTTACCAAAGTCACAATCAAACTGACCTTTTTTTCTTTTTTCAAATTTGTATTAGTCTGCTGTAGATTTATCATTAAGTAGTTTTAAGCCTGGCACAGATTTCTTCACTATTTTTTAAATTGAATTACCAGCAAAGCCCTTCTTCACCATTATCTGCCATTCACTGTCTTTGTAAAAAAATAATTGGCCTCATAAATAATTCAAATCTGTCTATTATTTTCATGAATGAATGCAAAATCTCCAAAAGCCTATTTGTATTACTTATTTTTCAAAAAGCTGAAATGATGGTTTAGATAAGGCATGAAGGGGAGGAAAACTTCCCCATTGGATTAATTCAATAAAAGGTCCAGAACTGAAGAGTGATAAAAGGTATTTCTTGCTTGATTGTTTTTGTTTTTGCATTTCTTCCTTCTCAATAATTAAAGAAACAAATTATTTGAATCTGCTCTTTCTTTTTTAATCTAAAGCATTTCTTTTTAATTTTCCCTCTTCTTTCTTCTCTTTCAGTCATAAATAATTCCCATCCAAAATATTCGATCACATTGCATTTAATAAATCTTGATTTAAATTCTCACCCTTATAATTTACTTCTACATAAAGTTTTATTCATATACCAAACTTGAAGCTATTTTCTGCTGACCTCTGATACTCTAAAGTCCTTTCCAACAGGATGATAAAATATAAACATTAAAATTTTCCTCACGGGCTGGGCAGGTGGCTCAGTGGTAGAGTGCTTGCCTTGCATGCCTGAGGCCCTGGGTTCGATTGCCCAGCACCACATAAGCAAAAAGAAAAAAAGCCTGAAGTGGCACTATGGCTCAAGTGGTAGAGCGCTAGCCTTGAGCTGAAGAGCTGAGGGACAGTGCCCAGGCAGAGAGTTCAGGCCCCACAACCAGACCCCCCCCCAAAAAAAAAAAATTCCTCGCATGTATTGTTTTTTATTATTTTGGGTCTAGAGAGGTGCATGTCATTTTTCCTTTATTATCATAAAGACTGACACTATTTCATGAATCTAAGACATATAAACTGATATTGCCTCTAAACCAGATTTTTCTTCCCTTTTCTGTACCAGTCTTACAGGCCTGAACACAGTCCCCAAGCTTATTTATTCAAGGCTAGTTTTGCTCTAACACTCGAACACAGCTTTTTGGCTGGTTGGCTTTTTGGTGGTTAGTTGGGCATGGACTTTTCCTGCCCAGGGCTAACTTTCAACAATCCTCAGATCTCAGCCTCCTAAGTAGCTTGTATTACAGGCATGAGTTACCAGTACCTAGCTTTAGGCCCGATTCTTTATATGGGTATCACTGTGTGTACTAATTTGTGTTCACTAGAGAAACACATAAAATTCACATTGCTCTAAAAATTCAAAGCTAGCAGAAGGGAATCTCTCCTTCTCCTGTTGTGTCAATGTAACCTACATTTCTTTCCTCACTCACGTGTAAGCCTTGTGGTGTTTATGTCAGGGAACCCGGATAATTCTGTCTGGAATCTTCGTTTCCCTTCACAGAAAGATAACATATCCACAGACACTAAGCAGTACATTGTGGATATTTTGTGGCAACCAGTATTTTGCTTCCCAAAGTAGGCATCACACCATAGAAAGTGTGTACACTTTGACTGAGATGGGTTTGCTCTAGAATCTTCATATAGCCACTGACCAAGTGAATGACCAGATAACCTTTCTGAGTCTGAGTTTTGCATTTACAAATGAATTTAACAATTCCAAAATTTGAATATTCTCATGAAGACTAGAAATATAAAATGCATGGATAGCTATAATCATGTTTAGCAAAATTACAATACACTATTTGCTTGGTGTTTTGTCTTCCTTCCCAGATATATAAAAGCCAATAATAAACACTGATTAATTAGTTGATTATCCAAGTGTCAGATTCAGAGAATAATGAGTCAGAAATGGTAAAAAGAAATAGAAATAGACCTAGAAGAATTGAAAGTGCCTTCAATAGGGCCATGAGGTTACTGGTTTGTTTTAACAAAACAAATAATTCCTATTGTTGCTTCAGTGCAATAAAATGTGTCTTCTCCTATGCTTACTCAATTGAAGACACAAAGAAAGAATTCTTATATTTTTGTGAAAGGCTTCTAAATAAGCTATTTATAGTCTCCTTCACAATAAATAATCCATGACAAAATATGTGATATGCTTAACAATCAGATTGCTTTAAACTCTCTGCTCCAAGAGGGCCAAGGCTGGATATGACTTATACAACACAAATTTCCTGGGCTTTTATTCCCAGGACCCATATAAACATATATAGGTTTAAATGTCAAATGTCATCCCCAAATTTGTTTGGTGAATGCTTAGTCTTCACCCAGCTGATAGGGCCATTGGGAATTTGTGGAAACTATAGGAGGTAGACCTTGATCAGATGAAATAGGTCACTAAAGACAAGCCTTTGAAGGGGATATAGGTTATATTGTCTCTGGATTCTCTCTCTCTCTCTCTCTCTCTCTCTCTCTCTCTCTCTCTCTCTCTCTCTCTCTCTCTCTCTCTCTCTCTCTCTCTCTCTCTCTCTCTCTCTCCTTTTCCCTTCTCTACCTCTGCTAACATGAGGAGTATAGCTTTGTTCTATATATCCTGCCCCAATTTTCTGCCTCAAAGCAAGTTCCTAACTAATGGAGCCAAACAATTGTGGACTAAAACCATGAGCAAAAGCAATTTTTTGTGTTTTTTTTCCAAGTTGTTTATCTGAGGTGTTTCATCCCAATGATCCAAAGATGACTAAAAAAGTATGAATTCTAGATATATTTCTGGGTTTGCCTAAACTAAGTGTTTGTGAAGTCTGTCTCAGCTGTTCAGTTCCTTTACCTCTAAAAGATTTGTTCTGATATCCTGGGTTCAAATTAGCAAAAAGTTCATAATAATCTCTACTTACACCCTGTAAACCTATGTGGCAGGTATTTCTTTTCATACTTGAGGGCTAGGTCACCTAACGCTTGGAGAATAATTTAATATGTCTAAGGTCATCCAGCCATTTAATGGCAGAACTGAGATTAAGCCCAGGCTTTTTTGATTCAAAAACTCATGCTGTTGGACTCTGCTATGCTGCCTCAGATGAAAAAGAGAGAAAAAATCACCTTTTTAGCAATTGTGTAGGAATGCAAAAGTGAAAAGATGAAAATGTGCATATGGCCATACTCTTAAAAATACAAGACACCTATATTATCAGCATAAATAAAAATACCGTAGGCTATACAGACATGACTGTAATTACTTAGCATTCAACGAGTTGGGAAATTTTTCTCCTCCTACATGTAGCATTCCCTGTTCTCAGAATACTGTTCTTTTTCCTAGTGCTGATCTAGCTTTGGATTTTGATATTAGTCATACCTATCAAAACTCAACATGAAAAACTAATGTAAGTGTTCTCTATAAACATTCCAAAAGGGTTCTACAGTCTCTATAACTATTTTTATTTTTTTAGTTCTCTATAACTATTTTTAATTGTACTAAGTATAATTATACTAAATATGTGCCAAACATGAGGCTACATGCTTGACATCCTGATCTCATTTCATCACTAAGATCACAGTAGAATTTGAAGAATGAAACTAGAAGCTAATACATTTTTCATAGTTGTACAACTACTTTGGTAGAGCTGATGTTTAAATATAGACAACTTTTTTAGATCTTTATACCTATTTTGGCACAGGGTCACATTATTATGCTATTGCTAGTTGAACTGGCCCTGTCTGCTCCTCTAGACCTAGAGTGAGGACAAGAATCTAGCCCATTCTATTCATCATTTTACCTCCAGGGACTAAACTTGTGCCAGGGGATGATTATCAGTCGCCAGGGTCTTGAAGAATTTGGAAGAAATTTATCAGGGCTTAATGTTTGGAAAGGAATTTTTAACTCTTGAATTAATAGTAGGTTGACTAGTAGTAGAATAACTCGTGTCAAGGAACACAGTTGGAAGATAATCTACAATTATTCATGTAATAGAAGTATGATCTAGAATAGAATAAGAAACATTTTGTAGAACACCAAATAGTCAATATTGTAGGTTTGCAATTAATCATTTTTGCCACTGTAATTCTAAAGAAGCCACAGACAAATGGACATGGCTGTGATCCAATTAAATTTTATTAATAAAAACAGTGGGCACATAGCCCAAGGGCAGTTGTTTTGCCAACCCCTAAATACAATACTAGTGATGAAATCAGAAGAGTCTATATTGCATGCATTATTGGAGATAAATTTAAACTAGACATTTAAAAGGCAAATCTGGTAGGATTTGTTGAGTGAGTAAAAATACAAGGAAACAGACTTGATGCTATTTGGGGTTTCTCTGACATCATGAAGTCAAAGGCCATGACATGTCACTAGTACCTAAAGACTAGGATCAAAGCAGGTAGATAGATAGACAGCTAGCTAGGTAGATAAATAGGTAATACAGACTCCTAATGCAGTCTTATAAACTTGTTAAAGGACTGAATTATTACTCATGCAGTGTTTACATGTAGTTACTTCCTTCTGTAGTTATTTTTAAATGATTCATAGTTTCCTTCCTTCTTATCAGGCTGAACTATTCTAACAATATAAGTCACATAGTCAGTGGTCATAATTTAATTCATGGGGAAAATTTCAAGGACCTACTTTTTAAGGCTTTGGGGGGACCCAGGACTTAGAGGTAAAACATCTTTTGAATTTCCCACTAGTTTACAAATGAAGAGAGAATGTCAAGTTTTCAGATGAGCCATGGTTGGTCCTTGATGGACCCAGAAAAAGAGGAAATCTATTTATTGAAAAGTGTACACAAAAGATGAATTTCTCTTGCTGCATTCAAAGGTATCATTAGGAAGCAAAGGAGAGGTGGGCCTCCATGAGTACTTTTTGCTTCTCATTTAGTACCTAACACCCTTTTCCATGACATAATAAACCCTCCAAATATTTCTTTGCCACAAAACTTTACTTAACAGTGATTGGAATTTGAGAGCAGGTGGACATTAAGGATTATATGAATGAAGAGGACATGTCACATTCTATTTTCAGGCCAGTCATCTGTTCAACATCTTGGTCTCTGAGAGAGTACATTTTCCACTGAATTTTTAAAAGACATTTTAAAGACCTGAACAATTTGAGGACCTTGATGAAACAGCTTCTCTTTTTGCTAGGAACAGTGATAGTCTAAGCATGTGCAACTAGGGCCTATTAAAGTGACAGAAAAAAAGCTTTTCCAATAAATGCATCATCAGAATCCATAAATTGACTTGGGAAGGAAGGGTTGAAGCATCAGTATCTACCTACTTGTCATTAGTTTTCTACCCTTACAAATTATCCCCTCCCACAGCTCATGGGAACTTTGGCAAGAAATCCTAGAACCTAAGAAATATCAATAGTTTAGGAAGTAGAGGAAGCCAATTTTACAAGATTAGACTGCACTGTAGACAAGATTATGTTCTTTAAGGACAGTGGTGTAACTAGTCATGCCCAAAATCCAGAGCTAGCAAAGAGCTCCGGAAGAACTTAGTAAAGCTCTAGAAAAGACCAAATGCAGCTATCAGGATGAAGATTTGGCAGAGTTCAGATGAGACATCAACTAGACTAGAGACAAAAACACAGGTGAAGTTGATAGAATACCTGGGGAGCTAAGCAGACTGGAAAGCAAACAGATAACACTGAAAGTAGATGGCTAGAGAAGGCTGTATTTCAACTGATTAATAGGTGTTCAGGACTCAATCCAGACACACCAGGCTCCGATGCAATGACCATGAGATGGATTTATAACAAGGAACATTCACTGTTCTCCTTGGGGGTTAGGGTTGAGGCTTGTGGGTAATATTGAATCAGTTGCAAGCTCCGAATATGTCAAAGAAGGCAAAGGCTAACACTGCTCCTTCTCATCTCTACATTTGGGAAATACTAGTGTTTGAATGCAATTTCTAAGCAAGTAGCTGGGATCACATGCATTAGCTATTATGCCTGTTCATTGTCTTCACTTTTGAGGAAATTTCCTAGTGTTTCTTAAAGGTAATAGCATTATCTATCAAATCTTATTTCTTCTATGCAGTGTACTTTGGTCCTCTTTACACATCATCCAATCCTCATAACTTCATGGAGTATTAGTCATTACATCTTTAATGTAGGGAAGTAAAATTAAGATAAATTTAAGTAGTGCACCTAAGGCTAAGTGGCAAGACCTACACTGATTAGAACATTGATCATTCCTCTCAGAGGGCAGTCTACCTTAGTTTCAGTGAATAGTCATCCCAATTAGATAGAATCCCCACCAAAGCAGCGAGTTCACTCAAGAGGAGCTGAAGGAAAGGAGCAGAACTATTCTTGGAGAGGTCAGAAGGGATGTATAAAAGAAGGTATCCTTTAATGTGAAATGGATGGTCTCCAGCATTGGTTAAAACATAAATAAAAGGTTCTAACACCAAGACAAGTCTAGAGAGGTTTTATGTCTCTTATGAATAATGACTTTTCTAGGAAGAAAGCTGAATCAATCTGTGTATCAAACAGAAGAATACGGTGAGGTAGTGAAGGAGAAATTAGCCAAGCTGGCTTGTTTGAATACAGGAAGGGAGGAAGGGGTGGAGAGAGGAAATTTGGATGATACAGGAAACTAAGAATACCCAACAACAGATGGAATATTTCCTTTTGCTAAGATGTTATTAGTAGCTCAGTCATTTTGCATGATGAAACATCCAATGTGCATTTCAAACATTGCACCAGGCCAGACAGTAAGTTTTAAAGGTGAGAGAGCTGTATCTGGCATGAAAAGAGAGTTAAGGTTGTTCTAGGTACAAAGAAAACTGTGAAAATGTGTCCAGCCAAAACAGTAATAACTTACCATTAGAGACTAGCCAATCTTTTGACAGAACTTGAATAAATTGTATATTTGTGAACACGGAGGTCCAGAAGGGATTTGAAGGAAAGGCATTAATCACACGATGTTGACAAGACTTTATAATGCATTGTAGGCCTGGATGTATCCCACATCTGCTTTCACTCGTTGAATGTTGCACTCTGGTTTGTATTTTAGTATCATTCTCAGCATTACGAGGTCAGGAAACACACTAGAGAAAGGAAAGTTTGGATGTTGTCAAAGTATGCGCAAGGCAGGAGCACCTTAAGAAGGATGAAGCCACATTATTTCAGAATCTACTTGAATGTGATCATTTTATTTAATTACTGTTTTTATATTAGTAAGTTTTTTATTGTGAAAATACTGTAAAGATGGGTTACAATTACATGAGCAAGGTAATGAGTACATTTCTTATCAAGCATTGTTGCTTCCTCCTTTGTTTCCCCTTAATCTTCCTGCCCTCCCATTCCCCTCCCCCCCAAAGTTGTAAAGTTTGTTTTTCTTTCTTTCTTTCTTTCTTTCTTTCTTTCTTTCTTTCTTTCTTTCTTTCTTTCTTTCTTTCTTTCTTTCTTTCTTTCTTTCTTTCTTCCTTCCTTTCTATTTTATTGTGAAAATATCATAGAGAGGGGTTACAATTACATGGGTATGAGTGCATTTCTTATCAAGCATTGTTGCCTCCTCCTTCGTTTCCCCTTACCATCCCTTCCCATCTCCCCACCTCCTCCCTGTCTCCCCCCCACGCCAAAGTTGTAAAGTTCATTTTCGTCATAACATCTTGTACATCTCATTGTTGCAATGGGTCCACTTGTATCCCTCTTTAAATAATTTGTTTTTTCCCTTCCCCTCCACAAATTATACTGACATCAAACACAGTGAAAACAGGGGTTATACGGTGGGAGCAGGACATACAAAGCAACAAAGAAATCATCTTGTAAATATGTTAGAAACAACAGCTAAAAAGAAAAAATATTTGAATCCTTATCTTGGGGTTCATTTCACCTAACATCAACTTATCTGACCTTTTCTGCTTGTCTCAGACATATACTAGTTGTTGCAAATAAGGGAAAACATGGGACCTATGTTTCTTTGGGCCTGGATTACTTCACTTAGTATAATATTTCCAAGTCTTTCCATTTCCTAACAAATGGGGCAATGTCATTCTTTCTGATGGAGGCATAGAATTCCATTATGTATATATACCACATTTTCTTGATTCATTCATCTACTGAGGGGCATCTGGGTTGGTTACAGAGCTTAGCTATGGTAAATAATACTGCAATAAACATAGTTCTGCTAGTACCTTTAGTGTGGTCTTGTTTGTGATCATTTGGGTAAATGCCCAAAAGTGGGATTGCTGAGTCATAGGGGAGCTCTATGTGGAGTCTTTTGAGGAACCTCCATACTACTTTCCAATGTGGTTGAACAAGTTTACACTCCCACCAACAATGCAGTAAGGTTCCCTTCTATCCACATCCCCTCCAGCATCTGTTGTTATTAGAGTTCTTGATCATAGCCATTCTAACTGGGGTGAGGTGGTATCTCAATGTTGTTTTGATTTGCATTTCTTTTATGGCTTGGGATGTTGAACATGTCTTCATGTGTTGATTGGTCATCCTTCTTTCCTCTTGAGAAGTTTCTCTGTAAGTCTTTAGCCCACTTATTTATTGGGCAATTGTTTCTTTGAGGATTTGTTGTTGGAGGATTTAATTTTTTGAGTTCCAGGTATATTTTAGATATAAGACCCTTGTCTGTTGTATGGCTAGTGAAGATCTTCTCCCCATCCATGGGCTTTCTATTGATCTTGCTAGCTATGTCCTTTGCCATGCAGAAGCTCTGCAATTTCAAGCAATCCCACTTGTCCAACCTTTCTTTGATTTGTTGTGTTTCTGAGTCTCTTTTAAGAAAATTTCACGCATTATCCTGCCCATGTAATTGTAACTCCTCTGTCCAGTATGTTCACAAATAAAATAAAATTAAATTAAAAAAAAAAGAAAACTTCAGCCTGTGCCAAGGAGATCTAGGGTTTCTCCTATTCCATCCTGTAATGTTTTCAGAGTGTCTGCTTTGACTCCAAGGTCTTTGATCCATTTGGAGTTGATTCTGGTGCCGGGTGATGTATAAGGTAAAGTTTGTTTTTCATCATCACGTCTTGTACATATCATTGTTGCAATGGGTTTAATTCTAATAACCACACTACAAGAAATATGTGTATTAACATCATTTCACAGTACTAAGTCCTTACCATGTCAAGAAGCAAATCTGAGGGAAGCCATTGGGCAAATTGGTTCAAAGTCTTTATCACTTACTAACAACGAGAATTAGGGAATGCATCTCACCTTGCCCTAGCTTTCAGCTGTAAAACTCCACTGTCTTGAGGTACTGCTGTGAAGGCTCAAGTGATGTCTCATATGAAAAGTACTTGACATAATTCCTTGCATGTAATAAGTGATCCAATAAGTTGGATGATGATAACCAGTAATTATTTTCATGTTTGAGCTCTAAGTTGTCTCTTATTCCTCTATTTGTGTCATGCTGTAGAGAAAGAAATAGAGCAAAAAGTCAGGGCTATCATTTGTGATAGTACAAAGCTAGCCTTTCCTGTCTTCTGATCTCACACAGAGGAGAAGAGATGTATGGCCTCCATTCAGCAGAACTTCCAATTTCATTATGATACATAAGGAGCAGTGGGTGAAGTGGAAGACATCAGCTAAGACTTACCCATTAATGGCTTCTATGAAAGGGCTTCTTCAGCCAGACAGGGATCTTTCTGCTTATCTAATGCATTGCCCTGCTTCTTGGAAGCTTTTTTACAGCATTTCTATCTTCCCTGACATTTAATTTGCAATCCCAGGAAACCAGAAACTTTCACATATGCAGTTGCCTAGGCTTCCAAAGCAGAGAACATTCCCCTAACTAGGCAACAGATATTTCCGGAAGAAAGCTCAGTCGGTTAACGTGGCAACATGCAGTGGGGGCTGAGTAGGCTTGCAATGAGTCAGCCAGTTTGCTCTACCCAGAACTTCTCAAGGTTGATAGTACCATGGAAACAGGAAAATGAGACACTCCTTTAAAGCATGGGTTTAAAAGAATCAAGATAAAGGCAATCTTTTGCCTCATTAGAACTATTATTAGTCTAGTACTATTATTTATGTGATATGATATTAATCATAATAGTAAGGCTAATCTTTACACTGATTTTATTTAGTACGTCATCTGGGTAAGGCTCTGATGTTTAGTCATTTCTCCAAGGTCATTTAGCTAGTGAATGACTTTCGCATGGCTGCTGTAACAAGCTAACATAAACTCAGGGTCTTAAAACAACGTTCATTGATATTCTTCCTGTTCTGGAGATCAGAAGTTCAAAATGTGCCCACCGGGCAAAAAAAAAAATTAAGAAGCTAGAAGAGCTGACTTTCTTTCTTCAAGCTCTAGAAAAATGATTGTTTTTCTCTTTCCCAACTTCTAGAAATTGTCTATACAACCTGGCTTATGATCCCATTCTTCAAACTTTTAATCCAGCAATCTTATCACTCCAGTCTCTTCATCCAGGGCTACATTTCCTTCTCTGTCTCTGTATTTTCTGACTCCCTCTTCAGTTATATTTAATGACCTTATAATCGTATTGAATGTATCTGGATAATACAAGATAATCTCATCTTCAGGTCACGTGATTAACAACAATAGATCCATTTGCTATGCTGATTGTGATACTGGCATAGATTACTTCTTATTATTTGTGGCAGGCACAGTAAAGGCTCTTGAAAGAAGTGATCTAAGCCAGTATCAGCATCCAGATACAGGTGATAGGAAGGTGGAACTGTTAAACCATTATGCTATACTAAATTATTGCACTAAGAAATCCACACCTTCATCTTTGAACAGGAAATGACTAACAATGATTCTGTGCTTTGCTTTCTACAAGATCTAATCCCCAAGACAGTTTTAATGATGAACAGTTAGTGTCCTTATTCTGACCCAGACTCTATATGATTTTATCAAGCTGCATAGCAACTCAGTGAAGCAGATGGCAGCATAACTATAATTCTCCCCATGTTAGGGTTTCAGGATCAGATAAAAAGGTCATGATCAGAGACTCACTTTTAGTAAATGACAGAGCCAACTCAAGCTTTAGGATGTTGACCTAGAACCCTTGGTCAGCACTTCCTGTGCTGGATGAAACAAAACTCCAGATTTAGAAAGTCACTGACTGCTGCACTCAATTTTTACTTTCTGCAGATGCCAACTGAATGACACTAAGTCCCTCAACCTCTGAGTCTTTGTTTCATCTGTAAATGGAAAAACAAGAATATTTACCCTGAAAGCTTGTTAAGACAAATTGAGATAATGATATAAAGAGCCTGGAATGAAACAGTACCAAGTAATGCCACCCACTTATTGTGCTGATTGCTACAGGCTTCACAAAGTACCAAGTGTTATAGTTCAGAGACTTTCAGTAAGTCCCCAACTACGGCCAGCTTTTTCAGTGTTCAAGACAAACAAAATTCTCATCCGATGGCAAGAACCTGCCCTTGAAGAAATAAGCAGCCTCTTTTTAAGATGTTTGCGATTTGGATGGAGGTAGAAGTTGATAGCTGCACATAATCAGAACGACTCATTAAAGCTCATTTAGAATCTCCAGAGACTTTCATTTTGGTGGAGATGCTTTTGTTTAGGTCGAGTGTTCTGCTTGCTTGTTGGTTGGCTGTTTTTGTTTTTGTTTTTTTTTAACCACATTTGTGGTTCAGAACTGCAGACTGGAAATAAGATCATTGTATCTGGAGACACTTTGTTCTAAGGTCTCATTAGAAGAAAAGCTCTCCAATACAGTGAAATAATACAGCAGTGTTTAAGAAGTAGAAATGAAAGCTTGAAAGACACTGTGACTATATGACCAGGACTCATTGAGACTCAATGTTAACTGTCTAGTAGAGTTTGCGTCTTTAGTTGTCCAAAATCTATATATCCTAGCTCACTCAAATGAAAAGATCTGCATCCCTACTCTGTAACTAATGCTCTTTCCTCTTTGCCTAACACCAAATGCTGGTCCTCTCCTCGAACTTTCAGCTTTGTAGCAGAGATTGTGACCCACATAACCCTTCCTGGTACTTTAGGATGCTCCATCTCCTCCATTCCCAGTTCCTGAGCATTCAACAATGTCCACATGAAAGGTCATGATGATGTCAAAATCAAATGACTAAAACCATGATTTCCATTCAGCATATAGTCCAAGAGTGTCTTTGGAGCACTGAGTGACTGTTCCTGTGACAGATGAAGAACAAGAGTGTTCTTTGTAAGTACAGAACATTCAATGTGTTGGAGGAGGAAGGCAGACAAACAGTTTTAGTTAACACTGTGTGAAGTGCCCAGGGAACCACAAGAGTGTACAGGGAAATTAGATACCCTGAACTGGGGGGTTATTAAGGAAAACTGTTCATTTTTTGTGTTTTAGTCCAGGTTTTAGTTTCATTATCTCTAATACGCAGCTGTAATAACTAAAAGTATATCGTCAGGCCAGTAATGTGAAGTCCACCACAGACAGCATAGTATTTCTACCCTCTTTCTATCTTTTTCTTTCTTTCTTTCTTCCTTCCTTCCTTCCTTCCTTTCTTTTTCTTTCTATCTTTCTATCTTTCTTCCTTTCTTCCTTTCTTTGTTTTCCTTCCTTCTTTCCATCCCTCCTCCCTCCCTCCTCCCTCCCTCTTTCCTCTCCCTCCCTCCCTTCTTCCCTTCCTCCCTCCCTTCTTCCCTTCCTCCCTTCCTTCCTTCCTTCTCCCTCCCTTCCTTCCTTCCTTCCTTCCTTCCTTCCTTCCTTCCTTCCTTCCTTTTTCTTTTTCTTTCTTTCTTTCTTTCTTTCTTTCTTTCTTTCTTTCTTTCTTTCTTTCTTTCTTTCTTTCTTTTCTTTCTTTCTTTCTTTCTTTCCTGCTCTCCTGCTCTTTCTTCCTTCCTTCCTCTATACCTTCCTTCCTTTTCTTTATTTCCTTTTTCCTTCCTTCCTTCCCCACTCCGTTCACAAACATCAGCAGTATTGGCAATTTGGAACCTACTTTTCTTTTGGTAATGATGTTATAAACTCTAGTACTTGTCCTACTCTCCAATCATCCTGGGTCCCTTCATTTGCTGTGGGCACTCATGACTGAAGATCAAGAGTCAGGTGCCATTTGTAATCAGACGATAGATCACCTCACTCATTCACCTTCAAGATATTTACATACCTAATGTCTCAGTGCAGACGATGTTTAACTGTTTCTCTCAATTTTAGTGATCTGGCTTTCTTCTCACTTACTTCTGTATAATAAGTCAATGTATCTCAATGATAGGAATATTGGAATGTAGATATAAGTAAGAAATAACTCTTGTTTTAAGAGAGGGACTAAGTAGAAACTAATTGTAACAAGCACTGAAATAATATTAATAGTTGAGTATTAGCAAGAAGTACGTGAAACAGAGAAGAAAAGACTAAGATTTCTACAGAAACAGATTTTATGACAGAGCATTACTAGGCAATATTATTATTAATATAATAATTATTAATCTAAATTTCCTAATATTAATCTAACTTCTGTATATGTGTATATGTGTATCTGCCTTCTCTTAAAACCTGAGTAATTTAAGAAAAGCTAATCCAATTTCTAACTGCAGAATTATTTTTTGACTCATTCAAAGGGTAAGGGGATAATAAATAGAACCAAGGTAACTCATCACTGATGATTAATGAAGTCACTAGAATCATTTGGAAAGCAATTGAGTACCTAAGTTTAATCTTTTTTTGTCAGTTGTGGGGCCTGAACTCTGGGCCTGGATGCTGTCCCTCAGCTCTTCAGTTCAAGGCTAGTGCTTTACTACTTGAGCCACAGCACCACTTCCGGCTTTTTTCTTTTTGCTTATGTGGTGCTGAGGAATCAAACCCAGGACCTCATGCATGCAAGGCAAGCACTCTACCACTGAGCCACCTTCCCAGCCCTGAGTACCTAATTTTAATTAGAGGTTTGATTGCTACTATTGAAATGAAACTAACACCCTTAACCCACCGAATGAGCCAAAAAGTAATTCTGGAATTAGAAATGGGCCCAGTTTTTCTTAAATTACTCAGATACACATATACCGAAGTTAGATTAATATTAGGGAATTTAGATGAATAATTATATTAATATTCATAAAAGAGGTGTTTAGGAAACAGCTATCAAAAATCACCTTGGAAGGTGAATTGTTAGCTTTCCATTGCTGTGAGAGAAAAAAACTTGAAGTAATTAACTTTAAAAAAAAAAAGAAGTGTGTATTTTACCTCAATGTTTTAGAAAATGTTCACTCTATTGTCACTTTCCCCGGCTGCTTAGAGCTGAGATGGCAGAGTACATGGTAGGTGGATGTGGTGGGATGGCCTGTTCATTTAAAGGCAGCTTGGACACAAGGGAGAAACAACAAGCAGAAGTTCTGATTTTTCCTCTAATAGCACACACACAATGACTTATTCTAACTTATTCTGACTTGAACCTACCTATTAAAGGTTCCACCACTCCTCAATAGCACCATAGGGTGGGATTCAAGCCTTCCAGAGATGGGAGATATATGTCTATGGACAATATAAGGCTCACAAAAATCACTTGCTACATGATGATAAGTCAGACACTTATGTTTATAGCTGCTGCCTGCAGCTCATCTTCCTGTTTTGATAATTTTATATGGGCTATGAATAAAGTTATCAATATCCCAATGGCCATTGGTAGAAAGTAAGTTTCCCTACCCTTGCTGGCCTTAGGGGAAAATTTTAGATCAAAATTATAAAGCGGATAACTTTGATACAACTAAAGTAGATGTCAGAAATAAAGTAGAGGAGAGGAGAGCAAAATGTGAAATTGATCAAAGCATAGCGATTTGGTTATTGATTGAGTACAGGAACTGAAGAAAAATCATTGAGAAAATATTCTCAACATTTGAACATGGTTAATGACCATATTTTGAAATAAAGTGACTAGGCTTTGCCCTGATTATTGGTTATTTAGCAATGGTTGAGTCTGGATTACAAGAAAGAGGACAGAACTGGAGACAGGTTAGGTGCATACTGTGATACGATGAGATTGCCCAGGCACAGGGACAGGTGACAAAGTAACCTCTGGACATGATATAGTAAAATTGTTTCTCAGAGACCCATTCTTCACAAGAGGGCAACTCTCACTTCAGGTCTAAAAAAGATTCTACTAAACTCAGAGAGCAGTTTCTTCAACCACAAAACCAGGAAGTTCTACCTGCATGCCTGGAAGAGCTGATGAACAGCTTCATCACCTCCACTTAGTGCTTTTTCAAGTGAACTGAAATACATTAGAGCTGCCACTGGGGTCTGCCCTCTGGGGGGTTGCAATGTTAGACAACTGTTCCATCTACTTAGGACATGAACTGTGGCTGAAAATATGTCCCTTATCAGCCAAGACAAGCAATGAATTCTAGTGGCTAGAAAGATCAGAAGGCTTACTGAAATTTGGCTCAATGCTTGATAAAAATGTGCTTTGCTTTGTCAGGATATTAAATACAACCAAGGTAACTCATCATTGAAGATTAATGAAAGTCACTAGAATCATTTAGAAAGCAATTGAGTACCTAATTTTAATTAGAGGTTTGATTGCTACTATTGAATTGAAACAAGAGGAACTAACACCCCTCACTCTTTGAATATTTTCTCCATTGGAACAACAATTACTGTGTCAATCTTCAGTTCATTAGTGGGTCTTTTTAAGATTATACATTGGATGATTTTCAAAGAATAGTGTGTTTTCAGCAGAGGATATGGGTTAGCATGACTCCAATCAGGACAAGTCCTAGAATCAAAAGACAAGATAGAAAATGTCATGTTCTAAACACAAGTGAATATAATGAAAGTCAAATAGACAGTATAAAATAAGGATACGGGTGGACCCGTTGCAACAATGAGAAGTACAAGTTGTCATGTCGAAAACAAACTCTACAACTTTGGGGGAGGGGGAGAGCTGGGGGGCGGGGGGAGAATAGGAAGGGATGGAAAGGGGAAACAAGGAGGAGGCTACAATGCTTGATAAGAAATGTACTCATTATCTTGCCCATGTAATTGTAACCCCTCTGTACAGTATTTTCACAATAAAAAATAAATAAAAAATTTAAAAAAAATCCTCTTCCCAACAAGTAAGGTGAGATTTTCTAAGAAACAAGATATGCATCTGACATATTGGAAAGGTTTTTATCTCATTGGTAAGGAGACAAACAAATGTCTCCAAAGTGAGAGGCATCCATTTCAAAACAAACCAACAAACAAACACCAGACCTTTAAATATATCATACATCATACAAAGAGATATAAATAGATATAAGTTGTTGATTAGCATGATTTTTCTAGAAATAAGGGTCCAGAACCCAAATGCATCATTGTCCAAGGTAATGCTCATATTGATGAGAAGAGAGATAAAAAGAGAGGGGGGTACAGAAAATATAGAAACAGATAAAACAATAGAGATTATTCACAGAAATGAAGTTTGCTTTTCAGTGATATAAACTAGAAAATTACATAACGGGGGGAGGAATGGCACCATGTGGTGTATATTATTTATGTACAATCTTCTAGAAAACTTTCTTATTCCTAATTTGGCTTCCCAAGTATACCAGGGCTTGGTGAGGATGGAAAAAGGAAACGATACCATTAATTGCTTATATATACTGTATTAAATGTCAAAGCAAAATTCACAATAGCACTCTGTCCACTAAAATTAAATTTTCATTTATAGTAATTAAGATTAAATGTATTTAAACACTATGTCTATAAATTCATTTACCATGAGTTATTCTCAGTAAGTAGAATGGAAAAAATCAAAGACTAGAATAATAACATTGTTTAAAAGAAATATGAAATGTTTTCATACTCCATTTTCACTGAAAAGAAAACAAAGAGATACAAACAGGAATCCCCATTTTTCTCTTTCTGACTTCTCATTGAAATCAAGTGCATTGTATTTTAAAATGTTATCAATGGACAATTTTTCAAATATTAATTGGGATTCTTTGCTGATATTTGAGTGCTTTTCCACAAACCACAAAAAGAAAACAATCAAAATAATTTATATAATGCACAAAAATAGTATTATGACACACACTACTAGAACTAGTTGCCCACCAAAATACCCATCATCCTCTCTATTACCAAAAGGAATTTGTCTGCTTGGAATATCAATGTTCCCAGCTAACATTAATAAAAAACCTTCAACCTTTCTGAAGGGAGGAATGAATGACTTACATAATTCTGGCAAAGAGAGCCATGACTGGAAATGCATTAAGAGATTTCTGGCTATGTAGAGCTTTAAGAAAGTTTTTATTTATTCACTCTATTCAAAAAAATTAGGTCAAGTAAACACACAATGTAGCTCTGTATACTCCTAACATCTGAACAGATTATTAGCTCTATCTCTCCATAGCTCTTTTGAATCGAAGTAGAATGACTGGATCAGGGCCAGTGCTTTCAAACTTTCAATGGACACTGTAAATACATTTAAATAGTATATTCTGAGAACAGCAATCCTTTATTGCTGAAACAAGATGTAGTCAAATTCAGTACAACTAACCTGTCATTTTATTGTATCCAGAAGGCCTGCAAAATCAGTGGTTCTTCTGAAGAATTAATCAAACAAGGTTATTTTAAGAAGAAAGACCTGTTAGATTGGCATTAAGAATAGCCTATAATTCTGAAACTTCTCCTTAGAGACATGTATGGATCAAACCTTTATTTCAGGTAATTTAGTTGCTTCTTTATCTTTAGTAGTGTTTTGTTCTTTATAAATAGGACAAGAGCCAAATGATTAGGAAGTCAGGTTGGAGGGAACATTTAAAGATGGATTTGGTGGCTCTGCAGTGATTTCAGGCAGCCATGGCATGGGGAGCTGTACAAATCATCTCACTAGACAAGTAAGGATTAGCACAAGTTGTATTTCCTATGGTCTTCGTCATTACAGTTGATGATAGCTTCATTCTAGTTGCTTAGGTCAGAAAAAAACATAGACTCATTCCTGATTTCTCTTTTTCACACACCCCGCATCATTCCAATCACAAATTGTGTCATCTCAACTACCATTTCTTCTCCATAGGAGTTCCTCACTTACAGTTTTATTTTCCAGACCTCAGATACAGCCAGGTCTGTGGTTAATAGGGCCAGTAGGATTATACAGGTCTTAACTTGCCTCCTTGACTTTACCTGCTATATAAAATATTCTCTTGCAATTTTATGTGTGTTTCAGGCGGAGGAGGGGGTGGCCACTGGGGTTTGAACTCAACTCAGGGCCTTCTTGATCCAGGCCTCCAGTACCCTCCTTTTTTACTGTAGTTATTTTTCAGGTAAAACCTCCTGATTTTGCTACCTACTTTTTGCTACTTACTGTTTTCCCCCCAGTAGTGTCTCTTCAGACTACAATCTTCCTACCTATGATATCCTATATAAGGAGACCACAGACATAATCCACCATACTTGAGGTCTTGTTAACTTTTTAAAAAATAACTGTCAAGGTGATGTTCAGGAGGGTTACAGTTACATGAGTAAGGTAGTGAGTACATTTCTTGTTGAACTTGCTACCCCATCCCTCATTTTCCTCCTTCTTTTCCTCTCCACAAACCTTCCCAGTTGTACAGCTCATTTCTTGTTGACTTTTTTTAACTTCAAATCATGATCCATCCAATCTCTGTCTCCTGTAGCTGGGGGCTAAGCTACTATGTTTGTCTTTTTGAAATTCCTTAATAATTGTTCAAGTAATCCAAATATTGAAAGCTGGGTTGAAATCAACAATTTTTTAAGAATGGGTAAAGTACATGAAATAGAATTGTTTCAAATACCTGGCAAGTTTCCATGCCTATAATATTAGCTATGTAAAGATAAACATCAAGAAGTTCCTGATTCAAGATCAACCAAGGCAAAACTTTAGCAAGACTCCATCTATAAAACTAAACAGGAAATCCAAGATATGGAAACAAAATGCTTCTCTTTGTTGTTTTTATTTTAATGTACTATGTGATTTCTTTCTTTTCCCTATAGTTTATCCCTTGTTGTCACTGTATTTGATTTTGGTAGCCTGGGTATTGTATTTACATTTATCTGAATTAGGGAAGGGAAAGGGAACAACAAAATGGTGAAACAAAAGACAAAGGGCAAATGAATGCAACAGTGTTACTCACAAGTAAATATGTTGTAAAGGAACTGAATAACATGAGGAGGGGGTTGGGAAGGAGGAAAAGTAGAAGAAAAACAAGGGAAGGGGTAAAAAGTTCAACAAGAAATGTACTCACTGCCTTACATATGGAACTGTAACCCCCTATACATTACCTTGACAATAAAATTAAACTAAAAAAAAAAACACTAAACCAAGCATGGTGTCATATATTTATAATCCAGCTATGCTAGAGACATAGGTAGGAAGCTTGCACTCTAAAACTTGCCTAGGGGAGGGGGTGATGAAAATCTACCTAAAAATAAGCAAAAGAGAACTGGAATATGGCTCAAGTGGTAGATCTTCTGCCTACCAATTATATAGCTCTAAGTACAAATCTCACTACCAAAAATAAAAATTATAAAAACCCATAAAATATCATTTGAGTCAATAGATAGAAAAGTCTCTAATGCATCTTTTGGCCCTGTGATAAAAGCATGAAATATTTTATTTTAGGGATGTTAGACTGAAAATCTATTCAACATAACTAAAGAGATTATTTTGAAACATTTTTTGTCAAGGTGATGTACAGAGGGGTTTCAGTAACATAAGTAAGGTAATAAGTACATTTCTTGTCAAACTTGTTACCCATTCCTCAATTTTCTCCTACTTTCCCTTCCCCCGAACCCAACCCCCAAGTTGTAAAGACCCTTTCCAAAATATTGTCTTGTGTATATCACTGTTGCTTTGGTTCTCCCTTTGTTCTTTGTCTCACCATTCTGTTGTTCTCCTTTCCTCCCTAATTCAAATAAATGTATATACAATACCAGGGTACCAAAAGCAAATGCAGTAACAGTGGTTGATATATACCATAGGGGGAAGAATACACAAAAGAAAGAAAAGAAAATCACATAGTACGTTAAAAACACTAACAATAAAGGAAAAACTCTTGTGTACATGTCTTGGAGTTCATTTGCTTAACATCATCTTATATGGTGAAATGTACATAGCTATTGAGCTATCCTGCTCACCTAATATTACCATAGATGTTTAATAATTATTGCAAATTAGGGAAACCATGGGACCTATGTATCTTTGGGCCTGGCTTACTTCACTTAATATGATTTTTTCAAGTCTTTCCATTTCCTAACAAATGGGGCAGTGTCATTCTTTTTGATAGAAGCATAGAATTCCATTGTGTGTGTGTGTGTGTGTGTGTGTGTGTGTGTGTGTGTGTGTGTGTGTGTGTGTGTGTGTGTGTGTGTACCACATTTTGTTGCTCCATTCATCTACTGAGGGGCATCTGGGTTAGTTCCATATCTAAGCTATGGTGAATAATGCTAAAGTAAACGTGGTTGTGCTGGTAGCTCTAGTATGGCCTTCTTTATGATCATTTGGGTAAATTCCCAGAAGTGGAATTGCTGGGTCATAGGGGAGCTCTCTGTGTAGTTTTTTGAGGAAACTCCATACTGCTTTCCAAAGTGGTTGAACAACTTTACATTCCCACCAACAATGCAGTAGGGTTCCCTTTTGACCACATCCCTTCCAGCATCTATTGTTATTCGATTTCTTTTTTTGTTGCTGTGAAAATACTGCACAGAGGGGTTACAATTACATGGGCAAGACAATGAATACATTCCTTATCAAGCATTGTAGCCTCCTCCTTTGTTTCCCCTTCCTATCCCTTCCTATCCTCCCCCTGCCCCCCACCCAATTTTCCTCCCCCCCCACCAAAGATGTAAAGTTCGTTTGATTACAGCCATTCTAAATGGGGTAAGGTGGAATCTCAATGTTGTTTTGGTTTACATTTCTTTCATGGCAAGAAAAGTTTAATATTTCTTCATGTGTTTATTGGCCATTCTTATTTCCTCTTCAGATAAGTATCTCTTTTATTCTTTAGCCCATTTACTAATGGGGTTATTGTTTCTTTGAGGATTTGTTTTGGGGGATTTAATTTTTTGACTTCCAGGTATATTTTAGATATGAGACCCTTGTCCATTGTATGGCTAGTGAAGATCTCCCAATCCATGGACCTTCTATTGATCTTGCTAGCTACGTCTTTTGCCATTCAGAAGCTCTTCAGTTTCATGCAATGTCATTTGTCCAACCTTTGATTTGTTGTGCTTCTGGGCTTTTATTAAGAAAATAGGATTGCATGAGATTACAGAGCTTCTGCATTGCAAAGGACATAGCTATCAAGATCAATAGAAAGCCCATGGATTGGGAGAAGATCTTCACTAGCCATACAATGGACAACGGTCTCATATCTAAAATATACCTGGAACTCAAAAAATTAAATCTCCTAACAACAAATCCTCAAAGAAACAATTGCCCAATAAATAAGTGGGCTAAAGATTTAAAGAGAAACTTCTCTGAAGAAGAAAGAAGGATGGCCAATAGACACATGCAGAATGCTTAACCTCCCTAGTCATAAAAGAAATGCAAATCAAAACAACATTCAGATACCACCTCACCCCAGTTAGAATGGCTATGATCAAGAACTCTAATAACAACAGATGCTGGAGGGGATGTGGACAGAAGGGAACCTTACTTCATTGTTGGTGTAAACTTGTTCAGCCACTTTGGAAAGCAGTATGGAGTTTCCTCAAAAGACTCCACATAGAGCTCCCCTATGACCCAGCAATCCCACTTTTGAGCATTTACCCGAATGATCACAAACAAGATCATACTAACAGTACTAGCAGAACTATGTTTATTGCAGTATTATTTACCATAGCTAAGCTCTGTAACCAACCCAGATGCCCCTCAGTAGATGAATGGATCAAGAACATGTGGTATATATACACAATGGAATTCTATGCCTCCATCAGAAAGAATGACATTGCCCCATTTGTTAGGAAATGGAAAGACTTGGAAAAATTATACTAAATGAAGTAAGCCAGGCCCAAAGAAACATAGGTCCCATGTTTTCCCTTATTTGCAATAACTAGTATATGTCTGAGACAAGCAGAAATGGTCAGATAAGTTAATGTTAGGTGAAATGAACCCCAAGATAAGGACTCAAATGGTTTTTCTTTCTTGCTATTGTTTCTAACATATTTGTAAGATGATTTCTTTGTTGCTTTGTATGTCCTGCCCCCCACGGTATAACACCTTTTTCACTGTATTTGATGTTGTATAGTTTGTGAAGAAGAAAGGAAAAATCAAATTGTTTAAATAGGGATACAGGTGGACCCATTGCAACAATGAGATGTTCAAGATGTTATGTGGAAAAACGAACTTTACAACTTTGGCACTGGGAGGATGTGGAGTGGGGGTGGAGGGTGTGGTGGGGGGGAGGGGAGATGGGAAGGGATGGGAAGGGGAAACAAAGGAGGAGGCAACAATGCTTGATAAGAAATGAACTCATTACCTTGATCGTGTAATTGTAACCTCTCTGTAAGGTATTTTCACAATCAAAAAAAGAAAAGAAAAAAAAATTTTGACCTGTGCCAGGAAGTCCTAAAGTTTCTCCTATTCTTTCCTGTAATGTTTTCAGGGTTGAAAGTTTTTTGAGGACTGTGTGCTTTTAAAATTCAACTTGTTCAATCTGTTGCTCAATATACTCATTTTATATTTTTAACTAATAAAGTTTCTGCATTTAGAGAAGAAATTCATTATTAGAGAGACTATTAGAGAATTTTTCATCTGTCCCCATTTCTATTACTGATAATATTTACATATAATATTACCTATATATTACCATATATATATATATGTATTATCTATGGAATGATATTTGATAAAATCATCCAAATGCAAGGAATATGCATGCTGATTTCCACATTCGTTTAGTCTTTTTTTTTTCAGCGCTGCTATCACTAGTCCTAAAAATCAAAATGCTCTGGAATAGTCAATGTGCAATCTTAAAGAGACAGATTTTCTTTTCTTTTTTTTTTTGCCAGGTGTGGGGTCTGAACTCAGGGCTTGGGCCTGAACTCTGGGATTGGGCACTGCCCCTCAGCTCTTCAGCTCAAGGACAGTGCTCTACCACTTGAGCCACAACGGCACTTCCGGCTTTTTCTGCTCATGTGGTGCTTAAGAATAGAATCCAGGGCCTCATGCCCTTGGCCACCTTCCCAGACCAAAAGACAGATATTCTAAACTTGGAATTTGGTCAATGTGGGGTCTGTAATTCTAGCTGACCTTTCCTCTTGTAAGGATTACTATGCAAATGTTGTTATTGGAGTTGATTTTTTGAAAATATCTGACCAAATTGGACTGTGAAAATACCTTATTTCCATGATATAATAAGCAACATAAAAACAATAAAAATTTGATGACCCAAAGTATATTCCTTGTTTTATTTTATCATAAGACTCCTAAGAAACTCAGTACTGAAATTAGTGCTGTCTTTCAAAAACTCAAGGAAGCACAGTACACATTTCTCAAGGCATTGAGTCCAGTACCTCCTTGGTTAGAAAAATTGCATAAATCATAGAGTCATATAACTTAGGATGATAAAAATGGGATGAATTGCAAAAATGTATAATACAGATACCTCTTTTAATAAAACGAGAAGCCTCCATTCACAAAGTTGCTCAGTTATTTAGAAGGCAATTTAGATGTAAGACTCATGTTCACTCAGTTACTCCAAATACATGCTCAGCTTACTCTCTTTTATTTGCAAAGACAGAAACCTCAGAAAAAGCTATCATGGGCTTTGTGCTTTCCTCTGGAATCTAGAGAACATGGAAATTGGGCTGCAAAACAGGCTTCGATCAGAGTATGGGTGAGTTTCCAGACTTCAAAATAATTTAATTAAATTTAAATTAAATGATTTCAACCACTAGTCTTTCCCCAAAAGAAAAAAAATCAATTGACTTATGACTGCTATTTTCCAATAAAATTTCTAGAACTAAGGACAAATGACTTAATTGAAAGAAAAATACTGTAATTTAATCATACTTTTTGTTATGCTTATTTTGATTGAGCTTTGTACATTATATTTCAAAAACCATTAAATATTTCTCTTTACTGTCACATGTAACAATTATTTTATGAAGAATTATTGTTCTATAATAATGTTACATTAGACAAATGTACTATGTACTAGACAGCTTAATTGTCACTATGACCAAGTACTTGACATAAGCCTCTTGAAAGAGGAAAGCATAATTTGGGTTCAAGCTTCTGAGGATTCATTCATTCCCTAGAACTGATTCCATGTGTTTAGACAGAACATGAAGAAGGTGGTACTAGGCAGAGGATGAGCTTCTTCAACTCATGGTGGACAGGAGACAAAAGGAGAGACAGAAGGGGTCAGAGGAAAGATATCTCCAAGGGCCCACACCTAGTGATCTCACCCCTCCTCCAGCTAGGCCCCACCCTGCAAAGTTTCCATAACCTTCCAAATCAAACCACCAGCTAGGAGAGTTAGGCTTCAACATATGATGCTATGATCGAAACTTTATATTAAAACCGTAATACTCTTTAACAGATTCTTAATACATGTTTGGGTTTTAGAACATCACCTATAACTCACTTGTGAACTTTCTATAGGGAATTGCACTGTAAAAATCATCACCATGTAGAAAGTCCTTAAAATTGGCTCTTATCTGCAGTCAGCAGAATTAGCCTCTAGTAGCCAGGAGGACTACTATATAGAGCTTTTAATATATCGTCTGGCCTGTTAGTGCATTTTCTGGAAAGATCCGTGAAAGATTTTCTCAGTAGCTGAGTTTCTCGTAAAGCAAGTAGCTTATTTGCAGACCAATTTTATCATTTTCCTCTGCTTCATATTTTGAACATTTATCAGAAGTTCCATGAGTGTATATGCACTCCATCATCTGTTGAGGTGCCATTATAAATGAGATGCTCTTTTGGGCATTGTAGACACATAAGTAAAGCAAGGTCTTTGCCTTTATAAGGACTCAAAGTCTAATGGGGCAAACAGAAAATCTCTACTTGCTATGTAAGTGTGAAAATGCCAGAAAACGTTGCTATGGGAACCCCTGGGAGGAGCATCTAACTGAGTCATAAGCTTTTCAGAAGAGAGGATGCCTGCAACCAACCCTGAAGGGTGAATAGAAATTAGCTGGGGAAAAACAGGGAAGAAAAATCTTTACCAGGAAAAATACCATCTCTCCCCAGAGGAGAGAGATGGTATTGATTGTGGCTGAAGGAGTGATGTGTTTGGAGCAAGGGTGTTGGGGTTGGGTGGTGAGAGGGTAAAGGGTGAGTTGGAAAGGAAGGAAGAGATGACGAGTTGCCAAAAGAACTAAAGGAGTGCAATTTCAAATGGGGAAATAACATCTTTTGCAGTTTACAAAGCTCATTCTGATGTGAAAATTGGACTGGGTGGGGAATTAAGACTGGAGTATAAGACACAAAATTAAAAAGCTGATTTAATTTTGCAAAGCAAAGATGAAAGTCTTAACAATAGGATAGAAGGTGGAGATTTGAAGGAGCTTAAGGAAGTGGCATCTATACTGCAATGCTGAGTGATTGGATTAAGGCTTTCTATATGAATCTAATATCATCTGGTGAGTTTTATAAGCAAGCTTGATCTCCCATTCTCATTTCTCTGTGAACAACTTGCATCTTACTACAGAAGATTTTAACTGAATTAGCTGTATTACTCAGAACATCCCGGTATCTGTCGAGTCACTTAGGAATTTTCAAAAAATGTCCTGGCCCCAACAAAATATTGTTAAATTATGTCTGAAATTCTGTGATTTTTCTTTTGTTTAAGATATCCACTCAGCTTATGTACCATATCTTATAAATCATTTATACTTCAAAGTGGATGACTTCATTATCTCTATTCCTGGAGAAATTAGAGGATTGAAAGAGCATTATGAGAGAACTTGAAGCTTAAGAGCACTGGTAGTGGGGACTGAAGAGGAACTTTATCTTCTTCAAGGAGAGAATAAGGGCAGAGAGAGAAGTAGGCAGCAGGTTTGTTTTTAACCTTCTCCTTTCTCTGTCCTTGCTCTACTTCATCAGACACAGAAACATCATTTTTAAACATGTATCTGATAACATCATCCCTGAATAACTAAATTTCATGCTGACTAAAACCAGTGCCTACCTATAGCATGTTCTTACAATGAAATTACTTAAATTCATTAAGCCTCAACTCCTCCATCAGTAAATTAGAGATAGTAAACTACTCACAGTTGCATTTCTGTGGTATTTATGAGGAATAAATTAAATTATATCTATCCTACATTGAATAGCTGACTTTTTTATTATGAAAATACCGTACAGAGGGGTTACAATTACATGAGCAAGGTAATGACTACATTTCTTATCCAGCATTGTTGCCTCCTCCTTTGTTTCCCCTTCCCATCCCCCTCCTCCCCAAAATTGTACAGTTCATTTTTCGACATAACGTGTTATAAATCCCATTGTGGCAAAAGGTCCGCCTGTATCCCTATTTAAACAATTTGTTTTTTCCCTTCCCCTCCACAAAGTATACCAATATCAAATACAGTGAAAATAGGGGTTATTAATAGCTGACTTTTATTAGTGGTAGGTCAGTAGCAGCTATTGTTGTTGAAGCTGTAGATATTAGTTCAATATGAAAAGAAGCCTGGAACTGAGAAGGAATAGAATATAGTTCAGTCTCTCACACTTCATCCAAGGTACTCATTTCATTCAGTTAAAGTTCCAAGGATACAAAACACAAGGATTTTGTGCTAAATCAAGTGCCAGGCTACAAACACTTGGCATTTTGGCAGATCTGAAAAAGAATATTTACTTTAGGCACTGAAGTTTTAAACACTCATTTTAGTTCACTCTATGTAGTAGTACTTAGGAATAATTTCATCATTTGTAATGAATTCTCAATAGAAAATGAGTTTCAAGTGATTATAGTCTAATGAAATAATATGGTGGTTTATGTAACCACATTGAAGAGGATATTGAGAACCTGGGCCAATTTAAATTTATTTTGTTATTTTTAATTTGTGATTAGAATGCAACATTAGTAAAACTTCTCTAACCATGAATCTACTGTTGTGCCTTGGCAGGGGTTCTGTGATTCTTGCTTGGCATAATTTGCCATGTGCCAAACAGAAGTCTTAGGTGATAAATTTCTTAAGATAGAAAGTGGACATGTGATCATTTGTTAAAAATAAATTATCAGATAGACTTTTTTGTTAGCTTGATGCTGATATGAATATGGATAAGAAGGAGCTGCTGTAATCCCTGAATACTACCCAACTCAAGTCTGATTTCAAGAGAACAGAGGCATCATCATTAAATCTCTATTCTTTGAGACATTTATAGTCACCCCATCACAATAAATTATTTTGTTCTTAGGCATGCTATCCAGCATGATAAAGAAGTCTGGGTTCCATTCTCTCTCCTCCACCTGCTACTGGTTGGGCTGAACCAACACACTATTTTAGCATGATCATATGCTGACTAAAATATAATTTCCTCTTAATTTATTCCTAACATGGACCCTCTCTCTACATAACTCTGAGGACAAGGACTTATCAGATTTACCATAAGTTCTGTGTATATTTGCCTTATTACAAATATTTGTAGTATGAGGAGCTACTTACCTAGATTCTATTTACTTACCGAATTCTAGGGCTGTCATATAACATGGTAGCCTGTAAATGTTATAGATGACTTTGCTGAATGGGGTCATTAATAGCTTGTAGCCTCTAATCTCTTGGCAAATGGATCAGAGCCATATCTATAGCTTAGTGCTGAATATGTGTTATCAGACACTACCAAATTTTGTATTCCTTCGTAACTGTAGAAAGCATAAAACAAAATCATTTTCTCTTTAAAGTACAGAAGACATTCTGTCATGCGCCTGAACACTAAATTTCTGAAAACTTCACTAATTTGGTAGGACATTGAAGCCTATAAAGTGCTATCATGCACCCTCTCAAATAACTTTAATGTACCATCACCTCCCTCCTTTCTGATCCTGGAAAGCATTGATGCCTCTGATTTAATGAAAAAGTTGATATTCTACGTAATGTTCAAACAATCCAGTCCCTTTGGATTATATTATGATGGGCACAATTACTTACTATAGCCTGGGGCGAAAGCATAAATGTTAAACGTCAGTCCCACGTGAATACAAATTGCTCTGCTCCTTCATCCTGGTAGAAATGGAAAGATATTCACACATAATCATTCCTAATGCACTGCTAATCTGCTCTAGCAAATATACTATATCTCACACAGTAGTGCAACTGGAATAGAAAGAACGTGATTCGGATAGTCCACTACCAGCCTCTACTTTTTTAGGACAAGGTGAATAAATGGTGAATAAATGAGTATTCACATCCCTAAAATCCTTAAAAGCCTTAAGAAAATCACTATCTCCACCATTCTTTCTAAAGATGAGGTGTTGCTCTTGTTGCTTCAATTATCTCTGCTTGAGTTTGGAAGTTTTCGTTTCCCTCTGGAACAGCTCTTACTCCACAGACCAACAATTTGATGTGGGAACTTTCCAGATACCAAATACATTCATGTGTCTTACACATTCAAGGGCAGACCATGAACCACTGTGTAAACCAATAATGTTAGCAGATCTAGTGTGAACTGATCCAGAGTCAGGACCTTCTTTTATTCCCACTCATGGAAGAGGAGAATGTTGAATATGAAAACTGCAAACACCAAGATGAAGTAATTCTTAGCATTTCCAGCGTGGAAAAAGTAGATCATGAGGGAAGGCATCAAAGCTTGTGAGGGAAGGATTCTAAGGATTCTAAGACACACTAGAAATGCCTTCATGTCCAACATGTTTTGCTTACTTTACTTCATCCATTTTTTTATTTCTATGGCTGAGTACTGAAGTTTGGATACTTTTTAGATAAAAGTTACTTGGTTTATAGTTGAGGAGACTTTAAAATCCAGAGATGAGGGGCCATACTTAGTGAAGAACTTCCTTCTAGGAGGAAGAAGAAGGTTCAAAGAAGGTACAAGGAAGTTCATATGAAGAGGACTGTGCATAAGAAACAGCCAAACTGTCTATTATGGTCAGACTCTCTTTCAAGATAACACACTTATCATTAACCACATATTAATTAATCCATCATAAGGACAGAGCCCTCATGACCTAATCCCTCTTCAAAGTTCCACCTGGATCCCCCTTCTTATTGCCTCACAATGAGGACTGAATTTTAACATAAGTTTTGGTGGAAACATTTAAACCATAGTACGTGTTCTGCTAGTTCTGCACATACGCACGTTATGCAACAAGATTTATTGCTAGAATTTTCTTATTACTCCAGAAGTTCAAATAAATGCTCTTGCCCATCAATGACTATATCTACCAATGTGTTAAGATTAGTTCCTGCAGTGAGCTTCTGGGACCAAGAAACACACTGTTTAAGAACTACTTTCAAGCCTGGCATGGGTGGCTCACACCTGTAATCTTAGCTACTCAGGAGGCTGAGATCTGAGAATTGTAATTCAAAGCCAGCCTAGGCTGGAAAGTCCCTGAGACTCTTATCTCCAATAAGCCACCCAGAAAACCAGAAGTGGTGCAGTGGCTCAAGTGGTAGGGCATTAGCTTTGTGCTGAAGAGCTGAGGGACAGCAATCAGGCCCAAAGTTCAAGCCCCATGACCAGAAAAAAAAAAAAGAACAGCCTTCATGGACTTCTATTTTTGCCTCTAAAGGCTGTGTTTACCCCCAGAATCTTCAAATGCCCTGTAACTTATATATTTTGTGCGTTCTGAATTGAGTCCTTTGTTACTCACTTTCAATTTTTCCTAAGAGCATCCCCTCACTGTTTTAGATTGTCATGAACAAGATTATGTTAGTCTCTAGGAATTAATGCCAGCTCAGACTTTATTCAATAGTCCTTTGCCTAGGTTCACAGTTAACTGGCAAATGACCATAGGTTCCTTTGAAGAAGACGTGATGATCATAGATGCTATAGATATTGATATATTCATATAGCTATATATCCACTTGAAATTGTAGATTTCTTATTTGTGGAGATTCAAGATTTACCTCAGTCATTGAATTCCAGGTTTAGAAACTCAGGTTTACAGGAAAGGAAAAAAATATCCAAAGGCTTGTGGCTCATTGAGGAGATGAACTTGATTTCTATCCTTGATTTCCTTTGTTTCAATAATCAATAACATTTGGGTGGTCTATTTATTTGTCCTACTGGATGACGTATTCTAGTAATCATTATCACAGGTCTTTTATATTACTAAACATTCACCAATTTTAATAGTTCTTTTTATATTCTGTTTCTCATGAATAAATGTTTACAGCTATTAGTTCAAGTTCCTTGGGCTGGGAATGTGGTAGAGTGCTTGCCTAGCATGCCTGAAGCCCTGGGTTCAATTCCTCAGTACCACATAAGCAAGTTCTTGTGACCTCTACTGCTATTGTGAAGGCCAATTCTGTTACATTTTCTCCTGTTGTCAGCTTTGGCCTACAAAGGACAATAATGTTAGAGATATTCTTGCTGTTCAATTCCTTTTGCTTTAGTAAACAGAATAAATCTAGGCCTTACCACATTTTATGGTTGGTCAGTGGATCTTCCAACCTATAGTAACTCTTAAGTGCTAACTTATCTGAAAGTTTGGATCTCCAGCCCCACCCTTTGGATTTTCTAGTTCATTTCATGTTCATTTCTAGTTCATTTCCTTCTCCAGAATTTAAAGAGCACTCTTAGCAACTTTTCCTCACATCATTAAATTTTGTGTCATGTGAGAATATTCCTACATTGATTAATTATTTATCTAATCAACATCTGTGGGATCATCACTATATCTTTCAAAATTCCTCATGGTGGCGTACCTATTCTAGACAATTAGAGAAAGGAAATTCATTGAGATTTTTATTTGAGAGTGATACTAGTTACTTCTAATCACACTTCTTTTGTTAGAAATCAGTTACACAGCAAAGCTGATGAAAACAAGTCTTGGAAATAGCCTTTGTTTCTAAAAGACAAGATTACTGGTTTTGTTAGTACTGATGTAGTTAGCATTCTCTCTTACACCAGCAAAGCCCATTATTTCCAAGTTTCTTATGAGCAATAATTCCAAGAGTACAAGGATAAGTAAATGTGTATGTATATTCCATAGGATCTTGTGGCTTTTACTTATTATGCAAATGTAGTCTCCAATATTCGTTTTTATCTCTCTCTATATACTTTTGTGAAGTTCCATTCTTTAATGCTAATCATGGTTTTTAGAACAGGATACAAATAAGTAGTCTTTTTATTATCAAGGTGATGTACAGAGGGGTTACAGTTACATAAGTAAGTTAATAAGTACATTTCTTGTCAAACTTGGTATACCCCTTCCCTCAATTTTCTCCTACTTCCCTCCTTCCAGCCCCCCCAAATTGTACAGATCATTTCTAACATATTGTATTGTGAGTATTGATGTTGCATTGGTTCCCCCTTGTCTTTTGTCTCACCATTTTGTTGTTTCTCTTCCCTTCCCAGATTCAAATGAACATATATGCAATACAAGGATACCAAAATCAAATACAGTGACAACAGAGGATTATACCATAGGTGGGAAAACATACAAAAGAAACAAAAGAAAATCACCTAGTACAGTAAAAACAACAACAACAAAGAAAAATCTTTTGTGTCCATGTCTTGGAGTTCATTTTGCTTAACATCATCTTATATGGTAATATGTACATAGCTATTGAGCTATTCTACTCATCTGATAAGATTATCCTAGATGTATACTAATTATTGCAAATAAGGGAAACCATGGGACCTATATTTCTTTGGGTCTGGCTTACTTCACTTTATATGATTGTTTTCCAAGTCTTTTCATTTCCTTGCAAACGGGGTGGTGTCATTCTTCCTGATTGAAGTATAGAATTCCTATATATATATATATATATATATATATATATATATATATATATATATATATAGGAATTCTATATATATATATATATATATATATATATATATATCTCACATTTTCTCGATCCATTCATCTACTAAGGGGAATCTAGTTGGTTCCATATCTTAATTATGGTGAATAACACTGCATAGTTGTGCTGGTAGCCTTAGTATTTATTTCTATATGTCTACCTTTAAGCTTTATCTACTATATTTTCCCTTACAATGATTGTGAGGGAAGATGATTATAAGGAAAAACAAGGGAGAGAGGAATGGGGGAAGGACAAAGGTAAGGAGAAAGAGGGCTCGAAAAAGGTCCTGGGCACCAGTGCCAACAAGCAACCTAGCTGAATCTATCTCAGGATAGACTCTCTGTTCTTTACCAATGGTTTAAGACTGATTCGGAAGGGAAAGAATGAAGTAAAACAGACAATTTCTACAAAGGTCTAGAATCTTAACTTTCCTCTTTATAATAAACCAACATCTTCTGGAAATAGGATACAATATTTTCCTTCACAAGAGGGGCAAAGCTGAACTATAAAAGGTAGACAATAATGGCAATCAATAATGGTGAATCTGCCTACACTTTGTCCCATTGCTAGGAAAGCAAGAAAAATTATAGTAATTCTGTAGCACTTCCATGGCCTATAAAGAGACATTTATGATGAACTGAAAACCTATTCCTGTTAAGATTTTGGTTTTGTTTATGGTTTTTTTTTTGGGGGGGGGTCTGTTGTGGGGCTTGGGCGCTGTCCCTGTGCTCTTCAGTTCAAGGCCAGCGCTTTACTACTTGAGCCACAGCCCCACTTCCAGTTTTCTAGTGGTTTATTGGAGATAAGAGTCTCACGGACTTTCCTGCTCAGGCTGGCTTTGAACCTATATCCTCAGATCTCATACTACTGAGTAGCTAGGATTACAGGCGTAAGCCACCGGCGCCCAGCTATTATGGTTTTTTTATCGTTTTTTTTTTTTTTTTTTTTTTTTTTTTTAATTTATAAGAGCAAGAGCAAGAGCAAGAGCAAGAGCAAGAGCCTATTATGGTTTTTTTAAAAGATGCCTTCAGCAAAACAATATTCAACAATGAAAATTTAACTGGATAACAAACATTTTAAAATTTGAAAAGGTACTTTCACTAGTAATACTTTAACCAACAATGATTAGAGTATGATTTAAAAAATAGGCATTGTGTTAATACCCGTGAGGATATTATGTTGATACAGAACAATTTATCGTGTATGTCAAAAATTTCAAAGTGTTCATCATCTTTGATTCTTTGATTTCTTACTTCCAGGTAAAAATGTTAAATAATTAGGAATATGTGAATTTAAATGTTCACTGAATTTTTTATATTTTTATTTTTTTCAAAATGATAAACAATAGCTGGGCACCGGTGGCTCACACCTAGAATCTTAGCTAATCAAGAGGCTGAGATCTGAGGATTGCAGTCTACTGCCAGCAGGAACAGGAAAGCCTATGAGACTATTTCCAATAAAACCACCAAAAAGCTGGAGTGGAGCTGTAAATCAAGTGGTAGAGCATGAGCTTCAAGCACAATGCTTAGGGACATTGCCCAAGTCCTGAGTTCAATAAGCACCAAAAAAGACAAACTAAGAAGTGCATAGTGGTAATATGAAAAAAATTAGAAACTATAGATTGGAGATGGTATGTAAAGTTTTCTCAGCTAAAATCTTATCCACCAGAAACAATACCGTTTGCATTGTATTGCCTATCATTATCATCATCATTATCATCATCATCATCATCATCATCATCATCATCATCATCATCATCATCATCATCATTAAGTAGTATAGAGTGTTTCCCAAGAACTGAGAAAAATACATACACACATATAAAGTAGCATTTATATTTTCCCATTTAGTAGGCAATTGTTATCTTCAATTCTTTAATATTCTAGTGTATATTAACTTTAATTAGAACTACGTGGCTTCCTGATGTATGATTAGATGAAATGTTTTAATGATCCAGTGTTGCCAGATATTTTGGTTGTTTTCTGTTGTTCATGATTATTCACAACACTGAGATGAAATGTATACATGTATATGAGTACCTTCAAAATTGCATTCTCAGAATAAAATTCAAAAAGTATGATTTCCTATGACTGCCTAATATATAGTTTTGACATATATTGTCAAAATACCTGGCAGTGAACTTGAACCAAATGTTTTCTGTGTTTCTTGTTTGTCATTTTCTGTAATAATTCATCTATATATTGGCTTTAAATGAGTTTTAGATATTTTTGGTCATTTCATAGATCTCTAAGAATTTTTTAGATAGTTTATTATTTTTATTTAACATTATGAATGCATATAAATATATTTATATAGGTACAGACATAACACATACATACATGCCTATGTATATACATGCATATGAACATCATTGTTCTGTAAAGCAACTTTAAATTTTATGTCACTATATATTTCATATTTCCTATGGTTTCTGAATTACACTTTGCTACAATATCTTCTCATACCAAGATTATGGACAGATTTATTTCTATACTGTTTTAGTCTTTTCAGAATGCATATTAAATTTTAAAATATCATCCCATCTTGAATCTAATTAGGAGTAAGGTGAGAAGTAGGAATAACATAATTATTCTGTTTTGGGGAAAATTTTTGGAAGTTGTCTTTTTGTTCTTCATTATTTAGAAATATTACCTTGATTGTATTTTAAATTGGAAATAAGTATACACAGAGTAAAAAGTATCCCATAGTGAAAGATAATTAATCCAACCTACTCAATAACATATGGGACAATAATTTAAAATAATGTCTATGGAAACACTACTTTCCCTCAAATCCCATATAGATCCAAAGACATTAATTGTTGGGGATTTTAACACACCACTCTCCCCACTAGATAGATCAACTCGGCAAAAACTCAACAGAGAAACCGCAGATCTAAACAGCTGCATAGATCAACTAGACTTAACAGACATTTACCGAACATTTCACCCAGCAGCAACAGAATACACGTTCTTCTCAGCAGCAAATGGAACGTTTTCTAAAATAGACCACATTTTAGGCCACAAAGCAAACTTGTCTAAATTCAGAAACATTGAAGTTATACCTTGCATTCTCTCTGACCACAAGGGAATAAAATTAGAACTCAACACCAAAAGCCACCAAAGAAATTCCGGTATCACATGGAGGCTGAACAACACACTGCTGAATCATGAGTGGCTCATGGAAGAGATTAGAAAGGAAATTCAAATGTTCATGCTATTCAACAAAAATGAACACACAAATTACCAGATCCTCTGGGACACAGCAAAGGCAGTACTCAGAGGCAAGTTTATAGCTCTGAGCTCCTACATCAACAAATTGGAGAGATCTGAAACTAACAATTTAATGACACATCTAAACCTCCTTGAAAAAGAGCAGCAAGATAAACCCCAATCCAGTAGATGGAAAGAAATAATCAAAATTAAATCAGAATTAAATGAATTAGAATCCAAAAAAACTATAGAAAGAATCAACAAAACAAAGAGTTGGTTCTTCGAAAAACTTAACAAAATTGACAGACCCTTAGCAAACCTTATCAGAAAAAGGAGAGAACACACCCAAATTAATAAACTCAGAGATGAGAATGGAAACATCACCATGGAAACAACCAAGATTCAGAACATTATAAGGGAATACTTCTCAAAACTTTATGCTAATAAGTTTGAGAACTTGACAGAAATGGACCATTTCCTAGCAAATATTGACATGCCAAAACTAAACCAAGATGAGTTAAACCAGCTTAACAGGCCCATATCAAGCATTGAAATAGAAACAGCAATAAGAGACCTCCCAGCTAAGAAAAGTCCAGGACCAGATGGTTTTACAGCGGAATTTTACAAGGCCTTCAAAGCAGAGCTCACACCAATACTCCTCCAACTCTTCAATGAAATTGAAAGAGAAAGCTCACTACCGAACACATTCTATGAAGCCATCATAACCCTCATCCCAAAACCAGGCAGGGACTCATCAAAGAAAGAGAACTATAGACCCATTTCTTTGATGAACATTGATGCAAAACTTCTCAACAAAATTTTGGCCAATCGACTTCAACAATTCATCCAAAAAATCATACACCATGATCAAACAGGATTCATTTCAGGGATGCAAAGCTGGTTCAATATACGCAAATCAATTAATATTATTCATCACATCAACAGGAGCAAGAATAAGAACCACATGGTTATCTCCATAGATGCAGAAAAAACATTCGACAAGATCCAACACCCCTTTATGATGAAGGTTTTGGAAAAATTAGGAATCCATGGAACATTCCTCAATACAATAAAGGCTGTATATGACAAACCTACAGCCAGCATTATACTAAATGGTGAAAAACTAAAGCCATTTCCTCTTAACTCAGGAACAAGACAAGGATGCCCACTCTCTCCACTTCTCTTCAATCTAGTATTAGAATGCCTAGCTACAGCAATAAGACAAGATGCAGACATAAAGGGGATCCAAATAGGGAAAGAAGAAATAAAACTCTCCCTCTTTGCAGATGACATGATCTTGTATTTAAAGAATCCCATAGACTCCACTCCCAAATTACTCAAGCTGATTCAAAACTTTGGCAAAGTAGCAGGGTATAAAATTAACCCCCCAAAATCAATGGCTTTTCTGTATGCCAACAATGAGAAAAGTGTGGCCGAAATTAGGAAAGCAACTCCATTTGTAATAGCCCCACAAAAAATAAAATACCTAGGAATTAACTTAACCAAAGAAGTGAAGGACCTCTATGATGAAAACTTTAAAATCTTGAAAAAGGAAATGGCAAAACCTCCCATACTCCTGGATTGGCAAGATTAACTTCGTGAAAATGGCAATACTTCCCAAGGCTATCTACAAATTCAACGCGATACCTATCAAAATTCCACCCTCATTCTTCAAGGAAATAGAAGAGGCAATCCAAAAACTCATATGGAACAATAAAAGACCCCGAATAGCAAAAACGCTCCTCAACGGAAAGAACACTGCTGGAGGAATATCAATACCAAATTTCAAACTCTACTATAAAGCCATAGTAATCAAAACAGCTTGGTATTGGCATAAGAACAAACCTCATTACCAATGGAATAGAATTGAAAACCCAGAAATGAACCTACAGACGTATAGCCACCTAATCTTCGATAAGAAAGCTAAAACAATAGAATGGAAGAAAGACAGCCTCTTCAGTAAATGGTGCTGGCAAAATTGGTTAACTACATGTAGAAAACTAAAGCTAGATCCTTATATATCACCCTGCACCAGAATCAACTCCAAATGGATCAAAGACCTTGAACTCCAAGCAGACACTCTGAAAACATTACAGGATGGAATAGGAGAAACCCTAGGTCTCCTTGGCTCAGGCCGAAATTTTCTGAATAGAGACCCGGAAGCACAACAAATCAAAGAAAGGTTGGACAAATGGGATTGCATAAGGTTGCAGAGCTTCTGCAGGGCAAATCACATAGCTAGCAAGATCAATAGAAAGCCCACCGATTGGGAGAAGATCTTTACTAGCCATACAACGGACAAGGGTCTCATATCTAAAATATACTTGGAACTCAAAAAATTAAACCACCCAACAACAAATCCTCAAAGAAACAACTGCCCAATAAATAAGTGGGCCAAAGACTTAAAGAGAAGCTTCTCTGAAGAAGAAAGAATGATGGCCAATAGACACATGAAGAAATGTTCAGCATCTCTAGCCATAAAAGAAATGCAAATCAAAACAACATTGAGATATCACCTCACTCCAGTTAGAACAGCAAAAATCAAGAACTCTATCAACAACAGATGCTGGAGGGGATGTGGACAGAAAGGAACCTTACTTCATTGTTGGTGGGAATGTAAACTTGTTCAACCACTTTGGAAAGCAGTATGGAGGTTCCTCAAAAGACTTCACATAGATCTCCTCTATGATCCAGCAATCCCACTTTTGGGCATTGACCCAAATGTTTACAAACAAGACCACACTAAAGCTACCAGCACAACTATGTTTATTGAAGCACTATTTACCATAGCTAAGATATTGAACCCACCCAGATGCCCCTCAGTAGATGAATGGATCAAGAAAATGTGGTATATGTACACAATGGAATTCTATGCCTCCATCAGAAAGAAGGACATTTCCCCATTTGTTAGGAAATGGAAAGGTTTGGAAAAAATTATATTAAGTGAAGTAAGCCAGGCCCAAAGAAACATAGGTCCCATGGTTTCTCTTATTTGCAATATCTAGTATAGGTATGAATCAAGCGGAAAAGGTCAGATAATGTGATGTTAGGAAAATGAACCCTTAAATATGTATTTTAATATTTTTGTTTCTTTCATGCATGTGTTTCTAACGCATTTATAAGATTATTTCTTTGTTGCTTTGTATGTCCCTCCCCCACAGTGTAACCCCGCTTTCACTATATTTGATGTCAGTATAACATGTGGAGGAGATGGGGACAAACAAGTCGTTTAAGGATTCAGGTGGACCTGTTGCAACAATGAGAAATACAAAATGTCATGTCAAAACCAGCTTTACAATGTCGGTATGGGGGGGGAGGGGGTATGATTGGGTGGGGGGGAGGGGGGAGGCTGGGAAGGGAGGTGAAGGGTAAACAAAGGAGGAGGCTGCAATGCTTGGTAAGAAATGTATGCATTATCCTGCCCATGTAATTGTAACCCCTCTGTACAGTATGTTCTCAAATAAAATAAAATAAAATTTAAAAAAAATAATGTCTATGATTAAGTTATTTTATTATTATAATGTCCTCATTTTATAACTAAAAAAGACAAGCAAGAAATTATATTCTAATTATTCTAACATTAAAACTATATATCTTTTCTTTTTTCCTTTTTTTATTGTCAGCATGGTGTACAGAGGGGTTACAGTTACATACGTAAGGTAATAAGTACTTTTTTTGTCAAACTTGTTACCGACCCTTTCCTTTCTTTTTCTTCCTCTCCCTTCCCGAAAGTTGTACAGATCATTTCCAACATATTGTCTTGTGAGCATCACTTTTTCATTGGTTCCTACTTGTCTTTTCTCTCACCATTCTGTTGTTCCTGTTCCCTTCTCTAATTCAGATAAACATATATACAATACCATATTTTTAAGTATTTGAAACTTTACCTTTAGGAGATAAAAGACCAGGAATATATCCACGCACAAGAGCAATATAAATTAATAATTTAGTAGACAGGCTCTGCCTCCTTTGCACTTTCTCTATGTTACATTTTTTAAAGAGTATATATGTTTCTTTTAGTGGAAAGAAGTTTTATACTTTCTCTAAAAATATAATAGGTATATCTACTTGTCCTGTCTGTGTGGAGGGGGAAAATATCAAGAAAACATGAATATAAGCCTCTAAGTTTTCAAGAAAAAAGGAATTAAGTTATTTGGGGCATCTTTTTCATCACTTTGAAAATGGTAAAATGCTATTGGAGAGATTAAATTATTCAGCCTCCTCCAATGTAAGTTATCATCCCTGAACTTTCTTCCCACCCATAACCATTTATTCATCCTAAGGTTTCTCGTTTCACTTTATTATGCAACTCTGAAGGCTTGTCCAACATCCAAAGGGGTCAATTTTCTGTGAAAAATCGATTAGGTACTGTTCCTATGGAGGACTTAAGTTTCTAGGGAGCCTTAAACACAGCTTGTATGGAATTGTTCACAAGGTGGCTTTAAAAAGGGGTATGTTCTTTGAGAAATTGTCAGTACCAGAACTTGTATTGATCTACACTGAGCAACAATTCACTGAAATTGCACAAGATACTTGTACAACTGTGCATGTGGTAACGAAAAGGAAAACATAACCAGATTAGAAAGTATCTCTTCAAGGGAATATCATTCTGTTCTACCCAGAAAATGATTACAAGGTACCCACACTATTATGTTCAGGAATGAACTGTCTAAAATGATCTCTTTTTTTCATATCTCAGTCATCCTTTCAGAGTTCACAGTCTATGAAAGAGCAGTAAAGTGACCACCACAGGATCTATTTCCTCCAGGACCTCTAATTCACCCACTGCTTCACCTCACTTAGAGAAGAGTAAATTCCATCTGCTCATTTTCAAACCTCTGTTTGAGCAGATAAAACAGTGGTACCAAGATATCCCCTTTGCTTTATTTCTATGTCCTATCCTAACTAGCTAGCAGATAGGAGTTTGACCTCTTAAAATAATCATATCCATACCCATATAGAGTCCAACTTGAATCAGAATAATAATTTTTCAATATGCATCTATAGGAATTATCAAGAAATTTTAACATATGAAGAAATGTTCAACATCTCTGGCCATAAAATAAATGCAAATCAAAACAACATTGAAATTCCACCTCACCCCAGTTAGAATGGCTATAATCAAGAAATCTGATAACAACTGATGCTGGAGGGGATGTGGCCAAACGGAACCCTACTGCATTGTTGGTGGGACTGTAAAATTGTTCAACCACTTTGGAAAGCAGTGTGGATGTTCCTATAAAGACTACAAATAGAACTCTCTTATGACCCAGCAATCCCACTTTTGGGCATTTACCTGAACAATCACAAACAAAACCATACTAAAGCTACCATTACAACTTTGTTTACCACAGCATTATTCACCATAGCTAAGACATGGAACCAACCGAGATGCCTCTCAGTAGATGAACGAATCAATAAAATGTGGTGTGTGTGTGTATACATATATATAATGGAATTCTATACTTCAATCAGGAAGAATAACACCAACCCCATTTGTAAGGAAGTGGAAAGACTTGGAAAAATCATATAAAGTGAAGTAAGCCAGACCCAAAGAAACATAGGTCCCATGGTTTCCCTTATTTGCAATAATTAATATACAGCTAGGGTAATCTTATCAGATGAGCAGAATAGCTCAATAGCTATGTACATATTACTATATAAGATGATGTTAAGTGAAATGAACTCCAAGACATGGACACAAAACATTTTTCTTTGTTGTTGTTGTTTTTACTGTACTAGGTGATTTTCTTTTGTTTCTTTTGTATGTTCTTCCCCTTATGGTATAATCTTCTGATGTCACTGTATTTGATTTTGGTACCCTTGTATCTTATATGTGTTCATTTGAATCTGGGAAGGGAAGAGAAACAACAGAATGGTGAGACAAAGGACAAGGGAGAACCAATGCAACATCAATACTCACAAGACAATATGTTAGAAATGATCTATACAATTTGGGGGGGTTGGGAGGAGTAAAAGTAAGAGAAAAATGAGTGAAGGGGTAACAAGTTTGACAGGAATAGTTATTTTACCTTATTTATGTAACTGTAACCCCTCTGTACATCACCTTGACAATTAAAACAAAGAAGTTTTAGTGACAAACCGCTACCTATATTTGTAGATAAGTAAAAATATAGTGCTTTGGATCATGTATAAGTGAAAGGAAATAAGAACCATGAAAGAAATCCTGTTCTCCCAAGATCCTTATAGTTTCGAAACAAAGGAAACAAAATTTGGCAAATTACATACTCAAACTGTAATGCAAGTTAAGTGTTAGAATATTGTCTATAGATAACTTATCTTGTGGGAAATTATCTCTCCTTTTGAACTCAGGGCACTGTCCCTGACTATTTTTGCTCAAGGCTAGTCACTTTGAACCAAGCTCTACTTCTGTTTTTCTGGTGGTTAGTTGGAGATGAGAATTTCATGCATTTTCCAACCTGGAGCTTCAAACTGTGAAACTGAGCCTCCCGAGTAGCTAGGATTACAGGCCTAAGCCATCAGTGCCTGACTCATCTCTCTTCTTAATGTTTCAGAAACTCTGAAATACACTCTCCATTTATGAAAGCTATCCTTCAAGAAGAATTCTTATAATTTTATGATAATATGATTTTTTATACTGTTGCTCAAAGACATAGTTACTAAAGTACAGAAATGGAAAATGAAGCAAGAATTTTCAAATAAAGATGATGTTATTGAGTTCACATATTTACTTTTTTTCACATCCTTCAAAACTATTGAATTGACAGTAAAGAATTTTTTAATGTATAAACAAAAAATAGGAGAAAATCAACAACAAAATTAAAATCCTAAAAACAGATTGATGTGACATAAATAATGGAAAAAAATTCAAGAATCTCTTTATATGGGTGAAAAAAGGCTGATGGAGGTGAAAAATTAAGAACCAAATCAGTTTAGGGTTTCAGCATTCAAATAGACTCGGTGCCGGCTATACCATTTCTCTGAAAGACGGATGAATGTGGGCTACCATTAGGAAGACTGATTGTTTATCTATCCAGTAATAACCTATAATGATGGACAGCTAAGACATTCCATGCAAACAAATCACCACCCCTCCCTTCTCCAGTGGCTCCTCTAACAAAAGAATTTTTCTGTTCCACATAGGAAGAAACAATATGCATTTGGATACTCAGAGCATGAACACTCTCTCACTCAGCTTCCAAAACGCTGAAAGTAAATTCTTGTCCTTTTGGATAGGAAATAGTGGCAACTTCCCCACAAACCCACTGATCCAAAGAAGGACTTAATATTAAACTTGACATATTATCAACTGATTAACCCAGCCAGGCCAATTCAGTGAAAGTTGCAGGCAGTAATGACTACTTGTTTCCCCTAGAATTTTCAATTAGGCTTTTTATTTATAGACTTCCAAATGTTTGATAGGTCATGTAAGAGAAAATACTGTTACATGGAATTCTAATTCCCAACATAAGGTGTGAATGTAGTTCTGTCTCTTGCTCTTTCTGACCATATAGGTATGAGTATATGTCTGTGTCTATGTATGGTAAGTGGTAGATACTGTTATAAAGAGTATTTTACTATGTATCACAAACATTTAAAACCAATGCTGTATTTTTTAAATATTTCATTATCTTTAAGTAGTTGTGTTAGAGAGTTTCAATTCAACATGGCAATTTATGAGTACAATATATTTTGATCAGTAATTTTGATCATCAGAATACCAAAAATAGATTTTAACAACTTGGAAGAACAGAATCTATACAAAAAGAATAAAACTAAAATAAATTATGACTGAAAAGTTCTTTATTATAAGTGCATTAATGAAGCACATTATACAAAGAGGCACATTTCTCAATCAAAATGACCCCTTCGAAGTTAAACAGAGTAGTGATTTAAAATTGTATAAAACAATAGAAAGATAATTTGTAAGAACATTCTTAGAAATCAAATCAAAATATTTAAACTTCATTGAACACATTAATTTTACAAGTTTGAAGTCATGTAATTTTCGCAATAAACTGTGAAGCAGATATTACCATTATCACTATTTTATAAACATGATTGAAGCATAGAAATGTTAAATAATTTGCAAATTATCACAAGTAATAGATGGTAGACCTATGACCCCAACTAATTTTTTAAAACTCTCTTTGGCAGACCAAAATTACTGTATTTGTCCTGTTCAGTTACTGGGTTCTCATTCTACTAATTCTCATATCAGGCATTGCATAACCAATGTGAATCATTTCTACATGTAAACAGACCATCTATGAATTCAGGAAATAAATACACCAAGGCAAATTACATTCTAGGATACAAAGGTAGACAAAAATTAAATTGCTATTTTATTTAAGTCACATTTATGTCTGTTTCTTTTATGATACCTTCTTTTTGAGGGGAAAAAACAACTCACTTTACTATGTTGCTTTCACAATTTTTGAGACATAATAGGTACTAGAATATTTGGACATGCTTTTAAATCAGGGTTTGAATAGTCTATAAGAATACTACTTACATTCCCCTCCTTTTAGAGATAACAAGTTCCTGTCAATTGCTTTGGGTTGATCTTGGGTCTTCTCCTGACATGCAGAGACCTTCCCTCTTGCCTTTGACTCCCACATGCACTCCCATATAGTTTTTAGGGCATTGCAGTGGCCTCATGATCTGAGCACCAGGGATGAATGTGTGCTCATTAAATCCTGGCTCCAATACCAGCATTTTAGTCCCAGTGGGCTACTTTGCTGCCTCTTCACATAGGCAACTTCTACTTTTTGGCTGCCCTCAAGGAATCTACTCATTCAACACCATGTCTCTGGCCAACCACCACTCCTACTTAATGAAACTTGGCAGGTAGCTAGTCAATCCCCCAATGTAAAGCTTTATATATCTTCTCCTGGGACTTTGCCTAGAGATGGAAGGGCTAGAGCTATATTCAGAGGCTTTTCTTATTCTTACACAGCACTGGCTACAAAAATAAATTCTTATGGATACACTGGAAAGGTGGTAATTTGCTCAAAACACAGGCTTTACAAAGATGATGTAACTGAAGGCTTACAGAGTAAGAAAGCACAACTCTTCTGCCACCAGGATTTGGGCAAGTTACTTACCCTAATATGACTCCTTGTCTCTTTCATCAAATGAGGAAATGGATCTTAAGCCATGATTCTGAACTGTCATTCTTCAGAGCTCTGTGGTTCGTTGAAGTCCTTTAGAGATCAACTAAAGTAGTAGGTTGAGTAAGATAGAGAGGCTAAGAGGCTTTCATCTGGGAATCAATGGGAGAAACTTGAGTAACTACTAATATATGATTTCAAATGTTGGAGGAAAGCTCTTCACCAAAAGAAGACAGAAATGGAACTATCAGATTCCATGGTCTTTAACAGTGTAACCAGATTCTTGGATGATTCCACAGTATGTAAAGGGGCATGGTCATTCTTAGTTGTCCTTATCTTGAAAATGAAAAATAAAAAGAAACCATTTAGATTTGCTTAACACTTCCTTATTAATTCTTTGCATATAGCTGACACTTCTAGAAACAGAACCTGCTCAAATGAATGTCTAAAATGATTGTTCTTATTTGGATATCAGGATTTTTATTTCAAATTATATGTCTCTAAAGGAAGAGTTCTTTCCTTGCTGGCACCAAAAATTAGTCTGTTTCTATTGGAACTATTATAAAAACCAAATCAGTGTTAATTACAAATGATAGAACACAAAATAAGGAAGAAAAGAAAGAAGGAAAAAAAGCAGAAGGATGTGTGAAAACTGGAAAGAGCTAGCATTATTGAGTACCTACTCAGCCCATTTTTCTTTAGTTTGTTTTTCATATATGATCATAACATTTTTCTTAGTCTATATTTATACATGCATGTTTCCACCCACACCTATTGCACAGTTGGGTTATAGCACAAAAATCTATGATTGCCTTGCTCTTTAAGCTAGAACCCTTGCAAACTTTTCAGCCAGGTATCTTCAGATCACACGTTTCTCCTCATCTCTACCTCCCCAGTAGTTGGGATTATAGCTACACATTGTTAACAGTTGCTCTTTTCAGAACTTCTCCTGGATGCTTTACTATTTTCCTTGTCCATCTCCTTCTGCATGGCTGCAACCACTGCCCTTATGTTGCTAACACCTATATATATCCAGCCCTGACACCTCACCCAAGCTCCAGATTTATACTTCTATCTACTGAGCTTTTTATTTTTTCCATAAGGACTCACTCTTTTGCTCTAGCATTATCTTTGAATGGTTATAACTGTGCTTTTTTCCAAAATGAAAAGCCTGGAAAAAACCTCTAGCAGAATCTTCTAGTTTCAGAACCATCATCTACTACCTTCACATAGCCCTCAGGAAAGTCTTTGAAATGAATGTTTTTTTTTCTCTTGAATTCTGTGATGATTTCTGTCCAGGTCTTTACCACTTCTTGTCTGGAGTATAGCAACTAAACTTCTCTAAACTGTCTCTCTCGTTCATTTTCTTTTACAAATGTCTAAATTATTTTCCTTAAATGTAAATCTGTATGATTGTGCTCCTATCTTCTCAATGCTTCTATTCTCTCAACTATAAACAGTCTATGATCAGTGTTAGCATGCAATGCTCTTTGCCACTAGCCATTATGAATAAGGACAGCTTGCCTCTGCTCTTTCTTGCCCCTTTTGCTGAAACACTGTGACTAAGAGAAGACAAATTGGTGACATGTTTAATCAGGCGAGCACAGCAACTGGGGGATGTTTATCAGTGAATGGATTTGTTAGGAGTAAATGCTTCTTTATTATATACATAGACTTCAAGCTCAACAATATCATGTTTCACTTTATGCAGCCAACTGAATGGAAAAATTTAGATTATAGTTTCTAGTTATCATCACATTAAATGCAAAGTGACAAGCAGGAAGTCTTATCCCTAGCTGATTATGTTTTCCAAACCAGATTTTTGAAGAGCACTAAAGTACTAAACTGCACTAGAATACTATACATCATGTTATTAGTCTATTTTCTGTTGGTATAACAAAATGCCCACAACTATATAACTTAAGAAATATAGTTTATTTAGCTCACAGTTTGGGAGAGTGAAAGTTTAAACAGTGTGTTCCCAATTCTGGTAAAGGCTTCATGACTAAAGCATTGGGTAGAGGGATCAGATAGGTGAGATCATTTGGCAAATCAGGAAGCCAGAGAACAGGACTATTATTTATTTAAAAAACCTTCTGGAAAGAAGTTAACAAAGTCCCATGAGAACTTTTTACTCTTTCCATGACAGCATCTCAGTTTATCTATATAACTTTGACTAGGCCTGCCTCCCTCAGTACCATAGCTCTGGTAACACAAGAACCTTTGAGATATATCTGTATATCTTCATGAAAACTTATGCCTATATCTATATCCAATCTGTATCTAATATCTATCTTCTATCTATATATCTGTCTATTCATAATCTACACTATGCCAATGATGGAATATTCATATGACAATAATCCCCATAATATTACAATAGAGTTGAAAATTTTCAATGATACTGTTTTAATGTCCCATAATGCCTCATTTATGCATTTCTAGTAATGCTAATATAAATAAACCTATGGCATTATAAGTAATATAAAATATAGGATATATAATTATGCACAGTATGTAAGACTTGATAATGACTACTGATTTATGTATTTATTATGTTGATATAATTTCTTGTTATTTTAGAACATATTTCTTTTAAAAATGTAAGAGGATATGGTGGTAAATTGCTGAAATCCCAGATACTCAGGATATGAAGGTAGGAAGATTTTGGTCCAAGGTCAGCCCAGGCAAAAGTGAGACGCTACCTGATTTTAAAAACAAAAGCAAAACTAAACTAAAAGCAAAAGGACTGGGAAATATGGCTGAATTCTTGACTATCAAGCCCCTAGTCCTGAGTTTAAAAATCTTAGTACTACCAATTTTTAAAAAATAGAACAATATGCCATACTGTGCCAGCAATAGCTTCATTTATCTATGTTTACCTCAAATGTTCACTGTACTGAGAGACTATATTGAGGAAATAGCCCATATCATCTACATTTATATAGGAATACTACATGCTGTTTTCACAAAGACAAAGTCACCTAACAATTCATCTAGCAGAATGATGCCTGTTATTAAGTAACACATGACTAAAAAGTATACATATACACATATACATACATACATATATGTAAGTTTATATATATACATACATGTATATCAACATATACATTTGAATGTTGTCCTTTATACAGCTTTTATTTTAATGGAATTCTCAGCCAAAATAGGATAAACTGCAGGGGAAAATATTATCAATTTTTAGCACTAAAATCAGAAAATAATCTACTTTCTATGAGACCATATGCTTGTATTAGTTTGGGGTTCTTGTTAAGAAAATGATCACAGAATTATAGATATAAAATCATAATAAATTAAAAGTTTTTAAAATATCCAGAGCATTAACATTTTAACTATCATAAGATATCATTTAATATCTTTTTCCCTAAAGTTCAGAGCTGCAAATTCCCTGATTCTTCACTCTCAATGATCTTTCAATATTTTCTGTAAAATAACAAGATTTTATCTAAATTAGGTTTAATGGACAAGTTTCCTCATTTATGCTAATCTAGAACTTTTAAGTTGTTCATAAGTTAAAAGAGATTCTTCAAACTTGAAAACTCATGTAGTTGATGATATTCTTCTATGACTTTAGATTCTGTGCTCTTTCTAGTTCAGTAGCAAGATCAGGCAGAACTCTGTCATTAGAACAACACATGTATGAGAGAAAAGGCAACTTTGGGGCACCATTAAGTGAAGAAATATCTGTATCTGTGAAATGCTTAAAAGCAAGGCCATAGAAAACCTTTTCAATAAAAAAATTCAGATTTTTTTAATCAGCAAAAGATCTAGGTATTCACGTACAGAATGTTTAATAAACCCCAAATGGACATTACCATAAAAGAACCTTATGGTACAAGTATACAGTCACAAGTATAACACAAATGAATTTTTTTAATCTACAAAATAAAATTGCTAAGTCACCATAATGGTAACTACATTAGACAAACAGTCTCTCGGGGCAGAGGACGAAATTAAATAATAAATTCCAAGGTCCTGAATTAAAATAGCTGCTAATCAGTATTACTATATCCACCAAGAGTCTCCTTCAGAAATTAAAGATAAATAAAGACCTTTAAACAAAGCTAAAGCAGAGAATTTGTGACCATCAGATTAGATTTAGTGAAGATACTAAAGGGAATCTTACGTTCAGAACTGAAACATAATTACTATAATGAAAGCATGTGAATATGAATCCTACTAGAAGAGTAAATACAGTGAGGCAGCAATCAATAAAGAAAAACAGGAGAAAAAGAATATTTAAAACAATAAGATCAAAATCAGCCAAACAACAGGGATAAGTCCTATCAATGATAATCTTAGAGTAAAGGTACTAAGTTTGTTAATTGAAATAAACCTACTGGTTGAGTATATAAAAAACAACACCAAGAAATAAACTGCTTATAAAAACTCACTTTAGGATGGGAAGGGAAAACAAAAGAGGAGGCTACAATACTTGATAAGAAATTTACTCATTATCTTGCCCATCTAATTGTAAGCCCTCTGTACAGTATTTTCACAATAAAAAATAAATAAAAATTTTAAAAACTCACTTTATAAGTAAAGACACAGAGACTGTAATGAGAGGATTAAAAGATGATTATCTAAACAGATAGAAATCTAACACAAGCAGGGTAATGATATTTATATCACACAAGGTATACTTTATGACAAAAACTGTAAAAGAAACAAATGAAGCCAACATATAATGATCAATTAATCAGAAGCTATTGTTACAAAAAAATTGGTACTTAATTTCAGCATGTCCAATTTTATAATACAAACACCATTAGATTTAAAGGGAGAGATAATACTCAATATAACAGTAGTCAGGATTTCAACCCTTTACTCTCACTAATGGACATATCATTCAAATAAAAAAAACAACAAAAAATCTCAGAATGAAATTGCATTGTAAATTAAATGGATCTACCAGTCATATATAGAACATTCTATTTAATAGCTGCAAAAACAGAACCCCAAATAGGCAAGGCAGTTCTAAGTGAGATCAAAGTTAAAAGCATAAAAGTGCCTTATTTCAAAATGTACTCTTTTGACATACTCATAAAAACAGTATAGTATTTGCATAAAAACAGAACCATAGGCCAATGAAAGAGTATAGAATAGAGATGCCATAAATAATCCATGAATTTTAGTTACCTGAATTTTAACATACTCACCAAAAATATATTTTAGAGAAAGAACAGTCTCCTCAACAAAAGATGCTGAGAAAATTATATCCACATGAAGAAGAATGAAACTTTATCTCTCAGGTTGCACAAAACTCAATTCAAAATGGATCAGAAACTCTGGAATTACAACAAGAAAATGTATTACTGTTAATGCAATGCTATTTCTAATTGTGAAAGTATGAAACCAACCTAAGTACCCATCATGAATGAATGGGCAAATAAAATGTTATATATGCCCAATAATAAAAAAACAATGAAATCAAACCATTTTTATCGAAGCTTATGAACTTAGAAGACTTTAAGTAAAATAAGCTGGACACAGAAACACAAATACCACATTACTTCAATAATATGTCAAATAAAATATGGATCTCATGGAAGAATGAAATAGAAATTATTATGGGAGAGAGACAAGAAAAAGAGAGTGACAGATGATTGAAATATCATAAGATATCCTCAAAATAAATACAACTATTATACATCAATTAAAATATGAAAACATACTTGCACAATAAATTTAACATTTTAATTCCAAGTATATTTTAGATATGAGGCCCTTGTCCGTTGTATGGCTAGTGAAGATCTTCTCCCAATCCGTGCGCTTTCTATTGATCTTGCTAGCTATGTCCTTTGCCATGCAGAAGCTCTGTAACTTCATGCAACCCATTTGTCCAACCTTTCTTTGATTTGTTGTGTTTCCGGGTCTCTATTCAGAAAATTTCGGCCTGAGCCAAGGAGACCTAAGGTTTCTCCTATTCCATCCTGTAATGTTTTCAGAGTGTCTGCTTTGACTCCGAGTTCTTTGATCCATTTGGAGTTGATTCTGGTGCAGGGTGATATACAAGGATCTAGCTTTAGTTTTCTACAAGTAGGTAACCAATTTTGCCAGCACCATTTACTGAAGAGGCTGTCTTTCTTCCATTCTATCTTTTTAGCTCCCTTATCGAACTCAAAAAATTAAAACCCCCAACAACAAATCCTCAAAGAAACAACTGCCCAATAAATATGTGGGATAAAGACTTAAAGAGAAACTTCTCTGAAGAAGAAAGAAGGATGGCCAACAGAAACATGAAGAAATGCTCAACCTCCCTAGCCATAAAAGAAATGCAAATCAAAACAACATTAAGATACCACCTCACCCCAGTTAGAATGGCAAAAATCAAGAACTCTAATAACCACAGATGCTGGAGGGGATGTGGACAAAAGGGAACCTTACTGCATTGTTGGTGGGAGTGTAAACTTGTTCAACCACTTTGGAAAGTAGAATGGAGGTTCCTCAAAAGACTCCACATAGAGCTCCCCTATGACCCAGCAATCCCACTTTTGGGCATTTACCCAAATGTTTACAAACAAGACCACACTAAAGCTACCAGCACAACTATGTTTATTACAGCATTATTTACTATAGCTAAGATATGGAACCAACCCAGATGCCCCTCAGTAGATGAATGGATCAAGAAAATGTGGTATATATATACACAATGGAATTCTATGCCTTCATCAGAAAGAATGACATTGCCCCATGTGTTAGGAAATGGAAAGACTTGGAAAAAAATATATTAAGTGAAGTAAGCCAAGCCCAAAGAAACATAGGTCCCATGGTCTCCCTTATTTCCAATATCTAATGTATGTCTGAGTCAAGCAGAAAAGGTCAGATAAGGTGATGTTAGGGAAATGAACCGTAAGATATGTATTCAAATGTTTTTTTTTCTTTCATGTGATTGTTTCTAACACATTTATAAGATTATTTCTTTGTTGCTTTGTATTTCCCTCCCCCACAGTATAACCCCTGCTTTCACTATATTTGATGTCGTATAATTTGTGGAGGGGAAGGGGAAAAACAAATCGTTTAAATAAGGATACAGGTGGACCCGTTGCAACAATGAGAAGTACAAGTTGTCATGTCGAAAACGAACTTTACAACTTTAGTGGTTGGGGGGGGGGGATTGGGGAGGGGGCAGGGGGAGGCTGGGAAGGGATGGGAAGGGGAAACAAAGGAGGAGGCTACAATGCTTGATAAGAAATGTACTCATTATCTTGCCCATCTAATTGTAGCCCCTCTTTACAGTATTTTCACAATAAAAAATAAATAAAAATTAAAAAATTAACATTTTAAGCTACAAGGAATAAAAATGATATGGGTTATAAGGAATACTAAAAAAGAAAATGACAATGTCTCAATTAAATTATCAGAGAAGGTCTACATGTTGAAATTATATCTGATCAGACATTTGTATAAAGGAGGAAAGAGAGCTATGTGGATAGCCAGGAGCCCAGATTTCTCACCCAGAGAGAAAAGCAAAGTGACCATACAGGGAACTATAAGACATGGTGAAGATCTTTGGTTTTTATTCTTTGTGAAAAGGGAATTGAACACTTTGAAAATACAAGCCAAACAACAACAACAACAAAAATACAAGCCAAATCATTCAAGAAGTTTTCAGAGAATCACTATAACCATGTGCAAAAACAGATTTTAAGATAAGTTTCAAGTAGAAGCTTTGAAATGAACTAAGGGGCTTCAGCTATTTTCCAGGTAAGAGGTTTTTGTGTAAAGTATGATAGAGGAGTCAAGAAACAAATGCACTCTGAAATCATGTAAAAGTAAAATTGATGGAATTGGTTGTTAAAATTGTCATGAGGTATGAAAGAGAACTGAGTTGATAACATCAGAGATTTTTGGCTGGGTAACTAGATAAGTAGAAATGTCAGTTACTCTGAAAAAAAAAGATTCAGAAGGTTTGAGGTAGGAGTTAGATCAGAAATTCAACTCTCAATTAAAGTAGGCAGCAGGCAGACACCTGTTAGATATATCAGCATCAAGAGAAATGTTTCGGCTTGGAGTTAAACATTGGAGAATCATTAGCATGCAGAGGTAGTTTTACATTTCTGGGAGAAGACAAAATCACCTAAGATATGAAAGTAGACATTGTAGACATTGTAGACATTGGTGACTTAGTTGTTTTGGGATGCTCTAAGTTTGAGAAATTGCAAAGATAACGGATTCAGCAAAGAAGACAAAAAAATCACAAATGTAAACAACAAAACACAAAACAAATAAAAACATATACAATAAATAAAATACAAAATCAAATATAATTTCAGGAAAGCATGATAATCAATGGGATTGAGTTAAAATATCAAATATATATGAGGGGGAAGGGAAGAAGAAGATAGTAAATAAAAGAAACGGGACATAGAACATTAGTATTGCCAAGTGCTGACTCACAATTCTAATTATAGCTACTCAAGAGGCTGAAAGCTGAGGGTATAGTTCCAAGCCAGCTTTGGCAGGAAAATCCACAAGAGTCTTATCTCCGATTAACTACCAAAAAGCAGGAAGTAGAGCTGTGGCTCAAATGGTAGAGCATAGCCTTGAGCAAAAAAATGTCAAAGACAGCACCCAAGCTCTGAGTTCAAACCCCAGAAATAGCATGAAAAAGAAGCTAAAAGGAAATTGCATAATTATTATAGGTTTAAGTACATCATACAAAATATCATATGGTGAAATCCTAAACTAAACTTTCAATATCCCAAAATGTTACTATATTTGAAGGTACATTCTTTTGTTTATTATTATTATTGTGAAAATACCATACAGAGGGGTCACAATCACAAGGGCAAGACAATGAGTACATTTCTTATCAAGCACTGTTGCCTCCTCCTTTGTTCTCCCTTCCCATCCCTTGCAATCTCCTACCCCTCCTCCCCCCACCCCTCCATCCCTGCCAAAGTTGTATAGTTCGTTTTTTGACACAACGATTTATACATCTCATTGTTGTAATGGGTCCACCTGTATCCCTATTTAAACTATTTGTTTTTGCCCTTCCCCTCCACAAATTATACCAACATCAAATAGTGGGGGAGGAATATACAAAGCAACAAAAAAAATCATCTTATAAATATATTAGAAACAATTGCATGAAAGAAAAAAATTTGAATCTTTACCTTGAGGTTCATTTCACCGAACATCAAGATATCTGACCTTTTCTGCTTGTTTCAGACATGTACTAGCAATTGCAAATAAGGGAAACCATGGGACCTATGTTTCTTTAGGCCTGGCTTACTTCACTTAATATAATTTTTTCCAAGTCTTTCCATTTCCTAACAAATGGGGCAATGTCATTCTTTCTGATGGAGGCATAGAATTCCATTGTGTATATATACCACATTCATCCATTCATCTACTGAGGGGCATCTGGGTTGCTTCCATATCTTAGCTATGGTAAATAATGCTGTGATAAACATAGTTGTGCTGGTAGCTTTAGTGTGGTCTTGTTTGTGATCATTTGGGTAAATGCCCAAAAGTAGGATTGCTGGGTCATAGGGGAGCTCTATGTGGAGTCTTTTGAGGAATCTCCATACTACTTTCCAATGTGGTTGAACAAGTTTACACTCCCACCAACAATACACTAGGGTTCCTTTCTGGCCACATCCTCTCCAGCATCTCTTGTTATTAAAGTTAGGGTTCTTGATTATAGCCATTCTAACTGGGGTGAGGTGGAATCTCAATGTTGTTTTGATTGCATTTCTTTTATGGTTAGAGAGGTTGAGCATTTCTTCATACATCTATTGCCCATTGTTATTTCCTCTTCAGAGAAGTTTCTCTTTAAGTCTTTAGCCCATTTATTTATCGGTTAGTTGTGTAACTGTAACCCCTCTGTACAGTATTTTCACAATAAAAACTTATATGTGTAGTCTTTTGAGGAATCTCCATACTGCTTTCCAGAGTGATTGAACAAGCTTACACTCCTACCAACAATGTAGTAGTGTTCCCCTTTGGTCTCATCCCTGCCAGCATCTATTGTTGTTAGATTTCTTGATAATGGACATTCTAACTGGTGTAAGGTGGAATCTCAACGTTGTTTTGATTAGCATTTTTTTCTGTTATAGAAGCATTTTTATTGTCACTTGCCTTTAGTGTATATCTCATATTTTAGGGGGGTGGTAAACTTTTAATATATATTTTTTATTGTAAAGATACTGTACAGAGGGCTTATAGTTACATGAGTAAGATAATGAGTACATTTCCTATCTTACATTGTTACTTCCTCCTTTGTTTTTCTCCTACCACCCCTTCTCTACCCACCTCCCCATCTTCTCCCTCCCCCACAAGTTGTAAAGTTAATTTTCAACATAGTGTCTCGTATACCTCATTGTTACAATGGGTCAACCTGTATCCTTGTTTCAGCATTTTGATATTTCCCTTCCCCTCCCCAAATTAGAAAAAATGTATAAACAAGATGAAGGGCACCAGAATTAAATACAGTGAAAATCACATAGTACATTAAACAACAGCCAAGGTGATAAAAACTCTTGTGTCCCTACCTTGGGGTTCATTTCACTTAGCACCATTTTATATGGTTATATATGTATAGCTTTTGACCTTTTCTAATTGTCTGGTAAGGTTATCCTAGAGGTGTACTAGTTATTGTAAATAAAGGAAACCATGGGACCTATGTTTCTTTAGGTCTGGTTTACTTTACTTAGTATAATTTTTTTTCAAGTCTTTCCATTTCCTAATGATGGAAGAATAGAATTCACAAACACACACACACTCACACACACACATATATATCACATTTTCTTGATCCATTCATCTACTGGTGGGCAGCTGGGTTAGAACTGCAGAGCTTCTGCATGGCAAAGGACTTAGCTAACAAAATAAATAGAAAGCCCACGGATTGGGACAAGATCTTCATTAGCCATACAACAGACAAGGGCCTCATATCTAAAATATACTTAGAACTAAAAAAAAATAACTCTCCCAACAAATCTTCAAAGAAACAACTGCCTGATTAATAAGCTGGCTAAAGACTTAAGAGAGATTTCTCTGAAGAGGAAGTAAGGATGCCAGTAGGCACATGAAGAAATTCTCAACTTCTCTAGCCATAAAAGAAATGAAAATCAAAACAATATTGAGATTCCACCTCACCCCAGTTAGAATGGCTATAATCAAGAAATCTAATAACAACAGATGCTGGAGGAGATGTGGACAGAAGGGAACCTTACTGCATTGTTGGTGGGAGTGAAAATTTGTTCAACCACTTTGGAAAACAGCATGGAGGTTCCTCAAAAGACTACACATAGGAGGCTGGGAAGGTGGCTTAGTGGTAGAGTGATTGCCTTGCAAGCATGAGTCCCTGGATTCAATTCCTCAGTACCACATAAGCAGAAAAAGCTGTGGTGCTATGGCTCAAGTGGTAGAGGGCTAGCCTTGACCTGAAGAGCTGAGGGACAGCCCCCAGGCCCAGAGTTCAGGCCCCACTACATACAAAAAAAAAAATAGACTTCACGTAGAACTCCCCTATGACTTAGCAATTCCACTTCTGGGCATATACCCAAATGATCACAAACAAGGCCATACTAAGCTACCAGCACAACTATGTTTATTGCAGCATTATTCACCATAGCTAAGATATGCATTTATTTTATAGCCAGAGATGTTGAGAAATTCTTCATGTGTCTCTTGGCCATTTGTATTTGTTCTTCTTCAGAGAGATTTCTCTTAAGAAATGTCTTGAGCTGTTGGTATATTTTAGATATGAGACCCCTGTCTGTTGTATGGGTGGTGAAGATCTTCTCCCAGTCAGGGTTTTTTTTTATATAGTTTGCTAGCTATGTCCTCTGCCATGCAGAAGCTTTGCCGTTCTCTCCTTCTTTGCAGATAACGTGATTTTATATCTTCAGAATCCCATAGACTCCATTCCCAAATTACTTGACTTGATCCAAAACTTTGGCAAAGTAGCAGGGTATAAAGTCAATCCATAAAGTCAGTAGCTTTTCTCTATGTCAACAATGAGAAGAGAGAGGCTGAAATTAAGAAAGCAATTCTATTTTCAATGTCCTCAAAAAAAAATACCCAGGAATCAACTTAACCAAAGAAGTGAAGGACTTGTACCATGAAAATTTCAAAAATCTTAAAAAGGAAATTAAAGCAGATCTCAGGAGGTGGTATAATCTTCCATGCTCCTCGATTGAGAGGATTAACATCATGAAAATGGCAATACTGCCAAAGGCTATATACAAATTCAATGCAATACCTATCAATATCCCAACTTTTCTTTAATGAAATAGAAAAAGCAACCCAAAAATTCATATGGAACAGAGACCGCAAATAGCAAAAAGAACCCTTATCAGGAAGAACAGTGCTAGAGGAATTTCAATACCAAACCTCAAGCTCTATTACAAAGCCATAATACTCAAAACGGCTTGGTGCTGGCACAAGAGCAGGCTTGAGGAGCAGTGGAATAGATTTGAAGACCCAGAAATGATCCCGAAGTCCTATGGCCACCTAATCCTTGATAAGGAAGCCAAAAACAAAAAACCAAAAACTAGGATGGAAGAAAACATCCTCTTCAATAAATGGTGTTGGCAAAATTGGCTAATGCATGTAGAAAACTAAAGTTAGATCTCTGTATATCACCCTGCACCAGAATCAACTCCAAATGGATTAAGGAGCTCAGGGTAAAAGCAGATACCTTGAAAATATTACAAGAAGGAATAGGAGAAACACTAGGGCTCTTTGGCACTTGAAACTTTCTTAATAAAGATCAAAAATACAACAAATCAAAGCTGGATAAATACAACACTTTAAAAAAAACATAAAGGAATACTCTCTTCTGGATTGAACCTAGTTCAAATATTATATCTGGTCCTGGACAAATATGATAATGAAAATAAAACTTAATTTTAAAAAACACATTTGTAGAACAATCACCCACATGTTTTATGGGTGAGGCAAACTTTAAAAGCATAAAAGAAAGATGGGCATTCTGGGTAAACCAGAGAAAGGAACTGAAGTCTGAAATTAGGAGATATTTCAAACTTGCCTAGCCCTGAATTTTCTTCCTTTGAAGTTCAAGAGTGTGTTTCTAGCTCTCTGATAGCCTTGTATCAGTGCCTGCAGGTAGTGCCATTCAGTGCCATCTCACAGTCCCTTTTATCTTGGAGAATTTTGCAGTCCTTTTATGATTAGAATATAGTTTGAGAATCTAAGATGGAATTCTCAGGACTGAATGTACTCTTAATATTGCTGGTATGTTGGGAGAGCCTTGATAGATCTAAGCAAAAATCTTGGTAGGCAGGTGTCAGTGGTACTCAGTTCCATGTGAAAAATGTTAAAATTACTGATTGATCCATGACCTACAGGGTCACAATGTCACCAAAAGAGACCCTGGGTTTGGAATAAGGAATGCATGTAAAAACACACAGGCAAGTTTCTACATCACTAGTTCTAAGCCCTGGCTGCAAACTAACCCCCCTCCCACCACATTTCGTGGTGAAACTGGTTCTTCATGTTGTAGATAAAAGGCTAAACTGAGAGGCTTGAGGAATAGTGCTGTCATATGAAGCATCTGAAGCAGAAGATTTGCTTGGTTTAGGATATTATTTGAGCCCCAAATTCCTGTGCTTATGGTTCTCAGCCCCATATGGGAACACACCACTAAGGTCTAGATGTTTCTGTATTGAGCCTCAGGCACTGCATCTTACTCTAGCCAGGCAGGTTGGGATCACTAAACTGCAGGTCTTGAGCTCCAGTGGCTACTTGGGATATTCAGCCACCTTTCTCCTGATTGTTCCTTGTTTTCCAAAACTCAGATTATCCCTATCTGACTGAGGCAGGTTAACTCTAGAGAAATAATCCTGAAACTACCCCCCTCACCTAGTCATGCCCTCCCACCCTGTCCACTCCTCTTGGAGGAGGATTTAGAGCTTAGATTGCCATGAGACTTCTCTCTAAAGGTCAATAAAGCTCCAGACCAGTTCTTACCCAATGAAGGCACAAGTTCTATGGAAACAGATGTGTTCTTAGCCTGATCATCGCACAGCATACTCCTACTTAAGTCTTGGTACATTTGGGCTGCATTTCACCTATAGACATAAAACTATAGGATGACAACCTTGTAAATCCACAGCTTCCCTTCATGAATCTGTCAAGTTAAGATCTCTCATAAGCCAGGCACCAGTGGCTCACACCTGTAATCCTACCTACTCAGGAGGCTGAGACCTGAAGATAGTGGTTCAAAGCCAGCCTGGGCAGGAAAGTCCATGAGACTCTTATCTCCAATTAACTATCAGAAAACTGGAAGTGGCACTGTGGCCCAAGTGGAAGAGCTCTTGCCTTGAGCTGAAGAGTTCAGGAACAGCACCCAGACCCAGAGTTCAAGCCCCATGACCAACAACAACAACAACAAAAATCTCATTTACCTAAGACCAGCATACTAATACTAAGCCCTAGACAAATGGTATTTTAACCATGCGCTTGCCCTTGGGCCAACTGGTTTGTATTGACCATTTTCCTTTTTTTTAATTTAAAAAAAAATTTTAATATATATTTTTATTGTAAAGATACTGTACAAAGGGGTTACAGTTACATGAGTAAATTAATGAGTACACTTCCTATCTAGCATTGTTACCCTTTCTTTTGTTTTTCCCCAGCCATCCCTTCCCTCCCCTCCTCTCTAAATCCCCTCCAACTGTAAAGTTTGTTTTCAACATAGTGTCTTGTACATCTCATGGTTACAATGGGTCAACCTGTATCCTTATTTCAGCATTTTGTTATTTCCCTTCCCCTTCCCAAATTAGAAAAATGTATATGCATCTCATTGTTGCAATGGGTCCACCTGTATCCCTAGTTAAACAATTTATTTTGCAGCAATGAGACGTACAAGACACTATGCTGAAAAATGAAGTTTATAACTTTGGCAGGGGAAGGGAGGGAGGGGAGGGCAGGGATGGTAAGGGGAAACAAAGGAGGAGGCAACAATGTTTGATAAGAAATGTCCTCATACTTGCTCAATTGTAACCCTCTGTATGGTATTTTCACAATTAAAAACTTATTAATAAAAAAAGAAAAATGTATATACAAGATGCAGGGCACTGGAATCAAATACAGAGAAAACAGGGGTTATACCACAGGGAAAGAACTTACAAAAGAAACAAAAAAATCACATAGTACACGTAGAGCTCCCCTGTGACTCAGCAATCCTACTTTTGGGCATTTATTCAAATGAGCACAAACAAGTCCATACTAAAGCTACCAGCACAACTATGTTTATTGCAGCATTATTTACCATAGCTAAGATATAGAACCAACCCAGATGCCCCTCAGTAGATGAATGGAGCAAGAAAATGTAGTATATACATACAATGGAATTCTATGCCTCCATCAGAAAGAATGACATTACCCCATGTGTTAGGAAATGGAAAGACTTGGAAAAAATTATATTAAGTGAAGTAAGCCAGACCCAAAGAAACATAGGTCCCATGGTTTCTCTTATTTGAAATAACTAGTATATGTTTAGCACAAGCAGAAAAGGTCAAAAGCTATGTACATATGACCATGTAAGATGATGCTAAGTGAAATGAACCCAAGATAGGGACACAAGAAGTTTTAGCTTCATTGCAATTTTCCTCTTTTTTAAATGTTTTTATTGTGAAAATATTGTACAGAGGGGTTACAATCACATGAGCAAAGTAATGAGTACATTTCTTATCAAGCATTGTTGCCTCCTCCTTTGTTTTCTCCTACCATCCCTTCCCTCCCATCTCCACAACTACATTCATCCCCCATCATATTTTCTATTAATCACCTTGCTTTGCTCTGTATCTGTGTATCTCTCTCTCTCTCTCTCTCTCTCTCTCTCTCTCTCTCTCTCTCTTTCGTGTGTGTGTGTGTGTGTGTGTGTGTGTGTGTGTGTGTGTGTGTGTGTGTGTGTGTGTTCATTCAATTCTTTTCTAGAGATTTCAACAATCTGGGATCTTCACTGCTCTTCACTCACTGGTCCCATGGCTGCATGCTGCTGTCAAGGAGCTAATGTGGAAGGCTCACTCTGGCAGCTCCTGCAACTCATTTCTCTACAAGCATCAATGAGGGCCCTGTTTTCTGTAATGTCCTTCAGGCAATAAAACTGCTCTCACTTGGCAGGGTGGGCCCTCCAATCCCTGTGCCTTCCTTAGTTCACTTTCTCCAGGAGCTCTCAACTTCCCTGATTCAAAAGATCTACCTGGCAATGGCCTGTGAAAGCAGTCTCTTCCAAGAGCATGATGGCTGAGTGACCCACAAATCCCTGATCACAGATTGATCTCTAACCTGAAAGTTTCCCTTTAGGTTCAGTCTCAAAGCCTGCCTTGCTAGAGGCCATTTGCAAGCAGTGACTACCTATCCTTCTCTCTGTCTACCTCCAGTGGCAATCTTCCACCTGAATACTGACTGGATTTGGGAGAATTTTGTGATTATTGATTGTCTTTAATTTCCACACCCTCTGGTTATGGCTTAATCTCAAAACCTTTCTGGCTAGGGGCCACTTGTAATTGATCACTCTGTAATCTGAGCTCCCTAGCAGTAGAGGCTAGATTCTTTGTTTTCAGAGTGGCCTTCACATCAGAAAAATGTGGACCCCAAGTCAAAGCGCTCTCTTTTGTGTCCCCTCTCTCTCTCCCCCTCCCTTTCTCCCTCCCTCCCTCTTTCTCCCTTTTCCTCCTTCAGTCTCCCTCCCTCCCTCCCTTCCTGTCTCCTTCTCCCTCTCTCCCTCTCTCCCCCCCCCATTCTGCCTCTGGTAAGAGTCTCATCTAATGACTGACCAAGTGTGCCAGAACTCACTGATCACTATTCCTTGGTTTCCCAAGCCCCTGGTTACTGCTAAGCACACCACTAATACAATCTGATTCCTGAGTACCACAGTTCACACAGGAGACCCTCCCTCAAGATAGTGCCTTACTACAGCTCTCAGAGATAGTAGTCAAATGTTTCTGACACATTTTCTGTCCAGCAGAGAAAAGTTCTACTCCACTACCATGCCCTTCAACCTAAATACTTTTAAATTTAAATATTTCAATGCTTCATCTGTTTTGACCATAGAGTAGATTAATAGTCAAGAATCCTGACACACAAGTCACCTATAAGCATCTGATACCTAAAATATAATTATGAATGAGTCACTTCACTTGTCTATATATTGAAGATTTTTCATCTATATAAGGAAAGTAAAAATAGGATATCCTCATAAAACTTTATAATGAATAAATAAAACAATGTTGTAGCCCACAGCAATATGATTAGCACATTATCAGCTTTTAACAAATACTGAGTATTTTTATAACTGGAGATTTGTCACCTGATCATTATCCAAAAAGAACTTGCTGCCCCACTGCAGCAAGAGTGGTCCGATGCAGGTTGCACATGGATTTTCCTTTTGACTCTGCAAGGGTTGACCTAGGGTCATATCCTTCCAGGACAGTCTACATGGAATGTCTGGACAGGGGATCATTAAGTCCCATTTATTGCAGTGGAATATAGGACAAATTAAAACAGATTATACCTTCTCCAGAACTCCAGATGAAGAACCTGTCACCGTTTGACTTCTCTCTCTGCCCAATCCTGGATTCCTCTATCATTCAGATATCTTCATCCCTAAAGCTCCCATCTCAAGTGCTAAGTATTTGCTTTTGCAGAATATATGTGGATACAGACAATGCTGTTAAATGTACACCAGAATCAAGTTATACTGTCCCTATATCATTAGTGTGGTTTCCCCATTCAATGAATAAATAAGTAAATAAACAAGTAATGAGAAATACTTTTCTTTAAGTTGATTTGTACTTAAGAATCCTTTCGGTTGCCTAGGAGTTATCCCATTTTTTATATAAGGATGAACATCGACCCAGGTGCAGTGGCTCGCAAGCTGTAATCTTAGATTCTCAAGAGACTGAAACCAGAGGATTGTGATTGAAAGCCAGCAGAGTCAGGAAAATCTATGGGATTTTTATGTCCAATAAACTACTTCCAGAAGTAGAGTGGTGCTTCAGGTGGTAGTGCTAGCATAAAGAAGCTCAAGGACAGTACTCACATCCTGAGTTCAAACCTCAGGACTAGCATAATAATTGTAATAAAATAATAATAATAATAATAAACAGTGCAGTTGTTGTATGCTACTTAAAGCCCTCCCTTCCTGTCCCTTTTCCCTCTCACTGTTCAGCAAATACCACAAGACCACAAGAGGGGCTTGGATAGCAGAAGTTTGTTTCTTCACTGTAGTGGAGGTTAGGTAGGCAAGATCAGGGTGTCAGAAAGTATCATTCTGAGTCTGGGGCCTCATTCCTTACATAGTCAGTATGTGTCTTCTCTTTATATTTTCGCATGATCTTCCCTCTGTGGGTTTGTGTCCTTATTTTCTCTTCTTATAAGAACATTCGTCATATTGGATTAGGACCCAGTTTGTCATTTACCTTAATCATGTCCAAATACAGTCATATTCCTAAATACTAAACATTAGAAGTTCACTCTAGGCATACTAGGGACTAAAACTCAGCCCATAATGATCCCCACAGATAGGAAACCTTAAAAATGGTCCTTATGATGTCTATCCACCTCCTGCTGTACATGTCCATGTGTAATCTTCTCTTCTTAAGCATGACTCTTCTTAAGCATTCTTAACTATACACTAGAACTAGTCATTTGCTTCTAGTGATGAAAATATCAGAAAATTAACAAGAGGTTTCTTTTAAGATTAGGTTACAAACACCTGTACCTCATCTTTTGGGCACACACATTTGATCACTTGTTCTGCAAGCAATCATCAGGCATATTGTGAGGAGCCCTGTGGAGTAACTCACATAGAAAGTAATAGATATTTCTAGTCTACAACTATCAAATACATGAGGCCTGAAAATACCCATGTAAAATAGAGGTAAATTTTTCACAGTCAAGTTTTAAAATGATTGCAACCTAAACAAAAATTTCACTTTAATGTCACTAGAAAACTGAAAACACAGTACCTTACTGTAAGCCTTATTCTAAAATGTTTTAGTTTTAAACACAAAATTTTAGAGTAAATCTGTTAGAGCTTTATAACTAATTTGTTATCTCTTATCTCTAATCCACAGTCTGGAAATTGCATTCTTATTATCCATCTGCCCACAAATTCACCCTAGTTCATTCTTCAGTGTCAGAATTATGTTTTCACAGGTCAAATCATTTTATTTTCTAATATAAAAATTTAATGCGGCTTAATTATCTTTTTATTGAAGGTCATATGCTTACCATCACTTTTTAGAATCTAATCTCAATACACTTTTTTAGTAGCATCTTCCATTACATCTCCTTGAAACTTGCTAAACCCTACTATGTTCCAGGTAGACCAAAATGTTTTCTATGCCATTCTGCAATACCATTTCATCATTTGTTTTTTAAAGAAAATTTTCAAATGCTACATTTTGTGGCCACAAAGTAACATCAATGAAAACGAAATAATTTCACTTCTTTTCCCTTTATACATTCTTTGTATCTCAATTACAATATCTGTTTTTTTATTATTATATATTTTATTTATTATTTTATTCTGTCAACTATTCAAGTAGTTATTCAATATTTCTTCAAATAGATGTACTGAAGGGCTTAATTTTATTTTATTTTATTTTATTTTTAATTTAATTTTATTTTATTTGAGAACATACTGTACAGAGGGGTTACAATTACATGGGCAGGATAATGCATACATTTCTTACCAAGCATTGCAGCCTCCTCCTTTGTTTACCCTTCACCTCCCTTCCCAGCCTCCCCCCTCCCCCCCACCCAATCATACCCCCCTCCCCCCCTACACCGACATTGTAAAGCTGGTTTTGACATGACATTTTGTACTTCTCATTGTTGCAACAGGTCCACCTGAATCCTTAAACGACTTGTTTGTCCCCATCTCCTCCACATGTTATACTGACATCAAATATAGTGAAAGCGGGGGTTACATTGTGGGGGAGGGCCATACAAAGCAACAAAGAAATAATCTTATAAATGCGTTAGAAACACATGCATGAAAGAAACGAAAACATTAAAATACATATTTAAGGGTTCATTTTCCTAACATCACATTATCTGACCTTTTCCGCTTGACTCATACCTATACTAGATACAATATCTGTTTTAATTCTATCACCAACTAGAAAGTCATTCTCTACAGCAAAAAACCCTCTGTGTTGATAGTCATGTTTATAATCTTGTTTTCTTCATATTCCAAGTAGCGTATTTTATTCACAGTAGGTACCATGCTTAGTAGTAAGTTGATGCATTCATTCTCAACTTATCTTGAAAAAGATTTGTCTATTTATGTAACACTCTTTGCTGTCTATGCATATGATAGTTTAATATTGTATAGCTCAATCTTTTTATACCTAAATTAGAACTGTTTTCCCACCAAACATGAGCTTTATTTTTCAATTCTATTCAGCCAGAGATTAAGATATGTACAGATAGAAGTAGAAGAGGAATGTGGATTGAGGATGTGAAAGCAATATTTTGAAAATCCAATTTCTTTCCAGCCTGGTGGCAGATAAATACATTAAAATGAAATAAAAGTACATACAATATAAGATAGAACTGGGTACAAATGCCAGGATCGAGTCTTTTAACTTCAAGTCTTTTGGCTTCTATTCCTTCAACTGGAAACATTAATAATAGTAATAAAAACATCTACTATGTAAGGGTTTTGAAAGTGAAATGAGATAACTCAGGAAAGACATTCTACAATGATATGTGTTTTGACTCCAGTTGTCTGTATTCTCTTGGAATTTCACTTTACTTTCAATTTCTTCAAATCTTGCTCAATAGCTACCTAAAGAAAATAATAAGTAGACAACAAAGAAATCAGAAAAGGTTGTGAGAAAAAATAAGAAGGAGAGGAGCCAGAGGACATGAAAAAAGAAGAAAATAAAATGTACATAGATATCTGTACATATCTGTAAGGTATTTTTATTTATTTTACTTTACGTAGCAATGCATAGAGACTCTTATTTATATGGAGAATTTTCACAAGTACAATTACCTGAAGAGAACTTATGCTGCTAAAGTCAACCAGCATGTAATCTTTGTTGCAACTTGCTATAGTTTTCAGAAAACCCACTCTCTATTTTTTAATCTAGAATAGGATATTTACTCTGACAGATAATTTCCTCCATCTCATGGAAGCTTCAAATAAATTCAGAATACAGGAGTATTTTTAAATGTAATTCCCAAGAAAATATCCCAAGCTTTATAGTTTAAGGAATGCCCAGAAAATTACTACAAGATCACCCTGGTCCAAAAAATTGGAATGAGCAAGGAAGCTGGATGCTATTCAGTCTCCAGAGAGCAAAACATCATTGCTATGGTACCTTACATTTGGAATAGAAAGTAAGACTTGACTATAGGTATAGCTTTAGGTTTGCCCAACCACTCTATTCCATCATCTCTTGAGCAAGCCGACCTTTATTATTGAATTACAGCTCATTTTTCACTCTAGCATCAGAATTTTTCATCACAAAATATACTATGCTTTTTAAATGGCATATTCTACTCTATCTAAAAGTGGAAACCCCAGAGAAATATGCTATTTGAGAAATCATAAAATTGACATTTTTAAAAACCTCATCTTTTCTGACACAAGTATGAAATCTTCAAGATGATCATGGGAAAATATTCTTTCTCATAAATGAAATTGCATACTTGCCTTTTTTATGGATGACAAGATTAAACAATATAGAAACCAGAAACATAATTCATGGAGAACTTCTGAAAGAAGTCTAACACGAAACACATTATATTTCATTAAGACATATCATAAATTAGTGCTATTTTATCTTTTAAAACATCAAAGCTATCAAGCAGTTTCCCTGAGCACCGGCCTCCCACTGATATCTTTTAAACTCCTAAGAGGAAGAACAACCAGTCTAAGATAAACTAGGGGAAAGCCAGTGAACTTTGAACAGGAAACTCCAGTGCATCACTAGCACATGTTGGCAGGACTGTTGTAAGATAAACTCAAACAAAATTGATAAGATAAAGGAACAAACAGCTTTCCTAGAGTACAAAATTATTTCTTTTAATTTCTTCAATATTCTAAACATTATTCTAAGGAACCTTGCCAAATTTCTGAATTGAGTGTCTTAGTAGATTTATTCTTAATGCTGTCAGAACACAAACATGCATTTTGCAATAGAATTGAGCTTCAGAAATATATACAAATATAATGTTTGTTATTAAATATTTCTTTACTGCTTGATAAAGAACCCCTACATAGTGAGTCCCATCCCTGCTATGGTTACCATGGTCCATTCCCTAAAGCTTTTGAAGCCTCCCATATGCCAAGTTCACATCTAGAATCACAGTGAGATGTAACCTACAATTGGGTTCTATAACCGGAGACAAATGTTCTCTTTAGCTAGTTAACTCATGACTTTTATACTATATAAGAATATATACTATATAGGAATATAGAATATTAGCACTGTACAAGGATCCCAAAAGATATTAGAAATCAATTAAGCACATAAATCCTTCTTAAAGACGCATTTGCTGTAAAGTTGTTATCATTTGGGCGTGTCGGCTAAGGTCTGTAAATCTTCTGATCTTTTTGTGACTTTAATGGGAAATCTCTCAATTTCTTGATACTAGAAAAAATATCAATGTTTTGTGTGGGTCAAAACAAAGTAGATAGGCTCATAGGTCATGAGTTTGCATCCTTGGTTTTATGTACCTGGAATTGTCTACTCTTCATCTGTCACTCTTAAAATGAGCCTGAGAAAAACATATGGCACTCTCAACTGTATAATTAGAAGTAATTTCAAATTAAGACTGTGTTTTAAGCTAGAGAAATTGATAGTTATATTAAACTTTTAAAAATTCATTTTAGCTTAGGTTTCCCTAAGAGTTATCAAGTCTCTTTCTGAGACTTGCTTTTGGCAATTGGATAAAACAACTACAGAAAGATTATGAAAACTGCCTAACACCAGTCAGATAACTGTTTTCAGTTGAATATGGGTCCATTTATACCTCTAAACTTTCCTTTTAGTTATCTCTCCTACTTCAACTTCTTTGACATACCAGGCATAACTCCAGGCAATTATTCCTGAAATCAGCCAACATTTCTTCATTTTTTTTTTGCCTTTGCCTCCTTCTCTGTCTCTTTTCTTTTGTGGAATACTACAGTGTATATTTTAGTCTATTCAGTTCTCTCCTACAGACACTGTAGGTGTTGTTTGCTTTCTATAGTTTTTTCTATCTGTTCTTTAAATCCAATAATTTCCATTGTAGAAAGAAGTTTATCTTCCAGTTTACCAATTCTGTCTTTAGTCCACTGATATCCACTTTGAATTCTTCTAGAACATCTTAAATTTTGGCTATTACATTTTACTGCTCCAGTATTGTGTTTGGGTTCTTTCTAGTTTATCTGTTCATTGATAACTCCATTTTGTTTACATAAAGTTCTCTTCACTTTCTCCACATTTTTGAGTAACTTTAAGAGAGCAATTTCAAAATCTTTGTTCAGAAGCTCTTCTCTCAAGTCTTCTTAAGGGACAGGTTTCATTGAAATTTATTTTCATTGAATGGATCATAATTTATGTTTCTTTAGGCTTTATGATATTTTGTTGAAAACTGTACTTTTCAATTTAACAATTGCTATCTCTGAAAATCAGTTTCTTCCTATCCTCAGAACTACTACTTTTGTTTATTGTTTTAATATTTTATAAATATTTTAGGACTGTTTCTGTGCCAAGGGTCACAGAATTTATTTATAAATTTAAAACCTTTTCAGCTTCTCAATTTCCTCCTTTCTCTGCACATAAATATATTTTCCAATTTTCCCTCTACATGAAGTTGCTTTTTCATGTCCTAATTTTCAAGCTGTCTTCCAAAAGGACAGGTGAGCGTGTGGAGGGAAAGAAAATCAATGGGGAGAAAAGTAAGGTGCTAGTGCTTTAAATCCCCCGAAGTCATTCCAACCATAAGAATATGAATTTGCAACAATGGAGAGAACTAGAAAGATTTTCCCTGATTCTTTGTACTTTGGTCTTCAGAAGCAGTAATCACAGAACACACCACAATATGTGGAAAGCAGTATGCATTTTCCCCCTCTAACTCTTGTAAGGGAGCTACATGGAAACTGTTATGAGAAAACATCTACATTTATCTGTACAGAGGCAGGCAAGATGGGTAGCTACTACTGTGCTAACAGTTGGAATTAACCCAATGCAACAACAATGTACTGTCTAAGATTTCCTCTGGGGCTTGCAAGCCTTCAACAGCCTCCAGAGTTCAAAAATAGTTATGTCAGACAATTCTATCAGTGCCAATTATTGTCTAGGTAAGAAGACCGATTAGATTCCTGGTACTTCCTATTCTGCTACTTTCTCATACTTCTTTCTCCTAGTTAATAACATTTTAAACTAAAATAATAGCAACCAGTAAGTCCCAGTAAAGCATTTTGGCAAGAGAAATGAGAAGTCGCATATGCCAATAGCATCTTCTTTGAAGCAAATTAGCCAACAAGTGATTAACCCTTCTTACCTATTCCAACAAGGAAAGAGCTGATACTAGCCTGAAATAATAGCATCTCCATTTTTCATGCTTAATCATAGATTCAAGACATGGAATTAATTTTTTATTTATGAAAGATCTTGAGATTCTAATTGTTAGTGAACTGCATGAAACCATGAGATACAAGTGTTGCTTTGTATATGTTCTATACATTCTAGCTCTTGGAATAGGACAAGGTTAATACACTTACTGTTCAAAGTATTTATCATCTATAGTGAGGCCAGAGTGACAATAGCATTCATGTTCCACAATTTTTTAATAAGTTTGATGAGCCCAAATCACATGGCTAGAGTAGAGAGTTCAAGATAAATGAGATCTACTATGTAATTGGAACACATCATCAAATGTTCAAGATTTCTAAAAGACTGAAATACAAATAATGCTAGAAAAATAGCAAGAAAGAAAAACCATTTGAGCCCTTATCTTGGGTTCATTTTGTAGCCTCCTCCTTTGTTTCCCCTTCCCATCCTCCCCCCCGTCCACCCACCCAATCCTCCCTCCTACCCCCCCCCCACCAAAGTTGTAAGGTTCGTTTTCAATGTAACGACTTGTACATCTCATTGTTGCAAAAGGTCCACCTGTATCCCTATTTAAATGATTTGTTTTTCCCCTTCCCCTCCACAAATTATACCGACATCAAATACAGTGAAAGCAGGGTTATACTGTGGGGGAGGAACATACGAAGCAACAAAGAAATCATCTTATAAATGTGTTAGAAACAAGCACATGAAAGAAAAAAAAACATTTGAATACATATATTAGGGTTCATTTCCCTAACATCAACTTATCTGACCTTTTCTGCTTGACTCAGACATATACTAGATATTGCAAATAAGGGAAACCATGGAACCTATTAATAAAAAAACAAATAATGCTAAACAATTTCTATATAATTTAAAAGATTTGTAGCTGGAGGATCTGATGTACAAACTGAAAATTAAATGAGAAACTTATTATAGAACCACTTGTGTTTACATATTTCCTCCAACATCTCATTGCCTAAATCCAAGTATCAAATCCTTAGAATTCCTTTCCTCTTTCCCTCAGAAGCTTTGAAATTCCACAATCATTCTTACACTGGTGTTCTTCAGTTTCCCTCCATCTTTGCCACTTTTTCAAAGTTTTTCATATTACCTCTAAGGTTTGTTTTATAAAACTAATTAGTTTTACGAAACTAAATATGATACAAAATTCCCATATATTAAGAAGGTTTAGGTTCCTCATTTCAAAGACTATCAATCCTGAAGCTCCATCTTGGATTATATAGTGATTTATAATTTGGGCCCTTATATTTTCTTTCTATTTTGTACAAAAAAATGGGTGGCATAAAAGGTCTAGTTTTATGGTTCTTCAATTTGTGTATCTCTCAAATTCTGTATCAGAAGGGCTTTACTTGATTAATGCTTAAATGTCAGTATCTTAAAATGTTCAATAATTTTGTCTTTGAACTTGAGATCTGTAAGTGAAGCCCCTTGACTCCATGGAGCATGTATATGAGGCACAGGTAATATGCACACCATATATGTCTCTGCTTTTTACTGTTTCATCTGCAATTAATATTTGTGATGCCTCATGAACCAAGAAGTCCTATGCATTCACAAGACCTGGGAGTTTGGCAAGACACAAAGCATATTCAAGGTTTTTGTGTTACTTCTAAAACTAAGGGAGCAAACTTCCAATAGAGAGTCCTTATGTTCTGTTTCACTAGACATTTATACTGATGGCATGCTAAATGGTACAAATGTCAAAAAAATGTTACCACATATTTTCTTATCTAGGTTATTTTCCTGCATTAAGCATTGATTTATTGGCTCATCTCTCAAAAGACAACATTGAGGTTGAGAATTTTAGTACAAATAGAGTTGATTTTTGCTGGGCACCAGTGGCTCACACCAATCATCCTAGCTACTCAGGAGGCCGAGATCTAAAGATTGCAATTTAAAACTAGTCTGAGCAGAAAAGTCCATGAGATTCTTCTTTTTACATTTTTTTATTGCAAAAATGCTGTACAGAGGGGTTACAGTTACATGAGCAAGGTCATGAGGACATTTTCTATTGAGCATTGTTGCCGCCTCCTTTCCGCAATTGACCACTAAAATGCTAGAAGTGAAACTGTGGCTCAAGTGGTAGAGTGCTAATGAACAAAAATGATAACGGACAACATCCAGGCCCTGAGTTAAATCCCCAGTACTAGCACAAAAATAAAACAATAAAAAAGGAAAGAAAAAGAAAAAAGAAATAGTTGAATTCATTTTTGTGGCATTTACATTGTTATGGTCAGAACAAAATACATATGTATGTGAATTTTATGAATGAGTTGTGTGAGTTCAGGTTTCACATATCAAGTAAATGCATTTGGAACTATATTGTATAACATAAAGATAAATAGAAAATTTCATGGTAACTTATATGTTTAGTCTTTTTTTTTTCCTTAAGAAGACACCTTAGTAAGTCAAGAGAAGTTGGAAAGAAAACTTTTTAACAGTATTTTACCTGCTATTTTCATATTTTAAAAAAGAAAATAAAGCGCAATAACTAGTATATGACTGAGTCAAGCAGAAAAGGTCAGATAAGTTGATATTAGGGAAATGAACCCTAAGATATTCAAATGGTTTTTTTTCTTTCATGGGATTGTATCTAACACATTTATAAGATTATTTCTTTGTTGCTATGTATGTCCCTCCCCCACAGTATAACCCCTGCTTTCACTGTATTTGATGTTGGTATAATTTGTTGAGGGGAAGGGAAAAAACAAATAGTTTAAATAGGGATACAGGTGGACCCATTGCAACAATGAGATGTACAAGTCATTATGTCGAAAAATGAACTTTACAACTTTGGTGGGGGAGGGTAAGGGGGAGGAGGATTGGGTGAGGGAACAGGGGGAGGATGGGAAGGGATGGAAAGTGGAAACAAAGGAGGAGGCTACAATGCTTGATAAGAAATGTACTCATTATCTTGCCCATGTAATTGTAACCCCTCTGTACAGTATTTTCACAATAAAAAAGAAAGAAAAGAAAGCAAAAGATCCTAAATTTTCATTTTTTTTCATTAAGGCTTGCAAATTATATAAGTAACCTCAAATTACACTGAACTTAATCTTTCTTCTAAACACTAACCCTCATTCACAACAGATGCATTCTCTACCTGTATTGCTTTCCTCCCTTCTCTGAGAATTCTTACAAATTCTTCCAAGTCCAATGCAAATCTTACCTTCTCTGTGACATTTTATTTTTTATGCCAGTACTGCATCTTGAACTCAGGCCCTTGAGCTCTTGCTCAGATTTGTCATTTGTGGCTGATACTCTATCATGTGAGCCATTCCTCTAGCTCTCTGAAAGTGGTTCCGAAGTCCCTAGTATGAATTTGTTACCACCTTCCGACTGGAAACAATGGGGTCTTTGAAGACAGAAACTAAAACTGTGTCGATATCTACCATATAAGTAAACATTTAATAAAAACAAATGTTGAATCAAAGCTGAATAGCAAAAGCCTTTTTCCTTTGGATCTACCTTAGAAATCTCACATCTAGAGATCATTCTAGTTTTATCATATGGGCTCACACTGGTCATCTGCTGGAAATAGTAATTTAAGACAGTTTTCTGCTTACTGAGTCAAGACCCCTTTCTCTTTCCCTTTGGAAATGAGAGTCTGAATGGCACAATTTAAGGTGATCTTATTTCCAGCCATTAAACAATGTTAATTTCATGGGCTACAGAGAAGAAACATATGCAAATGAGTATGATTTTTGTCTTCATAGAGCTTATTAATATGAATAAGTTAGAAATTCATGATCCATAACCTTCCTAAACAGATATGATTCAGAAGGTGAAGGTTATTTTCTTCCCTGAAAAGAAACTCATATTTATATGCAGATAATATCTCAGGACCACTCACATTCTAAACAGCTCCTTCTGCTATGTAAAAAGTCAGTGAACCAAAGAGCAAATGTGAAAAAGTAATCTGAATGTCTCTATGTAATCCCACAGAAATCAGAGCCAGCAAAAGGACATTACCTGCTGAACTTGATCCAACACTTTAACTCGTTCAAAAATGTGCCAGACATATCTACTCTAATGTATCACACTTCTGAGAATGGAAACACAATTTCTCACAGTGAGGGATGCTGATGGCATTTCTTGTGCTCATGAGAATCCTTAATAGTTTCCATGCATCAGTGGCACACATAGGTTATGGATCTTTCCTGTTAATATCTGGGCAGTATGTAATATGAAATACATTCATGAAGAACAAAATGAAAGATCACTTAGGCAAAATAGGTACTCATCACAACCAAACTATTCTCATACCTCTTAAAGCCATTTTTCCTAGAGAAAATATCATTATGTTAGTGGCCCTGAAATGTCAGTATCCTATTGTTTTTCTAACAGTGAAGTAGGGTGGATTACCTATGTACTACTTTGGTGTCCTTTGGTGCTAAATTGTAAAAAGGTGAGTTACTACTGGTTCATAAACATCTTGAAAGTATCAAATAGATTTTTTAATTATCCTTAGAAATTGCAGCTGTCTAAATGGGAAGCTATCTTTTGATCTTAATCAAGCCAGAGTAATAGTCTAAGTCAAGATTATCAATCCACATCCAAATATAAAAGTAAGAACTTTTGAAATTAGAAGAAACAAAACTACAAGTTACTTAGTTCATCTTCTCAGCCACTTTGGAAATCTCGATAAGATAATCAGGGGTGTGAGGAAAATAAGGAACATTATATAAGCAAAGCACACTCACGGACACTGTATAGTAAATACTAGAGGTTTATAATTATCCTTTAAAGATGTCTTTTGTGTTTGTATTTTTTCTATGCATATTCCAAAATCACAATAAAAGTAATCCTTAAATCACATAAAAATTCCAACATTTCCTCTAATAATCTAATTTTATAATCTAATAATTTAATAATCTAATAATCTAATTTCCTCTAATATTAATAAACCCAGAAACCGCCTTCTATTGATTCCGTACTACAACCAAAGTAGCATTTTCATCCAATTTTAACTAACTACATGAAAATTTTAACTTCCTCCCATGGCATTCCAGTATTCTAAATAGAGCTTTAGAAGCCTTCTTGGCTCTTAACACTGAAATCAAAGCTTCCTCTTCTCTTTTCCCAACTTCATTTTTATTATGTGAAGCATCATGATTCTTAAGTTAGACAGTAAACAATGATTTCCTCATTGTACTCTAGCAACTTCTGATAGTGACATAAATTTTCCTTAAAAGTAACAATATAGCTGGGCATGGTGGCTCGTGCCTATAATCTCAGCTACTCAGTAGTCAAAAAGGATTGTGAAATTATAATTGGGGCACAAAGTTAGATCTCTACCTCAACAAACTAGATTGGGGTTGAGGGTTTGAGTACTTACAATCTCAACTAGGAAAGAAATAGTTGGGGAGGGGTGATGGTCATTATTTGAAGCCAGCCCCAGGTCAAGGTTAAAGATCCTGTCTGAAAAATAAAGCCAAAAAAGAGCTGGGAGTGTTGCTCAAGTGGTAGTGTACCTACTTGGCAGGCAAAAATCCTGACGTAAAACCTCTAGACACAGCCCCAAACAAAACAAAACTATAATATTGAGGATTTCCTAACCTCTTTTTCTCTACTAGTTCCTGAGGATTGATCTAAATTTCTCCTTTCACAACTATCAGCAGAAATCTGAGTATTAAATCAATGTTCATTTTTACTTTCTTTAAGATCTACTAGGATAATGCTATATTTTGGCTTATATACTACTGTAGAGCTAGTGTCTAGAAGTTCAGCCAAAATTAAGTGATGGAGGTTTGTTAATTTAATTGAAACTTTTAAATAAATTCTGGCTGAAATTTTACTGTGGAGGAGGTGAATGCCAATCTAGAGCATTTGGATGTGATTCTCTAGGGAATAGAAAGTAATGAATATAGTTGAGCAAGGAAATAGAACAGTGAAATACATTAATAAGCATTGCTAATCAAGTTCAGCAGGTAATTTCTGGGGAGTTTTTGCCAAAGAAAGCCAACTAGCAATTATCTTATGACTGATAACCTAACCACACTGCGTAGGGGGTGGACAGCAGGTGCATGGTGTGGATGTGGTACTCTTATCCACTATGTCACTTCTTTTTAATTTCTAACAATAGCAAGAGGATTACATCACCGACCACCAGAACTTAATTACAATGTGCAAGTAGTAGCCAAAGATACAGATTTTAATGACATTATCCCAGAAATGTATATAGAAAAACTCTGCAAAACAAATATTTCTTCGTTTTCCTCAATTGGCCCTCTCTTACCTTTCCAATATCTGTTGTCTATTCATGAACATGTAACAGTGTCATTGTGCCAATCTTATATTTACCTCTCTTCTTCATATTATTTTCTCTGTTCTGTCATCATTGTTATAAAAAACATACCAAAGGCTAGGTGCTTATAAAGAAAAGAAGCTTATTTATCTCAGAGTTTTAGAGGCTGAAAGTCCAAACAACTTGGCACCGGTTCTGATTGTTTCCAATGAGGAAATGATGGCAGGTGACCTAGCCGTGGTAGAAGCACACATGAGACAGGAAGCCAGGGAAAAGAATGAAGCTAGTGTTGTTCTTTTATAACCACTCATTTTCATGTAAACTAACTCAAGGCCTCATAAATGTAACCCCTCTTGACATCATTTTTACAATTTTAAAAAACTACAAAAAATTTTTAAAAATCCTTATTTTTTTCTGGGAGCAGTGTTCCAATTACTTGCTTTGACATTACCTCTTACCAATTACTTGCAAGACATTACCTCTTATCAGTCCCACTCATCTCTGCCATCCTGTGGACCAATCTTCTACATATGTACAAATCCTATCCAAACCGTGGCCTGCTCCTCATAAACCAATTATTCTCAAATATTTCCTATTGTCTTGACTGGAAGACTAAATAAAAAGCTTCCTATCCAGCATTTTCAGTCATTTATTTCCAGAATCACCCAACAATATTTTATCCTAACTCGCATTTATTACCTAACAGATGTAAGGAGAATAAAGATATGAAATATTGAAATGTTTTGGTTAATAACTTGACAAGATTTAAGAAATCATCTTTTTTCTATAATGTTTCACATTAAGTATTCTTTTGGCTACTTATGATATTAAGTATCCTTACTACTGATGATAAAATGAGAAGGCAGAAGATCAAAGTAACACACTTCAGACAAGGTCAGTGGCAACCACTCTGCCTGAAGAGACAAGCTCAATCATATCATTTAATTTCTTGTGGGCTTGAACTCAAGGTCTAGGTACTGTCCCTGAACTTCTTTTGCTCAAGGCTAACATTCTACTAACTTGAGCCAAAGTTCCACTTCCTGCTTTTTGGGTAGTTTAGTGGAAATAAACGTTTCACAGATTTTCCTTCCCAGGCTGGCTTAGAACCATAATCCTCACATCTCAGCCTCCTGAATTGCTAAGATTACAGGCATGAGCCACCAGCACCCAGCTACTTTTTACCTTTTCGATAGCTAAGAAACTATCATCCGTGGCTCCACAGACATTGGAAGGCACCATTGTGAGTGTTTGTGGGAAGGATATTTTAGTGTCTCATTAAAGCATAAAGCTAAATAAAATATGTTTTCCACCTTGAAACCCTCTCTTGCTTCAGTACATTCTCTTTTTTTTTGAACTCTTTTGTTTGAAACTCTCTTGTTCATTTTCCTGCAGCAACCTCTGCTCAGTCTCTTCTAGGTAAAACTTCTGATCCTTGCCTTGTATATACTGTTCCATTAAGAGGTCTCTGTTTCACCATGTAATGGCACTGGCATTTTCATTAATCTTTATTTCAACTTGAATTCAAATTTATTTTCTATACTTCTTTTTCTTTTCTTTTCTTTCTTTCTTTCTTTCTTTTGTTCTGGGCCTTGCATTTGGGCCTGAACACTGCTGTCTCTGAGCTCTTCAGCTCAAGAAGAGCACTCTACCACTTAAGCCACAGTACCACTTCTGGTTTTCTGGTGGTTAATTGGAGATAAGAGTTTCAACAGACTTTCCTGCCCAGCCTGGCTTTGAGTTTTGCTCCTCAGATCTCAGTCTCCTGAGTAGTTAGGATTATAGGTCTGAGCCTCGGGCACCGGGCTATTTTCTATACTTCTAATCACAAGGCTTAAGACAGAGAGAGTGACAGTGCTAAACAGTTTCCCCAAAGAACAAATATCTTCCATTATAATCTTTTTTAAAATATATTTTTATTTTAAAAATACTATACAGAGCAAGGTCATGAGTATATTTCCTATCAAGCATAATCTTAAATGATGATACTCCCATTAAATCCTGCATCTTAGACATGTTATATTTCACTTAAGGATGTCTATCTAGTCATAAAATCTTGCTAAGGCTATTTTTTATACAGCCTCTACTGCCATTATTCCAATCCAGGATACAATCATATCCTTGCATGAATACTACTAGAAAGTCTTCTAAATATTTTTTACCTGTGTCAAGTTTCTGTCTCCAATCCCACCCATTCTTCTTACACTATCCTCATTTACTTTGACGTCAAAGTAATGTTTTTTACAATTCAAAAGTAATCAGACCGCACAAATACTAAAATTCCTCCAATTGCTCTCTAGTAGAATGCTATGAGTATTGGTCTCGAAAGCCCAGGTAGGCTAACTATAAACTGACACTAGCTCAGGCCTTCTCCAGCCTCATGGCTAGCCCTATGCTGTCCATGCTCTACCTCATGAGTGCAACAAGGACTGGGTTTTACTTATCTACAAATTCTTGAGGCTCCATCTTGTAAGTTTCTTGTATTTGATTCTCATTGATGAAAACCAGCACTTATACAAGTTAAAGAGACTCAGAGAGAAAAGCAATGTTTCATGAGGTGAGCATTAACATCTGATTACATTGACAGAACCACTCAGAGACAAGAAATGCATGAGAGATGGTGGGAGGAAGAGAGAAGCAGAAAAATGGAGACATTTAAATTAAGGCAGATAAAGATTTTTAGCACACTATTTTAAATTCCATCTTAAACTCCAACCTAAAACTGAAGGGGAAACTATTAAAAGTAGAAATATACATTAATGTTTATAATACTAACTGAAAAAAAACTAACACTCTTTAGGGACTGCAAACAGTAAAAAGGCGATAGAAAAAAAATAAACACCCAGAAGCACTCCCTAAAATAAAACATTTTATTGTAATTTTAAAAGTTTCTATGATTCTTAGAGTGCAAAGAAAATCCTCAATTTTCTTCAATTATTAATGAATTAAGATACTGGGAGGCATAAGATATCTACATACTAATATATGGTTAATTTTTTTAAGGTAAGAATAGGAATTGTTGCCTTTTAAAAATAATTTAAAAAAGGATGAGATCCAATCTGCTGCTCTCTCTTTGGTTTGGTTTGGTTTTACATCTTTTTCTTTTTTATTGTCAAGGTAATGTATGGAAGGGTTACAATTATATAAGTGAGGTAATAAGTACATTTCTTGTCAAACTTGTTTCCGCTTCCCTTATTTTTCTCCTACTTTCCCTCCCCACAAGTCCCCCTCCCCAGTTGTACAGGTTATTTTCAACATATTGTCTTGTGAATATCACTGTTGCATTGGTTCCCTCTTGCCCTTTGTCTCGCCATTCTGTTGTTCCCCTTCCCTTCCCTAATTCAAATAAATGTATTTTGGTTGGGGAATTGAGTCCGTTAATGTTTAAGGTTATTATGGAGAGTTAGGTCATGTTTCCTGCTATTTTCTTGATTTCCTGTATTTTGCTTCTTTCCTCTTCCTATGCTTACTAAATAAGTCTTCTAGTGATTTTTGTCTAATGTGTTTCCTCGACAATTATTGTTTTCCTCAGATTGTATGCTTCCCTTTAGTATTCTTCGTAATGCTGGTTTTGTGTTCATGACTTCCCAACATATGGAAACAAGAGATCTCTCTTCTTCTTTTTTTCTTTTAATTTTACTTTTTATAGTTTTGTTTTTGATGGTTCTGTCTTCTTTTCCTTTTGTGTGGTCTGTTCAAATGAATATCTTCAGGAGGATTGGGGGGAGGGTACAGAACTCAAGGGGAAAAGGGTAAAAAAGTGCAGCAGTGGAGTGCACTGGACACCAGTGAAAGTGAAATATGCAACATGTGGGTGGAGACAGGAAGGAGGGACTGGGAGAGAGTGAGGAACAGAAGATAGGACATGTACCATTACCTGAGTCATGTAATTGTAATCCCTCTGCACATTAATCTCTATAATAACAATAAATTAATTTTAAAAAGAATATGAAACTCCTTGAGAGGAGTATTTCTTTTCAAATTTTTAAATCACAAATGCCTTTTTTTGAGGTCTCTAGTCAAATGGTAGTGTGTCTATGTCTAAGGTGTTTGCCCAAACCCTTTCTCTATTTCATAAAGTTTAATCTCCAGGTAGTGTAAGTGCCTCACACTTGTAATCCTAGCCACTCAGGAGGCTGAAATAGGAGGATGGCAGTTTAAAGTCAAGCCAGGAAGGAGACTGTGAGAATCTTATCTCTAATTAAACACCAAAAATCTGGAAGTGGAACTGTTGGTTCAAGTGGTAGAGCACTAGTCTTCAGCAAAAGGAAGCCCTGGGACAGTACCCATGTCCTAAATTGAAGCCCCAGAATCAGCGACAAAAAAAACACAAAACTTTACTCTCCACATATACAATATTTCTTGTCATTATCCTGTTATGGAACTTTCACAAAGCTTATACAAGGTAATTAAAACATACATTAGTACAATTTGGCTTCTGCATAGCATAATCAGAAGCACACATGCTTGCCAATTGCACAAGGTACTCCATGTTATTGCTATTTGCAAGACACAGATTGACTCCTACAGAACAATCCACTGGCCTCTGTTTTTCTCCTTGAAATATTTACATTTATTACTCTCTGCTCCATTCTTGGCTACTTGGATGTAGATGTGTCTAAATTGTGTCCACAACTCTGAGCTTGCTTATTATATTTATGTTGCCTAAAATTCATCATGAACTGCATACTTTTAAAACAAATCTTCATTGATTCACTCTACTCAATCACATTTTCTCCCTTCTCCAAACACACAACATATTTCCATCTTCCATATAGTGTGACATTTCCTTTCCATTTGTATTTTGTTTCCACAGCTCATTATTTCTTCTAGAATGTGTTCTCCTTAGAGATGTGATCCATACCTGAGTCACTTGTACAGTGACTTTTACACACACACACACACACACACACACACACACACACACACACAAACCACATACAAAACAATCCTCCTCAGTACTACATGTGTATCTGTGTAAGTACAGACTTGAAATGAGGGAGTCTCACACTTGCTTGATATACCCTCTATCACTGCCCCATTTGTGTATTTGTATTGTATTTGATAATACTCTTGGATCATAATTCAATTATTTTAACTAATAATTTATAAGTTTAACAGAATTAATGTGAAGAAACAAGAAATCAAAAAGCAAAAGCAAACACAAGCATCCCTAAACTGTAGTTTACTGGTGTCATCTCTGTGGGAACAAAAAATTCTATGTACATGAGTATGGTAGTATATACAAGGACTACATGATGGGCAAAAACTATACTTTTAAATATACGCTAGTGTATTATTTATTAACATATGAATAATTTATTGTGTAATTGTAGTGATTAATTAAATTCACAGGGTAAGCTAAGTTTTAATTAAATAATTTGTCATAACTATTATTAGCAGTACTTGATTGACTACTCATTTATAATGATTTATAATGATTGTGTAAAATTATAGAGATATTTAATATTTAAAAGATCACACTAAGATTTCAAATCTACTCAGGTTTATGAAAAAATATATGAAATTAATTATCTCAAATAAGCTATTCCCAGGTTGCACAGCTACAACATGAGAAGGTGAAGGTTAAATTCTTAGTCCTCACTTCAGTAGTGACATAATTTATTCTCACTATCTCTTGAGACACTAAAATGAAATAAGCAAATATACACATATATGTACATATACATATATATGTATGTATGTGTACATATACATACATATATATGTACATATATGTATATATATATATATATGTTGAGATTAGAGCTAAAACTCAGGGCTCCAAATTCACTTGGATTTCTTGCTCACTGCTGGTGTTCTATTACTTGAGCCATACCCTCAACCTAATTTTTCTGCTTAGAGACTAGGATACTCCGGATATTGTCCTCCTGAATAGCTAGGATTACAGATACTAGAGTCACTGGTACCAAACCACAATATGTTTTTGATGAAGAATAATGATTAGCACAAAGCAGGAACTCTGATGTCATGTGATCATGGAATTAACCGTGAAAGGGTAATTCTTAATCTGAAGCCTGAAGTATATAAAGGAGCACAAAGCAAACCAAAGACATGGTCAAGACCATGCCAGACATGAAAACAGGCTTTGCATTGGCCTTAAAAGAAGAAATTCAGATTCCTTCCAACAACATAAAGTGTCTTCCAGTCACTGATCATGTGGCAGATGCTGTCATTCCTTGTCCCTCCACACACTCAATGACATCTTAAATATTTCCTGTACTGAGGATCCCTCCATATGTTTTAATATCCTAAACCTCCATCTGCAATGTTCTCTCCAAACACTTCACCATAGAAAACAGATATATTTGTTCTGAAAACCTTTGCTCTGGTGATATGGATTCTCTCATTGTTTCTTTGCTTATATCACCTTATGCCAGTCTAAATGAATCACTCTCATATTTTCAAATCAGCATCATTCTTTTTTACCTAAAACCACAATGAGGATGACTTACATAACACAGAAGAGCCAATGTGAAGCATACAAGCCAAAGACTTTCTTCTAGAATATTTATAGTTTTACAGCCATCATCACAACTTAACTTGAAAACATTCTCAGCACTCAAGAAGAAAACCTCTTACCTGGTTTATGGTCCCTCCCCATCTTCTCTCCCAAATCTAGGCAACCACCAGTCCACTTTCAGTCTCCAGCGTCTGTGCTTCTTCTGAATATTTTATGTGAATGGAATTGTACAATCTGCATTCATCCGTACCTGGCTTCTTTCACTAGTGCATTTAAGTGGCAGAAATTTTACTTCATTCTTCTTAGGGAATAAGACGCCATTGCATGGGTATACTCGTTTGTTGATCCAGTCAAACCTGAAGAACATCTTTCCCAATCAAATTTTTGTGCGTCATGAGAAATGCTGCTTCAAATATTTATAGGCCATTCCATTAAGAACTTAATGATATCATAACCTATGACATCATAGGTATCCTATCCTACCATATCATATTATAACTGAGGTAGATTCCTAGGTGGGAAATTTCCTAGGTCATCTGGTACTCTACCTTTCTTTTACCTCTGTATAGTTCATGATCCTTTTATTGGTACACAAAACATTTTGGCTGTTGCTATGACTTATTTTTCTCTATGTTTTTACACATCTATCTCCCTCTATTGGGTTGTGAGTATAATTACAGCAGGCAGCATGGCTCGATGTCAAGCCTCAAGAAAAGCTGTGAACAGAATAGAGTTAAAGTAGGTATTCAAGTTTTCTGGGTACTAATTTCAGATTCATCTTTGCAACGGAGGCAGTCAGTCTCCTGGCTTCAGAAAGTGCTGCCTAAGGGGAGGGAGAAGGAGGGAAAATGGTAGAGAGATGATTATGATCAAGAAGTATTGTATATATAAATGGACTTGTTAAAATGAAAGCCTTCTGTACAACTAATTGATGTCAATTACAAAAGAAAGAAAGTGCTGCATGCTGAGCCTCAAAACTGAGTCTCAGGAAGTTAATTTGTTCAAGGTGAACTCCCTTCCTATACTTTGCCTGAACCCAAGAGCATCATAATTTATTTCAGGATACCAAGTCCTGAGCTCTTGCCTTCATTTGGAACATCTTCTTCTAGCTTCAGAGCATCTTCTAGAATCTCCTGAGGCCCCTGCTGCAACTGCAGCTCCATTCACATTTTCTTTCTGCCCAATTCTTGTCTGATCTTACTCTGCTGTTGCTGATAGCATTCCCCCACCAAATAAATAAATAAATAAATAAACTTCCACAAGCAAATCATACCTTCAAATACATTTCCTGGGAAACCTGGCCTTCTTGTAGAATTACTTTCTTGATGAATTCAAACAAAGAAGTGACTATCCAGAAAATAAAAATCTCATTTCTGTTCATCCCAGGTGGTTATTCTTTTTTTTTTTTGTCCTTTGTTTATGATGGAATTGTAATTCCCTGACTCTTGACGATGAGTTAAGATCAAGATTACTTCCTTTCTTTTCTTTCTTCTCTTCCTCTACCACATTCCCTCTTTCTTTTCTATTTTCCATTCCTGGCTCCTTCTTCCTGCTCTTCCCTCCACTAGTCCTTGCATCCTTCTCTTCCTTTCAATAACAACTATTTGCCAATTGTCACTGTGCTCCATGTATAGAAGAAGAATAAAGTAAGAAATGTTCAAGGCTTAGGTGACCAGCAAGAATATTTCAATGTTCAAGGCTTTGGTGACCCACTGTTACTCACAACCAAGCAACTGCCTCACACTCTGGCTTGTCTCTGTTCACCACCAAGTCCATATTAATGCTCAGCCTTCCAAGCCACTCTCAGCAGGAATAAGCACTTACATAGCCTCCCACATTAACTTTCCTGCCCTGAGCCTACGTGTAGTCTATGCTCTATTATCCATTTTTCCAGGGCCTTGGCATTTGAAGGTTTCTTTTGGTCAACCTTCCTGTTTCTTCTTGCAGGGGAAGTAGGAAAGCCTCCTCTCACTGTCCCGTAAGTCAACACTCCTGAGCCACACCCATGTTGTCATGTAGAAGATGTCATGACTGCAGCTATCCTTGCAGAACTCATGCCTAGCCATAGAGGAAATTTTTCCTCTGACACATTAAATGCACCTACAGAAAGCCATTCCTTTGAGTTTTTCTAACTGTAAAATATTCTTGAGTGATTCCTAAAACAAACAAATCTCCCCTAAAGAATTAGGGGATTTTTTTAAGAAGACTAACCATTTACTTTTGCTATTCTGGAGCAAATGGAAAATGGACATAAGAATTCTCCTGTCTTCCTAGTCATCATTTATCTCCATAATTCCTTGATAATTGCTAACTCTATAGTGCCCCAATATAAAAAAGTCATCTTTTCAGAGATTGTCAGTTTTCTTGTTGGTCATGGTATTAGATTATTATCTTATTACTAAAACAAATCACCACAAACATATTGTACTTAGGTGTTCCAAAAATCTGAAATAAGTCTTACTGAGCTTCAAAGGCATCTACAGGGCTGTGTTATTTTTGGAAGCCCCAGAGCAAAGTTTGACCTTTTATATTCTAGAGGGTACCTTCATTATCTGCTTCATTGTGACTTCCCTATCTCCCAAACCAGTAACACAGACTCTTTTTCAAATTTGTCACTCTTTCAAATCTCCCTCTCTTGTTCACACACACACACACACACACACACACACACACACACACACACACACACACACACACACACACACACGTGTGCATATGTGTCTGTCCTGGAGCTTGAATTCAGGGTTGAAGTGCTTGTCCTTAAAACTCTTATTCCTCCTCAAAGCTAGTGTTCTACCATTTGAGCCACAATATAATTTCCAGGATTTTTGGTAGCTAAGTGGAGATAAGAGTCTCACAGAGGCTTTGAACCACAATCCTCAAATATTAGTCTTCTGCATAGTTAGAATTATAGACATGAACCACCAGTACCAGCGCACACATCTTTATTTCAATTGTCAAATCTCCTCAATTATAAGATGGTCTAAAATAGTCTGCCTATCTAGAGATTCCCGATTTAACCACAACTATGAATTCCCTTTCACCATGTGAGATAACACATTCCTATATTCTGGAGATTTGGACATGAATATGTTTGAGAAACTACTGTTCTGTTTACCAGGACTATGAATGCTTTCCTCTGCATCTATCAGAGTCATTCATTTTACTTTGTACAGAAAAGGGTTCTTCCCTCTGCTTCTCTACTGTTTTGAGTAATGATATGATATGGTCTTTTAAGGACTTTTGTATGCTAGTCTGGAGATTGTTACTTCTAGTTGTATTTTTTCTGTTTTTTTTTTTCCTGCTGCCAACATCATTGCATATTCTACACTGTTATGCCCACTAACTGACCACAAATATTGCTGTGCTGATGGGGGAAGAGTCAGGGGAGCCTCTCTCCACCACTGTTATGAATATTATAGAAGACTAATACACATAGTTGTCTTGTTCTGTTCATCTTCTATAACATTATCAGTACCATAAAGCGTTTATCTTCCATTGGAAATCTTGTGAAGTCATGCTTAATTTTTAATCCTGGCTATGTGGTAGAAATATTTTTAATATTGTTGGCAAGTAAACTCTTTATTGTGCCTTCGTTTTCCTCATCTGTAAAATGAAGATAGTAATAACTGCCTGCTAGATTTCTTTTTAAAAAAAATCTAGCTGAGGTAACACATAGAATGCCCTTTTCAGGATCTGTAGCAGAGCTAGGTTTAGTGATTTCCATTCTGATAAGCACAATACAGTCATAGATCAAAATATGAGAGATTGTACTGTGAAAGTGAAATGAAATAAAGTTAGAAAAGGCCTTGAATAACAAATGAAATAATGTGGTAAATGGAATCAAGCTTGGAGCCTTTTGAGAGACATCTCCATTCCAAGATCTTAAGAGCCTTTTTGCAGACTTAGAGAGATTTCTCTGAAGAGGAAACATGAATGGCCAATAGACACATGAAGAAATGCTCAACTTCTCTGGCCATGAAAGAAATGCAAACCAAAACAATATTGAGATTCTCCCTTATCTCAGTTAGAATGGCTAGAATCAAAAAATCTAATAACAACAGAAGCTGGAGGGGATGTGGCTAAAGGGAACCCTAGTGCATTGTTGGTGGGAGTGTAAACTTGTTCAACCACTGTGGAAAGCAATATGGAGGTTCCTCAAAAGACTCCACATAGAGCTCCCCTATGACCCAGCAATCCCACTTTTGGACATTTACCCAAACACAAACAAGGCCATTCTAAAGCTACCAGCACAACTATGTTTACTGCATCATTATTCTCCATAACTAAGATATGGAACCAACCCAGATGCCCCTCATTTGATTAATGAATCAAGAAAATGTGGTATATATAAATAGGTAGATAGATAGATAGATAGATAGATAGATAGATAGATAGATAGATAGATAGATAGATAGATAGATAGATAGATAGATTTAATGGAATTCTATGCTTCCATTAGGAAGAATGATACTGCCAAATTTGTTAAGAAATGGAAAGACATGGAAAAAATTATTCTAAGTGAAGTAAGCCAGATCCAAAGAAACATAGGACCCATGGTTTCCCTTATTTGCAATAACTAGTATACATCTAGGATAATCTTATCAGACAATTAGAAAAGGTCAAAAGGTCAAAATCTATACATATATGACCATATACGATGGTGCTAAGAGAAATGAACCCCAAGATAGAGACACAAGAGGGTTTATCTTTGCTGCTGCTGTTTTTAATGTACTTATAATGTACTATGTGATTTCTTTTGTTTCTTTCATATGTTCTTCCCCCATGATATAACCCCTGTTTTTACTGTATTTTATTCCAGTACTCTGCATCTTGTATCTACAATATTCTAATTTGGTGAGAGGAAGGGAAATAACAAAATGCTGAAACAAGAATACAGGCTGACCCATTGTAACAATGAGATGTACAAGACACTATGTTAAAAATGAACTCTACAGCTTCAGTGGGGGGAAGGGAGGAGTTGGAAAGGTGGGAAGGGAAAGGATGGCTAGGGAAAAACAAAGGAGGGGGGAACAATGCTCAAGAGGAAATGTACTCATTACCTTACTCATGTAACTATAACCTCTCTGTACTGTGTCTTTAATATATATATGAGCTCAAAGAAGCTCATCCCTTCTTTGCCTCAATTTGCTTTTAAGACCCTTCTTTGAACTACATGTTTAGGAGAATATTAGGAAGACCAAAAGCATTTCCTATTGAAACCACAATTTACAAGTCTCTGCTTTCTCTTTATCTGAATATGATCTACACCATACCCTAATATAGCCCTTCTCTGAGTAATGCCAGACAGTTTGATCTAAGCAGGTCCTTGTTTATCCAGCCAACTAATAGCTCTAAACTCTACAGGAGCCCTCTTATTTTGCACAATGAGTCGATTAAATGTACACTCAAGTGCTAGCACAGTATTTACTCAGCTATTTATTCATTGGTGTTGTCAAATGTTAACTACAAAAGAATTCTACAAGCCTCCGCCCCTGTTCTTACCCCTTCTAAACACAAAGTTGGTTTCCAAAGGCTTCAAACCAGCACAATGCTTCTAGAAATTTTAACAGAACACTGGCTTCTCCTGTTTGTGCTTCCCTCATAGCTGTAACCTCAAATACAATCAGTTTGCAAGTCAAAACAAGATTTAGGCAACTGCCAACTCATCTTGGCTTCTGAAAAATCAAGCTGTGTTCTGATGTTTGCTTCATAAATTAGAACCAACAATAAGATTCTGGAATCAGGGCCTAAGTGGCAATTTTGTTGATGATGCATGACACAGAACAGAATGCAACTTTTTCCCAGCCATACAGTGCTGCCTTGGCAGAGCTGACAGCAGAAGGGCACTTTCTGTGTGACGTGTTAGCTACCATCTGTAAAGGGCCACCAATTATAAACCTTCCAAGCCTAGGAGATGGATCTTGAGCTATTTGTACACCTTAATCTTACAGAGTCCAAAATCTAGGAATCACCAAGTACAGAACAATATTAAACAAAAAGTAATACTTTTCCCCAACTCTATACTACATGGATGGCTTACATGGGAGAAAACTAAAGGCAATTTCTCTGATAGGCTTTGGGAGAGGTCAGAAGTTAACTCACTGTTGCCAAAGAAACTACTGAAGTTGGGGACACGGCTAGTGAATAAACTGGGGCACAATGGTAACCACAGAACTGAAATTTATCTCTGATCTATTCAGTTTCCCAGATCAGTGTCCCCTGCCTCCCAATAGAATCATCTCATTTTTCAGTTTTGAGCCTCAGCTTGCTTATCTGTTCAAGGGTCCATTTGGCTCCTTTTCACTAGACAATTTCTGTAATGATAATCATATTCCTATATCTACTTACCTATTGCATTATCAAGTCATAATCTGATTTCCATAGTCTCCCACTTTCACTGGTATTAGTCTTTTGAGAGTCTCCAAAGAGCTCCTTCTTGACAACCAAGACATATGGTTATCTTTGTAATTCAGAACTAGAACCAGAATAATAGGATTTTTTTTCTTCTCACTCAATAAAAGTGGACTCTTCCCTAGAAGTCTCCATTTATTATATATTGAGGATTATCATCCCCTATTCCTCTTCTTCTTAAAAAAACACAGAAAGACACAGACAACAATAGATTTAGAATTAAATCTTACAATGGAAAAAGCAGGAAATTTACGTATTCCTAATTTGGGGTAAGTTAAATGCAACCACACTCAAATGCATAATTTCTCAGTGACAAGAGACCAAACTTTGGTCACTATCTCTAATTTAGCACCCAAAGTTTATGGAATCAGCAGGTATCTGTGGTTACTTCTGCTCCATCAATCTTCTTCAATAGCATATCCCCTTCCTTATCATATGAATAAAATGGATTTATATACTGGGCTTTCTCTGGTCATTATGCTTTTGATAACACTGTCATCTATGAATTTGTTAAATGTTTTAAACTCATAGAATTACTTCTAACCAAAGAATGTAATTTCACAGTAGAAGCTCGAAGGCAATGGGCTGATGCCCTTGAAATCACTGGAATTATTAGGTAACTTATCATCTCAAAACACACATGACTAAATGGCAGGAAGACTTATCTAAACTTTTGCCCCTTTGACAGCTAAAAAACCTCAACTTATGAGTTACAGTGTAATTTTAAAGGCACATGTCTTGAACCAGTGACCCATATATTAGTGCTGCCTCTTTCAAAGCCAAATTATATCAGTTTGAGAATCTATCACTTTCAAATTTTGTTTCCCACTCCAATAACTCTGGATTCTAGTATCCTGTAGATTTAAGTACCCAAGAGAATGATGTATCCATTCATGTGCAATAATGTTTAGACTAAAGTGCAGTTGAAATTGCCATGTAGACATTCCTAGCTTCTTGGACCACTGATTGAAATTATGGGGAATAGCTCCTGGATTGACCAAATTATTAACATTAAATATTCATAGACATTGTCTTTTGATACAGTCTATGCCTGCAAAGAATATGGTAAATAGAAAAGAGTATAGTATCTTGAGTGCTTAATGAGTAACTCTTTATATCATCAAATCTCCAAAGGAGATTAATCAAAAATGATCTCAATTTAATATTAGCAAGACTCAGAGTGAAATTCCTGCTCAACTGAGGCATTGTACAAAGATAGAAGGCATGTAGTATATGTGACAATAGAATGTGCTGATCCCTGTTAAATTATACAAGACTCTAGACATTTGCACTATAAAACCAAAGAAGGTTATTCTTAGGATTACAGAGGCTCAATAGCTATGTACATATGATAATATAAAATAATATTTATTGATATGAACTCCAAGTAATTGAAATGAGGAATTTTTGTTATTTTGCTTTTTTTTTTTTTTTGATTGGTTGTGGGACTTGAACTCTGGGCCTGGGCGCTGTCCCTCAGCTCTTCAGCTCAAGGCTAGTGCTCTACCACTTGAGCCACAGTGCCACTTCCAGTTTTCTGGTTTATTGGAGATAAGAGTCTCACAGACTTTTCCTGCCTGGGCTGGCTTTGAACCGCGATCCTTAGATCTCAACCTCCTGTAGCTAGGATTTCAGGCATGAGCCACTGGTGCCCTGCTTGTTATTTTGCTTTTTTGTTATTTCTTTTCCTCCTTTGTCACTGTTTTTGTTTCATTATCTTTTGTCTTATATGTAGGACTATCTGTTTGGGGAGAGTAAGAGACAGCATAGAAATGGTGGAACAAAGGAGGAACATATGTAGCAATGACACTCATTAGACACTATGTTGAAGATGAACTATACAACTTGGGGGGAGGGCGACAGTCAGGAAGGGAAAACTAGGAAAAAAACAAAAGTGACAATGTTCAAAAACAAGTGTACTCAGTACTTGACTGTTTCACGTTAACTCCTCTGTACATCACCTATACAAAAACAATAAAAAATTATATATTTTTATTGTAAAGATACTGTACAGAGGGCTTCCAGTTATATGAGTAAGTAATGAGTACCTTTTCTATCGAACCCCCTCCTTTGTTTGTTCCCTACTATCCCTTCCCACCCACATCCCCAATTCCACCCTTTCCCCGCCCCCACAAGTTGTAAAGCTTATTTTCAACATAATGTCTTGTACATCTTATTGTTAACAATGGATCAACCTGTGTCCTTGTTTCAGTATTTTGTTATTTCCCTTCCCCTCCCCAAATTAGACAAAGTGTGTATACAAGATGTAGAGCACTGGAATCAAACACAGTTAAAACAAGGGGGAAAGAACATACGAAAGAAATAAATCACATAGTAAATTAAAAACAACAGTGACAAAGATAAAACTTCTTTTTTTTTTTTTTTTTGCCGGTCATGGGGACTGAACTCTGGGCCTGGGTGCTGTCCTTGTGCTCTGCAGATCAAGACTAGCGCTCTACCACTGGAGCCACAGTGCCACTTCCGGCTTTTTCTGCTTATATGGTGCTGAGGAATTGAACCCAGGGCCTCATGCATGCAAGGCAAGCACTGTACCACTGAGCCACCTTCCCAGCCCACAAAGATAAAACTTCTTGTGTCTCTATCTTGGGGTTCATTTTGCTTAACATTACCTTATATGGTCATATGTACATAGCTTTTAACCTGTTCCGCTTGTCTGGTAAGATTATCCTAGATGTATACTAGTTATTGCAAATAAAGGAAACCATGGGACCTATGTTTCTTTGAGTCTGGCTTATTTCACTTAATATAATTTTTTCAAAGTCTTTCCATTAAAAGAATATGCTGATCTCTATTTGTTCCAGTTTTAAACATGAGAATAATGAACAGTCATTGCTACCTTAATAATCTCTTCTGAAGTTCATATATTGTGTGTGTTGCTGGTGGTATTGTTCCCATTTCATTATAGGCTGTGTAATGGTTTAAGATAAAGTTTCGATATGAGTGTGCCAAGGGGGAAAGAAAGATCAGTAACACCTGCAGCTTGTGGTTGAGGGAGTCAGTCTTTAGAGGGTCTTCAAGATATCACAATCACTGAATGCCAGGGTTTTATATGATTTCTTTCTCTTTTTTTGGCCAGTCCTGATTCTTGAAATTGGGGCCTGGGTACTGTCCCTGAGCTTTTGCTCAAAGGTAGCTCTCTACCACTTGAGCCACAGCAGCACATCTGGATTTTTTTGTTGATGTGGTACTGAGGAATCAGACCTAGGGCTTCATGCATGCTAGGCAAGCACTCTAACACTAAGCCACAGTCCCTGCCTGGTTTTATATGATTTTGATTTCTTATTGTGGATAGATGAATGCACTCAAATTGTGTTCATGTTCAACAAGATACAATAACATCTGCAGAACTATGAGGAATAAAGGAAGTTCAGAATAATCTTTAGCCACCTCATTTATACAATCTATTTCAATTCTCCTTAGGCAACCTGTGTGATTCCCATAAAATTAACATATCCTTTAAAAAGGTATTATATTGGGTATCATAAGAAAAAAAGGAAAGATAATGAAAAAGCACACAGTTATAGTTTTCTTAATCCAATATTCTTGTCTGTAAGGTAGATATCCCTGAGACTATATCCTTGCTAAGAAAGCAGCCTGCAACAGACTTAGAATGACCTATCAAAAACCAAGAGGTGACTGCTGCTTAGACCCTATCATCAGCTCTTCAGTTGTTCCTGTGAAGAAGATAAAAAGGATTCAATGTTGCTCTTGAAGCATCCTTTCAACATGTATTTCATAACAACTATATCTTGCTGAGATTATGCTTTTCCTGAATAGGTGTCTGACCCTCTTCTAGATCCTGATCATTCAAATGAAGCTCACTTCTCAATTTTGTACTTCTCTTATGCCCAGGGAGAGGGTTTTTTAAATTATTCACTCAAGTTCTTTACATTAATATAATAGTATACCTCAAAATATCCAGTGTTACTGACAAATACATGAGAAAAAACAATTCATATAGGAAAGATTTATTTTGGCTCGGGATCTCATATATCTTAGGTCCACGTTGACTTCCACTATTGATTTGAGTCTGAGGCCAAGCAGAACATCATGGTGGAGAGTGGATCATGAAGCAAAGCTGCCAGGGAGCACAATGGGAGGTAGAAAAAAGGGTCTGGGACAAAACAAAATCTTCAGTAAACTATTTCCTCCATTAAGCCTACCTCACAAAAGTTTTACCACCTTTCAACAATGCTTTCAAGTTATGAATCCGTCAATGGATTAATCTACAAATACACCAAAGCCCTTGTGATCCATTCATCTCTCAATGATTACATCCATCACTTGGGACCAAGTCTTCAGAATATCAACATTTTTTGCTAATATCAAAAACCACAACAGACCGTAGTGGAGAACTTCATGTCTTTTATGAGTAGATGGTCATAAATTACTTGTACGTAGGTAGAAATCAGAGGCAAAAATTAGCTAACCAAATCCCTTGAGCTGTCACACCCAGTTTCTCCCGTTAGCTATGATAACACTGCTTAGCCTAAAATAAGTGGTCTTATAACCACCAGACATGCAATCATACATTGGTTAGAGAATCATCTTTCTCTGAAAGATGAATTGAGGAATCTGTGTGGACACGGGATGCAGAAGTGGGAGGAAAAGAAGAATTTGCTAAGATGAAGTAAAAAGTATTCAACAGGTACTTGGAGCACAAAACTCTAAACACTAGGACAAAAGTTTCCAAACTTCTGATCATGATTTAGATCACACACATACACACACACACACACACACACACACACACACACACACACACACACACACACACACACACACACACACACACACACACACACACACACACACACTGCATTTCTTGACTGTTAGAAGCTGGATCTTGGTCTTAGAGATTCCCAATTCCTAATATATGTGTATAGGCACTCTAGATAGCCACTATATAAACCTAAAAATCTGTATTTAAAAAAAATTCAGTTCAGCCAGGTGTCAATGGCTCATTCTATAATTCTAGCAACCCAGGGGGCTGAGTTCTGAGGATCATGATTGCTAGAACAGAAAAAATTATCCATAAGACTCTTATCTCCAATTAATACTAAAAGTTTGGAAGTAGAACTGTGGCTTATGTGGTAGAGTGCTTGCATTGAGCAAAACAGCAGCAATGTCCAGGCCCTGAATCCAAGCATCAGAACTAGCACCAAAATAATAATTGTTATTATTATTATTATTATCAATATATTATAAATAATATATACTATCTAATTATTATTATTTAGTTCAGTTTTCTAGTTTCCAAGCTGTGTCTTAGAAACCAAAGTTCAAAGATGAGAATATTCTATGAAAATATCTGAGTTTCTTCTTGTCCAGTATGAGAGAGGGCACATTTCTTCATTGTATCTTTCATTTTCTGGGCACTGTGCTCAGCCAGTGCCAGACATTTTGTTTGTTTTATCTAAACATAAATTGTGTAACTAAATTCTCTTCTCACTTAGCACATTGGAAGAAGAAGTTCTGAGAGGTTAATTACTTGCCTAAGAACACAACTAGTAATAGTCAGAAAAAAATATATGCCAACTTGTTCTCATTTCCAGTTTAAGTCACCACCAGTAATCCTTTCTGTCTGTCTCATTGCAGCAATCATTTAATGTATGTTCTATATGTTAAAGGTTGTATGTGTGGCTTCAAGCTATCCCCACAGGAATCCTACAATATTATAAATATTTACTATCATAAATACTACCATTTGCTCCCATTTTACAAATTAAAAGAAAACCATATCATAGCCGTCATAGTAGAGATGGCAGAGTGATGAGCTTGGCGGAGTCATGGCCAGAGTTAAAGGTCATGTCTATTTGAGGAGAGTAGTGAAATGCTAGGAGGAACAGATAATGAGGCACCACAACCTTCTAGTTTCTCCTCTTGAAATGGTTCCTCTGTTTTCACTTGTTTTGAATTAACTTCAAATTAAAGTTGGGCTCCAGTTCTTAAACTCCTTAGTTAGAACCAATAGTCATTAAAATGCATTATAACTCAGAATAGACAAAAGATTTATCCAGATAAGGATATCCCAGTATCTTTACCCTAGAAAGAAACTATTATCCCTAGTAGCCAAAGATGATAATTAGCTTATCATTGACTATTGTACTTATAATTAATATAATAGTTTTAGGAAAGATATGGAAATTCAACTTTTGTATCCACCTCTTGCTCCTGCCCAGAGGGAAATGGTGAGACTTAGATCGGAAAGCTAAAAGAAAAGCATTAAAGGAAGTAATAGCTAATACTGCCTACAATCTAGATATCTGATTATTGACTAATTTACCTGTGATCTTGAGCAATATCTACAAGCCAGACACATCAATTAATGTCCTGCTTTCCAGAAGCATATAAATCTCTCTAGAACTTCGTATGTTTAATTACGTCTTTCTTCATTCATTCCATAGCTGAAAGAACTCTGTCTACCAAATTGTATTTAGTAAGTAATAATGTTTATGCATCTCATTATTAGAAATCAATGCTATACCTAATTCTGAAATCGAGCTGTTGATTAACCTGGGACCCCCAGCGAGACTAATGAAGCTGATATTATTAAAATTAAAGGCTAAGAAACTTGACATTTTACTTAATCTCAGCAGCACTTAAGTGGGAGATTCTATAATTTTTACTTAAGCTTTTTGAACTATAAAAGAAATATAGAACATCAATTTCTAACTTGCCTCTCCCTTAGTAAGTTTAGGTCCTAAGGAATTGTGGTTCAGAAGACTGAGCAAAACTGGATGTTGGTGGTTCATGACTGTAAGGCTAATTAAACAGAAGGCTGTGATTTGGGGATCACGGTTGGAGGCCAGCACAAGCAGTGAAATCCCTGAGACTCATATCTCAAAACAAAAGAAAAGAAAAACAAATGGAGCTTTGGCTCAAATGATAGAACGTTAGCCTTGAGCAATGCTCAGTTCAAGCCCCAGGACTGGAATGAAAGAAAGGAAAGGGAAAAACAATAGAGAGAAGGAAGGAAGGAATGAAGGAAGGAAGGAAGGAAGGAAGGAAGGAAGGAAGGAAGGAAGGAAGGAAGGAAGGAAGGAAGGAAGGAAAAGGGAGAATACTGAGCCAGACCAACTATAGTGCTTCATCTTCCTCTGAAATTTATGTGTCACCCTTTTTACCATAAAACCTTTTTGTTAAATTCCTTCCTCACCTGTTGGTGCCTAAATTTGCTAATTTTGCCTCACAGTTCTGTTCTACATCAGCTATCCTAACAGTTCTTTCACTCCACATATCTGGAGTAGAGTTAACTCCTCCGGGAATGTACTCGCCATTATGAGCAGCTAATAAAATGTTCACATAATTTATTGCATTGTATGACAATTGTTTTCTTTATTCTCATTAGGTTGTGAACTTGTTAAGATTGTTACTAATACCATTATCTGTTTCTCCACATCAAAAAAATGCCTGGATCTAAGTGACTGACTATTAGCTAAAGGAGACAGAAAAATGAGGGGTCCAAAGTCATGTACTTTGTGTTAAGCTTAAATTTTATTCTGAAGCGTTCTCCATGAATGTGTCATTTTTCACTATGATATATTTTCAAGACTTTCATTGAATAGCCAAACAGAATAAATGTTCGGCCTGTTATATGCATTTCATGTGATTTATTTCTAATGTACTTATATTTTTCCTTTTTAAATTTTTTCTTTTAATTTGCAGAATTGAGATTGAACTCAAGGCCTCCTATTGGCTAAATAGACTCTACCACTTGAACCATGTCTCAAGCCTCCTTTTTTTTAACCTTGGTTATATTTAAGGTAAGTCTTATTCTATACCATAGCCAGCTTCAGTGTAATCCTCCTGCTTGTGTTTCTCCATGCCATTGAACCTAGCCATTGAGTGAGATGGAGTCTTCTGAGATATATTTGCCCCAACCAGATCTAAAACCATGACCCCTCACTCTCATCCCCTCATGCAGCTAGGGTTACAGGCTTGACCCACTGTACCTGGCTGGTTATGTTCTTTATGAAATAGAGATAGAGACAGACAGAGATAGAAAACAATACAACATAGACCTTACAAGTTTGAGTGATGAGCAAAGCTTCAGTTGATAAAACTGTAGTTGACTTTAGCCTTATACAAAGAGCTTTTGGGGATGAAGAAAATCATAAAAAGAAATGATTAAAAACCTTGTACATGAAAATAGTTGTCCTCTTATTATACATTGATGGGAATGCACACAAACTAGAGTACATGCATATACACAAACACATATACACATACACATGACTTGTTGTAATAGCTCCATCTTACAGAATGTCAGCCCACAAGCTGAGAATTACAAATTTAATTGAAAGATTCTGAGCTGAAAGTGGGGGAATGGCTTCTGGTTCTACCGTGCAACTGCTGTGGGCAGCAATTTGGATTTTCCAAGCCACATTGTTCTTTAAGCTATAAATGAGGTATTAGACTGAAGACCTGTATATCTGGCTGTGCCATGCACAATTATACAATGCTATAACTTAACAACCACATAGGTTTCAATGAAAATGATGTCCTGTGGAGCTACATAATACAAGTAGCCTACTTATGAACTTTTCCATTCTAACAAGCTGACTCTAGATAGGCCCTCTTCTAAATGGACAGTGGGAAAAGATTTCAATCACTTTTGAAAGTGTCAGCCATCCTCATTATCTTCCCATAGTCTTTCACAGCCTACTTGACAACTTTTGGACTCAGGTCAGGCAGCCTTCTCGGTCTGATCAGACACTGACACCTTTTATATGAGTCACTCTGACACTTTGCTTATATTTTCTCATCGCTACTGCTTCCTAACATTCCTTTCCTTCCAAAACATTCTTTTTGGGGAAAATGACCCAAAATAGATTTTTAAGTCCCCTGGGAACTCCCTTAAGGTTAATCAGTCTTTTTTAAGGGGTTGGTAAAAGCTCTGCAGCCTTTCTCCAGTGCCAAATGCATGCTTTCTTTCTGAGCCACATCCAAAGAAATGATTGCAAACATTAGAGGTGTTAATGACACATGAGCTCATCTCTTCCATTTTGTTGGCAAGGCTCTAGAGAAATGTGACATTGGAAAGGAACTCCTGCCCTCTCATTTCTCCTTCTGGCTCTCATCATTACATTCTTATTTCCATTTAAAAATGATTCTTGAAAAAAATGATTCTTGAAATACAATCATTGAACTTTAGAAAAAAAAATTTTCTCCTGGTAGGAAAGACTATGAGAAGAAAAAGAAAGAGGAAAAAAAGAGAAAGGAGTAAGAAAGAAAGACCAGCCAAGGAAGGAAAAGAGAAAATGCAGCACTTGGGGAATTGAAATGAATAATTTGATGCACATTATATTATTTAACCTCCATTATCTAGTAATTTACATGTTGAGAAGTTCCTTTGTAAATTCAATAATTAAGGATCACACAAGCCTGACATCTTTTTTCATGTGATATCCATGACCTCCATGATATCCATATTTTCAAGCCAAGAGAGAGAAAGATAGAGAAAGAGAAGTATGGGAAGTATCAAGAACACTTGTAAAAATCTCATGACTTGGGTTGGGAGGGTAGATCAGTGGTAGAAGGCTTGCCTCACATGCGTGAGGCCCTGGGTTCAATTCCTCAGCACCACATAAGCAGAAAAAAAACAGAAGTGGTGCTGTGACTCAAGTGGCAGAGCGCTAACCTTGAGCTGAAGAGCCGAGGGACAGCATCCAGGCCCAGAGTTCAGGCCCCACGACCAACCAAAAAAAAAAAAAATCTCATGACTTTATAAATGTATGTATACATATTTCTATACATTTTTATTTTTTTATTTTTTTCAATTTTATGTGAACATACTGTACAGAGGGGTTACAATTACATGGGCAAGATAATGAGTACATTTCTTATCAAGCATTGCAGCATCCTCCTTTGTTTACCCTTCACATCCCTTCCCAGCCTCCCCACCGCCCCCCCATCTAATTCTCCCCCCATAAACTGAATAGAAATCTCATAATTGTATATATGAAAAAAATGCTTAGAGAATTTAAAGCAGATACCTAATAACAGTTTTTATTCACAAGAACCTTCTCAATGTACCAATATGACAAGTGATTTTATGCAGAACATAGGATTTCTCTTGGAGACTCAAGTCACTTGAGTTTTCTCCATGAATTCTACTGATAAGGAACAATAAGGAAACTCATCATAATTATCATGGAATTTGGAGATTTAAATTGAAGAGTAGAGACATTATAAACATAACGTTTGGTATAGAAGGCATGTTTTGTTTGAAACATTTTGGACAGAAGAAACAGAAGTGAACTTGTACTAACAAACTATAAAGATGCCACTGTCACTCCAACAGACAGCAGAGAGTGAAAAACAAAATATAATGGCCTCATAGATATGAGGACTGAAGAGTGAGTTATCCAGTCTTTTGTGTGCAACTCTAGGAGGACTCTTATATGAGCCTACTATGCCTTGCTTTCTGTTAAACAGATTCCTTCATTTGTGCATGGTATACATGTCCCATCCTGCCCATTCCTACTTTCTATACCAGTTTCAAATGTCAGTGTCAATCATTAACCCATGACAGTGTCTATGTCTTATTTTAGTGGGATTTAAAAGGTTGGTAATCTGATTGGGTATTGTCTAGTTGGTAAATTGGTAACCTCCAAGGCTCTGGCAAAATTCCATCCCATAGCAACTGGCCCTCTAAATTGTACATCATAAGGGAAGAACTGAGGTTCTGTGTTCACCTTAGGCTGGGTTTGAAACTAGATTCATCTACTTATTTACTGATCTTGTGTATAGATTTTAGCTTCCATGAGATCATGGCTTCCCACTTACAATCAGAAAAATAGCAATAGTTTCTTCTAAGGTTGTTGTTAGAGGAAAAATGAAATATATCTATATATATATCACGTTATAGTTATTAAGTGTTCAAAATCATTGGCTAGCACTGCTTGAGAAAGGTTATGGAATTAGAGATGTGGCTCCGTCAGTAGAGTGCTAGCCAATGAGCCAAAGAATCAGGTACTGAGTTCAAGTCTTGATCTCACACCTAAAAATCAAAAAAGAAAAGAGAAAGGTTATATATGAGCCTATAAGACACAGTTTTTCTCCTTTATTTTTCTTTTTGTACCTAATTCCTAACCACCCTTCAGTTTCCAGTTCAGCTGTTATCTCCTTTGGAATGTATCAACACATATGTGTGTGTGGATATGTGTGTGTGTGTGTGTGTGTGTGTGTGTGTATCCCTTTCACTCAGATTCCTTAATATTGTCAAATACATATCACACTCTACTAAAATCTCTGTTACTCTTCGTCTCCACAATTAGTATATGAGACATATTAGGTCCAGAAATGTGTTCTAGTCATCATTATGTCAACAGAAGTCAGGATATTGCTGTGCAAACTAATATCTAGCAAATACTTATTTAATAAATGAATAAAAAGCAGTAAATTTCCTCAGGAATGAAGGAATATCAGATAATGAAGCTTTGTAAAGAATATAGAAGCAGACTCCACTTCATTGTCACTAATTACATTAAAAGCACTATTGTTTTAATCCGGATATGTTTCTGATTAACTATATAACTCTGAGCCAGGCATTCCCAAAGAGAAAAGCAATGGCTAACGATGGGTTTTGAAACATTGCTGAAGATTGCCAAGTTACTCACTTTTTCTGCGCCCCCCTTTCCATGAACAGCCAAAATGAGCACTGAGGAAGAGAATTCAGGATTCTCTATCTTGCTTTTCTGAACAGTCTCCACCTCATCCACTGAGACTTTGTGATGTTATTGTCAATACTCTTCCTGATATACCTGGCTGCTCATCTATTATTATTGCTTCCACTTTAAGTTCAAACCCCCACAAATCTTGTGTGCTAAGTATAAAAGCTGCCACCAGAAGCAACAGGCTTACTTCCCACAAGGTCCTTCCTTTCTTTTTAGAAGGCTATTTGTGGAGAGCAGATAAAGAGGTCATAACATTGAAGTAAAATTAGTCTTTTTAAAAATATTTGAATACCATCTTTTTCAATGAAGAATCTATGAGGCATTTTGTGTAGATAAGTGAATATACTGGCATCATAGACTTCTATTACATCTTTGCTTTGCCACCACTCTTTCCTCAAGTCAAAATGGAGAGAAAGAATGTTAGGAAAAAGGCAATAGACAATCTGTACATTTCCACATTTGATATGTTGTAGAAATATGACATGCCACGAAGCAGATGATGATGTTGTCTGATAAAATGCAGATAGCATTGATGTTAACTTTAGAAAAGTCTCCATCTTTGTTCTTATATAAATGAGTGATAATAGTACTACCACAAGATTTGACTTTGTTAAACACATGTAGAACTAAGTTTCAACTGATCTGACTTGCATTTTTTTCCTTTTCTTTTGGAAAAAAAAACATGATTGCAAAACAGTTCATATGACTTTGTCATTCCCATTGGGTTCTCAAGAAGATTTAATATTCTTGTTAAGCAAATGCAAATAACTAACCTCAAGGTTAGCATACATGAGAAGTTCTTTGGAGTCATGTCGATAATATCCATTGTTAGTGTGCTAAAATTCCTTCTTGCAGAATTCAAGCTACATTGTAGGTATAACCTAATTCCATTGATAGGGAGATATTCTGAGTCAGTACTACAACAAAAAGTAAGCCATACAAATCCTGAAACCTCACCTAGAGAGTTAAACTGAAATGTCTTATGCAAAATTGCTCTCAGTGCCCTACCTGAATGTTGCCACATGACAGTACAGAGCCCCACACCATCATCGAATGGAGGAAATTCAGCACTTAATAAATACGAAAGGCTCTTGAAGCTCTCTTAAGTAGGTTGAGAATTAGCTCTAGGGCTAAGGTATGTACTCTGGGGACAACAACAACATAATGCAGTGCTTTTTAGAATGAGTTCTGAGAGGAAGAAAAAGATGCTGTTCAATGAGAAAAAGCCAAATAAATGTAAAAAACGCCATATAAATATTTTATATCCTTTTGGATATTTACACTAACATATAAAAGAAATTTGCAAGGTCTTGCTGTATAAAAACATGCCCCCAAAAAAGAGAGTGCATGTGTTGTGAATTCTGTGCATACAGGGAAACAAGCTCTGGCTAACATAATCTAAAAGAATTATTTTTTGGAAGGGTACTTCAAAATGTGGAGTTTCTGAATTCCAATGGAGAATTAGGAATTCTCAGAATGTTGACGTGTCAGTCAGAATTTTCACAGAATGTATGGACCTTGTTTAGACTACATCTATTAGATGCTTTGTGTCTGGATTTCTCCCTGTTCCCTCCCCTCCCTGTGCTTATCTTTACTTCACTTGAACTTGGAGTCTGTCTGGCTTATTTAAAACAAAAACAAACCCTGTAGAATTCATCACTGAATTATAGTTTGACCTCAATGGCTTGATTAAACAGTGATAACTACACAGGAAGGACAAATATTTAACAGTTCCCAAATTATAATCTCAAGAGAATTGTTATGTCTTATTCATTTCTATATGGTCTTAAGAAATTTCTACTCTCTAGCCATAAAAGAAATGCAAATCAAAACAACATTGAGATTCCAACTCACCCCAGTTAGAATGGCTATAATTAAGAACCCTAATAACAACAGATGCTGGAGGGGATGTGGCCAGAAGGAAACCCTAGTGCATTGTTGGTGGGAGTATAAACTTGTTCAACCACTTTGGAAAGTAGTATGGAGTTTCCTCAAAAGACTCCACATAGAGCTCCCCTATGACCCAGCCATCCCACTTTTTGGCATTTACCCAAACACGACCATACTAAAGCTACCAGCACAACTATGTTTATCACAGCATTATTTACCATAGCTAAGATATGGAACCAACCCAGATGCCCCTCAGTAGATGAATGGATCAAGAAAATGTGATATATATATACATATATATATATACATATATATGTATATATATATATATATATATATATATATATATATATATATATAATGGAATTCTATACCTCCATCAGAAAGAATGGCATTGCCCCATTTGTTAGGAAATGGAAAGACTTGGAGAAAATTATATTAAGTGAAGTAAGCCAGGCCCAAAGAAACATAGGTCCCACGGTTTCCCTTATTTGCAATAACTAGTATATGTCTGGGACAAGCAGAAAAGGTCAGATAAGATGATATTAAGTGAAATGAACCCCAAGATAGGGACACAAGTGGTTTTGTCTTTCTTGCTATTGTTTCTAACATATTTATAAGGTACCATGTGATTTTTTCTTTATGTGTCCCTCCCCCACAGTATAACCCCTGTTATCACTGTATTTGATGTTGGTATAATTTGGGGAGGGGAAGGGAAAAAACAAATCGTTTAAATAGGGATACAGGTGGACCCATTGCAACAATGAGATTACAAGATGCTATGTCGAAAAACGAACTTTACAATTTAGGCGGGGGTAGAAGGGAAGTGATGGTAGGAGAAAAACAAAGGAGAAGGCAACAATGCTTGATAAGAAATGCATTCATTATCTTGCTCATGTAACTGTAAGTCCTCTGTACAGTATTTTCACAATAAAAAAATAAAAAAATTTCTATATGCTTCTTTGGTAATTTTCTAAACCATGGTGCATACTAGGGTTCAAGACATTTTAGTTTTATTTTCTTCTGTGATATTTTTCTCTGAAATCTAAAGTGTGGTCAAAGTAAAGCAAATGACCTCTAAAATAAACATTTTTTCACTGGAAAATTCCTCTTACTGTAGAAATTAGTAACTAAAAAAGCATGAAAAAATATGTGGAACTGTACTTTATCTTTAGATTTTAAATCTCCAAACTCTTATGTTTCTGTCATCTGGCCATGCCCAACTTCCAATTGCTCTCACACTCACAGTGAAAGCCTTAATTAGTCTTCCAGTCAGGTCAGGCGTAATCTTTCTTGTAAATGTCTGATGGAAAAAGTACAGCAGGCAGAAAGAAGGCAAAGCTCTCTCTAACCATTCTTTACTTCTCAAAGGAAAAAGACATGTGTTTGTTAGATTCTAAGTTACCAGTTTGAGGCATTCACAAATGATAGATCACCACACATTCATAGGTGAAATAAATGAGAGCAGTTCCCATCATTCCCCCTTCCATCCACACAGTCATTGCAACAGTGATGATATCTTTTCTCATTGGAGAAGAAGTTAAAGCAAGCCATTGGTGTTTTCTCTCTACTGCATTCTTACTATGGATTGTAACCATTTCCCTGGTTGGCATCTATATTTTTGTCTCTTTTATAGTCCCATGCACCTATTGACCAAAAAAAAAAAAAAAAAAAAAGCCACAAGTCCCATAGTCTTAAGTCTTATCATACTCAGAATAGAACCAGAGTGATAAGAGATTCTGATATTAGAAGTGATAGCAATGAGCAGGTTTAAGACACCTATTCAGGTGTGTACATTTACCCAAAAACTTTGTATTATGAAGACATATGGTGCTGGGCGCTGGCGGTTCACACCTGTAATCCTAGCTACTCAGGAGGCTGAGATCTGTGGATCGTGGATCAAAGCCAGCTGAAAAGGACCAAGATCGAGGCAATTTCACGTGTGACATTCCTGGTTCACAGATGGCAAGTTCTCATTTTGTCCTTACATAGAGAAAAGATTGAAAGATCCCTTAGCATCTTTTTTCTAGAACCGCTAATCCCACTTATGAGAGCATCACCTTCATGATTGATTCACCTCCTAACACTATCACCTTAGTAGGGCTTAGACTTTCCAAGTGTTTTGAATGAAACCAATAATTCAGATTCTTGCAGATATAGAGAATATAAAAAAGAAAAACAACTTGCTTGAAAGCAACCTCCCACTGCCAATCCAGAGAAAATTAGGCCCTAAAAACAGACCAGCAGCCCTGTCAGTGGGATTAGAACACAGATATTACAACCAGGGGCTACTGTAGCATCAAGAGTGGCAGCAAGGCCAAGAGGAACAAAGAGAAACAGATAGACCTCAGCACAGGCTCCAGAGAATATAGGAGCATTATGGCTAAGCTACTCTATTCCTTCTCAGTTCTAAGAACACGTATACTCCGGAAAGATGGAAAGGGAAGGAGGAATGGAAAGACTTGAATTGAAATAATACTATTTATCTGAAAAATGCTGAAAAGAAGGTCTGAAAGTGTAACACAATGCTATTGTACCACACGTGGAAGTCAAATACTAAGAGCTAAATCTTGTTGGATATGAATGTAGGAAATAAATCCCCATATGCATTTTTACTTCATGGTTTTGAAAGTTCCTAATAGCTCGATTTATAATTTCAACCCATTAAAGGTCTTAAAAAGAAAAAAATAGAGAGTATCACACAAGTGTACCACAGGTTTAGACTGGGGACCGTGAAATTATTTCCCTGTTGAATATTTGGGATGAGACGTGAAGAATGTGTAGCCAGCATGCAGGAAAAGATAGCACCTCACACTCAGAAAACAGTCCTAACACAGGAAGAAGCATGATATATCCATGGAAGAAAAGGTTAGCTAAAGAAACTATATATGAGTATTCGAATGTTTTTTCTTTCATGCAATTGTTTCTAACACATTTATAAGATTATTTCTTTGTTGCTTTGTATGTCCCTCCCCCATGGTATAACCCCTGCTTTCATTGTATTTGATGTTGGTATAATTTGTGGAAGGGAAGGGAAAAAAACAAATCGTTTAAATAGGGATACAGGTGGACCCATTGCAACAATGAGATGTACAAGTCGTTATGTCAAAAATGAACTTTACAACTCTGGTCAGGAGGGGTTGGGGGAAGAGTGGATGGGAGATGGGAAGGGCTGGGAAGGGGAAACAAAGGAGGAGGCAACAATGCTTGATAAGAAATGTACTCATTACTTTGCTCATGTAATTGTAACCCCTCTGTATGGTATTTTCACAATAAAAAATATGGTTGCAAAAAAAAACTATATATGGAGATAAAAGAAGAAATCAAAACAGAACTCTGGAGCCTGAGCAAAAGCCCATTCCTATAGGAACTTACAAACTTTATTTTGCATTTTGCTCTTTCTGCTAAGGAAGACAAGACCTCTTATTAACTTCCTTTGGAAGTTGCTTATTGTAAGAATGATACAATCAGATTTATGTCTTGCAGATAGTACTCTGTGAAAATATAGGAAACAGATTAGACGTGGGCAAGAGCAAAGGCAGGGAGATCACTTAGGGAAAGTGCAGTAGGATGAGAGTATAGAAAATGGAAGCACAGAGGAGACGATATACAGGCAAGTGTGAAAAAATCAAGTGCATTAAAAACAACCATAAAGAAAAACCTCTTGTGTCCATATTTTGAGGTTCATTTCACTTAGCATTATGGTCATATGATCATGGTCATATGGTCATATGCACATAGCTTTTGAGATTTTCTGCTCATCTGCTAAGATTATCCTAGATGTATACTGATTATTGCAAATAAGGGAAACCATGGGACCTATATTTCTTTGGGTTTGGCTTATTTTACTAACCCCTCTGTACAGCATCTTTACAATAAAAAATACATTCTAAAAAATAAAAAAAATTCTTTCTTGCTATTGTTTCTAATGTATTTATAACGTACCATGATTTTTTTGTTTCTTTGTGTGTTCCTCCCCCATGGTATAACCCCTGTTTTCACTGTATTTGATGTCGGGGCCCTGCATCTTTTATATACAATTCTCTAATTTGGGGAGGGGAAGGGAAAAAACAAAACGCTTGCATAAGCATACAGGCATACTATGTTAAAAATGAACTTTACAACTTTGGCAGGGGACAGGTAGTTGTGGAGGTAGGAGGGAAGGGATGGTAGGGGAAAAATAAAGGAGGAGGTGACAGTGCTTGATAGGAAATGGTCATGTAACTGTAACCCCTCTGTACAGTATTTTTACAATAAAAAATACGAAAAGGAAGAAATGATAGAAAGATAGAGGGACTCCAAAATTGATACTGACTTTGAGAGGTGTGCTTGTTCATTTCTTCAAACTTCAGTGTGAATACTACCAAAATCCCATACTTCTCTTTCATATAGACAATGTTAATCCTGGAAAGAATATCATTCTTCATGTGACTTTCTAAACATCACGTTTTATAGATCCTAGTTTAGTTCATCTAAAAGAATGCTTTTCATTTTTGTTGTCATTGTTTCTTGGGAAAAAGGTCTTGGCAACAAACCAGGCTGGCCTTGAATTCTAGGTCTTCTTTTCTCCTCCTCATAAGTGCTTGCATGACAGTTCTGCATCACCATGCCCAGAAAGAACGCGCGTGTGTGTGTGTGTGTGTGTGTGTGTGTGTGTGTGCGCGCGCGTGCGCGTACATGCACACGTGTGCATGAGTGGGCACACATGCCGGTCCTGGGGCTTGAATTCAAGACTTGTCCCTGTCCCTGAGCCTTTATGTTCATGATTTTCATTCTGGGTTTCTGGTGGTTAGTTGGAGATAAGTTTCTCACAAACTTTCCTGCTTGGGCTGCCTTTGAACCACCATTCTCAGATCTCAGCCTCCTGAGTAGCTAGGATTACAGGTGAGAGCCATAGGCACGTGAACAAATGCTTTAACTTTAGTGAGGCTAAAACTAATCAATTCCCCCCAAAGTAAGTGAGCCAATTTGACTAATTTCCTGGACATTTTTAAAGCATCAAATGATAATTCTATAAAAATGATACCATTTTATTTTTTTCTGTTCCATTAAGAATTCAGTGTGCTACACATACACATACCAACTTTTTAATACATTAAGTCATCACGTAGCGGTAATTCCATTGCTTGATTATTTTTTTACCTTCCCTGTGTTTTTACTTCCCTTATTTGTTTACTCACACTGTAGAAATACATTCAAATGGAGTATAACAGTGCTTCCATCCCATTGATGCTCAGGAAATGGACTACATGCTTTCAGAACTTCTTTCTTTGCAAAGTGGGAAAATAGCCACATCTGTGGGGTAACAAAGACACACATTAAAAATTCTCTGCTTGTCTAGACATAATCAGACCCATTTCACAGTAGGTGTTAAGTGCTTCTAATTAAAGTAATTTAAGAAAAAAATTAAACTCAAGAATGGGAGCAAAAATGTTAACATTCAAAAATCAAAATTCTTATTTTCCCCAGGCTCTACTTTGGTCTCCATAGTAACTGGAATACTTACTGGCCTGAGTCTCTCTGTTAATTGATAATAGATATATAAATAAAAATAAAACCTGTGTATATGTGTATAAAGATATTGATATATAAATTTGCTTGCATATAAAATGAAAAAGGAAATGCTGGTAGGAAAACAGGTCTTCCTTCAGGTAGTGTGCCATCTAAAATATCTTTCCTCTCCACCCTGCTTTTCCCATTCTCTTTTTTCTTCATAGCCTCCTAACAAAAAATGGATTAATCTGTCCCAGGTGGCCTTGACATTTCCAAGAGATGCTTCTGTGATCATGATGGACTAGAAGAGAAGGTGAACTGCTTCTCACAAAGTGGGGTTTTCCACCGTATTTGACATGTTATTTTGCCACTTACTAAAATGGGATAGATTACAGATCTTCCTTCCCACTAGAGAGTGTAGACACCATCCCTTTTATCTGCGCTAAAATATTGCCACCTAAAAGAATTTACCTGGAAATAGCAGTACACAGAATCACAAAAATGTCCCCACAGATCTGTCTACCCATATTCATGGAGACTGTGTAAGGAATTGAAATTAACCTGACTAGTAGAGCTTTGCCTAACTTGCCCCTGCAATTCTTCCTCCTATCTCTGCTGTTCTCATTGCTCTTCTTCAGCATGGTTACTCCAAAGACATACACTTGTAAGCACTCCCCAGTTTGTTCCTTGATCTCAATCCAGGTTTAAAAAAAAGCATGCAATTCAGAAAACATTTATCTTTCCAGTATTCCATTTAAACGTAAACCAATTTAGAAAAATTAAAAACAAACAAAAACACAAAGAAAGATTCAAAATTCGGAGTAAATAAAAGTGAAATGAAAAAGAAAGATTGCAGCAACATGGTGCAGAATCTTACCTCATCTTGAGGATTATTCATTTTCAGCTTTGATGAATTTTCAACATCATCTTCTGTAGTTTCCCTCTAACACAGGGTGTTAGGGTGAACTGCAGCTCTATTAGAGGAACTGAAGACTCAGGAGATAAGTGTGTGGACACAAGTGGTTGGTCGAGGAAGCTTTAGTGGAAGAATGTCTCATTTTCAGCTGAACTCCAGGTTATTTCTCTATCCCTAGCCGGTATAATATAAATTTCTGATACCAATTCATAGGGTGGAAAGGAGGCAGCCATATCGTTTCACCATTTACACAAATCTAAGCAAATACTTAAAGGATCATGACTGTTGTGATTGTAACTGGTCAAGTTCACTAATAGTGTAAAACTATTTTTGTATCATCATCTATTAAGTTAAGCCACATGATAGTGTTATAATAAGCAACTCCAAAAATGCTAGTGGCTTAAAATATCACAGACATGCTTCCTGTTAGTTGCACATATTAAACATGAATTGAGAAGTGCATCTCTGCTTCTGATTATTATTCAATGACCCATTTTAAAACACTACAACAATGGCAACATTAAAACACTACAACAATGGCAACAAGTGATATGCTCTGGCAAGGGGAAGGAGAACTGAAGAATTTAGCCCCATATTAAACAATCCACCCTGTAAAATAGAAAAACAGAACTATTATGAACAGAACTATTATTATGTAGGAATCCTACACCTAGGTATATTTCCAAAGTAAACAAAATCAGTATGTTTAAAAAAACATCTGCATAATTCATGTGTGTTTGTTGCAGAACTATTTATAAAAATCAAATTATAAGTTCAATCTGCATCCATCAATAGATAAATAGTTCAGGAAAATATTAAACATATGCAAATAGAATAATATGCAGCCATAAAACAAAGGAAATTATGTCATTTGTGACAACATAGCTAAACCTGATGACATATGCTAAAAGTGAAATAAGACAGGCACAGGAAGAAAAATACTACATTAATCTCACTCATGTGTGAAGCCTACAAAGCCGATTTTATGAAAAGTAGAATTTTGATTACTAGGGCTAAGGTTATTATGGGAATAAGGAATGTTAAGGGAAATAATGTTCAAAGAATAAAAAATCCCACTGAGATTAGAGGAATGAGGTTGATGGTAGGAGAAGTTCAGTGAAGAGGGAAACATAGAAGCAAAACCTGTGGGTGTCTTCTTTATCCTGAGACTGACAGGAAACTGTTGACATAAGTGGCTAGAAGAAGCAGCCAGAAATGGAAGCTTTCAGATCAAATTTGATTCATATACGTATGATATGTTTTATTGTGTAAGGATTGCTCAAATTTCAAATGGGCTTGTTTCTTAGTCTTGTACTGCTGCTTTAACAAATTACCATGAATGGAGTAATTTTTAAATGATCGAAGTTTATTTCTCACAGTGCTGGAAGTTATGACGTGCCAAGATCAGGTGCCTGCAAGTTTTGTGTCTGGAAAAGGTCTTCTCCTTGAAGTTAGCAGCTCCTTGCTGAGTCCTCATGAAGTAGAAGGAGAAAACAGAGCTAAGAAATCTCTTTTATGCCACCAATTGCACTCATCAGTACTCCATCTTCATAGTCGAATTCCTTCTTAAAGGTTCTATTTCTTAATACCATTGCCATGGAAATTACATGATAATGTGGGTTTTAGGACACACACATTTTGACAAGGGCTCACAAAATACTTTTTATGAACATAATTGCTGTCCATCTTAAAAAATAAAATATTATTAAAAAGCTCTCTATACCAGCTTCCTAAAGATCAGAAATATAAAACAATATAAGCAATCATTGTAGTGACTTTTTCAAAGACAAGCTACTGAATATCTTTGCGTGTCTTAGCAGACTCTTCCTTTGTCTTACTCCAAGTCATGTCAAATATTCACACTGTTCATTTGACCCCTGTAGGGACTGGAGTTTTCACATCCTGGTCAAGCATTCAAATTCAGGGTTAATTTTTTTAACATGACATATTGTGTCATATTGAAAGGACTGAATAATGTCATAAAAAGGTGAAGTACAAAATGAATTTAAGCCAAGAATGATATAAGCACATTTATATTACATTAAGATGAACCGTATGAAATAATTTTTCTTTCTTCCAGTGAAAAATAGCCAAATATCCACAATTTACTTTGGTTCCGCCTAATAGAAAATTTATCTTAGTAATGTCATGTAGTAAATTAGCTGGAGAGGAGAAGTAGAGTGAAACTAAGTAGGAGGGATGAGAAGGGGGAGAAATCAAGTAGAATTAAGGCTCAGATTGTGCTAACATGGGATGGCAGAGGAAATAAGGCAAAAGATCTGTGTGTGTGTGTGTGTGTGTGTGTGTGTCTGCATATGTCTGTGAATGTGTGAATCACTGAGACATATGCTTCTTAACTATATGGCTCATACACTAAGAACAAATTATAATAAATTGGTATATTTTTAGATATGTTTAGCCTCTCCTCCATGAGATGCAGCCCTTAAGAAAAATTGCTTTATTTTAAAAGTCAAATTTGCTTTCATTAGATGCCATTGTTACTCATGAAAACATGAGTGTGCATTGGCATTGGGAAATGTTGAAAACTATAGTCAACTCAGGAGTTAATTTAATATGGATCTGAGTGAGGTACCACAGGTTACTGTAGAAAGGACTACTAGGCAAATGATAATAACTTTGCCAAAATAGTCCCAACGTTTCTTTTTGTGTTACACACAATTGTAAATAAATATAACAATTTGGCAAATAACTGGCAAAAGGTTCACAGAATCTTGAAGTCTATGAATATTCTAGGCAAACAGAACCCCCAGAATTCTGGGGGAAAGAATCTCATTGGAATATAATTTATATTATTTTTGAGTTAGACTGTGTTAGGTCTTTATGTATTAGATTCTTCTCAGACAAAATTAATCACATAATGTTAACACAAGAGAAGAGGGCCTTAGAATATCCTCACCCTTCAGTAGAGCTCTTTTTTTGGGGGGAGGGGTCCGGCCGTTGGGCCGTTGGGCCCGAATTCTGGGCCTGGGCACTGTCTACCACTTGAGCCACAGCGCCACTTCCGGCTTTTTTCATTTTGCTTATGTGGTGCTGAGGAATTGAACTCAGGGCCTCAGGCATGCAAGGCAAGTGCTCTACCACTGAGCCACCTTCCCAGCCCTTCAGTAGAGCTCTTAATACAGATGGAAAGGACTATACTTAACTATTCTCCTTGGCTCACCTATAATCTAAAATCTTAGAAAATAACACAGTGGGATTTCTGTTTCAAATGCATCCTTAACTGGTCATGAAATATGCTTACCCAGAGAAAGAGTTCTGGGCCCTACAGATATCTTGCAGTACTTTCTTAGTCCTGGCAAATGGCATTCTGTCTAATAGTAATCCTACTGCATGCAAAACAGATTGCAGCTAACTTTTGGGATAGCTAACTAGAAATGAGACACTACCAGAACCTTATAAGAATGCTCCATGGTGGCTAAACCTCAAGCTCTGCTAATGTTTAAAAGTATCCTGAAAGCCTACGGAACAAAAGTATGCTTATTACTAGTTTGGATATTTACTGCCATGTTTGTGAGATATCATACAGAGATGACTGTGAGATACTATTGTTTTGTACCAGATTATTGCATGGCATTGATACTCATAAAAATGACATGTTACTCAGTAACACATCACAATTATCTCTGTCTCTCTGAACACTTACAGAAACACACACACACACACACACACACAAATCTAGCAACAATTTTGTTATGGTGTTGATGTGAAATCTTTTTGAAATCTTAAACACCTGTGTCATATCTATATAATTACACACCCTGTCTTTCAAAGTGCCTATATTTTAATTTGACCTAATAAGGATGAACTCTTCACAACTTAGAGTGATGAATATTCAATTAGTTCCAAAATATATGATATTCATATACACTATGTTAAAAGTTCAGCTGTGAAGAAGACATCATTTTTGCACCTGAGAATTTTTTTCAGAAAAGAGCATCAAATTTTATATCCAAGTCAATCAATCTTATAAATGATCATTTACTAGCATTTTCATTGACATCTATTGATTTTACATATGCTTACAGCTTAATACAACTTTTAATGAATTTTGGGGCAAGAAAAATACATCATTCTTCATTGTGTCTGTCCTTTAAGAAAGAACTTGATTTTGGTCAATCCAGTCCTTCTAAGGAGATGATGACTAGAAAGGCAGTGAGAACCATCTTCCTTGTTGCAGGATCTCAGTGGCCCCCATTGCTTTCCACATGTTGACATCAACAAAACACAAAGTACATTCTTGTATTTAAATACCTCATAGACACAATTTTATATAATCTCAAATGAAAAAAGGGAAAAGGAGGTTAGGTTTTTCTCTGCAATATACATGCTATTTGTGGATTTCATTATACATAAAAATATACATGCTCTAATAACACTCATGGTAATTTTCTGAGTCCTACAGAGAAGTGAGTGCTTTTGAGAGCTTCACAAAAGGAGAAGGAAGTTTGGCTAAGAAAGTTAACAGAAATCACACCTCGTCAGTGGGAGTCAAAATAAAGCAATTTACATGATTCTGGGAAAGGGAGGGGAGCGGTTTCTAAGCAGCCACCAGTAACACTATATATATTTGTCAGCCTGCCAGCCCCCTGGTGAACTATCAGTTTGTAGATGAAAGAAAACACTGACTTAAAGTAACTTAAAATTGTGGTGTGGGCAGGTGATGAATGGTCCCCACAGAGTCATGCCCCCACACCTCTTAACAGGCCTTCAGAAAATGCCACCCCATGTACAGATATCCTGAAAATTTCTCAGTTATAGGGAGGCTTTTCTACTTTGAACAGATTGTGTGTTCTACTTCTGACTTCCACATCTATTGGAAAGTTTGGAGGCAAAATTCACCAGCTCCTCAGAAGGATTAAATACATCAGGGAAGACTGCAGTAAAAGAGGTATGGTTTAGAGGACCTCATTTCTGTGATATGCCATTGAAGGAAGCAGGTGTGATGTGAGAACAGGTTTGGGGAATCCAATGGCACCTCTAGCTTATTTCTATCCAATATGCTTGCCTGGTCATCTTGTACTCAAAGCACATTCCTCCAGCATCTAACAGGTAACAGACACCTAACAAATCACTTGGGATAAAGCAGTAAGTTGGAGGTGGCCTTTTCCTTCAGATCTTACCTTGTAGTAAGACAAAGAACTGGAAAATGTACATTTAGTATCCTGTTAGAAGAAATACTTATATTTGTAAGAGCACATAACAATGAAAGAAGAAAGTGGAACTTTGAACCACGATCAGAAAAAGCAGCAGCATAATGGAGGTCTGGTGAAAGAACAATGTAAGAGGAGAAACTATTTTAGGAAGGGAAAAGCATTGGTGCCAATGCGAAAAGAAAGCCTGATGCACACACAAAATTGGAGAAGTTTGATATTATTGAATCAGGTATTCTCTGTGCTTCAAGAAAAGAAAGCTAGTAGTATCCATAGATGTGGCTGTGAAGAATCTGAATATGAAAAGCCTCTACCATCACTAATAATAAATCTGAACATTTACAGTGGCTATAGAAACACACATAGGGTTTGGCTTCTGGTTTGTTTTTCACCTCTAACCCTTAACTATGAATTCTGGAGTACATGATTTTACCTCTGGAACCACTATATAACCTTCAGAAAAAGTATTAATACATTTTACTTTCATGTAGGTCAAAACAAACAGATTTAATTCCTTCTTACTTCTCATGAGCTAAACATTGCATTAATTCTAAGAATAATAGTATATGAAATTTTGCTTCTGCATAATTTTGAATCCAAAATAATTCTGAATCTTGTTTATCACTTCTTCTTTTCTTTCTCTTTCTTTCTTTCCTTCCTTTTTTTTTTCGCATCAGGACTCATGATTTAGTTCAGGCTGGCTTCAACTTGTAATCCTCCTATCTTAGCCTTCTGAATGTTGGGTCACATAGGTGTGTACCATCATGCTCAGCCACTTAATTTTTATTTTTGTTATTTATTTATGGTCTTTTTGTGGTTTGGGACAGAGTTCACTATGTAGCCGAGGTGCACCTCAGATTCACGATCCTCTTGTCTTAGCCTCCCAAATGCTAAGAATAAAAGCGTGTGCCACCACACCTATCTGGCTAACAGACAACCTTACAAACATTCCCTAGTAGAGTTCTCAGGGTGAGGTATCTAACAACCTACTACCTTCCTGTACCTTAGTAATAATCAAATTTTTTAAAGCTTATGAGGCAGAGGATTCAAGACCCTATATAAAAAGTTACTAATGCATAAAAAGACAGGCATGTGGTTCATCTGGCAGAGAACGTGCCCGCCAAGAGCAAGGCCCTGAGTTCAGTCCACAGTACCCCAAGGAAAGCAATGTCTTTCACAGAGGATGCTGTACATCAGAGAATTATTAAGGCTTTTTCAATAGATTTGTAATTTCAGGAGTCTGACTAGGTGGAAATTAAATGAATAAAGGCCAGGGCAGCACCCTTATCACCTGGGAGATTGTTTAAAATGCATCATCTCATGCTACACCTATTGCCTTGGGATTTTCATTTAAACATTTCCTTGTGATGCACATTATACTTTGCTGCTTGTAGGCTAAGGAAGTGAGGATTCTGTGCCACTGCTTTAATCTACTAAAGCTACAGTGGGTAGACAGAAGAAGCAAAAAGAAACTGCTATGTAAAAAGCTGTAAATTTTACATAACCATGCTAGTTCATTTGAGTAATTCCACATGTATTTATTGAAGACATTTTGTGAGTAGGATGGTAATGCAGAATATAAGACAAAAAACTGTGACCTTGTAGAATGTAGGGTCTAATTATGACTAGCTCTACTTCATACTGTTTGCTTAATAAGTAATTAGAATTGTTCTAAGCCATGTGTATTCACAGTTGAAATGGGAAAAAAGATTATCAGCTAAAGACAATGATAAAATTTTACCAGGTTAAAGGTTATGTGGGGGAAATATGGTGTGAAACAATGAAGAGATTGATCTAACTTTAAATGCTGAGCAGACTAGCATCTCTTCCCTTTATCTTTTTCCTGAAGCTTGACGTTGCATACAGGATACCTTAACTATCACACAATATAATCATAATGTTAGAGTTATATCTGCATCACTAATTCCTGGAATCTTCCCTCTGCTTCACTTTTACCTGGAGGCACGCAGAAATGGAAACATGCTTTGAAAACTACTTTATGCTATGTAGTTTGTAATGATCACTTTCAAACTCTCCAAACACCACCAAGTATAAATTTCTCATATTTTACTTACAGTTCAGAGAAACTAACTGGTCCAAAGTCACAGAACTTCCAAAAGTTAGGCCCCTCAAGATGCAAAGGTAGTTCTAAAACTTAACAGAGATCAAAATGAGCTGAAGGACTTACCTGAAACTCAGAGCCCAAGACCACATCCCTTAGGTGTCTGGTTCTAGTTTTCAGCTAGAGACTGAGAATTTGCATTATTTTTCTTCTTTTTTATGCTTTATTTTGTATTAGTTGTAGAAGAATGTTTCATTTTGATAAGAATTTGCGTTTTTATCAAACCTCCAAAAATGACACAGTTGCCCCATATCTTTAGCACACAGTTATGACTTGAGTCAGCCTGCTCCCTCTATCAGTAAAACATCCTGAAAATGACTTAGAGTAGCTTTATTTGCTAACATAACAGTAACAGTTACATGATACTAACACGCTTCCCTTGGTTTATTTCTTTGATTAGGTGCCAGAAATGCAGAAGTATATGACACACACATGGCTTCTGACTTCATGAAGATTATGTGATTTATGGGCAAAATTACTTAACAAAATATTACCTATACACTATAATAGCTGAGCTTGCCTTAATGGCCATAGAGGATTGGAAAATGGTGTCTCAAGAGCATTTTAATGAGGAACTAACAGTGTCTGACATTTGAAAGAAGGCTTCCCTGAGTTGATCATAAGTTTGGACATGAAGATTGATCATTGTTACAGGGACAAGATGTTACATGTGATGAACAAAACTAATGCTTAGAGTTACAGGGATAGCTCATGCCAGAGAAGTCCGAATCATAGATCTGACTCTAGGCTCAATAATTTCTACATTATTCCAGACCACTAAAGAGAAAGTAAATAGAAAGAGAAAATACTAAGATACACATTTGACTCTATAAAGCCTTGGGAACCATAAAAATAACATGCACGAAACAAATCAGCAAAAATCCTGAAGTTATACTTTAGTTCTTTTATGATTACAGAATGAAAATAGCCAATATTCACTATGGGAGAGAAATACAATTTGAGTTGTGCCTCCATAGATCCTGAAAAAGCAAGAGAGGTGAATGTGTTCTGGGAGCATGAATTCTCCTCTGTATATATTTAGGTACAACCCTTCCACCAGCTATGCATCCACTTCTATGAAGCCAAATTCTCCATCTGGTCCATCAGCCTATCTCATAAGAATCTGTCAAATGCCTTGCTGAAATGTAGATAAATGTCAGGATGGTTTTCACATTCTCCTTCTCTGAATCTGCTCCACTGTACTTCCAGTGCTATGGGAACCCCATGGAGAATATAAAAAGTCAGCCATTAAGGTCAAGCAAGAGCACAAACAAAGATGCGTTCTTCCAAGGCTGAGTGCTTGTCAGAAGTGTTGCTGAAATGCTGCCTTGTCACAACCAGCCAGGTGTAGTCACAGGAGACATACGGATCTCAATGCAGTGGCATGCTGGATTCGCATGCGAGCTCTCTCTACCAGCCCTGTCATTCATTCATAGGATTCAGACTTCTCAACACAGATTTGGGCTGAGGAATCAATCAGCCCATCACACTGTCTGTGAATACTCAGGCATTGGAAGTATCTGTGGCTACAGGGCAGAAAAATTGAGTCCTTCCCATTTTAGGGACTCAGTCTAGCAAAAGAAGCAGGCACAAAGTAGACATTGATCTGAAAACTGCTAAATTAGACACTAATGAGAAAGTCTTTAACATCTGTGTAGGAATCAGAAATGTTGCTCCTGTGGAGGATAATGCTGGATGAGGAGTTAGTCAAGAAGTATGAGTCTAAAAGGGGGTAGAGAGGAGAAAGTGGGATATGAGGCCATTTCAAGTAGAGTAAACAGTATTCTAGGAGCTGGGAAGGTGGCTCAGTGGTAGAGTGCTTGTCTTGCATGCATGAGGCCCTGGGTTCGATTCCTCAGCACCACATAAGCAGAAAAAGCCGGAAGAGGTATTGTGGCTCAAGTTGTAGAGCGCTAGCCTTGAGGTGAAGAGCTAAGGGACAGCGCCCAAGCCCAGAGTTCAAGCCCCACGACTGACAAAAAAAAAAAAGTATACTAAAGCTACCAGCACAACTATGTTTATCACAATATTATTCACCATAGCTGAGATATGGAACCAACCCAGATGCCTCTCAGTAAATGAATGAATCAAGAAAATATGGTGTGTGTGTGTGTGTGTGTGTGTGTGTGTGTGTGTGTGTGTGTGTGTGTGTGTGTGTGTGTGTGTGTGTGTGTGTGTGTGTGTATGCCTTCATCAGAAAGAATGACACTACCCCCATTTATTAGGAAATAGAAAGACTTGGAAAAATCATATTAAGTGAAGTAATCCAAACCCAAAGAAATATAGGTCCCATGGTTTCCCTTACTTACAATAATTAGCATGCATCTAGGATAATCTTATCAGATGAGCAGAAAAGCTCAAAAGCTATGTACATATAACCATATAAGATGATGCTAAATGAAATGAAACCCAAGATATGGACACAAGAAGTTTTCCTTTGTTTTTGTTATTTTTAATATACTATGTGATTTTCTTTTGTTTCTTTTGTATGTTCTTCCCCCTATGGTATATCCCCTGTTGTCACTGTATTTGATTTTGGTACCTTGCATCTTGTATACACATTCCTCTAATTTGTGGAGGGGAAGGGGAATAACAAAATGCTGAAATAAGGACACAGAATGACCCATTGCAACAATGATACTCACAAGACACTATATTGGAAATGAACTGTACAACTTGCAGGGGGCAGGAGGGGAGAGGAGTGGGGGAAGAGGGGGCAAGAAGTGATAGTAGGAGAAAAATAAAGGAGGAGGTACCAATGGAACTGTAACCCTTCTGTACAACATCTTTACTGGGTGCCAGTGGGTCATGCCTGTAATCCTAGCTACTCAGGAGGCTGAGATCTGAGATCGTGGTTCAAAGCCAGCCCAGGCAGGAAGTCCCTGAGACTCTTATCTCCAATAAACAACTAGAAAACCGGAAGCAGTGCTGTGGCTCAAGTGGTGGAGTGCTTGCCTTCAGCTAATGAGCTCAGGGACAGTGCCCAGACCCAGAGTTCAAGCCCCACAACCAACAACAACAACAAAAAAGTATAGGAATCTTCCAACCTTTGGCCATATTAAGGAATTACATATATTAAAAAAACTCATATGGCTGGAATCTGTGGGAGATAAGATGGGGAAGCTATCAGGAGATGTGCCTAGACTTTGGAAAAGCTGCATCATATATGTTGTGTCACATATATGTGTGGACTTTATTCTGAAAAATGATAGGAAAGTATTGGAGGGTCTGTTAAAACAGAAACTATTACAAGAACATATTAACTATAAAAATTAGGCTCCCATGTTTAAGATAATCTATTAAATTCCTATATGTTTGATCAATAATTCATCAAACTGGTATGTAATAACAAAAGAACTTAACAAAGTAACAGTAGAATTTGACTAAACTACTACCTATTAGCTAGGTGACTTTGGATGATTAACTTATTTCTGTAGAAGGCTCTTTGTATATAAAATGGGGGACAATAATTTGTATCTCATATATGCCTGAGATTGAATACAAATTAAGATTTTGCTTCTTACTATGTGCTATTATTTTTTTCCGGTCCTGAGGCTTGAACTCAAGGCTTGGGCACTGTCCCTGAACTAACTTTTGCTCAAGCCTAGCACTCTACCACTTGAGCCACAGCACCACTTGCTGCCTTTTCAGTTTATGTGGAACCGAGGAATCAAACCCAGGGCTTTATGCATACTAGGCAAGCACTCTACCACTAAGCCACATTCCCATACCAACTATGTACTATTTGTAACGATAACATCAACAATAATAATAATGGCTACATTGATTGAGTGATTTTTTTTCTGTGTAACATTCACCCTATAAATATTCAAATTCTTATAGTATAGCTAAGGAATAGGTATTGTAATTCCTATTTTATAAATAAAACTTACAGATACAAAATTATTTGTCCCATACAATAGATCAAGTATTTAGTGGACCTGGAATGAAAAACAAGTCACATGTTTGTTCTACCTTGCTGTTTCTTGGCTTAAATAAAAGATATATAATCATCTTCCTGAAATAATTTGAGCCAAAGTTATCTCTGAAACCATGGTGTAATTAGACAATAGGAATGTGTGCCAAGAGGCCTAAAACAGACCTTAACCCTTCCTCTTTTACTTGCTGATGTATGTACCAGTAAAAGGGTAGAGATTCTTTATATAGGAGTCTTCTCAGACCTTACCCTGTCCTCTGTGCCTTCCTAGCAGATGTTCAGTGAGCCATATTTGTCTCTCTTCTACTTTACTTCTTATAGCAAATACATAGGAGCAGAGCTGGCACTCAGAGCCATGCCATATTTTAATTTTAATATTAATGTCCAGGAAAATATGAAAATGTCTGTGTTGTCTAGAATATGGATCAGGAAAGAAAGTCTCATGGAACTCTTGTAACTGAAACTCATGACTATAGGTCTTTAAGTCTGAGGATCATAAGAACTTGGCTACCAATTTGAATGCGTATTTAATTATCATTTGGTGATCATTTCTGCTACCAAGCCTTTGCAAAGGAAGTCAAAAAGTAAGAAGTAGGACTCAGACATGAATACTCCATTCTAACCCCTATGAAATAAGGTCAAAGAGCTTGACCAGAAAGTCCTAACTTCTGCTTCCTGGATGGTGTTTATTTTTCAGGGGATAGTATGGCTCAGTGTTGATGGGGACAGTAGAGAGATTGGGCAAGGACACTGGTTTACAATCAGACAGAAGTAGCTTTGAGTTCTTGTTCTTTTTACCAAAATAAATAAATAAATAAAGCTTTATTATCTAAGGCTGGATATTTATCTTTTAATTCAGTTCCCTCATTTTACAAGAAATAATACTAAATAAATTAATACAGGCTTTTCAGAGTTATCACAAAAATTAAATGAAGTAGGAGAGGTTAAATGCGACAATAGGCCCTTGTATTCAGTAGCTATCCAATAAATGGTGACATACTGTCCTAATTACTGAATGTTTCCCCATCTCCTCTGACCACATTGAATGGATTTAACCAAAAAGTATTTAAGTTGCTCTGAAAAAAAATCACTACACTGTTTGAAAGTATTATTTACAAAAGAAAAATATAGCATATTATCCATTGTTTTCCTTTTGAATTATTTATGAAGTGTTTGGTAATAAGAATTTACATCAGTCAGAATAAAAGCTATGAGATGATGTTTGCTATGTTATGCTTAAAAAGTTGAGTAGCTTTAGAAAACATTATTTCATAAATTGTATTCTCGCTTAATGATTTAATCACTAAGGATACATTTTAACAATCGCTCTAAATAAGCTCTTCAAAGAAAAATATACTGCTTCTCACCACCCACCCAACAATCTGTAGCTTCCGTTTTTGGAATTAAATGGTCATTTAGGAAAACAAGTAACAATTCAATTTCAGGCAAGCTCTAAAGAAGACAGAAAGAAAAGAAAAAGCCTCATGTAACAAAGGCAGAAATAAAATATGGAGAGGATATTCCTTCTGAGATGTCTATAATGTCCTCCAGATAAAAGATTACCTACTCATAGAATCACCAGCAGATTAATTTCAGATTGAGGAAGTATCATGGAATTGTTTCTATTGTAATGCCATCACTTCATGGCATAGAAGATAATTCAGGCTAAGGTATATTAAATAACTTACTTATGGCTAAATAATTAAAGTTTATGAAGAGAAACATCTAAACAAAGCCTCATCTGCATTCTTTGTTATATACTTCAGCTTTGATCAAGCCCACTAGGTAGCAAGAATTCAGCATTGTTTCTATTCTAACTGGTGATAGGAAATCTAGACAGGAACAACCCTATCACTCAATTCATAGTCTCCAATATCCTTGAAGGAGTTTTGTGGGGTTTTTTGCTTGTTTGTTTTTTGCAGATCCTGAGCTCTTTGTTGATGGGGATCATGACAGAAATTATTGATCAACTAGAGAAGAGCCATCTGACCTTTATCAACAAAGCTTCGGTATGGTTCAGAGAGTGAAAGGCAGGATCTCCGTAGTAACTGAATAGACATCGAAGCTAGCAAAGTCAGTTTTCACTTCCTCTTTCTTTCAGGGCTACTTCCAAGGATTAAGGGAGGATATTTGGGATTTGCAAAATCTGGATCTGTCTTATCTACAGGGATGATGGGACACCATGCATTAAGTATAAATGAAAAAAAGTAACATGAGTTATCCTTTATAAAACCATACAAACTGGTCACCATTATATGTTTGAAAACCTTGGAAGTTCCCATTGCCTAATTCCTTGTAAAAGAAGGATATTACTGTTCTTTATAAATGTGATCCATTCATCATTTGATGAATGTCTGTGTATTTTCTTGTTTTGGGTAGTTAGAATATAGCTGTTACAAATAAGTATATGTAGAGGACATTTTAAAATCTCTCTTGGGTTAATGTTTTAGGATAGAATCAATGGGTGGTTCTAGGGTAAGATTATATCAAAGTGTATAAGCAACTATTAAATCATTATCTAAAAACTGTGGACAATTTATATCTTGACAACAATATCTAAAGGCTTCCCTTGCTCCGCATCTTTTTTTTTTTCAGTATTGTCAGTCTTTTTAATTTTGGTCATTTGCTTTGTGATAGCAATGCTAATCTTGATGGGGTTAACTGGTGTTTCCCTCATAACTAATGATGCTAAGGACTTGTTTCTGTATTTGTTTATGAAGTTTCTAAATATTCAAGTTCTATCCTTTTTAGAAACATGAGATGTTTATATGTTTTTTATTACAAATCTTGGATCAGATAAACCTTCTCTACATTTCATCAATCAAAGTAGGTTCACTTTTCCTATTTTTTTTTCTTTTCTTTTCTTTTTGGCCTATAGCAATTTGAATTTATTGAGGGTTAAACCAACCCTGTATTATACTACTTCATGATGATGTGCTCTACCTTGATATACTTGTGAGTTATAGTTCCTCATATTTTGTTAAAGACTTGTATTTATATCTTTCAAGTTATATATTACAATTATTGTTGTAATGTCTCTGATTTTAGTACTTATATAATATTGATCTCAAAGAATGTGATAGTATTTATTCCCTTGTCTGTTTTCCTAAAGACTTTATTCAATATAATTTATATTATTTCTCTCTAGATTTTTAATATAATTTACCACCAAACTAGTCTAGGGACATAGTTTTATTTGTTGTTGCATATTTAATTAAAATCTTAATGTCCTACTATATTGGTTATTTATTTCTTATTCATTTATTTCTTACTCATTTATTTCTTACTCATTGCTAAGTTGAGTTTTTCATGGAATTTGTCCATCCCATCTGTTTTTGAACCTATGAATATGAAAGTTATTATTCTTGTAATACCTTTAAACTATGTAGCTGTCATTCTTTTCTCTTTTTTAAAAAATAAACATGGCTAGAAAATCATTGATTTTATTGATTTCAAATACAAGCTTTGGGTTTCATTGATTTTTCTCTATTGATTTTGTTTTGTTTTGTTTTGTTTTTACTTATTTCTGTTTTGATACATATTAGTTCCTTGCATTGCCTTGTTACAGTTTGATACACTTTTCTATTAGAAGTTTCCTAAGGTAGGGTCTGAGATCATTGACTGAGAACATCTTCTATTATAGATGATATTGTCATAAAATAAGCTCTGACTTCTATTTTATTGGCAGCCCCATGTTTTGATATGTTGTGCTTATATTTTCATGCAGATCAAGATCTATAATTATAGCATGAGCCACTAGAACCCAGCTTTTTTCCTAATAATTACTGGCAGAGGGTATTGAAATGTTCATATATTTCTCTAGATTTGTCTATAGTTTTGCTCCATGTAATTTAGAGTAGAGGACAAAAATCTTAGTTAGGCCCGTTATTTCTCCAAATGAACTGATACCTTTTTAAATGTTAAATAATGATCTTCATTATCCCTGATATATACGTTGCTTTCAAATAAATTTTTAATATTAATGAAGTCACAGAGCATTGTTTTTATTAGTATTGATGTATATATATTTGTTTACCATCTTTCAGTGTACTCTGTGCTTTTGTTTTTTGTTTTAGTACTGAAGTTTAAATCAGGGCCTGTACAGTTTCTTTTAGCTTTTTGCTCAAGGTTGGTGTGCTACCTCATGAGCCACAGCTCTACTTCCTAAAATGAGTATTTTTCCCGGCACTGGTGGCTTATGCCTATAATCCTAGCTACTCAGGAGGCAGAGATCTGAGAGTTCTGGTTTCCAATTACCCATCAAAAAGCCAGAAATAGAGTTATGGCTCTACTTATTTATTTATTTATTTATTTGTTGGTCATGGGACTTGAACTCTGGGCTTGGGCGCTGTCCCTGTGCTCTTCAGCTCAAAACAAGTGCCTGGGCCACTGCACTAGTTCCGGTTTTCTAGTGGTTTATTGGTGATAAGAGTCTCATGGACGGGGGCTGGGAAGGTGGCTCAGTGGTAGAGCGCTTGCCTTGCATGCCTGAGGCCCTGGGTTCTATTCCTCAGCACCACATAAGCAAAGAAAAAAAAAAGCCGGAAGTGGCGCTGTGGCTCAAGTGGTAGAGTGCTAGCCTTGAGCTGAAGAGCGTAGGGACAGCGCCCAGGCCCAGAGTTCAGGCCCCACAACCGGACCCAAAAAAAAATAAAAAAAGAGTCTCATGGACTTTCCTGCCTGGGTTGGCTTTGAATGGTGATCCTCAAATCTCACCCTCCTGAGTAGCTAGTATTACAGGCATGAGCTACCAGCGCCAGGCTAAACTATAGTGTTTTACTTGGCTTATCCAGAATTAAAATCGCTACCTTTTCATTGAGAAAATATACCATTTATATATGTTGATAATATTGATATAGTTCTGAATTTCTTTTAAATTAACCTTACCAATTTCTAAAAGAAGTTTTTCTCACGAGGACAAGACCCAGCTTGTGCAATGGGTAGATACCCAAATAACAAAACTTTATATTCAAGTCAGCTGTTGCAAAAGCATAAAAATCACCTCTGAGACAGTATTCCCAATTTTTAGTGCTCTTGAAGTGTATGTAAGAATCTGAGAATAAAATTATAGGCTGACAATAAAAGTAATCAGAATTAAAATCATACTTAAGCAAACTATCAGATAGTATCATCTATCCACAGATTCATATTCTGAGATGACAATAAATTTCATCCGTAGACTGCAAAGCATAAGATTTGTTGGGTTTTTTTCTCTCTCTCTTAATTTTCCTCTACAAGTTTAGTTAGTATCAATTAGTTTTACAAGAGTGTTTCATCATGGCCTGCCCATATATGCATACAAAGTAGCTTGATCAGACCCAATTTGCACATCACTCTCCCTCATCTGCCTCCATCTTCCCAAATTATTTTTAAGAAGCATTTTGAAATGGAAACAAGTGGTTTTTAATTTGTTGCTTTTTTTGTTTTCTTTTCTTTTTATCTTGTTTGTCTATCTGCCTTTGGGAGGGTAAGGTGAGGACCAAATTGGAGGAACAAAGGGTGAACAAATGCAAAGTCTTACTCACTACATTGGAAATTAACTATACAAATTGGAAAAACTAGGAGAGAGTAAGGGAAGGGGTGACATTGTCTAAAAAGAAGTGTGCTGCTTAACTCACTTATGGAACTGTAACTCCTCTATACTTCACCTTTATAATAATATAAAAGTTAAACTGAAATAAAAATAATAAAAAGCATCTTTGCTCCATTTTCATCTGTAAGCACAATTATTTTGGCCACCTTCACTCTGCCTCCTTCATCTTCTCTGTTCCCCCTTCGCCCTCTTCCTTCTTGCTAGTAACCACACTCCAGGCAGGAGCTGTTTAACATTCACATCATTAATTTTTAAGTGTATGCTAATTGTTCAAATGATTTTCACCTTGGTATTTTACACATGCATATGTAGTATTTTAGTCAGATTGACCTCTCATATTTACTGTCACTTCCCTCATCTCCACATCCCTCTATTATTCAACATTTTCAGTGAGTTTTGTTTTTCTATCTTCAGTTACAGATGAAACATATTTTAATATACACCACTTTCTAAGAATTTTGTGACTCCTTGTTTCTCCTAATCTGAAACAGTCCCACAATTTTAAACATGTTATATACACACACAATGTATGCATGGATTTACATGTATGTTTATTTTTTGGTCAAATAGCCACATATGAGAAAATACGTGACCTTTGTCCTTCTTAACTTGGCTTACTTTGCTTAACATGATCTCCAGTTCCATCCATTTCCTACAAAGAACATAAATTTATTCTTTTTTATAGTTGACTAGTATGTCATTGTATATGCCACAATTTCCTTACCTATTTATCAGTTGTAGGAAATATGATCTGTTTTCATAGTAGTGAATATGTGTGTGCCAAAGCTTCTATTGTATCCTGACTTACATGCTTTCATGTATTTGTCCAAGAGTGACATCCATGGATCATATGGTAATTTTGTTTTAGTTTTTTGAGGAAACTATATTCTGATTTCCATATTGGTTGCACTAGATTACATTTCTTCCAGCGTATAAGGACTTTGTTTTCTTTCCTGCATCCTCACTAACATTTGTTGTTTGTGTTTTTGATGATGGTCTTTCTTACAGGGGTGAGATGAACTCTCAGTGTTGCGTTGATTTGCACCGTTTTTATAATCAGGAATGTTAAGGATTTTTTCATGTATTTGTTAAACATTTGTACTTTTTAAAGAATTTTCTGTTTACTTCACTTTTTTAGTCGAATTGTTGAGAGTAGTTTCTTATTTTAATTCCCTGTATATGCTAGTTATTAATCCTTTGTTGGGTGTACAGCTAGCAAAGATTTTCTCTCATTCTATAGGCTAGACTTTCTGTCTAGGGACTGTTACCTTTGCTGTGCAAAAGCTTTTTAAGTTTGGTAAAATCTTAGTGGTCATTTCTTGCTCTTACTTGCTGAGCTATTGAATTTCTATTAAGGAAGTTACTGTCTATACCAATATATTCCAGTTCACTAATTTTCCCATAGTAGGTTCAAGGTTTCAAGTCTCACATTAATATCTCTAGTTTGCTTTGAATTGATTTTAGTATAGTGTGAGATCCAGAACATTTTCAACTTTCTACGTACAGATGTTCAATTCATGGATAACCCATAAATTTGTTGAAGATTCTTTCTTTCTATGCTATAGATTTGGGGATACTCTCAAAAACCAAATGGCTGTAGCAGTGTGGATTTATTTCTTGCTCTTTCATTATTTTCCATTGGTCTTCCTATCTGTTTCTGTGCGGGCACCAATCTGTTTTAGTTACTATATCTCTGTAACATAACTTGAACTCTGATATTGTGATATGCCATGTAATGCTTTCCTTTGCTCAAGATTGCTTTGGATAAATTGGAGTTGTTTGTTCTTGCATATGAATTTAGAACTTGTTTTCCTACTTCTGTGAAAAACAAACAACAAGATTGAAATTTTGATGAGAATTATATTGAATTTGTAGATTTACTTCCATGGTTATAACCACTTTCATTAGTATTTCTTCTTCTACTTTATGAGTACAGGAAATCTTTCCATCTTCTGTTATCTTCTTCAATTCCCTTCCTTGTGTTTTCACTTCAGTTTATACCTGCTCAACTTATGCTTTAACTTATACCCACTTTTACTGCATTTGGGGATCAAGTTTCCAACATGTAAACTTTGGAAGAAACATTCAAAATCATGGCAAGGTCTTCTGTCAGATGGTAACGAATACCTTCAAAACCTGGCGTCGGTGGCTCATGCCTGCAATCCTATCTACTCAGGAAACTGAGATCTGAGGATCAGGGTTCAAAGCCAGCCCAGGCAAGAAAGTCTGTGAGACTCTTATCTCCAACTAACTACCAGCAAGTGGTAGAGTACTAGCCTTGAGCTGAAGAGCTGAGGAACAGCACACAGGCCCAGAGTTCAAGCCCCACAATTGACAAAAAAAAAAAACAAAAAGAAGAAAAGAATACCTTCAAAACACTAAGTACTTTCCCTAAGGGATTATGAAGTTTGAAGCTAAAATCAGGTCTTTTCTCAGGAGGTAGAGTCTTGCAAGTTATTTGATAACTGCACAGCACCACATGTGGATAGATAAATAAAAATTCCAAAGTATCAAGAAATGCTTATGCACCATGATAGCATATAAAAAGGAGAATTGGTTACATTTTTCCAGTGAGTTGTTTTCATATAAGCAAATATAGAAATTTTGACCACTAATAGTTACAAACACATAGCTTAAAATTATAACTGATACATTATCATCCAGGGAATATCCTTGCAGAAAAACTGAGCATTGTTTTCCTGAGGTTGGTAGGAAAGGTGGGGATCCAAATACCACACTGATTCAAAGAGAGAGAGAGAGATGGAAGAAGAGGGAGAGAATGTATAAGGGTTGACTGACTGGCTCTTATCCCAAAGCTGTCATCCTTTGGCAAAGTTATGAAGATATCTTTTCACTGCAATATTGCAGCAGAAAAGTTAGAGTTCTCTGTGAATCACCGTGGTGACAATGATATAATGAAACACTGAAGTAGCAGCTTGCCGAAAAACACATTCAACTAATAAAGAAGGCGGAAGACTATATCTCTCTCACTCTGATATTAAGTGCATAAAATATGCACAGAATGGAAAAGCAATTAGCTTCTCTTAATAAACAAAACTTCTTTGAGAAGTTGTGGTAAGAAAATGTGTAGAGTCAAATGAAACAGCATCAGTTGAAAACAAAATCATTATGTTAATTCCAGCCCTGAACATTTCATGAAGTCACGGGTCACTGAGTACTCACAGTATTGTATACTATGTACACCCACACTCAAAGCACTCTATAATCCTTGTGCTGGTTCTCTACAAATATACCAAGAAGTTACCAAACACAGACGCACCACCAAGGGTTAGGAAAGGGACACTTCAGAACCAGCAATCATTGTGACTCTGATGACAACTTTTTAATCACTGTAGAATTGAGAAGGAACTTTGCCAGACAAGGTGCTACTCAATTCTCCTCAAGCCTGGCTTCATGGCTTTCAACAACCTTACATTTCAAATCTCCTACACTACCAGTGAATCTGCAAATACACTATAGACAAACTCTCAGTCTGCTTTGCTTACAGCTATCCTATTATCTCCCCAAGGAACCCTGCTCCTTTGAAGCATCTTTCAGGCTGTAGCTCATCCCATTAGATCCCAAAGATGTCCTGCCTGCCTGCCCGGGCACTCCCAGCATTGAATTCTCGTGAGCTCCACAGACATTTATATTAAGTTCTCATAAAAACGTGGTCTGCAATTGATTGCTTTTGTAGCAAATGTTTCCTTTTTAAAGTGATTCTTATTTCATGTATTTGTATTTATTGTATGCCTAAATCTTTCCACAAACATCTTGAAAATGTTTATAATAAAAGATACTGAAATTAAATGTTTAAAGGAGAACAGAAAACTAGGAACAAGGAAAAGAATATAAAAATGTCAAACATAAAGAACAACAAAGTTGTCCCACAGAGCTTTCAATTTTTTTTGAGCTTCTTGGAATCTACTGTTTAAAAAAAAACACTCACCAGAAAGAAAGAAATTGTTTCTCCTCAGGGAAGTAAAGTTATTTATTCCCATGGGATTCTAAAATAAAATTTTTTGTAAAAGATTAAATTCAGAAGACTCTAATCCATTTAAAAAACAACATTCTCAATGTGGTAGACCACAATGGCCCAAATACTTTGCAAATGATTACTTCTTATTTCTAGCTTTTGTATAAATTGGTTTTATAATATATTAAAATGTAACTTTCTGTTGGTACATCCTCAACAGTCTGAATGAAGATGAGCTAAGCAAATATCTTTCTCGTGATTTCATTTGCTACATTGATAGAACATCCATGCAGCCTATATTTAAATGAAGTCTTCCTGTCTTTCAGATGGTCTCCTCATACTGAAATCAGATCCCACTAGACTAACAATGCCCACAGTACATGAGTGCTTCCTGAAGCATGGAAAGAGAAAGTCAAAAAATAATTTGGAATGTATTACTTCAAACAAAACCAAATAGGTTCTTCATCTACAGGAAATTTCAGAGAATTAAATTTAGTAATATTCACCCTAAGTCATCAAGCAGAAGTTACAGTTTGTAGTAGTTGCCACAATTGCATGATACACAAATGACATACATATATGTGACCCCAGAATAATCTTTACCTTTTCCTTGTGCATTCTCTCAATATCTTTGTGTGACAGAGTCTGGAAAACCTTGAATGGAATTCTACACACAGCAAGAGTGGAATCGAGTTGGTCTGCATCCACCTGAGTAACTAACATAACAGCCCATTCTCAAAATTAAATTTCCAAACACAAGAAGTGAAGGTTAGGCATAAAGCTATGATCATATGTCATACTTCAAGTTTACTATGTAAAGCAGGTCAGACCAGTATATGGTCCAACTGATACGGCTCCTACATTATACCAGGTAGCGGCTCTAAGTGACTTGCATAAATCTTACCAATAATTCTGACACATATCCCAGTATCTCCATTCTACAGACAAAGAAACAGACATACAGAAGTAAAGTACCTTGCTTATGGTCATATAGTTATGATCTAGGAAGCTCAGAGTTTAACTTAGACAATCTGATTGCAGTGTTTATTTTTTGTGTATGTGCCAGTATGGGGGCTTGAACTTATGGCTTGGGTGCTGTCTCTGAACTTGTTTTTTTCTTTTTGATATTTAATTGGTGATAAGAATCTCATGGACTTCCTTTCTGGGGCTAAATTCGAACAATGATCCTCAGATAGATCTTAGCTTCCTGAGTAGCTAGGATTACAGGCACATACCACCAGTGCCCAGCTGCTTTTAATTACTGTATTAGAACATTAAAAAAAAAAAAAACTAAATGCAAGTTGGTTTTAAAGGCTAGAGTTACACAAACAGGGGTTGCAAAGGATCAACAAGCTAATGATGTTTGCCTATGGTTTACATCGTCAGACTTGAAACCGAATGGGTGGCATTAGCATAATATGGGGTGTAAATTCACTAATGGCAGCAGATACCAGATTAGAATCTTCTCTTGACATTCAGTAGCTGAGAAGCTGCTGTGTGCCTCAGTTTACTTTATACAAGGAGATAATAAAGTAACATATCATGGAGAGCTGTCCTAAGGTTAGCAAAAATGTGTGTCAGAAAAAAAAGCGGGCTCACTGGAGCATGGCTGCCATCAGTAAACCTTGTAAGGGATATATTGGTGGCTGCATTTCACAGATGAGAGAAGTATAGACTCAATATAGCAAATACCTTGTATAGGACCACATAACTGCTGAGCAACAGAGAATGGAACATACCCTCTTCAAATCTAGTCCTCAGCTTTCTGTGGAATAGAAATTAGTAATGCTAAGTTTTGCAGCCATGTGCTGCAATGATATGAAAGATGGACCACATCGGATTTGGAAAACTAAATATGACTTAGAGGCATATACAATTTCTCAGAGAGAGAGAGAGAGAGAGAGAGAGAGAGAGAGAGAGAGAGAGAGAGCTGAAGGAGGTGCATGGATAATAGAAAAATCTAGAGCTTCCATTGGGGCTGATGAAAAATTCAAACACACATACTCAGAAGGCCTTGTGAGGGCTAAGAGGAAATTCAGAAATGAACACTGGTGTTCAGATTTGGGAGATATCCTTTATGTAAAATCACTAGAGTCCATTTTCAGTAATTTACAATGTTAAGTGCAATGTAAACAATATATTGGGAGAAACAAAATTCTTTGCAAAAATCCATCACTCCATTTTTAGCAACAGCATGACAATAGTGTTGGAAAGAGTCATGGACTTTTCCACTTTAGCCAGGATTTCAGATCAATAGCTGATAGATTTTTTTTTACCCCTACAATCTCTCTATGCAAGTATCCCAGAAAGTGTTAATTTAGAAATAAATGCTTTTTAATTCAGTCTGAAAGCAACCACTTCCCTGTAGCCATACATTTCTAAACGGTCTTCCTGCTGTCTAGCTTCAGTGAGCTAACCACATACTAGAATGCTGAAATGTTACTGAAGCATGCAATTCTTTAGGCTGGAACTATTTAAGTGGAAAATGCATGGTGTTTTGAAAAGGCACTAGTGTGCCTGATAGTTCCTAAAGAACTCACCTGTGGTGCTCTTCTATACATTTACAGAGCCACATTCACAGATAAAGAGAGAATGGGATTGATAAGAAAACAGAGAGCTGAACTCAAATATATTGGAACTAGCAAATGTCTTTGGGTTTCCTTTCTTTAATTTTTAATTTTTTTCTTTCCTTTTCATTATTTATTTTTTCTTTTTTGGATATTTTTATTGTAAAAATACTGTGCAGAGGGTTACAGTTACATGAGCAAGGTAATAAGTACATTTCTTATTGAGTGGGTTTCCTTTTCAGAGTGGTAAAGTAGGTGAAATGCCTGGATTCAAAAATGCATAGATCATTTTTGAGAGATTTCATTATAATAATGGAAGACTTACAGATCCTAAGCAACTGAGCCACATCTGTCCTCTCGATAATGTTTCTCATGAAATAACCTAAGCTTCAGTGGTCTATCCATAAAGTAGGGTGACGGGAGGTTGGAGTCTGGCCCTCCAGTTCTGCTGTCAGGTGTCTGACAAAAAAAAGAAACTACAAAATTAGCTGGCATCTGGAGAAACACATAAAATTAATTCTAGAAAGAACATTATAATGAATTTTTTTGACTCTTTTTTTAAGATAAATCTAATTATTTTTAGCACAGTTCCTTGAAACCATGTTTCTAGATGTATTACTCATCAGAAGGAAACATGCTAGTAAACATTTAATTAATTTCATTATGCTAAATGCATATATATCCCTTTGCTTATTTTTTCAGAAATGAACTGTAGGGATAAATCCTTTATTCAACATTCCATCTGTGAATTCAAAAAAGGTATTTTAAAGAAAGCCACATTTATCAAATAGTAGGACAATTCAGTCAATACCTTCAGTAGAAATGTCAATAACATTATCAGTCTTATAAAACAGCTCTTTCAGAATAGAATACCGCTTTTGAATTTCTGTGTGATGGTTGAGACAGCTCCAACTCTCAGGAAACTCTGTGATTTAAAGCAAAACTAGTCATAATATTCAATGTACATATGTGACAATGGAACCAGATTATATTGAGGGGGTAGATGAGATTAGGAGAGATGAAAGAGAATGATGGACAGAATGACATCGGTCATAATACACTGTACTCACAAACTGACATTTTGAATTTTGTATACTTGTGTACAGCTACTTAAAGATAATAATAATAATAAATAATGACAAGAATGTAAAACAGGCTTTTTTAGGGGGTGGAAGGAAGATGCCATTCTGAGGGGGAGAGGAGAAGAGGAAAGGTAAAGGGGTATTGAACATAGTCAAAGGACTTTATATGCATATCTGAAAACAGAACGATGTAATCTATTGTTGGAAGGAAGGCATGAGGGGAAGCAACAGGAGTTGAATTTTATGGAGGTACATGGTATAAATATGTGGCAATATCACTGTAGAACCCTTTTGTGCCAGTAAAACTGGGAACAAGTGATGAAGAGTAAGAATATTCATTCCTGATATCTCATCAATGGCATGTCTCAAGCAAAATTTGTCAACCATTTCCCTTTTCTTTTTATTTCTCTTTTCTTTTCTATTCTATTGTTTAAAATGGGAAGAGAAGACAGGCCAGTACTAAGTTGTAGCCAACATCAAATGAAGAGTATCTTTTCAGGCATGAGTTAACATATCTAAAATGCAATTTCCAAATGTCCACTTTCTTCATTCACACTTTCAAAAAGGACATTCTCCCTTCCACAGGTATCTCAAAACCCTAAGCAGCAATTTGCTCTTTTTTTTTTTGTTTTTTGTTTTTGTTTTTGTTTTTTTTTTTTTTGGGGGGGGAGCCAGTCCTTGGGCTTGAACTCAGGGCCTGGGCACTATCCCTGAGCTTCTTTTGTTCAAGGCTAGCACTCCACCACTTGAGCCACAGCATCACTTCTGGCTTTTTCTGTTTGTGTTTATTTTTCTGTGTATGTGGTACTGAGGAATAGAACCCAGGGCTTCATGCATGCCAGGCAAGCACTCTACCACTGAGCCACATTCCCAGCAATTTACTTTTTTAAAAGAAAGTAAGTGGTTCCCAAAAGCTCTTTTGTACATACAGTCTGGCTACGGATAGTAGAGTTAAGAATGCAGAGTTTAGGGCTGGAAAGGTGGCTCAGTGGTAAAGTGCTTGCCTCGCATGCATGAGGCCTTGGGTTTAATTTCTCAGCACCACATAAGCAGAAAAAGTGAGAAGTGGTGCTGTGGTGTAGCCTTGAGCTGAAGATCTGAGGGACAGCGCCCAGGCCCAGAGTTCAGGCCCCATGACCCACCAGGAAAAAAAAAAAAGGAATACAGAGTTTAACTCAGGCTTCTAAATTTACTTTGCCACTTGGTAATATATGAGGTGACTGGCTCCCCCCCTTCTCTCTCTCTCTCTCTCTCTCTCTCTCTCTCTCTCTCTCTCTCTCTCTCTCTCTCTCTCTCTCTCTCTCTCTGTATATATAGATATATAGATATATAGATATATACATGTATCACCTTTATAATAACAATATATTTTTTAAAAGAGGGGTCTAATATCACATTTTAAGCTTAATGGTAGATAATAGTAAAAATTCCATTGACATAAAGTCAAAATAAATGAAATGATCTATGTACTTGGCACAGGTATGTGTCTAGTACATAAGAATTCAGTATGAAGCTGGGCGCTGGTGGCTCACGCCTGTAATCCTAGCTACTCAGGAGGCTGAGATCTGAGGATCGCGGTTCAAAGCCAGCCCGGGCAGGAAAGACTGTGAGACTCCTATCTCCAATAAACCACCAGAAAACCGGAAGTGGCACTGTAGCTCAAATGGTAGAGCGCTCACCTTGAGCTAAAGAGCTGAGGGACAGCGCCCAGGCCCAGAGTTCAAGCCCCACGACTGACAAAAAAAAAAAAAAAGGAATTCAGTATGATGCCAGTACTGTTGGCAATAGTGATTAAGGTTAAAATGGTCAGTTAATTTCTTGTACCCTGTCTATAAAACCTACAGGTGGAAATAATGTTTTCTTCATCCTTGTGAATCTTATAACCAAATCCCCTTTATGGATAAGTCATCAAAGCTCAGAGACTGTAAAAATTTTAATTTGAAAATTTACAAATTTATGCAATTTTTAAATTACAAATTTTCATGTCAGAGTTAACACCCAAACCTCTTGTTTTAACTCTATACACCCCAGTCAATACTCCACAATTCTTGGTTTCAAAGTAGATGTAAATAAAAGTGAATTTGAGGTGGGCAAATGGATTACATTGAAAACTCCCATGACCAGACCTTTTCAAATCCATGTTTCACTTTCAGCTATTCTGCTGATCATGACACAGGTGATTTTTATCTATAAGCAGGACAACAGATTTTTTTTCAGGTTGAGGAATATGGATTTTCCTTTCCTTCTCTGTTGGAAATGCTAGTTTTGTATCTCTTAAGCAAAGTCAAGTATCTGTCTTAATTGCTTATTAATGTATCTGTTCTGTGGATTCTCCTTTAAACCATTGGAGCATTCTGTTCCTATCATCCCCAGTTAATAAGTTAACTGAAATCATTGACATGTGTTTATTTTATATTTGTGGCAGAAGGAAAGTCATGATTTTAGCAACTATTTGTTTTAATTCTCTTGTCACACCAGGGATATTTCATATGGCTCTCCTGCCCTCTGAAGAACAGAATAAAGCCTCCTGAGGAGTTTCCAGCCTGTAATTTTGGTGGCAGGAAGACGATATCCTACATTAAATATTGAGCCTGATAATGTGCACGTTGTTAACTGTTAGGCACTTTAAGAAACTATATTAACTGTTAGGGGCCCTCAGAGCTATGGAACAAATTTAGGCTTTTGTTGCTGAGAGGCAGCAACTAGGAAATTACATCCCCAGTGGTCCTTCCCCTTCCTTCTCTCTTTCTTCCAATTACAATAACATTTGCTGCTTGCTGCCTCAGCATTCTTCTCTGCCTTGGCTTGTAGTAAATGGAGTACATGCACACTACTACCACACAACCTAACCACAGCCCATCACCTGGAGTCATTTTTTCTACAGTCTAGCAGCCTGGATGCTAGAAAGAACAGAGACTCTTAGCCAGGTGCTGGTGGCTCACACCTGTAATCCTATCTACTCCGGAGCCTGAGATCTGTGGATCACAGTTTGAAGCCATCCATGTAAGGAAAGTCCCCATGAAAATCTTATTTCTAACCACTCTAAACCAGAAGTTGAGCTATGGCTCAAAGTGGTAGAGTGCTAGCCTTGAGCAAAAGAACTCAGGGACAGTGCCCAGGCCCTGAGTTCAAGTCTCATGACTGACAAAAATTAAAAACCAAAACCAGAGAATCTCACCAGTGCCAGTTGTTCACACCTGTAATCTTAGCTACCCAAAAGGCTGAGATCTGAGGCTGTGGAAAGGACTGCAGGAAAGTCTGTGGGACTTGGATGTCCAATTAAGCACCAGAAAAGCTGGAAGTGAAGCTATGAGTCAAATGGTAGATCACCAGCCTTGAAAAAGCTAAGGGACAGTGCCCAAGCCCCACGTTCAAGGCCTGAAGTAGACCCTGGAGATGGAGTCCAAACTGGTATGATTCCATTTTGAGCTTCGCCTTTGTTTTAGGGATTTTAGACTGGATGGTCCTAGTTCCCAGAATGAAAAAAAAAAAATGCATCTGGTCTCCCTCTTCTTAACAACCTAACCCACCCTTAATTGTTCAGATAAAGACTGACCCATAAAACAGATAGGTTGTAACCTGGCTCAAACTAGCAACACCACGAGCTTACTATAAACCTCACCTTTTGCCCACCAAAAGGTAAATCCCATCTTTTGCCCACCAAATTTAACTCCATTGACCACCTGTGTGTGGCCTAACATGACTATGCAACCCTTTGTATGTGATGTGAACCCACTGGTCACCTGAGTGTGAGGCTTGACAGCATGGATTTTGCCTTTAAAAACCCTAGCTTCAGATCCCAAGCATGGCTGTGGCCCTGGCCAGTCAGTGTAGGAACTTTCTCAATAAAGTTGCTTCTTTGCTAACAACTTTGCTGAGGTGGGCTGTGACACTCCCGATGACCAGGTGGGCTTGCCTGTCTGAGTAGGGGTCTTCCTACTACAGGCCCAGTACTGTCACCAACAAAGGCGAGAGAGAGAGAGAGAGAGAGAGAGAGAGAGAGAGAGAGAGAGAGAGAGAGAGAGAGAGAGAGAGAGAGAGAGGCAGACAGACAGACAGACAGACAGACAGACACACACACACACACACACACAGAGACACATAGACACACAGAGAGAGACAGACAGAGACAAAGACAGAGACAGAGAGAAAGACAGAAAGGGACAAAAAGACAGAGAGAGAATATACTGGGCTCTGGATCACAGCACTGAGGGAAAAGCTGTTCCTTCTCCCTGTCCTCTGCTCTTTAAGCTACATGTTGTCCACATTCCAGAAAAGTGTGAGGTCTTTGTACTCATTTATAAGGTAGGGAAACAGATGGGGTTAGCTTAATTTACAAAGACAACTAGTTATCTTGTAAGTACAGATGGAGTAAGTAGCACAATTATTACTAAAGAACTGAGCTCTTAGGCTACCAGATGGTTTAGTTGAAAGAAAAAAAAATTCAGGGTTGTCTGCCAGATTCACAGCAGGGACTGTCCTGCTCCCTGGGGTATGAAAACCATGTGGAATTAAATCACCCTGCTAAATGTCTCCTACTCTGCTCCTCCACAAACGTTGTCTTTTCCCCATGGTTTCAGAGGGACCAGGAGGTTACCGGCTGGTCAGAAGAGCATATTGGTAGATAAGCTTTTTGGAGGAGAAAATAAAGACAAAAATTGGCTTGTTCAAAATAAGAACTAAGCTATGAAAAGGGCACATGGCAAAAAAATAAAGAGATGATGTTCTTTGGTTTGGTTTGTTTGTTTTCCATTTGTTGCTGACAGAATTCTCCTTTCTTGACAGTTCCCCTAGAAGATGAGCTTTCATTGGCTGACTCTACACAAGCTCCGTATCCCTGGCCATAGCATGGATATCTCTGGGTTAAGTTCACTCAAAGTATCAAGTTAATTAGTCTGGCAAAGTAAAGAAACATTGAAAAAAAGCAAGTCAGTTTGCACAAATTCCAGATGGTTGATTAAGCAATCTAAGCCCTGTGGCTAATTTTATCATTCCTAGGGAAGGCAGGTTTCTTCATCCTGTACCAGTGCTTCTGTGGATCATATCCATTAATAGGGATGTTGGAGGGAAGCATGTAAATACCCTCAGTACCCTGAGACTTGATAATCCACAGAACAGTTTCCCTCAATATTGTCAGCTCTGTTTTTTCTTATTTTTTTCCCCTTCAGCCGCTTGTCCCAAGGAGTTAGCTCTGTTTATTTTATTTTGGAAAGAAGGTTGCTGTCCTGGGGGAAGAAGCCATTAGAATGAGAATCTATGATATTACATCTGATAGACTGAAATTTAGAAGGTCTTATGATATGCCGTTGTTGAAACTTGACTGATACTTTATAGAATCATTGCAAAGGTATTTTACTTGCCTTACCGCCTCTCACTGTTGGCTTTGTCTTTGTAGGCTCATTTAAAGAAAACATCTTGAAATTATGAATGAGCAACTATCTTCCCCTTAAGTTCTACCTACTGGTTTAAGTCATTCATTCATGAAATGTAAGTAGAATCTCATTGTACCTGAACCCTCCTGCAAAGCACAGATACTGAGTAGTGGATACAGCATTGACAGGGAGATCTAGATTTGAATCCCAGCTCCTCTCTCATTTGACAAAAGTAGTTCATAGTTCTAGCCTAATTTTCCTTAGTTATAAAACGATAATTATTATTACCTAATTCCTTCCTTGGGGTTGTTATGATTTTTCAAGGATAAGCTATGCAGAAATATAGTTCATAAAGAGCCCAGTATACAGAAGTCACTCAATCAGAAAACAATGTATTTCTCATACTTCCATAAACTTTCCATTCATATTCTGAATTCCTTCCCTGCCTCCTTGGATCCTCTGATTTCAAACAATGCAAAATAGATGTGTTGAAAAGTCTCTAGACCATTATCAAAAAAAAAAAAAATACAGTAGACCAGTAGCTGTCATGGATGGAAACATGATTTGGGAATTTGACAGAACAATTTTGGTATGGCCTTTCTAGGAAGTGTACACACCACACACACACACACACACACACACACACACACACACACACACACACACACGTTATTTCTTTACACTTCTCTGTATTTTTCCTTTATATTTATTATCTTTTGTAAGGTAACTCACTGATTTTATAAGTGTAAGTGAATTTATATTATCTAAATATGGATAATAAAAAGAACATTAAATGCGCTTGTTATACTGAGAATGTCTGACAGAACTGAAAACAACTGAGCTGTATTTTCCATAATGAAGCCCATTTTATTATTTCTGCTTTGTCATCTGTGCCCACACTTTCTAATGTCTGTGTTGCATTTCAATCTTGTTATCAAGAAACCATGATGCTTGGAGAAATTGCTTTAATCCACCTCATTCAAGTTTGAATGACCTTTGTCTAAAGTAAGGAGACTAGGACTAAGCAAAAGTCCTTAATAATAGAGGACATTCTTTAGTTTACAAATGTGTTTTGAGTTGTAAAGTTCCAGAAAAGTCTTACTCTCCTTAGATGATTGGTTCTTGATTCCCTTTGTGTCCACAGTTGATTTGCTTTATATTTAACATCTTTGTTAGATTTGAGTGTTCACTGGTTTTTTATTTACTATGATTGTGTTCATATCTGATTTGCTTTCTACTTTATTAAGATTGGTTTCATGTACTTTCTGTGGTTTTAGGGCTACATAAGCCCTGTGTTAATTGAATTTATGGAAGTATGGCTTTGTGACTGGAGCCCACCAGCTACCCACTAGCTCTCCAATACATTACAAATTTGGCCTTTTATGTGGTGGCTTCTCCGTTCTTGACCCTGTATCTACCATACAACAGACCTTTTTTTTTTTTTTTTTTTTTTTTTTTGAGTCCTAGAGAGCTCACTGATACGGATTTTTGCCATTCTGGTCACAGCACAAAAGTTCCATCCTCACTGGGACTCTACTCCAGGACATCCGTGTCTTTTCATCATTGTCTTATCTTTAATTCTTTCCTAAGATGTATGTTACAGTAACAAAAACACTCACATTTTAGAGTCTTTTTTTTAAGAAACCATTCTCCTTGTCCTTGCCTTATACCACACACCTCATCCTTAGCATGGACATCTCTCCTCAGTGCTAATCTTACCCCATCAAATTGAATTCTCCCTGTAATCACCCTTACCTCTTTCAATTACTGTCACTAATGACTTTCCTGACTCTCCGACGTTCTTATATAGTAGGATAATCATCTTCCTTATTCTTACTTCCTCCACCATTTGCGACTCTTTAAAATGTTTCCACATGAATAAACTGGTATAGGTCAAATGAAATAAATGAAAACATCTAAAAATATTTTCTAAAGTAATAAAAGAAAAGAAACCTATAATGAGATAACTTTTCCAGTCAGGCTCTTGGCAAAGAAAAAAAGTTATGTAATTCTAAAAGCTTTCTTTAAATGTGAATATTAAACCTATGAAATTTAATATGAATACCTCAGTCAAAGAAGGTATTTTAGCATGAAGTTTATATCATAAAATAGAATTTAAACTAAAAGATAACAAAAAAAGAGGATGACATTCATAAGGGCTATGAAAAGAGAGGCTTTGACAGAAAAACAGACTTCTCTGAACTAGACTGAGGAACAGGGAAACTTTTTCCCAGTTCATTGGCTCTGTTTTTCTGTTTTTACTTGTATTAACCAATACTGAGTATTCCTTTTTTGCTAGTTCATTGATACATTAACTATTTCCAAAAATCTTTCATCCAACATTTTTGCCTGTTTACAGTACAAAGGCCAGTCACAGTATTTAATTTCCAAACTTCCAGAAACAGAAATCAACTTATTCATTTAGAAAATTAGACTTTTCCCAAAATAGATGGAGGCAGTATATTTAATTTACTTACTTGTTTGGCCACGGAATAAAAAGTTTTAAAAATCTGTTAAATCAGTTTCCAGATGACAAGAAAAAAAATGCAATGGTAAGTAAATAAATAATTGGGGAATGTGGTATGAATCAAGACTTTCTAGGGAAAGAAAAACCAGTAATCACCCTCCTCTTTCCTAATTCAGAATCCTATTCAGAAAAGCTGTTTATCTTAAACATTGGCACTGAATTGATGGATGTTAGAAATGAATAAACTAAGTGTTAGGATGTCCTCCTCCATTTTGACTTAACCTCCGTCTTCAGTCCAAAGCCCTTTCCCCTGAAATAAGGTGACCAGACCACCCCCACCCCCATGCCCAATAGCCTCCAGCTGAGGCTGTGGAACGCTTTCCTCCCAGATCTAACTGAAACTGTTGCAATCAGTAACCCCTACCCTGGCTAAGTGCTATCCTTGGCCCCAGTTGCAACCGCAGAGAACTCCCTGCCCCTTTGCTCTAAGACAAGCATTGTTCCCAGCCCAAAAGGCACAGTCTTGTCAGCTTGCTCTGACAATACACTTTGCTGTACATGACTTGGTGTTCTAATGGACCTCTGGGCTGGAGCTTCCACTATGTAATAATAACTGAGTGAGAGATATTTAAAGAAATCGAGTAAAATAAAAGCAATAAATATGAAATGAGAGACTATCTCAAATAATTGGATGAGTTACGAAATAATAACCAGAACTTTTAGGAAAGTAAAACATATAATTGCTAATTTTTAAGTGTATGGATTATATTGAAGAGAATACTATCTACAGTTGAAAAGAAATTGGTAAGCAATACAAATAAAGGACTACAATATACACAGGAGAATAAGGAATAGAGAATACAATATGAAAAAATGTACCATACAGTTCACTCTATATTAGGAATAAAAAATAGAGAACATAGGTATCACACAATATATGAAGAGATAATAGCATAAAATTTTCTAGAACTGATAAATGACATGTACTCAGAATACACAGAGCACAATTTATTAAGAATAGAGGGAATTCTCAGCTGGAAATATTATACTAAAACTTCAGAAAGCCCAAAACAAAGAGAAGCTAATAAAAGGAGGAAGAAAAAAAAGATAGCTCACTTGGAAAAGATAAAGCATAATTTGGAACAAAAATTGTATGAATAATGAAATAGCACATTATGGAATTGTTCAATTTATCTGTTGTGCATTAAAGAAGAATTGGGCAAATTCATTTTGGACATTTATTTTACATTTTGTAAAAAAAGGAAAAATATAAGAAAAATCATAAGTGAGATGTACAATCACTAATTGTGGTGTGTGGTAATACTAAAGGCAAGAAGTCATAAAAGAATAAAAGAAAATGATTGATTTTGTTTTTTAAGTACCAGAACTTAGTTGAGCAAATGTTGTTTGTTATAAAGTTTCTTATACAGTTCACATTTACTGTAAAGAATATAAAATGAATTAATTGCTTTAAATTTAATAGTATAGATTTCAACTTTTGACAGTAGCTGGATAGACCCTAGCAGACAAAACTTCTTGCCAACAACAACTATAAATGCTGAGCAAAGTATATTAAAACAAAACTACCTGAAGACATTTACATTTGTCGGCTTAAATGGGGATATTAAAACCATAATAACAATATACACTGTCTTACTGATTGATGAACCAACCAAGAATGCAAACCCTCCAGTATAATACACAAATATAGAAGACATTAGACATTTTTGTAAGAATCTGTAGATGAATAATTATTACAAATAACATTGATTTAGGAGTTGATATCAAGAACTTACCACATATTAAACACTGTGGAAATATACCAAGTTAAATGGCAATACTTCTGCGTTTAAGCAGATACCTAAGCCATCTGTAATACACAGATACAAAGACAAAACAAGATTTTGGAGAGGAAAACATTCGGCATAGGTCTCAAAGAATTAAGGAGTTTCAAGTTTTTCAGATAAAATGAGGGCAATGTTGTAGAAAAGAGGGACTAGTATAGGCAAAATTAACAAATAGAAAGCAATTGGGAGACTGAGAAGAGACAGAATAGCAAGAGTTGAGGGCAAGCAATAGTAGTTTAGTTGCAGGAAATTGTTTTCTTTTTAAAAAATATTTTTATTATCTTCAAGTAGTTGCACAAAGGGGCTGCCGTTCAATGAAGTGGCTTATGCATCTTGGTCATTGTCACTCCCTTTAACATTCTTAATCTGAAGTCATACTACAAAGAGCTTTGAATGCCAATAATAATAAAATGACCAAGATGCTTCCATCTCTTGGAAAACCTAGCACATTAAGAGAAATTAACAGCTTGAAGGAAGTCTTTAATTAATACTCTTTTCAATCAGTCAGTGTTCTTTCTAACTGGACAAGAAAGCAATAAGACAGTTCTGATTTAAGTAAGGATGTAAAAGAAAAAAAACTATGCTATAAGAGAGAATATAAAATATATAGTGTAGTGATGAGTGAGGTTAGAAAGAAAGAGCTGCATAAATGAAGAGGAGAATGAAAGAGAGATAATAAATAGGAGGCATGAACCTTAGGGCACACACCTTTTCCAGAATATTTACCAGAAACATCACACAAGAGAGAAATATTGTCCACTTACGCCTGAATGCAAAAGATCTGGAGAGAATGTGGTAGGATTTTTTAACCGTTCTTATATCTATGTAGGAAAAAGAGAGAAACTTAGGAAGCAAGCAGGGAAAAAAGCAAGAAAGCAAATAAAAAATAATAACAAAATATAAGAAACATAAATATAATGTGTATAATTATGTTATATATTAATACATATACATAAAATATATACTATATAAAATACATAATATAATTAATATTTTATTGTCAACTACATATCTGTCTTTTTGACTGTCAGTATTATTCACTTTATACATGAATCAAATACAGTCAAAAGTAGTAGATACGATCACACAGATCTAAATAGAAGACTACTTGAATCCATGTAACCCGTTTCATTCAGGTGCCAGAGCAACTTATAGTAACTTCAGCCTCTACTCTATGTTTATGAAGTGCATGTAGACGGCACAGCCCTATTCTGAAAATCTTGAGCCTTTAATGTTGGACTAAATCTACACTATCTGTGCTCTACAAATACAAGAAAGCCTGCATATATGTTCATATGACCATATAGATGATGTTAAGAGAAATGAACCCCAAGACATAGACATGAGGTTTTTTGTTGTTGTTGTTGTTTAATGTACTATGTGATTTCTTTTTTCTTTTGTGTTCCCCCCCTCATGGTATATCCCCTGTTGTCACTGTATTTGTCTTTGGTACCCTGGGTATTGTATATATGTTTATCTGAATTAGGGAAGGGAAGGGGAACAACAAAATGGTGAGACAAAGGATAAAGGGAAAACCAATGCAACAGCAATACTCACAAAACAATATGTTGGAAATGATCTGTACGATTTGGGGAAAGTAGGTTAGGGGAGGGAAAGTGGGGGGAAATGAGGAAGGGGGTAACTAGTTTGACCTGAAATGTTCTTACTACCTTACTTATGTAAGTGTAACCCCTCTGTATATCACCTTGACAATAAAAATTAAAAAAGACTTCCCATAAAAAAACAAAGCTTGCATAAAAGCACATTGGTTTACACCATGATCTACTAATATTTCAAGTCTACTGTTGAGAGAGAGAGAAAGAGAGATTTCTTTAAAAATAGTACTGTTCATTGACAATGCACCCAGCCACCACAATGACCTTAATGTTGTTAATATGCTTGCTATCACATTTATTCTATAGCCCATGCATCAAAGAGTAATTTTACCTTTTAAGTCTTATTATTTAGCAAATACATAGTGATAGTCTGGTGGATCTGAGCAAAGTACATTGAATACCCTTTGTAAAGGTCTCACTGCTCTAAATTCCATTAAGAACATTTGTGATTCAGGTGACTAGGTCATTGTATCAACAACCCTCACAGGGATTTCAAAGAAGTTAATTACAGCATTTAGAAATAACTTTGAGGGGTTCAAGACTTCATAGTAAGAAGTAACTGAAGATATGATAAATAAATATATATATATATATAATTAAAGAGAACCTGAGCCATTAAATATACAAAAAAAGTACTTGATACCTTTAGCCCTGAGGAAAATACAAACCAAAACCATTATGATTGCCATTTACCCCTGTAAGAATGACTACTGTTAAAAAAAAAAAAAAAACAAGTTCTGGCAAGGATTTGGAGAAAAGAGAACACATACACCACTGGAAAGGGATTTAGTACGGTCACTGTGGAAATTAGTAAGGAGGTAACTTTAAAAATTAAATAGAGCTGAGTGCTGTGCCTTACACCAATTCCCTTAGCTAATCAAGAGGCTGAGATGTGAGGATCATGTTTCGAAGCCAGCCCAAGCAGAAAAATCTCAGTGAGATTCATCTCCAATCAACCACTCAAAAAAACTGGAAGTTAAGCTGGAAGGTAGCATACTAGTCTTGAGCAAAAAAGAGCTCAGAGACACTGCCCAGGCCCTAAGTTCAAGCCCCACAACTAACAACAAAATGTTAAACTACCATATGACCCATCTATACCATGCTTGTGCATATATGTGAAAGATATAAAGGCAGCACACAATAGAGTTATCTGCACGTCTATATTATCATGGCACTATTCAAGGTAAAGATATGGAATCAGCCCAGGTATCCATTAACAGATAAATGAAGAAAGAAGGAAAGAAAGAAAGAAAGAAGAGAGAGAGAGAGAGAGAGAGAGAGAGAGAGAGAGAGAGAGAGAGAGAGAGAGAGAGAGAGAGAGAGAAAGAAAGAAAGAAAGAAAGAAAGAAAGAAAGAAAGAAAGAAAGAAAGAAAGAAAGAAAGAAAGAAAAAAAAACAATATAAAAGCATGAAATTATGTCGTTTGTGACAGAACAGAATTGGAGGTCATTATATTAAGTGAAATATACAGAAATACAAGTACTTTGTACTATCTCTCAAATAAAAACTTAACCTGAAAGTAGAAAAGAAACTATTAAGGAAGAGGAGGAGAACAAAGAGATGAGGCAGAGTTGAGAAGAAAAAAGAGGGTGGAGAAAAAGTGGATTTGATCAATGCATGATCTATTCATTATGAAGACTCACAGTGAAACTTACTTATTTGTGTGATTACTATATGCTAATAATCATAACAGTAAAAAAAGGTTGGGGTTGGATATCAAAGTTGTTTCTGAGTTGCTATAACCTCATAAAATTTTAATCAATGAGAAATTGCTTCTTATGAATGAGCAAAGAAAGTAGTTTCCAGAGTTAAATTCTGTTTCTAGTAAAAGATGTTGTAGACATTTATTATTTAGAATATTACATCAACTTAGTTGAAAAAAGCAGTGGCAATGTTGAAGAGAATTGACTCCAATTATTTGTCAACATTTGGCAGCATTTGGCAACTCATGAATGGTACATCCCCAGCTTTCTTTTGAGAGGGAGAGAAGAAAGAAGGGACAAAGTTTTACTACCTAAATCCAATCTGGCCTTAAACTCATGATCCTCATGTTTTCACCTCCCAAGTGTTGGGATAACAGGTGTGTACCACCATACCAGGGTCTGATTCCAATTTTGTAAAACTTCTATTGTGAGCAAAATAACTGTCAAACAACTTTGCATGATCCAGGGAAATTTTGCATGAAATAAAGTTAATCAGTGATTCCCAACTTTTTCCTTTGAAGAAGTTGAAACAGCACCCTCAATTTCAGCAGCTACCTCCTGGTCACATGCAGTCAGCAGACCTCAACATGAAGGCAGGACCCTCCTCCAGCAAGAGGATTTCGAGTGAACAAAGACTCAGATGACCATTAGGACCTTTATAGCAATCGTGCATTTTTTCTTTGTTAAGGTATGTAATTATTTAGACATACTGCTCCTGCACATTTCATAGGCTATAACATAGTAGAAATATGATTTATGTACTAGGAAACAAAACATTTGTGTGTTGACTGCGATATGCCCTTTCATTAAGATAATTGTTTTATTATGATCTGGAACTGAACTCAAAATATATCCAAGGTATCCTTGTGTAATTTATCTTCTTTGGAATGCCAGTTCTGATTTTGAAAAAGGAACTAACATCAACTGAGTACTCAATCCATATAAGTTGTCTTCATATTAGATAATGTGTGTATATTATATATATTATAATTAATATTCACACCATAAATTGAGGCAGCAAGAGACTACATGTCCAGAATCACATAACTGATCTAGGATAGGTGTACATGTATACAGAATCTAAGTTCATCCCATTACGCTCTCAGCCTGCCTCCTACTCCTTCAAACCACATGACTTAGAATATAACGGGAGAGGTGGAGGGCAGGAAGGGAAGGAAAAGAACACTACATAGGATATATATTTAGTTGGAAGTTGGAAGCAATGTCAAATGATGATCTCATCAAGCACAGTAGATCATGAACTTATCGATTGAATTTGGTAAAATAAAAAGAGCAATTAATTAACTAATTGGGTTAGAATAATAGCAAGAGGCAATAAAATACACATAAAGAGCTACTAATCATGATCATATTTATTTAAAATGGCTTTTAAAATACCCTAGGTCTTCAGTGAGATAGTATGTATATCGTATTTGTACCCCCAGTCACTAAGCTACTCAGAAGAACTTGCTTGATAGGATGACAAAAGTAAATGGATGGGGACTGGGCCAGTACCTTGCACATGTGCACCTACAGAAATGCAGCAATTGCTGTATGCAGCTGGTAGAAATCTCAACATACATTCTAATTAAGAAAGCACATGAAAATAAACAATAACCAGAGATGGAATAACCATGATCTGGCTAGTGGCAGTTTAGCCAAGGAAAATTTGGGAGGATTTTAAGAAAGGAGAATATCTTAAGATGAATGTGGCTTGAGGGAGGAACAATTCCATCCACTTGAACATTTCTAAACCTCATAGGCCTGCACATGCAGGTCATTTCATACTTGTTTAGTTTAAGCTACGACAAGAAAGTTTATTACCTGTGAAATCACATTTCATTGCTTATCCAACAGGTTATAGCATGGTTATGTGGAAGTAATCTCCATTGCAGGACTGCAGGATCCTTCCATAGAAGACCTGAGGGGACTTTGGAGATTGTGGCCGCTTTTGGCAGCCTTTGATTTACATCTTATCCCCAGCCCTTACACTCCTTACAATGGTAAAGTCTATACTAAGTGGTTACAAGATAAGGAGAAAATCTTTGTCATTTATCAATTTACATACTTCCTTATGAAAAAGGTACTTTATAAAAACTTTGTTTTATGTGCTGGCTTGTATGTTTATTGAATCCATAGAAGTTACAAAGATGACAATCATAAATCTATTTTTAGCAAACAAGCTTCTTTTTTAGATCTGTTTAATAAACAATAAGATGACTGAATACAGTATGTTGTATATATTTGTTTTTCTAATTACAAGGACTAAAGGCACTAATACCAGTGACAGATTGTTAGGTACAGAAAAGTAATTTTTAAGTATATCAAATAAGTAAAATATTTATTGTTTACAAAAATATTTTTCTTAAAATCATTATAAAATTCAGCTTCACAGCTTCTGAAATTGCTAAATGTTTGCCATCTAATTTTCTAAAACTAAAAAAAATCATTATTTATACTGGCATTTGTGTTTTCTTTTTATTATATTCATCTTCTTCCTGAATAACTATTCAGTGAACATTACATTATGATAACCATAATATTTTAAATTATTTCAAGCAATAACATATAAAATTTAGGTTTGTTTTCCCACAAGTGCACCATTGAGCAACATTAAATTTAGTAATTTCATTTGTGTTACAATAAGCAATACAGTACTATGTATTCAATTACATCTAATTATATAACCATGTTGAATTTTTTGTTTGATCTATGTCAAGATGTGTAGAATTAAGTGCCATATTAGTATCATACAATCAGAAAGTATTTTATGTACATTTACAAATGCGTTATCAACAGTAAATTCAGTGTATGGATAACCATTTCTATGAAAATACTTCATAACAATGTACCCTAAAGTCAGTGGATAATAATAATAATTAATAATAATAATAATAAAGAAGCAGTTATGGTTCAAATGTGTCTATACTGACTGGGGTGTGGTGGATGGAGCTGGGATTTACTGTGTATCTCTGCAGATGCATGCTGGTTCACGCACATGTGTACATTGCTCACAATGAAAATATATAGTTCTTGGGCTGGGAAGGTGGCTCAGTGGTAGAGTGCTTGCCTTGCATGCAAGAGGCTCTGGGTTTGATTCCTTAGCACCACATAAGCAGGAAAAAAAAGCCGGAAGTGGCACTGTGGCTCAAGTGGTATAGTGCTAGCCTTGAGTTGAAGAGCTGAGGGACAGCACCCAGGCCCAGAGTTCAGGCCCCACAACCGGACAAAAAAAAAAAAAAATATATATATATATATATATATATATATATATATATATATATATATATACACACACACACACACACAGTTCTTGTCTCTTCCACGTGTCTGACATTTTTCTTGGGACACCCCATGGAATGTCCTGCTCATAGCAAAGTCACAAAAGGAAAAGATGGACACAGGCAAAACGTTTTGAGGTGTTTCCTTCTTTTTTATTCTATTGACCAAAACAAGTCATGTGGCTGAACTCAAAATCAAAGGGTAATAAAATGACTCGGGTAACCGTGAGTTTACATGGCAAAATTCCAGGTTCAGAAGGGAGTGAAGCAATAGTTACCCATTTGCATTAGATAGTGATTAAAATCGAAGGTTTTCCACCATCGAACACTGCAACTCTAGATTTAATAAAAAAAATCTATGCATTTTAATAAGTCTAATCTATTGGCTACACACAGTTTTATGACATAAATGTATATTAGGGAATGAGAGAGACAAAACTTATCCTCATATGAAACAACATTCATGAAGGAAGGAATGTTGAAGAATACCCTATTAATAGAGAGAGAAAAAGAAGTAGAGTGAAATTACTATACTTACAAGTAGAATGAAAGAACCAAAGAATGATTTTAACCTGATAACTCTGTTCCTAAGGCTTAAAGTCTCTCTACCATGTGTTACCACATTGATACCATTGAACTAATAGCTTTGGTCCAGTTTTCAGTACTACCACTTTCTAGCCACATGCCCTTGAGAAAATTACCAACTGCAAGAAGTTCCTACAAACAGAAACTTGGGCATATTGTCATGAGCTACTCACAACCAGATTATTTACAGCAGAAGGGAGAGTGCTAAGGTGCTTCACATGGCTTGAGTCTTTGGGGCTATACTTGCTTCCACAGCCAACTCAGGGGTAATAGAGAGAAAGTTGCCCTTCTAGGCTATAGCTTGCCACTTTGTGAAATTGGACTGATAAAAATAGAAAATACGAGTTAAGAGTTATATGGGCTTTACAGTCATAGTTATGTTCCAGTTAAATGGAAAGTAACAATAAAACTGGGTATATGCTGCTGTATACAAGCAGATTTTTAAGTTGGAATAAAAAATTTATGAGCCCAAATAAAATAGAGAACTTCCCTTAGCAGCTCAGTTTAATAACTGTTTTAATTATATCTGCTAGCCCAGTACCCAGTAAACAGATGGAACTGAATAAAGATATAAATGTCTCCACTGAATGGCAGCCATAAGGTCAACCCTGTGGTCCAACCCAGATGCCCCTCAGTAGATGAGTGGATAAAAAAAATGTGATATGTGCCTCCAACAGAAAGAATGACATTGCCCCATTTGTTAGGAAATGGAAAGACTTGGAAAAAATTGTATTAAGTGAAATAAGCCATGCCCAAAGAAACATAGGTCAAATGGTTTCCCTTATTTGCAATAACTAGTATATGTCTGGACAAGCAGAAAAGGTCAAAAACTATGTACATATGACCAGATAAGATGATGTCAATAGAAATGAACCCCAAGATAGGGACACAAGTGGTTTTTTTTTCTTTCTTGCTATTGTTTCTAATATGTCCCTCGCCCACGGTATAACCCCGGTTTCCACTGTATTTGATGTCAGTACCCTGCATCTTGTATATACACTTCTGTAATTTGGGGAGGGGAAGGGGAAAAAAAACAAAATGCTTAAACAGGGATACAGGTTGACCCATTTAAACAATGAGATGCACAAGACACTATGTTGAAAAACGAACTTTACAATTTAGGCAGGGGTTGGGGGGAGGTGGGAGGAGGGGGGAGTGTAGTTATGGAGGTAGGGAGAGAAGGGATGGTAGGAGAAAAACAAAGGATGAGGTAACAATGCTTGATAGGAAATGGACTCATTACCTCGCTCATGTAACTGTAATCCCTCTGTACAGTACTTTTACAATAAAAAATGTATTTTTAAAAAGAAGTGAAAACAAAGAGGTCTGTCTATCTAGTGGTTTTAAATACAGTTGTCTGCTTCTACCACTTACCTACTGTATGAACTTGGAGGTAAAATTTTACCTACTTTTTTATCTACTCGTTGTATCTAATCCACAATATAAGAGCAAAATAAGGATATAGTGAAAGTAAGATATGGAGAAAATGTGCAATGCTTAGCACAGAGTGTGACATATAAGTATTCAAAACAGATTACTCATTAGTGTTTGCTAGCCTTCATAAATCCTAGAGGAAACATGGTGAAGGTCCAGAGAAGGAATAATAATTGCTTGCCCTTACTGAAGCATCTTAGATGCCCCATGCTGTGTTCAGCAGTTTATAAAGATTATCTCAGTAAATCTTCAAAACAGCCTCGCAGGAACACTGGAGATTGAATGTTACAGACATGTCTTAGAGAGCATTATTCACTTGTCTGTGGCCATCAGCAGGCAAGGGGCATCAGTTCTCCCTTGCTTCCTAAGTCCTTGTTCCCAGTCACTATGACTCAAGCTCACTATTCCCCTCAAAAATCAAGTAATATACATCAGCAAACAAGATTGGTTAGGATGAACATTAACTATTTGTACATAAGCATTTATTTAGGCATTCATTCTAAAAACCTTTGGTGTGGTGGTATTTTTTAATATGGTTATATGTTAAAAAGCAAAGGTGAATAGAATTTTTTTTTGGGGGGGGGGGTCCGGTCGTGGGGCCTGAACTTTGGGCCTGGGTGCTGTCCCTCAGCTCTTCAGCTCAAGGCTAAGCGCTCTACTGCTTGAGCCACAGTGCCACTTCTGGCTTTCTTTCTTTTTGCTTACATGGTGCTGAGGGATCGAACCCAGGGCCTCATGCATGCAAGGCAAGCCCTCTACCACTGAGCCGCCTTCCCAGCCCCGTGAATAGAATTTATCTTCTGTCCTTCAAGAGCTCACATTTTACAGAACGTCAGTGACACTTTCAGTCTAGTTGTCATGAAATATAAGGGAGAGCTTTGTAGGCATAATGATGCTGGGCACATGAACAGAATTTTCTACTGAGAGACAAGTTAGCGCTTTTGATCAGATTGTATCTGGAATAATCATTTTCAAACTCAACAGAAGAAAACTGCAGCTAGCTAACTATATAACTTGTTTAGTTATAGGTCTCTGAGCAAAACACATACCCAGGTTTTGGCATGTTCAAAGCACTCGAACAGAATAAATGCATGATATATGATCCTTGATTTATAGCATTGCCAGTGACATAGCCATTTTAAATTCAACTCTTAGCACTTGCATTGGAATTTGACTGTATAAGATTCAAATTTTACATGGCTGGGTGCAAACATGGGTTAATAAACATGATAAATCAAGTTATTTCAAACAACTTTCTTTATGAATAATTTATCCTGCTAATTAAATTATTCCCTCAATACTTAGTGAGTAATTGTTAGGTACAATTCAGTGAGTTAGTGCCACAGATATAACAGTGAACAAGACCATGGTATCTTCTCTCAAGGAACTTAAAATCTAGATGAGGATACAGGCAATAATTTAAATACTGCAATTCATTGTGAGAAGTGCAGTGTTAGGAAAAGCATGGAGAATACATATTAAGACCATTATCCCATGCTATAAGAGAAAGACCCTGAGTAGAGACCTCACCCTTGACCAGAAATGCATAGCTATTTGTGGGTCATGTGGCAAAATATATTGGACAGGACTGGTTTCATATCCTGGTTTCCCCATAGCATTTAACATCAAATCGTGTCTGTATTTGTCATCTGGGGCCATCATAAAATACCATAGACTGAGTTACTTCAATAACAGAAATTTGTTCTGGAAGCTAGGAATGCCAAGGTCAAGATGTCAAACAATTCTGTTTCCCAGTGAGGCCTCTCTTTCTGGCTTTCAGTTGGCTACTTTCTCATTGTATTCTCACACAGAAAAGAGAAAGACTGAAAGCAAACTCTAGTCTTTTCTTAAAATGATCCTTGTCTCATCATCAAAGCCAGTTTCATGACTTCATCTAATCTCATTACCTTCTAAAAATGGCATCTTTCAAATACCATCACAAGATCCTTTAGTTATAAAGAATTACGGAAATCAGTCATGTGAGAGTATAAATAAGACAATATGGTCATATTTACCTAAAGAAGAAATTGTCCTTCCATATCTGCCTTGCAAGGAAACATATAATATTCAGAAGCAAAACCTGGGGGGGGGGTCCCATTCCCATAGCTCATTTTGGTTTTGCTGCAGCAAGTTTTCAGACATCGTCTTTGTATTTATCCATAGTCTGCAGTGTACTAGACTCAGAATTGTCAATATTTTATTGACAAGAGAAAGGAAATCAGCCTTACTCTGTTACTCAAGAGATATTAGGGCAGGGACACTATTTTACCTATAGAGATAGAGGTAGCAGAGATAGATGAATGTGTATAGGGCTGAGCTGGTCCTATGATAGATGAGAAATATGATGATAAGTGTGAATGTCTGAGCAGACCTCCTCTATGCCAGACACAAATCTAAGTCTTTTGCATGCAGAAATTCCTTGTATCCCTGCAAAACCACTCCAAGGAAGCTCCTATCATTTTCTCTCATTTTTTGTTGTTGAAAACAAAAGCAATCAACAAGAGAAACCTGGCAGCTAGGCTTCATTCCTAACAGCCAGAAGGAGACTAGAGACCAGAATATGAGCATAAATGGATCTAGCAATTTCCATCCTGACACCAATGCTTGATGAATTAAGGTTGGGCTTTGAAATGTACAAACTATATGGTAGTTTAAACATATAATTATTGAGGTCACTGTGTGAGCCTCCAGTCCATCTTCCATGGCTGTCATCTCAGGCAGGATATAATTGCCAATACTCAAATGCAAGAATAGCATGAAGGCGCATAAACTTCACTCACATCCTACCCTAGCCTCCCATCCACAACCAGAACCCATTAATATTTGACTTGCTCTCAGCCCCACCTGAAAGTAGAAAAACAAGAATTTTTATTTGCTGTTAAAGCCTGTGGATATTGAAGCTTTCCGACATTCAGCAGTTAACCCTCCTGTAAAAAACCCTCTGCTTTACAACAGCCTGAGGCACAGTCAAAGAAAATGTCAGTGATATCCAGAATGCTCCAGTGAATAAACAGGCTTCTCTCCAAGGCCTCAGGAAAGAGCAAGCCATGCTTAGCAAAAACACAGCAGGAATCTTGCAGTGTTTGCCATATCCATTACAGGGACATTGATATCATCATGCTTAAGAGAGAGGGCTCTTTTCACATTTCTCCTCTTGCCTTCCTCAATATTACCAGGAAGACCATGAAAATGAGGCAGGAGTGAAAAAATATAGAAAGATAATTTAGATTTCCATTTTAATTTTTTATTGTTAAGACTTCTGGTGGCTTTTGGTCTTTCTCTCCTCTCTCTTTCCCCTTCTCTCTCCCTCTCTCCCAAACACATAGGTGCACACATGCATGCACCTGCACATAGAAAGATGAGTAATGAACCCTCTTGAAATAACCACCCAATGATGCAGAAAAGGCTGGCTCCTGAGTAGAAACTACCAGCTAAAAAAAGCTCTAAACCAACTCAATATTACAAGAACCTACACTTGAGCATAGTTTAAAATTCCTATCTTGACTGCAGAGTCAGCTGGATGGGGCTCCCTGGTGTGGGATTTTATCAAAAAAAAAAATCTCCTAATGAGGTGCAGAGCGGGTGATCATGCTCGCCTGTTTCACCAGGCACATCTTTAAATATCAAATTCCATGAATCTTATTTTAAATATATCTACAGTCTTTGGAGGTTTCAGACATCCATCTAAAGCTGCAATTCAGCAAAATTATGTTTCTTCAAAGTTTTTAATAAGTAGATTTGCCATCAAAAAATGTGTATGTTCTATTATATATACAGTGAAGGCTCTATGTCTTCCAGGTACTCCATGTACTGTGTTCCCATGATGGATCTTCTGGGAAAATGAAATATCTAATATGGTGTCAAGAAGTGTATCAATAAACAGCATAAGATACAGAAGTGGGCAAAATAAAAGCACACATCAGTTGTGACTTCTATAAAATAGATGCATTTAAGCAGCTGCAGTCTAGTCAGTCTAGTCTAGTCTAGTCTGGTCTAGTCTCTTAGACTACATTGATAATTCACAATAGAATTCAGAACCTGTGTTTGGTTAAATGTGTGTGTGTGCTTGCACGCATGTGTGTGTGTGTGCGTGCATGTGTGTGTGTGTGTGTGTGTGTGTAGCTTTTTTGCTCAAGACTGGTTCTCTGCCACATAGTCACACCTCCACTTCCAGCTTTTTGCCGATTAATTGGAGATAGGAGTCTTGAAGAGTTTTCTGCTTGAGTTAGTTTCAAATCTCAGTACTTAGATCTCAGCCTCCTGACTAGCTAGAATTACAGGTATGAGTCAGCAGTACCTGGAAGCACTTGATTTTTAAAAAGTTAATTTCTTTCTAATGAAATCAGATAAGCCAAAAGTGTAATTGGATCTTTAAGACATTTTCACAGTTTCTGGAGAGACTCAGCTGCTTTGGACCATGACAGGTATCTGGCACAACAAGGCAAAGAATAGTTTATTTCATTTCTATGTTTCTTCTTTATTTTGAAAGACAAGCCTCCAAGAATAATTCAAGACATTCATAAAATGCCTTACTTATCTCATTATCTATGGGCCACACCATACCTGGAGTAGTTTAGGCATAGTGATCAGTGCTCCATTGACTTGAGCTCAATAGGAATAAGGGCCCAATAGTCTTAGGACAAGGTAGTAGTAAACCCTAAAAAATATTGTACTGTTTCATTGAAATAGAGAGGTTTTTTTTCATTAATGCTTTCTAAAATGTGCTGAAAGGAAATGGCAGAACTATCTTACTCCTTGATTTCCTTGGCCATCTGAGCTGGAGAGCCATCTTGGCTGAATCTGATATTTGTCTCTGCCACCTGAGAGCTTAGAGCACCTAGACAAGCTTCTTAACTCCACTCATCCCATTTCTCATGTGGAAGGGGACTGTAAAAGTCAGTACAGTACAGAGTTTTTGTAAGAACTGAAGAGGTTAAAATTTAGAAAGAACTTGAAACCATGTATAGTATATGATGCTTAATTAGTGTTTATATTACTAATGTGACATGTGACAGGCTTAAGATACTTTCCCAAAGGTTAAAACATCACCACTTTCCCTGACAATACACTTCTATATGTCTACTGCCATTATATTTAGTAGGCTCTAGATCTGTTTGGATTCATCTGCCTGTATCCTTATACCCTCACTTAATGAATATTCATTTCCTTCTACTTGGATCCTGGTTAATGGTCCTGTTACCATCACTGACAACCTAGCAAAAAAGTCTTCATAACCAGTAAGCATTTATTAAGGATGACTATGTGTTTAACTTGCTCTGTTAAGGCAGACATGAAGATATAGATATATAATGGAAGCGTAAAACAGAAACAAATAAACAAGATTGGCATACATTCGTTCATTTGTATAAAAAATACTCTTCTAGGTGCTAAAGACACACCAAAAAATGACCCCACCAAAATATGGTTCATGCCCCTAGAAAGACTACATTCCAGGGAGGAAAAGCAATTATATATATATATATATATATATATATATATACACACACACACACACACACACACACACATACATACACACACACACATAGTACACTGGATGGAAGTAAATTCTATGAAGAAACTGCATAAAATGAACAGAAGAGTAGCTATTTTATATAAATTGCCCAAGAAATTACCTATAGATCGAGACACATCTGAGCAGAGACCTAAAGCAAGGAAATAAAGATACATACAGGAAGCACCTTATAAGCAGAGAAAATAGGAAGTGCAAAGGTCTTAATTCAGCAGGATGCTTGATGTTATAAAGACTAGAAAGAGAATGCAATAGAGCAGCTGGCAAACATCCTAGTGGATGGAGACACAGAGCCAGAGACACTGAGACATCCAGATACCACAAGTGTGAGGAGCTGCCATCTGAGTGATGCAGGCAGCTACCTGGGATGAGATCAGCTGACTTGCATTTTAAACGATTGCTCTGCCAATTCAAGGATGAAGAAGAGGCAGAAAGGGAAAGTGGCCTTCCAGGAAGGCTAATGCAATTGTCTCCAGGAAGAGATGAGAGTGTCAGCAGAGCCTGAGAAGTGGCTCGATTTCGACAATTTAATTAAGACATCACTGATGAGGGGTAACAGACAAGGATGACTCCAGAGATTTCGGTCTCATCAATTGGAAAATGGCTGTTGGAATTTTGCTAAGGCGTTATCTTTGAGTTATATTTTGGTGTCTGGACAAGTATAAGACAGAGAAGACTGAACTAGGGAGGATTATGGGAGAATAAGAATCACAAATCCTTTTCTGAAATGTTATGGGTGGGATGTCTCTGAGGTATTCAAGCTTTGCCACAGTAGAGACTACTGCCTTGACAATGAGTAGGAATTGGGGTAGGATGTACAGTAAAAAAACTAAGTGAGAGAGACAGGGCTGGGTCTAGAAGGTATGAAGAAGAGTTTTCCCACTTGGAGTGAGAGAGATTAGAACTGAGCATAAGCTTCCATGTTTCCTGGCTATATGAACTATCTATATATCAAGTCAGGTAGCTGATTGAATGGAGTATTCATACTTCCTCCTGTGGCAGTTGTAAGGATCACATAATTTATTGGCTGAGAAAGATCCATTAAATTGCATTTCAACCACTTTGTATAACTGAAGTCCCCACTCTACAAAGACATTGGTAGCTACTCTTTTATACCCAATTACAGCAACAGTTCTATCCTAGGTATCCAGAAAAATGTAAAAATCCCTTCAAGACTGCTACTTGCCCTAGCCCTTGTAGCTGGTAGACAAGGCAAGCCTGATAGAATTTTGTCTGTGGTACTTGTTGAGGAGAGAAGGCCAGGTGGAGATTCTCAGGGCTTCTCAGAAAAAAAAAAAAGACACGACCTTCACCATCACAGAAGACTTGAGATGTCTGAGGGAAAGAAGAATGCCTGGTGGTACCAGGTCCACTCTTACTTCATGTATCCTGTCCCTTTGTCTCCATCAGTGCACTTGTAATTCTAAATCCATATGCTTATCAGGCTAAATTTTTTTTGAAAAACATGTTCAGGGAAAACCAAGTATATCTCTCTAACACCTGTTTCCAATTAGTCTTCTCCCCAAGAACATCACATTAGTGGTAATTATTTGTACTTGGATTCAGGTATTCTGTCCCCAGGCTTTTGCCTTTCATATGTGCAATGTTGCCATTAACACATGGACAAGTACATGTGAGTGCTTGCTCTGTGTCAGATGAGAGATGGGTAACAAAAATACGGTTGTAAGTGAAACATGAGACCTGCCTCCAAGGAATGTTTTAGTCCATTGCAAGAAATGAAAACAGGAGTTATTGGGGAAGAACATACAAAAGAAACAAAAAAAATCACATAGTACATTATAACCACACTAAAAACAACAGCAACAAAGAAAAAACCTCTTGTGTCCCTATCTTGGGGTCCATTTCTCTTAGCATCATCTTATATGGTCATATGCACATAGATTTTGACCTTTTCTGCTTGCCTGGTAAGATTATCCTAGACATGTAGTAGTTATTGCAAATAAGGGAAAACTATGGGACCTATGTTCCTTCTAGCTTGGGTGACTTCACTTAATATAATTTCACTGCATTTGATTCTGGTGCCCTGCATCTTGTATGTACGTTTTTCTAATTTGCGGAGGGAAAGGGACATAACAAAATGCTGAAACAAGGATACAGGTTGACCCATTGTAACAATGAGATGTACAAGACACTATGTTGAAAACAAACTTTACAACTTCCCAGGGGCGGGGAGGAGTTGGGGAGGTGGGGAAGGGACAAAGGGGGAGGAAACAATGCTCGATAGGAAATGTATTCACCACCTTACTCATGTAACTGTAAACTCTCTATATAGTATCTTACAATAAAATTTATATTAAAAAAATAAATGAGAGGATGTTTTTTAAAAGTTATGAGTAGCAAGAGCCCTGAAGAAAGCCACCTAGCTATTCTATAGCACTGAGGTAAATAGACTGTAGGAAGAAAATGACACATAGGTTGAGATTTGAATGATGTTCAAATATTAAGGGTGTAGAGGAGGAAAAGAAAAAAAAAGGAAAGTAAAATGGAGTTCTAGCTATGGCAAATACCTCAAAAGTGAGAAGTGCAGCATAGCTAGAGAAAGAACTGGAGTAGACAGGCAGAGGGAAGTGACACAACCGGCAAGGGAACAGCGGTAGGGTGATGTTGTGATGATTTGTGTTTGTCTGCTTGTATACTTATCTGAAGCTACTGAGAGCAAACATGGCTGTCAAGGCAGAGGAAACTCTTTCATTGCAAATTAAGCCAGTGATAATGCCATTGACCAAGAGGAAGAATGATGGAGAAAAAGGAGAAAAAACTAATACGTTTTCGACCTTCTTGGGATTCTTCCCAGTGACAGTATTTTACCAAGAAGGCCTTCTTTTATGACTTGAATGTTATCTCTCAAAAACATTTATCTTCAGCTAAGCACCAGTGGCTCATTCCTGTAATCCTAGCTACTAAGGAGACCTAAAGAATCATGGCTCAAAGCAGTTAAGTCCATGGAATTCCATCTCCAAAGTAACCAGCAGAAATCAGGGCAGGAAGTATGGCTCAAGTGATAGAGGGCCAGACATGAGCAAATAAGCTAAATGAGCTCTTGAGGTCCTGAGCCAAATCCTGGTAACAAAATAATAGTTGTTCTTCCTCCTCCTCCCCCTCCTCTGCCCCCTCCTCCCCCTCCTCCCTCCTTCCTCCTTCACTTCTCCTCCTCATTCACTTCTCCTCCTCCTCCTCCTCCTCCTCCTTCCTCCTCCTCCTCCTCCTCCTCCTTCTTCTCCCCCAACACCTAACATCTCAAGAACTGACTTGCTTAAAGGAGGCCGCTAGCTCAAGGCCTAATAGAATCTGTATGGACTGGTGTCCATACCTGATGAAGATATTTAGATCGACAGACACTAGAGTTAGGCGAACTGAAGAGGAAAAACCACATGAAGATGCAGAGAAAAGGTGGCAAGTGAAGAAGAGGAGAACGAGGAAGAGGAGAGGAGGAGGAGGAGGAGGAGGAGGAGGAGGAGGAGGAGGAGGAGGAGGAGGAGGAGGAGGAGGAGGAGGAGGAGGAGGAGGAGGAGGATCTTGTACTTCCAGCCTCCAGACTATGCATTTCTCTTATTTGAGCCACACAGTCTATGGTATTTTGTAATGAATGGCTCCTGGTGTACAAAGTTATCTTCTAAATAAGTGGCTTCTGATCATAATATGCATATTATCATCTGGAATAATGTCTTGTTAAAATAGGTTTTCTTTTGTTTTGTTTTGTCAATTGTGGGGCTTGAACTCTGGGCTTGGGTGCTGTCCCTCAGCTCTTCAGCTCAAGGAAAGCACTCTATCACTTAAGCTACAGTGCCACTTCTGGATTTCTAGTGATTTATTGGAGATAAGAGTCTCACAGACTTTCTTGCCAGGCTGGCTTTGAACAGTGATCCTTAGATCTCAGCCTCCTGCATAGCTAGGATTATAGGCGTGAGCCACCAGCGCCTGGCTAAAATAGGTATTTTAACGTGGAAGATTAACAATGAAACCTAAAATTGTATGCATATAAACACATGATAGTCAGGATCACACTTTGGGTAGCAAGGTGATAAATGATTCCTCAAAATGCAGTACAGTGAATCCTTGTAGCCAGGTTACCTGAGAGCCTTCTTTGGCAAAGAGATGTATTAGCCCAGTCTCTCAGACTCAAAACCTCTAAGTCAGAGAGTTGGTCCCAATTCAATGGACAGGCATTCTTTTTTTTTTAATTGTGAAATACAGAGGGTTACAATTACATAAGAAAGGTAATGAGTACATTTCTTTTCAAGCATTGTTGCCTCCTCCTTTGTTTCCCCTTCCCATCCATTCCCATCCCCCCCTCAAAGTTGTAGAGTTCGTTTTTCAACATAACATCTTGTACATCTCATTGTTGCAATGGGTCCACCTGTATCCCTATTTAAACAATTTGTCTTTTTTTCCCTTCCCCTCCACAAATTATACCAACACCAAATACAGTGAACAACAGAGGTTATATCATGGGGGAGGGACATACAAAGCAACAAAGAAATATAAATATGTTAGAAACCATAGCAAGAAAGAAAAACCATTTGAGTCCTTATCTTGGAGTTCATTTTGGCTAACCTCAACTTATCTGACCTTTTCTGCTTGTCTCAGACATATACTAGTTATTGCAAATAAGGGAAACCATGGGACCTATGTTTCTTTGGGCCTTAATATTTAACAAGCATACTAGGCAAAATTATGCATACTTTAAACAACTCTATGTATGAAAAAATTTTAGAATTATTTTCCCAAAGCATCTCTAAGTGCCATCTGCAAATTCATCCCTTTGCTTATGTTTTGGCTTGTCACGTGTCCCTTGAAAACCAGAATGTGCTTTGAAGACACAGGCCACTCCAAGAACCTGGACCAGGCCAGCGCCTCCTTGTGGAGAAACACTGTCTTTCATACTCAGAAGGACCCCTTGTCAGGAACTGACACTGGTGGCCAAAGAAAAAAGCACATCACAGATGCAAAAAGAATTTGGAGAGAACCTCCCAGGCTTTTAAGTAGGTGCTTTTCCACATGAAAGGCAAAAGTTTCCGAAATAAAACATGGAGGGAGAAAACAAATCTAATAAAACATTGAGGTTTCCTCAGCAGAATGCAACTGGTTTCCTTAACTGAGGCTTCTCGACCCCTTGATGGTTTGGAGTTACAATATCATCCCCAGAATCTAACCCAGTGGTAAATTGATATGATTGGTCTGGTAACTAGACTCCACTTGCCTTGCTCTTCTCTTAGCTTCTTCTCCTAGCTTACATATGCCCTGCATAGTATGCTTCTCCATCCCCAAGTCTCTGCTCCCCATCCAACATATCCTCAAATAAACTAATCCCTGACCAGGAGAGTCCAAGCTAGCCTCTTTGTCAGGAGACTGGAGTGCTACTCCTGGCTCTACCATTCTCCAGTCCAGGAGAGTCTATTCATCTCTCCAGCCCTCAGTGGTTTTTTTCCATGTGAAATAAAGCTGAATTAGATTATCTCTAAGCCTTGTCAGCCAATAATACTTTGGTTTTACAATTGAATCAATAAATAAGCCATGGGTCTATTGCTGAATTATTTTTTTTTCACTAGTTCCCTTTATAAACTAAGTAATTCAACCCTTTTTTCTGTTATTTTAAGAAAATATTTTTATAAGTGGACGTGTATAAAGTAAGGGCTTTCATCATATATTTTTCACATTTTTTTTCTTCAATCATGATTTATGTTGGCAGACTGCCCTGACTTTCAGGTCCACTTTAGCCTATCCTTGCCTCAAGATGGTTGCTCTTCACCCAACTTCCCATGCAGGAGTGGAAAATTGGAGACCACAGCCCCATTTCCTTTACAATGTGTAGGCAAAATAAAGCAGAGCTATGTTTGCACAGTAGTGTGGGTTCTGGGTTGGGAAAGCATAGTGAGTGTGGCTGATCAAACCTCCTCAGAGTCTCTGTTGAACTGGAATGGCAGTTCCTATAGCCCTAGTTGTTGAGCAACTGGGCAGGAGCAGACAAGAGCCTCTGAACCACAGAGTCAAGACTGTATGTATTAACTTAGGATAACAATACTGGTAATTATTAACTTAGTGGTGAAGTGCAGGGTTTTGAGTTGAAGTTTGGTTTCAGATCAGGTTTTTATATGTAGTTGGGCCATTTCTCTGACTGCTCTAAATCCCAGTTTACTCCTTTATAAAATGGAATGAGCCTCACTTAGAGTCATCAAGAGAATTTCCAGAAATTCTTTACATAAATCACTTGCAGTGTGAGGAGAAAAAAGTCTTAAAGAAATGCTAAATATATGTGTGTGATGTCACTCTCAAATAAAAGAGGACTAAGTGAGACTATTTTCCACTGTCAGATTCCTCAGATTGAATGGACTTCAGCATAATAACACTTTCCCACAAGGGCACATCTGCACAATTCAAACAACCCTGGTCTGAAAGTGTAAGCTCTGCGGAATAGGAGCAACACCTCAAACCCTTCTGTGGACATTCTGCAGTTTTGACTTGTGTGTCTTTAACAGGGAGAGCAGTACTTTTCCTTTAATGAGCTCTTCCACAGTCTGGGGACACTAGGGGATCATTAGAATTTTCCTCTGCAATATGAACAAGGCTTGTGGTTCCCTAGTAACCACAGCTGAATCATTCAAACTGGAAGCTTACAAATTGCAATTTACCTAAGGATGGTTTTGTGTTTTTGTATTTTTTTTACAGCCGCTGATGCTGTAATCCTAATGAAAGGGCTTCTCATCAAGGTTATTATTATTCCAGGGAAAAATACACATTTACATGCTCACAAATACACACACATGTACAGCCTATTTTCTGTCTAATACTACCAAAAAAGAATGATATTTGTGAGAATATTTGTAAAAGAGCAATGTTTCCTTTCCACTCAATTCTTGGACTACAGCTGCATTTTGAATTATGATATACCTGAGACAGAGAGAGAGAGAGAGAACGAGCGAGAGAGAGAGAGAGAGAGAGAAAGAGAGAGAGAGAGAGCAATTGCAGTCAGCAGCATCCCTGATTAGACCTGTGATGACCATCAGAATCGTACCTTTGGGAAGAAGGGATTCAGCTTAACATGAAACACACTGTCAGTAAAACTTGAAAGCATATCTATGAGCCTTGGGTTCTAGAAGCACATAGAGATTTTTTATTATAGATTTGAAATTTCTAGCCCTAGAATGTCTCATTCTTTATATTGTATAGGGAGCCCAGAATGCAATATTTATTTGGCAATCAATACCTCCCTAATACACTGCTTGATCAAGGAATTCACTTCAGGTTACGAAAGATTCATTCTGAATCTACAGTGTCCACTAAGAAAATACGTGACCTGTGGATGGAGGAAATGTACCTACAACCATTTTTCTATCTCTCTCTCTCTCTCTCTCTCTCTCTCTCTCTCTCTCTCTCTCTCTCTCTCTCTCTCTCTCTCTCTCTCTCTCTCTCTCTCTCTCTCTCTCTCTATCTCTATCTATCTATCATCAGTAGATAAAAAGTAGATATTGTGGAATTAAAGTTGGAACTCAGGGCCTTATACTTGTTATATAGAATACTCTACCACTTGAACCATGTCCTCCAGCTCTCTTTTGTTTTAGTTATTTTTCAGTCAAGGTTTTATTTTTCAGTTAAGTTTTCCTGATGCTAGTCTCAGAACTGTGCTACTTCTACCTATGGCTTCCCAATTAGCTGGGATCATAGGATATAGCACCATTCCTCAATTATTAATTGAGAAAATTCCTTGATAATTTTTCCCATGCTGGCCTCTAACCTCATTCCTCCTGATCTCTATTCTCTAAGCAGCTGCAAGCATGGCCACATACTCAGCCCAACAACTTTCACTGCAGATGGGCCAATCTTTTCCAATTCAATTCTTAGAATTGAAAATAGCCAGAACTAAATTTGAGCACTAGTTGATGAACTAGAATAATTCTTTTCTTAAAGAGAGGGGAAAACTTTTAAAATTAAGATATAGGGGGCTGGGAAGGTGTCTCAGTGGTAGAGCACTTGCCTTGCATGCATGAGGCCCTGGGTTCAATTCCTCAGCAACACATAACCAAAAAGAAAAAAGCCTGAAATGGCACTGTGGCTTAAGTGGTAGAGCGCTAGCCTTGAGCTGAAGAGCTGAGGGACAGTGCCCAGGCCCAGAGTTCAGGCCCCACGACTGGACCCCCCCCAAAAAAAAATCAATATATAGAAGGCTTCTATTTAAAAAGAAATAAACTTCTGAGATGAGATCCAGAGTTTATATTATTTGTTTTAGTGCCCAACATTTGAGATTATTAATTCATTAGCACAATCACCTTAGGCTGTTAAAGGGCCCTAAATTTTCAAAGCTGTGTTCAGTAGACTCATCTCACTGAGTTGTAAGATCTGAGGCATTATTGCTCCTTTTTCCCACCAAACAACTGTAAGTTTCAGGCTTTCTGCCAAGCCTAGCACCAAGAAAGGCTTTTCTGAACCTAATTCCCTAAAGAGTGCTTAACAGATAAGTGCAAGAACCAATGACAAACTAATCAAAACACTAATGCAAGTAGAACTAATGGGTTTTTCACCACTTCAAAAATAAGTAATGGGTTTTTGTTGGAAATGGACTAATTACCAGACAGATTTTTGGATACATCTTGATATAAAAGTTGTTTCTGTAACTAATTGACCATGACAGAACAGGTTCCTAGACTAGGAGTACAAGCAAAGGTCATGAGTTTGATGTTGGAAGTCAGCAGTCAGTAATCTATAACAGATTAGGTCTGAGGTCAAGTCCTATGACACTTTCCTAGGTTAAGAAAGAATAAAAAATAGATTAGATTATTAGCAACATAATGAATGTAAGTGTTTCTTGTTAACTTAAATAACTAATTATCTAATTAGTTAACTAGAATAACCAGATAACTAGTTAACTTGTAGTTACCCAGAATGGCCAAAGAAGGGCTGTATAATACATTTTACCTACCTCCTCCTATTGTAGTTACACAGCTGTTTTAATCTCTGTTTCAGGGTTAAGAATATTAAGGCTTGAAGGCACTGAGTGACTTTCTAATGGTCTGACACAAGTACATATATCTCGTAAAAATAGAACTATAATACTTCTTTCAGATCCTCAAACATCTTAATTTCTTTCTCTTCTGTATCAGGGGACAAATGCAATCATAAATTCATCATATGATCGATTTTTCTGATTATTTTTCTTACTAGTCCATGAGGACAGGGACCTTGTTATTTTTTTCTCCGCTCTTTATCTAGTACCAGGTACAATGTCTATCCATAGTAGACTCTCAGTAAATACATTCAGAATGGAGCAGTAAAAGTGTAACCACTGCAGAATATGTGTGTTCCTCACTGGGAATCCAGTTCCACTACACAAACTCCAAATAAACCAACCAAGTTCAGTTGTAGTGTATCTTAAGATCAACCAGATGTAGAAATGTATTAAGATTCACTTTTCAGTTTTCTCTGGATCACTTCTATACTGTATGAACAAAACTAAGGAAATATAAGGGACTAGAGAGTGGTTAACTTTTTTATAGTAAAGTACAATATTTTAGAAGACCTAAGTGGAACTATTTCAGGCATAATGTGTTAAGAAGCTACCAATATTGGGCTGGGAAGGTGGCTCCGTGGTAGAGCGCTTGTCTTGCATGCCTGAGGCCCTGGGTTCGATTCCTCAGCATCACATAAGCAAAAAAAGAAAAAAGCCAGAAGTGGAGCTGTGGCTCAAGTGGTAGAGCGCTAGCCTTGAGCTGAAGAGCTGAGGGACAGTGCCCAGGCCCAGAGTTCAGGCCCCACGACTGGACCCCCCCAAAAAAGAAAAAAGAAGCTACCAATATGACCTCGGTTGAGACAAAGTGATACTCTGACATATAATAAATCTTGTCATCTTTTCTGGAAGCACTTCATCAAGATTTCATTCTTTCACTTCCTCTTTCACTTTCCCTTTTTGGGGAAGGAATGAACATACATGCTTACAAACAAATAGCTTCTCATCCCACCTTCTTTTTACTAACATATATATATATATATATATATATATATATATATATATATTCATAGCAAAGCTGCTGCTTTCTTCTTTTTTAGGGCTTCTAAAGATCTTTTCCAGGCAGCAGCTGAGTAGCTTCCATGGCACAGCTCCTCTGCTAGCTCACTTCAGTTTGAATTCCTGGTCCTCATGATGCAGCAATGTTTTGTTGCCTTCCTAAAAATGTTATTTGAAATGCTTATTGTGATTTTCTTATTTCTCTGTATCAAGGATAGAACCTGGTGCCTGTGCTTGATATGCAGACTTTGTACATTTTATATCTCCCATTCTGTCCCCAGGTGAATCAAAGAACAAAAATGCATTTGGGCATCTTGTTCCCTTTTGTGGTTGATTACAATCAGATAACAGCTTGTCAATCCTTCCACACTAACTTTGAAGGCTTCAGCACTCATTGAATAATAGAAATCTGGGGAAAGACAGTGCAGCATCTAAGATTTGTCTTAACTATCTTCTTAACATTTTATAGGATTTCACAGAGACCCAGCTCATCTCTTAAACCCTTTATGTTGCCTTGGAAGTTTTGAGATGCTAATTTTTACCTATCTGTTTTTATATCACATATGTTCAGATTTTCAAATGCATTCTCTCTAATTGGTTGCATAATTGAATGTTCTAATATGTGTGTGTAATATGCATACATAAGACATATTCACAGTTTAAAAGGTCATTGGATGTGTAGAACAGTTGCTTATATTCTGACACACAATGTGTATCAACCAAGTATGATTTTGATGGGAATTATATTCATTTTATATGATTCACTTGGAAAATTAAAACTGGGAAGGGACAGTGCTAAAATATATATTTAAGAATGTCTGTGCAGGCCTTGGCACATGCCAGACATTAAGCTGGATACTGGAGATACAAAGATGAAATCAGAGCAAGCCTGTGTCCAGCTAGGACACACTTTCAAATGTAGAAAAACAAACTTCCACTAATCATAGACATATAGTCTGATGTGAGATGTGACTGGGGTGTTAAAAATACAGACAATTTCATATATCCTGAAATCAATCCCAGATCTAATTTATTTCTCCAGTGATACTATGTTTTCTTCTTTAATCAGTATTTTCCTAGGGAAAAAAAGGTAGTTGGAGATTTGTCTAAGGACAGAATGATTAAGCTATTTGGATGTTATATTTGTACCAAACTATCCATAAACACCCATTAGGATCAGTTCAAAAGGAGTGAGAGCTAGGTAGCAGCAGTTCATGCCTGTAATTCTAGCAACTCAAGAGGCATAGATCTGAGGATCACAGTTTAAAACTAGCCTGGTTAGGAAAGTCTATGAGACACTTATCTCCAATTAACTACCAAAGAGCTGGAAGTGGAGCTGTGGCTCAAGTGGTAAAGTGCTAGCCTTGAGCACAAAAAAAGCTAAGAGACAGTGCCCAGATTCTCAATTCAAGCCCCAGTTTTGGTGTGTGCACATGTGCGTGCATGTGCGCTTGCGCGCGCGCGCACACGCACACACACACACACACACACACACACACACACACACACACACAATAAACAAATCACAATTAGGAAGGTAAATATAGATTTTTAAAATCTTCCACAGGGAAAGTGTTGAGCCAGGAGGAGGGTAATAGGGAGGAGAGAGAGAGAGAGAGAGAGAGAGAGAGAGAGAGAGAGAGAGAGAGAGAGAGAGAGAGAGAGAGAGAGAGGCAGAGAGAGAGAGAGAGAGAGGCAGAGAGATAGAGAGGCAGAGAGAGAGAGAGGCAGAGAGAGACAGAAACAGGTACAAGATAAAGAAAAATGAGAGGCACAGAGAAAGAAGCAAAGAGCGACAGAAGATGGAGGGAAGAAGACACATACAAAGGGGAAGACAGAAGAAAGAGAAGAAAGGAGAGATGAAAAATGAGGAACAAGAGAGGAGAAAAGACAAGAAGGAAGAGGGAAGGGATAACTGCAAGCTAGTCTAAATCTCAGAATAGAGAAAGGCATGCACACAAATGCTGTATTAAAACTGTTTTATCATGAGATTGTGACAAGTTAGGAAAACTGCCCAGAACCTAAGGTGTGTATATATAGAAGAGGAAGATTGCTGAGGGGGTGAGAAGGAAAAGGGGCTGCAGTATCCAGCAATGAGAAGTTTGCATTAGACAATATGCAAGTCAACAAGAATAGAACCAAGAGAAAACAATACTTATTCTGTCATGAGAAGACTAAAAAAAGCCGAGGCATGGAAAAAGTGAAAAACAAGAATATGTATGGCAATGCTGGAGGAGGGACTAAATCAGTGGGAAAGGGAGAGAAAATGTTCACTTGGTCCCAGAAGCAGTATAATTCACCTTTAGGGTGTAACATTTGCTGCAGCATACATATTGCATATTAAACTCTTGCGATTGTTGAGAGAGGAGGGGTGTGGGGGGGGAGATGTGGGAACAGATTCAAAGGCACGATTATGTTGCTGGATGCAGCATCATTAGAAAAGTCGGCTGGACCGCAATTGAGATGATTGGCGAGAGCTAACTGCAAAGCCTAAAGAAGGTTTACAGCCATCCATTTGCAATGCATTTCTAGCAGGCCCTGTGTTTCACTGCCATCTCCTTGGGTTTGAACTGGAATCAAGGAGTAAGGGCAATTCTAGTGGTTGTTTAACATGCTGTTCATTTCTTCTCATCCTGCCTGGTCAGTCTAGAGCAGCCTTTGTGTTCAAATTTCAATCTATCATTGAGGATATCAGAATCAGCACCTTTTGTGGTGGCTGATGGTGTCAGTTTAGGAAAGCAAATGACTGCTGAGCAGGGAAGCAAGTGACAGTGCAGAATTTCAGAAAAGTTCAGCAGTCTTTCAACTGTCAACCTCCTTTAGAAAAAAAATTAAAAATGACAATCAATTCCTGAGAAAGGGTGTAATTTTCCAAACTAGATATAAAGACAATTCTAACGTACAGACTGCAGTCAAATCTCAGGACTCTTTCTCTATCTCTATCTCTCTGTCTCTCTGTCTCTCTGTCTTTCTGTCTCTCTCTGTCTCTGTCTCTGTCTCTGTCTCTGTCTCTGTCTCTGTCTCTGTCTCTGTCTCTGTCTGTCTCTCTCTCTCTCTCTCTCTCTCTCTCTCTCTCTCTCTCTCTCTCTCTCTCTCTCTCTCTCTTCCCTCTCTTTCCTTCTCCCCTGTTCCTCTCTTGTCTATTTTCCCTCTCACACCCTTCTCTGTCAGGAAGAGTTTTTTCCCATCAAGTTGCTGCCATGGGTTACAAGAAAATATGTTGAAAATAGCTTTTAAATGAAAAAGAGGATTTAAAGAATTTTGTTTGTTTTCTTTAACCTTACCTTCTGACTTCTCTTGATTTAATAATCCTCGTCTATAAGACCCAACCTGGCTGTCAGTCACTCTAGAATACATTTGACAAGTTCCCTCTACACCCAATCTGTGAATGTTTGTGAAGTAACAATTACTTAAGTCATTTCAAGATCTTCCTTTAAAGACTTTGGGCAAGAAAGGATTAGAGATAATCTTTCAACTCTGATCTTTAGTTCCTAGTTCAAGACTAGATATAAAGTTATATAGATAAATGAATGCATATTATATTTGTATGTGGTCTTCTTCTGAAAAGTGGAGATTATGTTTTAGCAGCAGCCAAGGGTCCAGAAAATATTCCCCAAATTCTATCTGCATTCATTCCTTGATGCAAAGATATTAGTACCAAATTGAAACACTTTGAAATAATGGAAAGAGATATACTTTTCAATAAGCAAAATCTGAGTTCTAGGACAGATTTTGAACTCTACACAAGTATGTAAGCACTCAGAGTCTAAGTTTTCTTATCTCGAAAGCATGGAAGATGATACCTAGTTATGTGTCTACTGTGATATCCAAATCCATGGTTCAAACCCCTGAAAGGCAAAAACTACCACACATTAAGCTCTAGGAAAATGATAACCACTATCAAAATGCCCAGAACAGTACCTGAAACATAGGAAAGGATGGTTAAGCAGTAGTTAATGCTTACCATTTTTTTTATATTCAAACGCCATACAACATAAGGGAAATAAGACACTTCATCACAAATCAAATGCAAGGTACTCTGGTCAGTACAAAATAGCCTAGAAGTCCTGTAGTATCACCTGACACCCAATCCTGTTAGATTTAACTTGATGCATGGAAAGGACCTTTTCAGAACTTGCTTTGGGTATTTAGGCAAAGATTTAGTGCAAGCTTTAACTTAACTTGTGCTATGGAGATTTATATTCTGCTTCTAAAGTCAACTCATTTGGAATCAACTCCATTGCATATATTAGGAAATAAATACCCATAAATACATTCATACATCTATCCAGCTCCCCAGAAACTGGAAATAGCCATGAATTCTTGTGGTGCTTTACATTTTTCAGAAATGGCACCTATAATAAATAAATAAATGCTTGAAAGGCAAATCAATATAATATAACCTTGTTAAAAGAGATTCTTTCTTGCTCATTTTAAATAGGCTGTCATAAATACACAATTGCTATTTCCTTCTGCAAACTAATGTACCCTGTAATATAATCTATCCCAGGAATTATAATTCTATATGTGAAGATCAAAAAGAAGCTTGATGATACATAATTCTCATTTTTTAAATAATCTTCATTTTAAATAAAATTTAAAATTAAAAGGTGTCATGAAAGGTATGAAGTGTTTATAGGCACATGATCTCCATACTCATAACAGAAAAGAATTAAAGTTTACCCACATCAACACATAGATTTTTTTTTCCTGTGTGTGTGTGTGTGTGTGTGTGTGTGTGTGTGTGTGTGTGTGTGTGTATGTGTGTGTGCGCACGTGCCAATACTGGGGCTTAAACTTAGGTTCTGGGCACAATCCCTGAGCATTTTTTTCTCAAGGCTGCTCTACCACTTGAGTCTCGGCTCCACTTCTGATTTTTTTGGTTGTTAATTGAAAATAAGAGTCTCATAGATTTCCTTGCCCCGGCTAGCTTTAAACCTCAGTACTCAGATCTCAGCCTTCTGAGTAGATAGCATTACAGGCACAAAATCACTAGTGCCCAACTAACACATAGATTTTATTATTATTGTGACACTATTTGTTAATAATGATAATGTCCATAAGGAGGGCCTTGTTAGGGGATGCTATGAGATGTCAGTCTTGGACTGCTGGCTCATTTAATTTAATGGGAGAGGGTGTGTGGTGTGTCATATTACATAGTCACCAAACTTCTCTCTGATTTTCTCTGTTAATTTATTTAAGTTCCTTCTTTCCTTCTTTTAAAAAATGTCAGATGCAAGAAATCTATAATTTGCAGAAAGGCCTACCTGACTTACAAATACCTATAATTTATTGGTTCAGCTGATTTTTCCCCACTTTTATATTTCCTTCACATATATGAGTATATAAGGCTTTGCTTTCTCTTCTTTCTGCTTTTCAAATAAAGTCTCTTTATGTAATTCAGGTTGGGCTAAAATCCTTCCTTTCTCATCTGGTAGTAATGATTATGGGCTAAAAATGGTTCCTACTTTAAATTCATTTGTGCCCTACTTCAGTTCTGTGAGGGTTGTCATTTTCATTACTTCAGAGGGAGAGGGAAAGGAACCTGAGCCTCACGGTAAATTTAGAGTCTATCTCCAGGATCAACAGTCCTCCTCTAGCTAACTGCCGCTCCTTCAATGCCTTCAACTTCCCCTTCTTCACTTAAGATCTTTGCTTTGGTTTCTTTCTCTGTTCTTCCTTCCAAGGCTTTCTCCTCCCACTGTGTTCTCAATGACATGTCTTCTTTCTTTTTTTTTTTTTTTTTAATTGTGAAAATACGATACAGAGGGGTTACAATTACATGGGCAAGGTAATGAGTACATTTCTTATCAGGCATTGTTGTCTCCTCCTTTGTTTCTCCTTCCCATCCCTTCCCATCCCCCCCACTCCTCACACCCCCTTACCCCCCCACTCCCCACCCCTATCCCACATCCCCGCGCCAAAGTTGTAAAGCTTATTTTCAACATAACATCTTGTACATCTCATTGGTGCAATGGGTCCACCTGTATCCTTATTTAAACAATTTGTTTTTTCCCTTCCCCTCCCCAAATTATACCAACATCAAATACAGTGAAAGCAGGGGTTATACCGTGGGGGAGGGACATAGAAAGCAACAAAGAAGTATCTTCTAAATATGTTAGACACAATAGCAAGCAGGAAAAAAAAAACATTTGAATTCTTAACCTGAGGTTCATTTCGTTAACATCAACTTATATTTCTGTGTTTTCTCTGTCCAATCACCTCTGATTTATTTCACATTCAGCCTTACTCACCTCTGGCTCAGTGTCTCATTCCATCAGTTTGCTTGCTCATGGCTGGAACTCTACCACTTGAGCCACACCTCTCGTGCAAAGTTTTTATTAATTGGAGATAGAATCTTGTAGACTTTTCTGAACATGCTGACTTCAAACTTCAATCCTCAATATATCAGCCTCCTGAGTAGCTAGGATTACAGGTAGAAGCCAGTAGTACCCAGCTAGATCTTCAAAAATATCACAAATGACAATTCTTTAGTAATAACAATACGAAGCTGGGAAGTATGGAGGGAGAATGATAAAAGATATGACATTGATCAAGATATATTGTATTCATAAATTGCTTTGTAGAATGGCAACTCCTTCATACAATTATTTAAAAACGTTATGTTGAAAAACGAACTTTACAACTTTGCCTGGGCGAGGGGGGGAAATGGGTAGGGGACACAAAGGAGGAGGCAACAATGCTTGATAAGAAATGTACTCATTATTTTGCCCATGTAATTGTAACTCCTCTGTACGGTATTTTCACACACAGAAAAAGATAACTTTAAAAGAAAAAGAAAAGCAATATTATAAATGAGACATGAAAAAAAAATGAGACATGAACACAAATTTACCAAGTATTTCAAACATAAGTAAAACTTTGAATGACTTTATGCTAAAAGTTTTAAAACTTAGATGAAATAGCTTAGATAAATAAATAAAATAAATGAAATAAAACTTAGATGAAATAAAATAGCAACAAACACTGATTTGAAAAGGAGGAAAAGCATGGCTACTTTTTGTGTAGAGTAGTTGAACTAATACTTTTGCATTTTTTCACAAATACAATGACAAACAAATGACATGAATTTGAATACTCACAAAATGTTTTTAAAAATTACCTTAAATTACACAATTTCAGTAAAGTGGAAAATAATTATATTGCATGTTATAAGCCTAAAATAACTTTGATAGCAAAATCTAAAAAAATAGAATATGAAAGCTAAAGACAATAATTACTTAAGCGAAAAGGTACAAATTTAATAAAATAGTTGTAATTCCAAAATTTAAAAGGAAAACATAAGATAAATCATGAGTAAAATGAAAAATGAAACTTTTGAAAGTATTTTCTATAAAAATTATTTTAAACGTGACCATGTACCACTTGTATTTCATATTATGGTAGACATCCAAATCAGCCCAGTAATAGATTTAGTTTTATTAATGTAAGTTGTAACTTTTTCTATTTTATTTATATATTTGTTTATTTGTTAGTTATTTTTTGCTGGTCCTGGGGCTTGAATTCAGGGCCTAAGCACTTTCCTTGAACTTCTTTTGCTGAAAGATAGTGCTCCACCTCTTGAGCCAGAGCATTAGTTCCAGATTTGTCTGAAGAATTTATTGGCAATCAGAGTCACATGGACTTTCCTGCCATGGCTGGTTTCAAACTATGATTCTCAGATCTCAGTCTCCTGAGTACCGAGTATTACAGATTGAGCTACCAGGGCCCTGCTTATGTTGTAATTTTTACTTATTTTTATGCAGTTTTCAATTACTGGTATCTTAAAAATAATGGTGACTACTAAAATGTGTGACTTGGTAAGAAAGAAATAGCTTGAAATAATCAACCACAAATAATTAATAACAATCTTTCAGACCTAATAATTTAGTAAAGGATTAGGTAAAAAATAAACATTCAAAATCATATTTCTATATACTAGTAGTACCTACTTAGAAATTTTAATATAAAAGTTTTTAATAAAATGATAGAAATATTTTAGGAGAAAGTAAATCAAAATTGTATGAGAACAGTATGAAGCAAATTATAAACCTTTATATAACTTCGTAATTGTCCCATTTATTACAAATGTGTATTATGATCGTGAACTAGAAAGCTCTCTTCATCAATTAGTTGTAACTTTTCCCCAATTAAGTTATAGACTCAATTCCATTATTAAAATTCTAACATTGTATGTGTGGATGTGTGCAATGTACACGACATGTGCATGCATTGTGTGTATCTTAAGTTGTTTCATTATTATGACTGTATAAGAAACTATTGAAAAAATGACAACAATATTTATGGATCGATCTGCAATGTAGGCTATACAGAGGAGAAGCCTCATGATTTTGCTCAACTCAATATCCCAGCTGCTGTGACTGACTGAAAGAAGTAGCTGAAGCTTTGTTTTCCTATTCAGCTCCTGAATTAAGGGTTGGAAGTGCTGAAGTACTTGGTACAGTTGGAGTACTGAGGTACTTGGTACAGTTGGAGTACTGAGGCTTCTTTCATATTTCTCTATCCTTTCCTCTTCACACTTGACTTATTTTACATGCAGGTCCAGACCCCTAAAGAGCCATACAAGGAAGTTACCTCTAGTAGCTTTGAGGAAGCAGCTTTGGGAGATGCGTAGCACTTCTGCACAGTCACAGATCTACCTTACATACACTATAAACAGATGGTCTGTATTTTTAACATACAACTTTGTATATGTATGTATATATGTGTGTGTGTGTGTGTGTGTGTGTGTGTGTGTGTGTACATATATAGAGAATAGGTTCAAATATGTATAGGTGAGTCACATAAAAAATAATAAAATTAGAGCTTAATAGAAACCATACATACAAAAATTATTTCCACCTATGTTAATTATTTGAAGAATATATTGTGATTTATCCCTACTAGCATATTCTATTTCTCTCATATGTTCAAAATCAAATACTGCAATGGAAATACAATCAATTTAGTCTTCTGTCATTGTTAATTTTCATACTTTCTTTATCTGACAGGCAATTACCCTAAAGCAAACTACTTTGAATCCTCACCTGAACAGTACTTAATTCAGACAAATGTTCCATCTGTTAATTGTCCTACATCATTGTGTCAAAATAAAATTGAACCATAGCCCTGCCTTTCTTATTTTTTCTCACTTCTTAGAAAGAAATTGAGGACTATGCACAGAACACTTCCAGTCATGGAGTCTGTTATCACATTACAGTTAAAAGCTTTTTTGTTTGTTTTTCTTTTCTTTTTTTGGATCCTTTTCTTGGGTGGTAATAATAGGTAATGATGGGGCAAATATTTTGATTATGTTTTGTTTATTCACAGTGATTCTAAATATGCGAACCTTTTAGTATTTGGCAAACATTATGGTCTAACAATTCTGAATACCCAACTTCTTGAAAGCTACATAACTGTTTCTAAGAAAAGTTACAAATATGCCCCATCCACTTTTGTTCACTATAGGCTTTACTCCCAGTTTTGTGCATTCATTTGCTCATTCATCTCCAATTCACTTTACGTTTATCTCTCTCTGAATAGTTATATGGTATGTACCTGGCCAACTTGTTGGTCCTATATTTTCAATAGTAAACAAAACAGTTTTTCTTCTATTGAGATGAGATGGAAAGTCAAGTGATGGAAACAAAATAATATAACCAACAATAATTTGATTTCATAATAAGCTAAAAGCAGAAAAGTCACAAAGGTGGTAAAGGGTTGAAGAGTGAGTATCAGTTAACACCAAAAAGGCCCCAGCAGCTGATAGAAAGCTCTTGTAAACTTTCTTAGCATTTTTCAATGACTGTAAAAGTCAGTCACATGACAAAATTTAGCCTCATCATCATGGCTATCTTAACAAAATGCCAAATGTCTCTCCTGGGTCCTAAATAAATGGTGTCATAACAGAGCCTTTGGAGTTAGAAAGTATATAGGTTCTGGTCTCTTTCCCAAACTGTGCTCATCCTTTATCTCTCTACCCTTTCATTTATCCATCTGAATAAAATGAAAATCCAAAATCCCATTTAATCTGATTGGCATGATTAGTTTTATGTCCTATTAAATAGACATATAATTCATACTGTTTTACACTTTCTTTTTCTAAAGGTATTTTCAGGACTGAAAACTGGCCAACATAAGAACAGTCCATAAGTGAAGTTGTAGGTGAATTAAGTGAAACTACATTCACAGACTGCTTAACTAGAGTAAAGGTGTTTGCTTTCTCATTGTATTCACCTAGATCATTGGCTACCTGCTGTCAGTTACAGACCCTGAGAACTCAAGCACTGATTGAAATGTCTTCTTTTTTTCATTATTTAGAATTTAGGAAGTGGGCAAAGCTACTGTTAAATATAATGTACTATGATAGGTGCTGTACTGGAACAATACCAAACTGACAAAATAATGACTGAGAATTGCCTGACTCTTCCTCTGAACGTCTGAGCAATGTTTCAGAGGAGGTAACAATTTGAGTGGTGATTTGAAGTACAACCCTGAGTTCAGCAGACTGACACTCAGAAAAATACATTTTAAAGAAAATAGCAAGTGCAATGCCATCAGAGCATTAAGAAAGAAGAACATTTTCAATGCACTCCAAGCAAGTTTCTCTGACAAGAGCAAAGGACAAGAAGATACATCAACAATCGATGATAAAGCAGTCTGCTAAGGCCACATCGGGAGCAGCGTTTAGGACATAGCTTAAGGAAATGACATGGTCAGTTTTGCAATGAAGCTCTGCCACTCTAGTAATAATTTAGAAAATAATTAGACTGGGAAGGAAGAGATAACAAGTCTATTGCTAATTGCACACGTGAGAGTATTTGAAGCACTGAATGAATACAGAGAACCAGGGTTAACTGTAATCAGTGAATGGAAATGAAAGCGAGTTAAGATGTAGAATCATCAAAATAACTCTCAAGTTTCCTGTATAAATTCTAGTTGGTATTCATTTAGTTGACACATGCAAAGATACTCATTTATATAAGGTAGAACAAAGGAGTAAGGGTAGCATAATGAGAAATGCCAGTGCTAAAAGAGAAGGCAGGAGAGAAAAAACCTGAGAACGTGTCTGAGTTAAATTAATATGAACTTTACAATGAATACTTAAAGGTAACAGTGCCATCAAAGCCAAATGAAAAGAAATATTCAAGAGAAAGGGAATTCAAAGTCAAATGCAAAAATGTCAAGTAAAATAAATGCCATATCCTCTGAATTTTCAAGTTAAAAATGTTAATTCATTAGGTTTTAGATTTTAAAATTACACAAATCAGATGGTCTTAAGCCAAACTAGTAAAACTTACTTGAATTATGCCAGAGCTAGTTTTAGAAGTATTTTTAAATATAATCTATTGTTTATCTCTCTCCATGTCTCACACCTGCTTCTCTCTATGCAGATTTCATGTCTTTGCATATTGAAAAAACATTATCTTACATCCAAGTATTTTCATATTTACATCCTGCCAATTTTGAATCTTGGAGGAAGGATATTTCTTTTTGAATGACAAGCCCTTCAAATACTTGGCAATTGAGGTTTCTTGAGTCTAATAAGACTTAGATTTGTTCCATAATCCAACTACCAATGCATTTTTGGATAAGACTTTATGGAAATGTCTATAGTTTAGGGATTGGCCTTCCTTGAACTGTCTAGCTTATTTCTGTGTAAGATGGTTTATGGACGAAAGTTAACAACAGTGATTCTAGAATTCTAATAGATGTCTATAAAATAAATTAAGGTTTTTATTTCTTGAATTGTAGCTTATCCTTTGTCAAACCAAATCAAGCACCAAGCACACATACACACACACACACACACACACACACACACACACACACACACACACACACACACACACACACACATACACACACCACAGAAGAACCAGGTAAAGATATAAAAGATTTATTCTTCAAATTATTTGCCAGTTCGTAAGTAAAACCCATAAGCTGAGAAATTAAAATAATTTTTCAAAAAGATTATCTAGGAAGATAAATGTTAACTTCAGAACTTATTGAGGTAAAAGAATTGCATAAATACCCCAGGCTTCCAGTTGCTGCAGCTGAACACATATATCTTAAAATAAGCATAAAGTGCTTATAATCTACATAATAATAATCTATGCTTATCATCTTAGCTACTCAGGAGGCTGAGATCTGAAGACAGTGACTTGAAGCCAACTCTTGCGCAGGAAAGTCCATGAGACTTTCATCTCCAATTAATCACCAAAAAGGCAGAAGTGGAGTCATGGCTCAAGTGGTACAGCACTACCTTGAACAAAATAAAGCTCAGGGATAGCCCTAGACTCTGATTTCAAGCCTCAGGACCTGCAAAAAAAGAAGAAAAGAAAAGAGAAGGAAGGAAAAGAAAAGAAAAGAAAAAAGATGTAAAGAAAGAAAAAACTATGAAGTAGGAAAACATTAGAAATTTTTGAAATTCCCCAATTTCAACTTTGACATGCATGTAAGATTAGGAATAACCACTACTCTCACTTGATCTAATTTATATTTATAAACTATTTCATTTAACAACACAAACATGTATTTTAGTGCATTTTATTTTTAGAGCAGTTTTAGTATGTAGGAAAAATAGAGGAGAAAGTAACAAATATTCCTTATGCCCCTGGCTACCACCTAAGACACAACAGCTTCCCATACCAGAATGGGTCATTCATTACTTATATTGGCACATCAGTATTCTTCAATGCCTATAGTGTACATTATAGTTCAGTCCTGATATTGTAACTTCCATGTCTTTGAGCAAGTCCACAGTGATATATATCTACCATTGTAGAATCATATCAAGTAAATTCACTGCCACTACATTCCTATGAGATCCATTTATCCCTCACCCCTTTTTCCTGGTCCCTATCAACTACTGATCTCTGATAGTTTACTCTATTCTAGAATGTCCTATAGTTGAAGTCATAATAGATACAGTTTTCCAGAATAGCCTTTCTCACTTAGTGTTTAAGTTTTCTTTCTTTCTTTTAATTGTAAAAATACTGTACAGAGGGGTTACAATTACATGGGCAAGATAATGAGTACATTTCTTATCAAGCATTGTAGCCTCCTCCTTTGTTTCCCCTTACCATCCCTTCCCATCCTCCCCCCACAGCTTAATAATATTTCTTTTCATTTTTCATTCTGAATAATTTCTCTATTGTCTAGTCACATCACAGTTTATTTGTACATTCATTCATCTGTATTACTGTCAAATTTGGCTATTATGAATAAACCTCTGTGTGTGTGTATATATATATAATATATATATATATATATATAGCTTTTATATATGGATAAGACTTCAACCCCTTTGGGTTAATATCAAAGATCAATATTAATGGTAGGAAGAGTATGTTTAGTTTGGTAAGAAACTTACAAACTATTATTTGGATTGGCTGTATCCTTTTTTTGCATTTTCACCATTATGAATGAGAGTTCCTGTTATTCCTCATCCTTGCCAGTATTTGATAGTCATTGCTCTGAATTTCATCTATTTTACAAGGTATAGAGGGGTATCTCTTTGTTGATTTAATTTACATTCTTCTGGTGAACTATAACCTGAAACATCTTTTCATATGCTTATATTCCACCTGTTTATGTGCTTTGGTGAGGCATCTGTTAAATACTACTCATATATTTTAGTCAAGTGGTTTATTTTCTTATGACATATTCTTTTCAAGCAACCACAAAACAAACACCACAATAGGCTATATTCTAGCCAATAAAACAAACCACAACAAATTTGAAAGAACTGAAATCATACAAAGAACATTCTCTGATTACAATAATCAAATGAGATGAAGAAAATCCACAGATACCTGTTAACTAAACAACATTCTTCTAAAGCATCTGTAGTTCAACAAAGAAATATTTGAGGAAAATAATTAAATGCATTGAAATGAAAAAACAATGTAGCTATTAGGGTGAGTCATACCCAGAACTCTAAAGTCACTCAACTATTATATAATGTGACAGTTGCTGTGATGAATGTGGGAAGTTTATATCACTAAATGCTTATATCAGAAAAGAAGTTGAGTACATGCCTGTAATCCTAGCTCCTGGGAGGCTGAGGCAGAGAACTGCACATTCAAGACCCATCTGAGTGACATCATAAGACCTTATTCCCCAAACAGAAAACAAGAGAGAAGAGGGAAAATCTCAGTAACCTAATCTCTCCTCTCACAAAGCTAGAAAATGAGTGAAAAAACTCCAAAGCAAGCAGAAGGAACAATAATAAAAGTCTCAGTGCAGTAAACTTCTAAATTGGAAAACAATAGGAAAAAATCAATAAAGCAAAACGTTGGTTCTTTGATAAGACCAATGAAATTGACAAGCCACTTTTAAGACTGACATGAAAGAAGAATGAAGAAATAAATTCCCAATAACAAGAATGCAGCCCTCGGCATCATTACTAATCCTGAACACATAAGAATTTCAATAGGGAGAAGGAAGACAACATTAAGTTTGACATAGATGAAAGGATCAATCCTTTTTCATGAAATAAATTGTATGGGAGGAATGGATCAACTCATTATGAAACATAAACAACTACCACTCACCCAACAGGAAATTGATTATTGAGTAGCCCTATAAATACTTTGAAAAAAATAAAATTTACAGTTTTAAAAAGCTAGAAAAGCTAGAAAGGGAGAAAGAAACCAACAAGATTTCACTGGAAAGTTCTTAATGATTAAAAAAGAATTTATCTAATCCTACATATCATACCAATGAAGGTCTTAACAAATGTTCATTTATTGAAAAACTAAAAACACTTATCTCTAAATCTAAAACACAAGTACACATAATGCATGTCAAAATCCCAGGAAGATTCCTTGTAGATATAGTCAAGTTTATTCTAAAATTGGGGAAGAAAGGTAAGGATAGAGTAGCTAAGATATTTTTTTTAAAGAAAAGCAAATCATCAGCTGAGCACCAGTCGCTCACAGCAACTCTAATTACTCAGAAGGCTAACATCTGGAGGATCAAAGTTCAAGGACATTTGAGATAGAAAGATTCACTAGAGTCAAAAGCGGGGCAATGTCATTCTTTCTGATGGAGGCATAGAATTCCATTGTGTGTGCGTGTGTGTGTGTGTCACATTTTCTTGATCCATTCATCTACTGAGGGGCATCTGGGTTGGTTCCATATCTTAGCTATGTTAAATAATGCTGTAATAAACATAGTTGTGCTGATAGCTTTAGTGTGGTCTTGTTTGTGATCTTTTGGGTAAATGCCAAAAATTGGGGTTGCTGGATCATAGGGGAGCTCTATGTGGAGTCGTTTGTTAGGAAATGGAAAGACTTGGAAAAAGGTATATTAAGTGAAGTAAGCCAGGACCAAAGAAACATAGGTCTCATGGTTTCCCTTATTTGCAATAATTATTATATGTCTGAGACACGCAGAAAAGGTCAGATAAGTTGATGTTAGGAGAAATGAACTCCAAGATAAGGATTCAAATGTTTTTTCTTTCTTACGACTGTTTCTACCATATTTATAAGATGATTTCTTTGTTGCTTTGTATGTCCCTCCCCCACAGTATAACCTCTGTTTTCACTGTATTTGATGTTGGTATACTTTGTGAAGGGGTAGGGTCAAAACAAATTGTTTAAATAGAGATACAGGAGGGGTAGGAAAAAAAGAAATTGTTTAAATAGGGATACAGTTAAACCCATTGCAACAATGAGATGTACAAGATGTTATGTCAAAAAATGAACTTTACAACTTTAGCAAGGGGGGAGAGAGTCTAGGGGAGGTGGTAGGGGAGATAGGAAGGGATGGGAAGGGGAAACAAAGGAGGAGGCAACAATGCTTGATAAGAAATGTACTCATAGTTTGGCCTTCCAGAGGTGGGAGCCACGAGGCAGGTGCCCAGCTCTGTGCAGTGGAGCTTGGGAGCTGTAACTTGAAGCAATTTCAGGCTTTGAAACTGATATCAGCCCATGAAGTAATTTCAGGCTTTGGAACTGATGTCAGCCCATGTATCATGTTTGCAAGAGGAAATTCTGGGACAAAAATCTCACAGATTCATTTCTGAATACATCATTTCCCTTATATCCCAGCCATGCTTCCACAATCTTCTGTTCATTGTCAGCAGCAAGAAAGAATGAAAGGATAGCCGGGTGCTGGTGGCTCACGCCTGTAATCCTAGTTACTCAGGAGGCTGAGATCTGAGGATCGAGGTTCAAAGCCAGCCCGGGCAGGAGAGACCGTGAGACTCCTATCTCCAATAAACCACCAGAAAACCGGAAGTGGCGCTGTAGCTCAAGTGGTAAAGCACTCGCCTTGAGCTGAAGAGCTGAGAGACAGTGCCCAGACCCAGAGTTCAAGTCCCACGACCGACCAAAAAAAAAAAAAAAAGGAATGAAAGGATCTCTGAAGCTGATGTCATTTGATGATGTGGTTGTGGACTTTACCTGGAAGGAGTGGCGGGATCTGGATACTGGTCAGAGGACCCTTCATAGCGATGTAATGCTGGAGACCTATAGCAATCTCATGTCCTTGGATGACCAAGAAATGGAGGATATGATTATTACCTGTTAGGAAAGTCACAACGAATATCTCTCTAAAGTAACAGTCATGAATAGTAACACCGAGGAGGAAAAAGTGAGACATATAAGAAGTTTTAATTTGAGCTCAAGACAGAAGTCAGAACTCGTTAAGAATAATGGGAACTCCTTAGGGATGAGGACAGAAAAGGTCACTGGGTATCAGAACATGGGTGTTTTCAGTGAACCTGGTAAGATGTGCGCTGCATATAGTCCTCGTGTGTCTTCTGTAGTTGAATATAAACAATGTAAAAGGTCTTTTGCCCAGAAGACACACCTTACTGTCCCTCAGAGAACACACACAGTAGAGAAACTTTATGAATGTAACATGTGTGGAAAGATTTTCACCTGTAAGGCATAACTTACTGTCCACCAGAAATCCACACAGGAAACAAACCATATGAATGTAATGTGTGTGGAAAGTCTTTCAGCCAGAAGTCACACCTTACTGTCCACCAAAGAAGACACAAAAGAGATAAACCTTATGAATGTTACATGTGTGAATTGTCTTTCACCTGGAAGTCAAACCTTACTGACCACCAGAGAACACACACAGGAGAAAAACCTTATGAATGTAATATGTGGGGAAAGTCTTTCACCCAGAAGTTACACCTTACTGTCCATCAGAGAGCACACACAGGAGAGAAACCTTATGAATGTAATGTACGTGGAAAGTCTTTCATTAGCAAGCCAAAGCTTACTCTCCACCAGAGAACACACACAGGAGAGAAAATGTATGAATGTAACAGGTGTGCAAAGTCTTTCATCAAGAAGCCAAAGCTTACTGTCCACCAGAGAACTCACACAGGAGAGAAACTTTATGAATGTCATATGTGTGGAAAGTATTTCAGCCAGAAGCTACACCTTACTGTCCACCAGAGAGCACACACAGGAGAGAAATTTTATGAATGTAACCTATGTGGAAAGTCTTTCACCCAGGACATACACCTTTCTGTCCATCAGAAAAAAAAACCCACCAGAGAGAAATGTAGCAGGCATGGAAATTCTTTCACCTAGAAGGCACACCTACCTTAACATCCATCATAGAACACAAGGAGAGAAACCTTATGAATGCAACCAATCTGGAAAGACCTGGAGGTCACAGCTTAACACACATAAATTGATTCACACCAAAGAAATAAGTTAAGAATGAACCAAATGGGGAAAGTCGTTCATCTGTAAGAAAACTGAAATTGCAACACAGAACTCATACAGGATAGAAACCTTATGATATAGCAGATGTGGAGTCCTTCAACTAGAAGACATAGCTCAGGGTTCATCAAAGAACACACAAAACACACAGGCGCGCACACACACACACACACACACACACACACACACACACACACACACACACACACACACACACACACACACAAAGAGGAGAGAAATCATATGTAGGAAAAATGAGTGGAAATGTTTTCAAGAAAATGTCCTAACTCAGTCTGCATCAGAGAACAGACACGGGCAAGAAAATACAAATGTACAAATGTAACAAATGTGGAAAGTCCTTTACCAAGTACTCATGGATCCAAGTTCATAGAACACAGACAGCAGAGAAATCTTAAAAATATTACAAACGTGGAAAGCCTTTGATCTGAAAGGAATAGCTCAGTGTTCATCAGAGAACTGACTCACATAGGAGAAAAGAAAGTAGTGCATAGAACATATTTGAAATGATTTTCAATCAGAAGTGAGTCCTCAGCATATGTGAGAGCATACACAGGAGAGAAATTATAAGTATAGAAAACATTCTGCCAGAAGTCACATCTCTACAAGTATCAGAGACCTGGACACATGACAGAATCTCTGTAAATATAAACATGAGAGGAAGTCTTCAACCAGAAGCCAACCTTGAGCAATCATTAAAACATTCATCCAGGAAAGAAGCCCAGTGTAGGAAAATCTTTGTCAGAAAACCTCTGTAAATTATACAGAGAAATCCTTCATGGCAGAGGTAAGCTAGCTAAGTGTGATGGAAAATCATTCTTCACTCTTCAGCGCTCTTTGAACCAACATTTTGCATCCTCTCATTGTGTTGAGTGGGGGTGGTGTCCTTCAATATCATCCAAAGCATGTAGAAACAAGTGATGGGCATTAATTACTTCCAGTCTCGACAAGTAATTCAGAGATTGAAGTTATTAACTTGTGTCTTTTATACTAAGGAATGGTGTGTCAGGGTAATTTCATAAACTCTTCTTTGAAATATGAGCTCTGACCCTTTGGGAATGGATTCAGATCATCTCCAGCATGGTTAGGAGAACAATAAATTAGTAAAGACTGTTATGATAGGAGGCAAGAGCATGGGAACAACCATTTTTCTACTGCTCCCTTAAGTCTCCCTCTGTATGTGTGATCCATGCATTATAGTACAAATGACTAATTCCAGTTCAGTTTTTGAATGGAAGATCTGATGGAAGCTATTAGTCCTTATTGCATAGTAGTAAAATCTTTCTCGGAGGAGGTAACAATGTTCGATAGGAAATGTATTCATGACCTAACTCATATAACTGTATAACCAATCTGTACAGTATCTTTACAATAAAATATATTTTTTAAATATAGTGGATAAATAAAGACAAGAGTCTCTGCAAAAAAAAAAAGAAATGTACTCATTACCTTGCCCATGTAATTGTAACCCCTCTGTACAGTATTTTCACAATTAAAAAATGAACAAAAAACACAAAACAAACAAAAGCAGGGCTGGAGAGGTGCTTAGGGAAATTGAACATTATCAACATTAAATGTTTACGCTGAGAACGAATGCTTAAAGCATAAAAGTTACATATTAGAAGAAGGTATTATAAACTGCATAGCTACCAAAGGACTTGCTTCTAGAATACAGAAAGAACTGTTTAAACAAATAAATATTCTGATTACAAAACATGTGAAACTGTGACAGTGAAATGTTTCGTCAAAGACAACATGCACATGGCAAATAGCTCATGAGGAAAACTCAATATCATCAGCCATTCACAGAAATTCAGGGACTTGAAAAAAAAAGTCAGATTAAGTGAAGTAAGCCAGACTCAAAGAACCATAGGTCCCATGGTTTCCCTTATTTGTAATAATCAGTATTAATCTAGGGTAATCCTAGCAGATGAGCAGAATAGCTCAATAGCCATGAACATATGACCATATAAGATGATCCTAAACGAAAAGAACTACAAGAAATGAACACAAGAGGTTTTTCTTTGTTGTTATTGTTCTCAATGTACCACATTATTTCCTTTTTCTGTTGTTTTCCCCCCTATGGTTTATTCCCTGTTGTCACCGTGTTCAATTTTGGTACCCTGAGTATAGTAATACATTTATCTGAACTGGGGAAGGGAAAGGGAACAACAAAATAGTGAAACAAAGGACAAAGGGAGAACCAAAGAAACAGTGATACTCACAAGACAATATGTTAGAAATGATCTGTACAACCTTGGGGTCGGATTGGGGAAGAGGGAAAGAAGGAGAAAAAGGAGGAAAAGGCTAACAAATTAGACAAGAAATGTCCTCACTACCTTACTTATGTAACTGTGACTCCTCTGTACATCACCTTCAAATTATTTTTTAAAGTGAGTTATCACTACAAGTCTATTAATCAAAATAAAAAACAATGATAACACTAAATGTTTGTGAGTATGTAGAAAAAGTGAACCACATACATTTTGGTCATAACGTAAAATTCTAAAAGTATTCCAGTAGCTGACAGCTTCATTAAAAATTAAATATGCACCATACTACATGGACGGCTATGCTACATGCACCACACTATGATTTTGTATAGATACTACATGAGCCAGCAATTGAACTCATTTATCAAAGAATAATTTAAGAACTGCACAAAAATGTAACAACAGCTTTATTTGTAATAGGTCCAAATTAGAAAAAAATTCAAACTTTCTTTTACAAAAGGTCCCCTCTGGGGGATACCGGGTAAAGGATTTACAGTATCTCTTAATATTTTTTAAATTGCTTGTAAATCTATAACTCATAATAATAAGTTTAATTTAAAATTAATTAATTATAGTTAATGTAAGAAACAGGATCAGTCTAGCAGCCCTAGATCCCATGAACATAGACAAATGAAAGATGATTCTCCCAACTCCTAAAAAAAATTAGGATAGTATCATCTAATGAATGGAGAACAACTACCATATAAAAAACTATAACTGTCCAACACAGAAGACCTTTATCAAATCTTAGATACTCTAATTATATATTATGTATTGCTTTATATTTGCACTGTTTGCTAATTGTCAAGAGCTTGAGTAACTGTAGCTTACTTGCTTTCTGTCCATTGCAATTCTGGAATAATTTGCTTCCTAGCATAGTTATTTAAAGTTGTTATTATTAAGTGGTTGTTCAATGAGTACATGTTGTACATGAGTACAGTGCATATTGATCAATGTCACCCCTTCCATCATTCTCCCTATTTCCTCTCCTATCTCTATCCTCAAGCTACATTGTTCAGTTGTTACATAATCTATATTTAATGTTTCTTAATTATACTTTAAAAAATGACACATGAATGTACTACTAGAGTATAAATTAGAGAGAGAGAGAAATTCTTTGGAGAGAGATAAGTAAAATAGAATTACTTGGCCTCAAATATTTTATAAACACAAAATATCTGAAGCTAAACCATTCTTACAGAGTAACTAGCCTAATGAATTTCTTAGTAATTATCTTTATGGTGTATGAGGTACTGTCTCTGCTAGGCATGAACATAGAGGCACAAGTAACAAACAGTTGGCCAAGTTACTGTAACTATCACTCAGTATCTTCCACGTACTCACAGAGGGCCAGGCTTTGTGCTGTTGAGGAGACAGTCCACAGCAAAAGATTCTTCTTGGATCCACCAATAGCTTTACAACTGCCTGTCAACATTGAAAAGCAACTCCCCAGACCAGTGAGAAAAAAAATGTGGCATTTTCTGAGGAGTTCACATTTTTAATTGGGTATGTCCTTTCACTTTACTGTGATACCACATCCAAGATTCTACTGCAAGGAATAAATGTGACTACTTACCAAAGCAGTGCATGAACTTTGCTAACAAGACACATTCAGTAGTGGGTCACTGACAAGGTGTGCTGCAAGGCATTATTCTAACATAAGACCCCAGTTTCATAAGCAGTATTAAATGTTATAGATAGTTGGGGTTTCACATTTGTGTGGTACTTTATAGTTCAAAATATAGTTTGATTGCATTTTATTCTTTGAATCTTGCCCAATGAGGTAATTCTTCTTTCTCTGATAGATGAGACATTGAGAAGGGATGAAATGGTTCCAGAAAGTTATACAGCCAGTGAATGGCAATATGTGGCCTTCAATCAGATCAAATTACATACAAATCTCTGACTCTCTGCAGACACTATATCCTAATAATAATGTTCTCAGTGACAGTAGAGCAACAAAAATCAAATAACTTCTTTTAAATAAAAACTTGGCCTAAGTTTTAGCTACAATCGAGTTACCATTAAAAAGTTTCTTGGTAATAAATCTGAAAAGAAAATCGTTTGGAGATGCTAGTCAGAGAACCAAATTCACTCAATTGCCAATAATGGTGTTGCTTTTATTTATTTATGATTGTTTGTTTAATGCTGCTATTGGGGCTTGAACACCAGGCCTTGCATTCTCAGTCAGCTTTCTTGCTCATTGCTAGTGCTTTACCTCTTGAGTCATCCTCCAGTGGCTTGCTGATTAATTGGAAATGAAGTCTCATAGAGTCTTTTGCACAGGTTTGAGCTTCAGTCCTCCATGTCTCAGCCTCCTCAATAAGTAGGAATACAAGCAGGAGCCATCAGCACCCAGCATCTGGTTAATTTTTATGGACACATAGTATGTTCTGCTTAGGTATCAGGCACTATTACTCAGCAAATAAAAGGCAGTGCCTGTCACCAGAGATTAAAGACTCAGTATTTAAAAAAAAAAAAAAAAAAAAAAAAAAAAGGAGCTAACCGGGTTAATAGTTATTCACAAAGATACATTTACATGTCCACAAACATGAAATTCCCTACTGACACTCAAAGTCAAAATACAATGTTTGGCAGGAGATGGCATTTTTGTAATGGGTAAGGTGCTTTTCTAAGGTTTGCAGGTACTCCTTTATCCCAAATTTAAGATCATGTTTCACAAATGTTCCTCTGTGTTTTAAAAAGAAATTTTAAACATTTTCCCATGGTGCTTTGTGTCTAAAACTGAAGTAGAGATGATTTACATGTATTATATCTACTTCCTACAAAAATATTAGAAAGCAGATATTCTTAATCACTTTTAACAGAAGCTACCTTAGCAAATGTTAATGTTCAAAGAGGGTAAAGTTACATACCCCTGATATTATAGCTATTATCAGACTCTAGTTTAAGCATTCTGTGTTAAAAATCTCACTTTCTTATAACATAGCACCATACCTCAATTTAGTTATATTGACCATCTATCTTTTCTATCTTTATTAGCAAGCATTCATGATTGATATTCTTTTTCTTGCCACTCTTCTTCAATTATAATGGGTGGGTAAATATTCCACTTTGATGAAATGCCATGAAGACATCCTAAATGTAAACAAAGAGCAGCCTATGCTCTGTATTACTAGCATGAGAAGCAAATTATAAACCTAGGAAATAAAATTGCATATTTAGAAATAAACTCATGCATCTATTGTCAATTGAGTTTAAAAACAAGGATAAGGTCATCCAATACCTTCTTGAACAAACTATACTACTGCACTATATAACCACATGAAAATAATGAATCTGGACTCCATAGCATACAAAAACCAATGCAAAATGAATCAATATTTAAGAGTCAATATCTAAGAGTTACTGTATGAATTCAAATGATAAAATGATTAATAACAAGTCTTTGTGACTTTGAAGGTGGTGATGTATTTTGAGAATTGACATCAAAAACACCAGCAACAAAAACAAATAGGTACAATGGTAATCTTATAAACAAAAAAGATATTATTAATAAAGAGGAAAAATAACCTATAGAATGGAAGAGATTATTTGTAAGTCATATATATACATACATAATATATTAAAATACTTGAGCTTAGCAACCAAAGACAACTCAGTTGAACAATGGGCAAAACACTTGAGCAGATAATTCTGAAAAGAAAGTATATAAATAAATATTAAAAGATATTCAACATCATCAACCAGTGAAGTACAAATCAAAACCACAATGACATACCAGTTTATCAATTCATACCTAGAAGATTGCTATCATGGGTAGGACACTTGCTCAGAGTGCATACATGAAGTCCTGTGCTTACATTCTCAAAAGGAAGAGGGAAAGGAGGAAGAAGAAAACAAGGAAAAAGAAGAACAGATATTGAAGATGTAGAAAAATAAGAAACTTCCTGTGTTCCTAATGGGAATGTAAAATAGTGTAGACACTGTGAAATACAGTTTTGTGATTTTTCACAAAGTTAAATAAATAATTGCAAATAATTCAGCAATTCTTTTCCTAGATATATAACACCACCAAAAAGATTCTCAAAAAGTATGACTCCTAAGTTTGCACAGCAGCATTATTTACAATATCCAAAAGGTAGAAACAAGACAAATGTTTATTAACAGATTCATGGACAAGCAACTAGGAGTATATACTATAGTGTGATAGCACTCTAGTTAAAAGGAAGGAATTACTGATACATGTTTAAAGAAAAAAACTAGACACAAAGGCTACTGTTATTTATTTTCTTTTATGTGAACTATCCAGAAGAGACAAATTTTAAGGGCAGAAAGCAATTCATTGTTGCTAGAGGGTGGGTAGAAGAAAATAATAGAGGATTACTTATTGAATACAAGATAGGGGTGTTCTTTGAAAATGGTAAAAATTTGAAACTAGAGAAAGAAAGGTGTTTCACAATACTATTAATATACTAGATGACATAGAACTGTATACTTTGGAAAGGTTAATTATATGTTATGTAAATTTCATCACAATTTTTTTAAAAGTGAGACCATCTGGGCTTGTTATGAGATCAAACATCTCTGCTATTCTATTGCCATGATAAATTTGAGTACTATTATCTTTTTATTTACTATCAATATCTGAATCCTTGATCTAATGCATCTTTTTTTCCTGTCATTATTGCTAGGACTCAAGGAGATCAAACATTCTACTCCTTTTAGCATCTGTATGTGTTAGCAATATTCAAAATACAACTACTTGCCTGATCTAATGTCCTTATATCCTCAGCCTTTTAATCTGTCATATATTTCTATATTTTGAACTTTTCTCTTTAAGTATCATGAGCAAAGCTTTGATAATCAAATTCCTTTTGATTCCATCAGAGCACAGAGAAAATGACCATCCTTAAGGAGAAAAATATCAATATCACAATGATTTTGTTAGCATTCAAACTGCACCACAGTAAAACTAAGAAAACCTAATTTTTATTTGATCAAACCTTTTTGCCACTGTAAAATAAGATAAAATGTACAATAAAGGGAAATTGGGAAAATTTGGAAATATTAGTCATGTCAGGCAACATCATCATTGCACTACTGTTACCATCTCGACATTAAATTCACTGAGAATTAAATGATTCTCACAGATAGGCAGATGGAATATAGGGAAAACTCTCATTTTGAAAAAAAAAAACTAACAAAACCCTTTAAAAGCTATGCTTTTGATACCTTTGATATGACATATGATGTCATCTATGCAGGAAAGGATTTTGCAAGGATGTAAAAAGAAAAGAAGACCCTTCAAAAGTACAAAATAGCATCATTTACATGTTCTCTGAAAAACTTAGAATGAAGAAAAGTAAATAATTAAAGTTGCTGGATCATGTAATGAGATTTTTAACAAGTATAATAATGCATTCAACATTTATTGGACTTGTTACGTGGAAAGTATCATAATAGGGACCACAAATAAATAGATAAAAAGGGAAATATTTGACCTCGAGTTATGCTAGGTATGGAAAGTGCTGCAACTTAAGGACAGGATGTAATCAGATGGCTGATGGGAAGTGGTAAATAATGAAGGCAGGAAGTGGCAACTCAGAGAATACTTCCTAGTAGACATTATGCTAAATATCCCTGTCCTAAGGATGAATATGGGTGAGGCAAGTCAACAAATCTAAAACTAATCCTCTGACAATACACCAAGCCAAAGCACAGTCAAGAGAACTCATTTCACATAGAGAGAGATTAAAGTGTTTTAACAGAAGAAAGGATAGGGAGGAAGAGTTCCATGAATGCAAGCTAATATGTCAGCCATGATCACATTATGAAGACTGGATGATCTGGCAAGGAAAACATCATTCATTTTAAAGGCATTTAGAAAGATTCAAAAAGTGTTTTGAATATTTGGCACACCTGGTGGTATCTGCTGCTGAGTATATAACTTGGCTTCCATGACGACATATAAATTGAATAGATTTCTATTTGTAGGAATAATGAAGGAATACAGGAACAATGGCAGATTAAGGTGCAGTACAAACCCTTCTAGCAAAACCCAAGTTATATTTTCAACTAAGGCTGTTGAAACTTCACATTTCTAACAATGTGTAAACAAGCAGTAAAACAGAATCTTACAATGACAAGAGAGCATGATGTCTAAATATAGGTGAACTGTGTAGCCTGTACTGGGTGGCAGAGAGAATTTTCTTACACTGAGCACTCAAGAGCTGGGATATCAGTAGGCCAGCCAACCATTCCTACAAAGAACAAGAGAAAGGGCTTCCTCCCAGATCAGTACAGGAAGTCAAAACAGCAGTCCTCAGTGAAAGAAGAACCACCTAAAGGGAAACATGACCATGCAGTATACTATAAACATGGAGGTAAAAATTAAAGGAAGTTTTCTCTTCAGTTTTAGATTTTCTTTTAGGGATGGTTGGTTGGTTGGAGGTACTAGGTTTTGAAAATTAGAGTCATAGGCATTAGACAGGTGCTCTACTACTTTAGCTGTGCCTCCCATTCCTAATATTCAAGTTTTTAATGTGAACCCATACTACCAATGAGATGTAACTTCTAAAAAGTCTGAAATATAGTTTTCTAGGGGTCCTTGTTGATTATGCAACTATTATCAGTCTGCCATTAAAATAAAAAATTATGAGTTTCCCATGATATAAGTCAGTTTACAAACAATCTCAAAGAATCCCCAAAGATGGAATTCCAAGGAAATCACAGAATGTAAAAGTGAACTACAAGAAATATCATTAAGAAAAAGTTTCTCCAAACAAATAGAGAGAGGAATGGTGGGTAAATACAGACATAATATTCAATATACAAATGAAAAAATGGAACAGGGTAACTCGAAGTGATAAGTGGAGTTAGGATTAATTGGAGAGTAGGAAGGTGACATTGATCATGATGATTGTACTCATAAATGGATATGCTGAAGTGAAACCCCTTTGAATAACTACTTAATGATTTGTTTTTAAAGAAAGAACTTCTCAGGCTGGGAATGGTGGTTCATATCTACAATGTCAGTTATTGGGAAACAGAGATCAGAAGATCATGGTTTGAGGCTAGCCTGGGCAAAATGCTAGCAAGATCTTATCTGAAAAACAAAGAATAGAAAAAAACAGTAAGATAGGTACAGTGGTACATTCATGTAATCCCAACTTCTTGAGAGGTATAGATAAGAAGATCATGATCCAAAGCCAGTCCAAGCAGAAAAAAAGAAGTGATACTATGCCCCATTTGTTAGGAAATGGAAAGACTTGGAAAAAATTGTTAAGTGAAGTAAGCCAGGCCCAAAGAAACATAGGTGCCATGGTTTCCCTTATTTGCAATAACTAGTATATGTCTGAGACAAGCAGAAAAGGTCATGTAAGTTGATGTTAGGTGAAATGAATCCCTAGATAAGTACTCAAATGTTTTTGCTTTCATGCAATTGTTTCTAACATATTTATGATTTCTTTGTTGCTTTGTATATCCCTCCCCATGGTATAACCCCTGCTTTCACTGTATTTGATGTTGATATAATTTGTGGTGGAGGGGAAGGGAAAAACAAATCGTTTAAATAGGGATACAGGTGGACCCATTGCAACAATGAGATGTACAAGTCGTTATGTCGAAAAAGGAACTTTACAACTTTGGCCGGGGGTGGGGGGAGGGGGGTAGAGGGGGGATGGGAGGATGGGAAGGGATGGGAAGGGGAAACAAAGGAGGAGGCTACAATGCTTGATAAAAAATGTACTCATTATCTTGCCCATGTAATTATCTTGCCCTCTGTATGATATTTTCACAATAAAAAAAGAAAAGAAAAAAATAGTTAAAACAAAAAATTTGGAGACATAACTTATACAGCAGTGCACCTGCCTAGTTGCAACTAAGGTGTCTAGAACATTGTGCTACAATCCTGAGTTCAAACTCTGATATAATAATAATAATTTTTCATACATTTTTATTGCTTTTATAAAGGATATGTACAGAAGCATTAAGTTACATAAGTCAGGTAATGAGGACATTTCTTTTGTGTGTGTGTGTGTGTGTGTGTGTGTGTATGTGTGTGTATGTGTGTGTGTGTGTGTGTGTGTGTGTGTGTGTGAATCATGGGGCGTGAACTCTGGGCTTGGGCACTGTCCCTCAGGTCTTTAGCTCAAGGCTAGCGCTCTACCACTTCAGCCACAGCGCCACTTCCGGCTTTTATCTGCCGATGTGGTGCTGAGGAATCAAAACCAGGGCCTCACACATGTGAGACAAACAATCTACCACTGAGCAAACTTCCCACCTTTAAGGATATTTCTTTCTGGACAATGTCACCCCTTCCACACTCTCTCCATTTTTCCCATCCTGTCCCTACTCATAAGTTGTACAGTTCATTTTCAATATAATGCCTAATGAGCTCTGCTGCTTCATTTGTTTACCCTTTGTCCCTCCATTTCTGTGTCCCCTTTACCTCCCAAAGATAAATGAACAAACAAGATGAAAAGAAAAACAACAATGAATGGAAAAAACCTCTTGTTTCCATCTCCTGGAGTTCATTTACAGCAACAGCAAATTTTCTTTTTTTTTAAATTAATTTAATTTTATTTTATTTGTGGACATACTGTACAGAGGGGTTACAATTACATGGGCAGGTTAATGCGTACATTTCTTACCAAGCATTGCAGCCTCCTCCTTTGGTTTACCCTTCACATCCCTTCCCAGCCTCCCCCTCCCCCCCAATCCCAATCCTTCTCCTTCCTCCCCTTCCCCTCCCCCCCCCACCAAATTTTCTTTTTTAAAAAAGAAAAACATTTCTTAAAACAACAAACATAAGAATCGTAGTCAGAAACTTGGTGACAGAATTATCAAACATAAAATGTACAATACACTTCCAAAACTGAAAAACTTTTTAATTATGACAAAGGAAATAAAGACAATACAGACATATCTCATAAAGGACTGTGCAGAGACCTGTGAAGTCAGTATGAACTCTGCGTGAGTCCTGATGGACAAAAGAGATATATAATAGCTCTCATTATATTAAGTCATTATTTGCAAAACAATTCCATTATAATACCAAGCTAACCTTTCAATGTAATTTTAAAACAGAAAAATGTATGAACGCTGAGTCTCAAGTAAAAGACAACAATTTTCCTAAGCCAAATGTCTTTCATAAGAGATTTCAATTGCCATTTGATTCTATTTTTAAAATATTTTCACCTTATAATCCACTTATTTCTTAAATGTGTGTTTTAAATGTAATTTTTTGTCATTTGGAGTGGAAGTTTAAAACAACCAACAAAATAAATGTTGGATATCAATTATATTAATTGAAATAATGAAGTTTAATACTCAATAGAGTGGCTATCCAGAACTTAATGAACTCAATAATAATGGATCTTTAAAAATAAATAATTAAGACTAAATAATGAACAAGTCATAGCTGTGATAAAGATGTTGCTAAGTGAAATGAACCCCAAGATAGGGACACAGAGGTTTTATCTTTTTAATATACTTATAATGTACTATGTGACTTTTTTTGTTTCTTTTGTATGTTCTTCCCCCCAGGGTATATAAACCCTTTTTTTACTGTATTTGATTCTGGTGCCCTGCATCTTGTATATACATTTTTCTAATTTGGGGAGGGTTAAGGAAATAACAAAATGCTGAAATAAGGATACAGGTTGACCCATTGTAACAATGAGATGTACAAGATATTATGTTGAAAACAAACTTTATAACTTGGGGTGGGGGGAGAGGAATTCAGGAGGTGAGGAGGGAAAGGATGGTAGGGGAAAAACAAAGGAGGGGGTAACAATGCAAGATAGGAAATGTACTCATTACCTTACTCATGTAATCAGGGTTCTAGAAAGAACACACCAGAAAGGATGGGGAAGGAGAAGTGTACCTCTACCAACATGGAAAAGATTTTACCAAAGCAATCCTCTGGCCACAAAAATTATTAAGCTGGATAAATAAAACAAATAGTTGCTTAAAACCATCAGCTAGCAACCAAGGCATCTAGGATATTGTGTCAAAGTCCTGAAGAAAAGAAACAACTCATTAAAAGCGAGTGTGATTCTCTCCAGTTGATTTCTTGCACAGTACTTGCTGATCAGCAAATATATCTGCAGGCCAAACATAAACCTGGCTCAAATCAAAATGATTTCTTCTTCTGGAACATGTAGCAAGGACTGTATTTGTAACAAGGATGTAACAAGGACTATGTTTGCTCCCCTTCACATGTTAAGAAAATGCAATTCAAAAAATAGCACCAAAGAAGAGTTATTGCTGGGTGCCAGTGGCTCATGCTTATAATCCTAGATATGCAGAAGACTGATATCTGAGGATGGCAGTTTGAAGCCAGCCCAGGCAGAAAAGTCCCCGTGAGACTCTTATCTTCAATAACCACTCAAAAAACATGGTGCTGTGGCTCAAGTGATAGACTGCTAGCCTTGAGCACAAAAAGGCTCAGAGACAGCACCCAGGGCCTGAGTTCAAGCCCTGCAACTGACAAAAAAAAAACAGTAATCCCTGAGAGGTGAAAAGAAATGAGATAAATGTGTAATTATCCTAGTCTGCTGCTCAGGAGGTATTACCAGTCTGCAGAAAAGTCCTAGAAGGGAGAACCCCTGAAGACATCAGTCATAAACGTTTATCAGTTTTGAATGCTGAGGAGTATGATCATAGTTTTAATTTCTTTTAATCAACTTTTGCATGGATATTCTCAATATTAGCTTTATTATCAACTTGCCTAACATTTCCTTAATCCTCTCAACAATTAAAGGGTATCTGAACTGTTTCTATAGCTTTACTATTATTAATATTGTTGCAAAAATAATGGATGTGCAAATATTTGTGTCATACCTTGACCTATACTCTTTCATATATATGCCTGAGTGATGATGTAGAAATATATGGTAATTGTACTTTTAGCTTTTTTAGGAATATTCATATTGATTTTGACAGTGATTGCACTAATTTAAATTCCCACAAAGACTGTATAAGGGTTATTTTTCACCACATCCTTGCCAGAATGTTGTTTGTATTCTAAGCGATGGTTATTCTGATTGGAGTGAGATAAAAATCTCAATGTCATTTTACTTGTGTTTCTCCTAAATCCAGGGATAGGAAGCATTTTTTCCGTGTATTTATTAGCCATTTGTACTTCTTCCTTTGAAAATTGTCTATTCAATTAATTTTTCTATTTATTAAATGGTTACTGATTCTTTGAAAGTTTAATGTTTTGAGCTCCCTGTATATTTTGGTTATCAATCTCTTGTCAGATACATGGCTGGCAATGGTATTTTCCCACTTTGTAGACAGCCACTTCAGTTCATTGACTTTTCTTTACTGGGCAGAAGCTTTTTAGTTTGATATAACTGCATCAGTCAATCCTTGCTCTCATTTGCTGAGCTATTGAAGTTCTATTCAGGAGGACTATACCAATATGTTCCAGTATGTTCCATACTCACTTCTATATTAGTCTCAGATTTTCAGGTTTTACATTAAACTGTTTGATCTTGCCATCTTTCCTTGTAAGATGACAAAGGAAAAGCTTTATCAGACTCTGTGAATGTGAAGAGTTCGAGTGACAAAGCTGATGGTATACAGGGAAGAACAAAAGTGAAGAAGATCACTGAAGACCACAAGAAAGGACCAAGACAACTGAAAAGTGTGGCGAAAAAGAGAAAACTAGCAAATTAGGAAACAGTTTAAAGCTCCATCCTGGCACCCCTGGAGGAAGAGAACCAATGCATCCAACAATAAGCTTTTGCAACAGACTGGAAGCCCTAGCTTTGGAACCAAACCATATCTTCTATAAGTCTTCAGCCCCAGTGGAGCATACAATGGGGAAGTAACCTCTGCAACTTAACAGGTCATCATCAGACAAGACTTTTACCTCCTCAGATCTCCAAAAGCTAAAACAAGGCATCATCTTGAGAAAGGCCTGCTCTCATAAAGGAATGACAGCCTTGGAGATCAGCATCCTCACACTTCCAAGTTGAGATCAGCTTCATTGCATGAGTCATTTCAGAAGAGTGCAGCTAGCCTCCTTTGGTGGAAAGACTAGATTAGAGAGTGATTATATTATATTAGCTGCTTGGAAGTAGCCTTCATCCAGGCAGGACAAGAACATGAGTTATACCCTGGGGTCTTGGGAAACAAGAAATTGCAGGATAGGCATAAAAGGAGATCATGGGGAGGGAGGGTATGCTATCAAGTGGAAAAATTAAAGAAGCATCAGATGGATAGCCTGGGAGTTGGCAATGTTAGCTTCCAAGGGGAGAATAGGTTCTAGTACCTGAGCATCACTGCAGAAACAGCACAAGCCTATAGTTGGGCGAGTGCTCATCATTTAAAAGCTGGTGGCATGTGGGAAGGGCATGGTGCTGTCATGTAGGACTGAGAGTTCCACATATAGTACCTACACTCTCACCATATTTCCAGCTTCAGACTTCCCACAGAGTAATGAACTACTTATAAGATCCTGAAAAAAGTGACATCTGCAAGCACAGCACCTGAGTCCCTCAGTTCTTCACCACCAGTGCACACCTGAGTGTGCCATTTCTTCTGCTTACTATCAGACACATGTGGCAACACCTTATTGGTAGCCTTTGTGCTTCACCAGGAGGCATAGCTGGTTGGGGGCGGAGCTATGTAGTAGTTATGAGCTTAACTGTTCTGTAAACCAAAGAATCCACTGTGGGTCTAGAAGTAGTTTCTAGAACACAAAAATGAAAGCTTCTAATGTGGAAGGAGAACAGAAATGGAAAACTGACCATGAATGGGCCTGCCCACATCCCACAAATAAAATCCATACAGGAAAGAAACATAAAGCACTACAACTAGTTCTACTCTTCTGGAGTGGTGCTTTGGAACAAGGTCAGGACCCTTGAGCAGCTAAGCAAAAGTTTGGCAACAGGGGCTGGGAATGTGGCTTAGTAGTAGAGTGCTTGACTCACATAAATGAAGTCCTGGGTTCAATTCCTCAGCACCATATATACAGAAAAAAAAACAGAAGTAGCACTGTGGTTCAAATGGTAGAGTGCTAGCCTTGAGCAAAAGAAGCCCAGGGACAGTGATCAGGCCTGAGTTCAAGCCTTGGGACTGGTAAAAAAAAAAAAAAAAAAAAAAGTTTGGCTACTGTGCTATCCCTCAATCTGGTGGGGGAAAACTGAACTGCAACCCAGTACTTTCTGAACAATGTGTATACTTCAACTGCAAGACTATTGGTGATAATAACTCCCAACCAATGAATTAGTCTCAGATGTATAAACCTCTTACATCTTCAGAGATATAAGAGGACCATTACTACAGTATTGAAGTAAAATGTCTGATATGCAACCAAATATTTTAGATGAGTAGAAACTATTTGAAACTTACCTTGCCAATAAGGTAGAATAGGAGTAAAACTCTGGTTCATAAAAGATAACCTTTGAATTGACCTATGGTTGAATGCAGAAGAATTGAAATTTGAGTAATATGGGGAAATTTGAGTAATAAAGGGGAAAAATAGAAAGGTAGGTAGAAAATGCAGAAAATAACAGTATGAAAAAGTTTATTACCAAATAATAGAAAATGATGTGGAAAATAAGACAAAAGGATAATAATCTATCAAAAAGAAAACACATTTAAAAAATATCAATCCCTTTTTCTCACTAAAAAGTGTGGATACTGACTGGGGTCTGTCAAAGTGTTTAGCACGCTCCTCCAATCTTTGGCCTCTTGAGAAAAAGAGCAATCTATATTTCTCACTGAGGAAGTGGAGAGATATTGGCTGAACTTTGTCCCAATTGTTCAGCATTCTCTTCCCATCTTTGGCCTACAAGAACCCTTTTTTGTGTCAAAAGTGATTCCGACTGGCCTGTGTAAGGAAGGACTCACAGTTTCCAGTTCAGCTTGGGCTCTCGTCTACTGGTGTAGTTATGGAAACCGCAGAGGGGCAGGTTTGTACCTCTGGAGCGTCTTACCGCTGATTCTCCTAGGAACGGGATTTTTCCAACATTTGGAAACTCCCTGATTTTTTACAATCCTGGGGCCTTTGTAGATGGCGACTGGGACTCGCTGTTGTATTTTAGAGAGGTTTGAACAGGATCGGGGCTGCTCTCTGGTAGGGTTTCTCTTAACAGTGGCAGTTCAAACCAGATGCGTGGCACACAATCTGTTTCATGCCGCATGAAGGCACTCCTCTTTCCTCGGTTTCTGTCTTTCAGGCAGTGCACAGTCTTGTCCCCGCAGTAGTTCAGTGTCTCCGAAGAGTCCAATTCCCCACTCTTACGCTATGTTCACACTGCGTCCTAATTGGTGTCTGTCTCACCAAACCCCTAAGCTGGATTGAAAGCTTGAAAGAGGTGCCGACTTGTTCTGCATTCGGTAACTCAAGCTTGTCCTTAGGGTCCTTTGTATTACTTGATGTTTATGATTTCACTTCCCTTGATCCTACTTGGGGGGATTTGGGCCAGGCTTGTAGCTTTATCATTGTTTTTTTCCTTTAATGACTACATTACTCTTATTCTTCTGCTATTCTGCTACCTCCATTGTGAATCACAAAACTGTTTCTCCCTTTGTCTCATCAGATTATGGTCTCCTCTTAAATATTAGAGTGTTTTCCCATTCTTTGAGTCAAAATGATAAATGTCTCTAATCTACCATTTTACCTCTCTATTCTACTACTTCTACTTCACAGTCAGTAAACCATGGCTTCTATGCCAAATCTGGCACTCTGAATGTTTTGAAATAAACTTTTAATTAGTTGTGATGAGAATTTATGATCAACAAACTGAAAATATTTATTATGTACAATTTTACATTAAAAACATTTACTACCTTTTTTCCCCATTTTGGTTGGTGCCATTGACATGGCCATTCATACAACTACCAAGATATTACTGATTTCTAAGAATTTAATATCCTCAGACTTGCATACCTTTACCTTTACTCAAACAAAGCAATTCTATTTTCTGGGAGGAGAAAAATTAAAGTAATATTTATAAATGCCTACTATGAGACAGGTACTTGAAACTTTACAAGTACCATAATGTTTCTCATAAAAACTCAAGGAAATGTTGAACATTATTTCTATTTCTCTGGCTGAAGACACTGATGTTCAGTGAGTTTGCTTACTTAGATCAAGGTATTTTACTAAAACCTGGAAGAATTGACATTTCAGTCCAGATGATACTGGTTTTGGATCATGCATTCTATCAGATATTGTCTGCCAACTCACAGATCTTAATTTGGCAAACTATTCAGCTAGTATAAGTTAGTATCAAGGATGGTATATTATATGGTATATATATTCAAAATATTATATATATATAATATATATATAATATATATTCAAAAATATTACCCTTTTCTGTTTGGACTTGTTTTATCCCTGATTAATTGTAATCATTTAATTCTATACTATACAGTCCCATCTTCTTTATTCTCATGCCTAATTTTTATAAAAGATAATTGTCTATGTGAAGGAATATATAGCCAAGCATTCCTATAATATACTGTCAACCACATGAGGAAAATTATACTTTAGGGAATAAGCTATCTTTCTCAGCAAAGAACATATCAAATTGAGCTTCTGTTTTAGTCTAAGTACAAGGTCCTCAAAACCATAATTATTACATATTGAAGACTTTTGTGTCACAAATCAAGTAGAATAAAATTGGCGAGTATGTGCATGTGCACACTTACATTGAAGACAGAGTTGCCAGAGGAAAACATGGTTTCTCTCTGTTCAGCAGCTCCTGGAACTGAGATAGTAGAAAGCTTGGGCTGTAAGTAAAGTGTATATTCAGGGTGCACTGAGGAGTTGTCTACTGTTCTTTGTAATATTATTCCTCATTTCAAAATAATGTTTCACCTTAATCTAACTTTAAAAATGTGTTTTCCAAGAAATTACTTCTAATTATAACCAATAAACTTCTAGGTCTACTTTTGCTATATGACACAATTTTATATAGGAAAGAATTTCATATAAAACAATTACTTTTTTGGGGGGGTCAGTCATGGGGCTTGAACTCTGGGCTTGGGCACTGTCCCTGTGCTCTTCAGCTCAAGGCGAGCTTGCACTCTACCACTTAAGCCAATGAGCCACTTCCAGTTTTCTAGTGATTTTTATTGGAGATAAGAGTCTCACGGACATTCTTGCCCAGGCTGCCTTTGAACCACGATCTTCAGAACTCAGCCTCCTGAGTAGCTAGGATTACAGGCGTGAGCCACCTGCACCTGGCTAAGAATTACTTTTGACCACAGTTGGCTACTCACATTAAAGGACTCCTTCTAACCCAACAAGGCTCTTCTGTTTAAAAATGGCTATTTTGAAATGCTGTTGGGGATTCAAGGGAATTGTATATGCATCCTTGATTCCTCCAAAATTATTTTCCCTATAGGAAACATTAAGTAGATAATATTTTAGGCAGATGCTACTCAGAATGTATTTTGGCAAAAATGGGTAGCAAACAGAATTAGAAGGTTTCCAGTTTCAGGATGATTATTTCAGAAAGAAACATGACAAAAATGGGCTAATTTCCATATCTGAAAATCTTGTTTGATTCTGGAGGTCTCACAGGTAACTTAGTGCCTTCCAGGGGCTTAAAAAAGACCTGGCCATATGTCACTGACATGTAAAGAGGTCAATAAGAATTTAAGTAATAACTTTATAGATCATTTTAACAATGACAACTGTAAGTACAACAAACATAACATAACATTCTCCAAAATTATAATTATGTTCATAATAACTCAGGGAACCATATTTCTCTTTTCATAAGACAACTCTGATGTGCTCAGAGAACTGCAGTCGAGACTAAATGTGTAACGTCTCTATTCTTTTTAAACACAACGGGCAATCCCTTTGAAACCATCTTTGACAAATTACTCTATATCTGAGGTAAACAAACAAGGATCATTGTTTAAAACTGGCACGGGGGTGGCTGTTGGGGATTTCTGCATATTTGAATAGCATCAAGAAGTATATAGTCCCCTGTTCTCTTTACATAAACAAGTCCCTAGTTGAAAGGTAAGTACTTTGAAAGCAGTTGAAAAACTCTCTGCCTTCTTCTGTTGAGTGAAAATATTAAGCTGTCAGATCTAGAAGAACTGTTGTAGCTCTCATAAGGATATAACTTTCAATTAGAGAATGGTTTATGCACTCAGACTACGCTTGACTAGGAATGCTAAGAGGGAAGTATTGATCAGAGGTATAATGTATGGGAGAAGAAAGCAAGGCATCATGTTAGCTGCACTTAGCATATCCCTTTGTCAGATATCAGTGAAAGGTGAACCTCAGGTAACAGGAACAAAATAATGAAAACAGTGCATTTAGTTTAAAAGGAAGTGAAATGTGGGAGGACCTCACATGGACAAGTAGTCACCAACCATGAGAATGTGTAGGAAAGTTTATGTTCTTGACCAAATAGGGAAAAAAGAAAGCCATTAAAAGAGATGAGAAACAAATACATCTTAGCCTGATTGCTTGAAGGAAATGCTAGCCACTGCTAACCTCATGTTTCTACTGCTACTCAGTGCAAGCAGAGTTTTGTACAGTATATCAGTATTATATATCACCTGATCTAATTACACTCTGCTGCTTGAAGATAAACTCCAGACATCAAGAATGTAGAGCTAAGAAATGACAGACATACTGGGCCTTTGAATAAGGTTGAAAGCAATATCCACAGCCTGCTATTCAAGACACACATAGAACTATTGTAGCATTATTTTGTACTTGAGCATCTGATCTGTCTTACATGACATGCAGAAACTATATCTTACTTTTCCTTATCATTTCACATAAGTTCTTGTGACATGTCTAGGCCAATGACAGTAGGAAAGAAAAACTGAGGATGTTTTTGAATAATAGTCTCAATTCTTATTGAAAGAATCAATATGTTATCTGTTAACAATGAGAACAATAGTTTAAAAGAGAATCGCATAGTTGGAAATGGAGAGGACATAAACAGTCAAGAAAAGGGGTTGAAAGTTGTACTTGGGTTAAACAACCTAAAAATGCATTGGGAATATAAATAGCTAGGAATTTCATAGGAAAAAAGAAAAGGCAAAAGAGATCTGTATTGGACTTTACCATAAGAAAGTAAGAGTGGGATGGGTAGAAGAAAATCAATTGAAGAGTTCCAAAGGATATGACATAGATGTTTCCACAAGACTCAGAATAGAGATATTGGGCACATTTCAAATATGTTCCATAATTAGAAAAGAGACACAGAAAAAGCATGCGTAGGAACTAGTTCAGAGGTTATAGAAAGATATTAAAAGGTGAATAGAGTCTAAGTTGTCCCGAACAAACAAATTACAACTGATGAAAAATTTAAGTTATTCCTTGAGAGAAGACCTAGGTGAAATTGAAGGCACAGGTGAACAGAGATTAAAAGGTTCAAGAAACCCAATCTCAACAAGATTTTAACATCATCATGTCTGAAAAATTTTGTGCTATGCAATGCAACACAGGTTCTCAGCTTGGGAATACACATCTTTCTGGAGCCAATTTCCTCTATAACTTGTCAAATGTATGATGTATCATTGCCTAAAGAAAGTAGAATTGTATGTTGATAGTAAGGTGAACATCCATGGAAAATGAAACTCTCTTTAGGTATTGCGTCAGTCAACTATCATAGATATGTTAAGTAGATGATATCTACTAGTGAGCAGAAGCATATGAGAATTACTCATTTTTTCCCAGAAGAACATTAAAGAGGTTGATTGAAAGCAGGGTAACTAGAAAAATATCTAAAATATGATTTTTAAAAAAATAACAGGTAAGTGAGTATACTGTGACACACTATCAAAAACAGTGAAGGATAATGGACAATAACAACAGATATATTAAAGAAAGAGGTCATTGAGTCACAATCAGTCCAAATGACATAATTATGCTGCAATTAGTGGATACCGAATAACCACAGACAAGTATTCCCATCCCCTCCCACCAAGGCCATTGAAATTAAACCCTTAATGATATGTCTATGGCTACATTCTTTTTTAAAAATATTTATTTTTATTGTAAAGATACCATACAGAGGGGTTACAGTTACATGAGTAATGGGTACATTTCCTACAGAGCAGTGTTACCCTCTCCTTTGTTTTTCCCCTACCATCCCTTTCTTCCCCACTTCTCCAACTCCTCCTTCCCCCCCCAAGTTGTAAAGTTCATTTTCAACATAGCGTCTTGTACATCTCATCATTACAATGGGTCAACCTGTATCCTTATTTCAGAATTTTTGTATTTCCCTTCCCCTCCCCAAATTAGAAAAATCTATATACAAGATGCAGGGCATTGGAATCAAACACAGTGAAAACAGGGGTTATACCATGGGGAAAGGACATACAAAAGAAACAAAAAAAGCCACATAGTACATTGTAAGTATAATAAAAAAAGAGCAAGGAAGATAAAACCTCTGTGTCCCTATCTTGGGGTTCATTTCGCTTAGCATCTTATATGCTTATATGGTCATATGTACATAGCTTTGGACCTTTTCTGCTAGTCCTAGACATATACTAGTTATTGCAAATAAGGGAAAACATGGGACCTATGTTTTTTTTTTTTTGGGTCCGGTCATGGGGCCTGAACTCTGGGCCTGGGTGCAGTCCCTCAGCTCTTCAGCTTAAGGCTAGCACTCTACCACTTCCGGTTTTTTTCTTATGTGGTGCTAAGGAATCGAACCCAGGGCCTTGAGCATGCAAAGCAAGTGTTCTACCACTGAGCCACCTTCCCAGCCCTGCGACCTATGTTTTTTACACCTGGCTTCTTACTTCACTTAATATAATTTTTTTACAAGTCTTTCCATTTCCTAACCAATGGGGTTGTGTCATTCTTTCTGATGGAGGCATAGAATTCCATTGTGTGTGTGTATATATATATGTGTGTGTGTGTGTGTCTGTGTGTGTGTGTGTGTGTATATATATGTGTGTGTGTTTGTGTATATATACATATGTATATATACACACATATATACATATATATATGTGTGTATATGTATGTATATATACATGTATATATGTATATACATATATATGTATACACACACACACACACACCACATTTTCTTGCTCCATTCATCTACTGAGGAGCATCTGGGTTGGTTCCATATCTTAGCTATGGTGAATAATGCTGCAATAAACATAGTTGAGATGGTAGCTTTAGTATGGCCTTGTTTGTGATTGTTTAGGTAAATGCCTAAAAGTGGGATTTCTGGGTCATAGGGGAGCTCTGTGTGGAGATCCATACTGCTTTCCAAAGGGGTTGAACAAGTTTACATTCCCACCAACAATTTAGTAAGGTTCCCTTTTGGCCACATCCCCTCCAGCATATGTTGTTACGAGTTCTTGATTATAGCCATTCTAACTGGAGTGAAGTGGTGTCTCAATGTTGTTTTGATTAGCATTTCTTTCATGGCTAGAGAAGTTGAGCATTTCTTCATGTGTCTATTGGCCATTCTTATTTCCTCTTCAGAGAAGTCTCTCTTTAAGTCTTTAGCCCACTTATTAATTGAGCAGTTGTTTCTTTGAGGATTTGTTGTTGGGGGATTTAATTTTTTGAGTTCTAAGTATATTTTAGATATGAAACCCCTGTCCATTGTATGGCTAATGATGATCTTCTCCCAATCTGTGAGCTTTCTATTGATTTTGCTTACCATGTCCTTTGTCATGCAGAAGCTCTGCAGTTTCATGTAATTCCATTTGTCCAACCTTTCTTTAATGTGTTGTGTTTCTGAGTCATTATTAAGAAAATTTCAGTCTGTGCAAAAGAGCCTTAGAGTTTCTCTCCTATTCCTTCCTGTAATGTTTTCAGGGTGTCTCCTTTGACTCTGAGGTTGGAGTTGATTCTGCTGTAGGGTGATATATAAGGTTTTCTACAGGTGTTTAACCAATTTTGCCAGCAGCATTCATTGAAGAAGCTGTTTTTCTTCCATTCTATTTTTTAGCTCCCGTTTAGAAGATTAGGTGGCTATAGGTCTGTGGGTTCATTTCTGGGTCTTTAGTTCTATTCCATTGGTCCTCAAGCTTGTTCTTGTGCCACTACCAAGCTGTTTTGATTATTATGACTTTATAGTAGAGTTTGAAATTTGGTATTGTTATTCCTCCAGCACTGTTCTTTCTGCTAAGGATTGTTCTTCCTTTTCAGGGTCTTTTATTATTCTGTATGAATTTTTGGGTTGCTTCTATTTCACTGAAGAATGAGGTTGGGATATTGGTAGGTATTGCATTGAATTTGTAGATAGCTTTTGGCAGTACTGCCGTTTTTCATGATGTTAATCCTCTCAATCCAGGAGCATGGGAGGTTTTTCCACTTCCTTAGCTCTGTTTTAATTTCCTTTCTCAGGGTTTTAAAGTTTTCATCAGAGAGGTATTTCACTTCTTTAGTTAACTCCTAGGTATTTTACTTTTTATGGGGCTATTACAAAAGCATTTGTTTTCCTGATTTCAGCTGTACTCTCCTTGTTATTAGCATACAGAAAAGCCACTGATTTTTGAGGGTTAATTTTATACCCTGCTACTTTGCATGGCCACATTCTTATTTCTCTGAATATATATCATGGAGAGACTGAGTTTATGTGGAAATGTTCCTTAAAAAAAAAAAGCCGGGCGCCTATAATTCTAGCTACTCAGAAGGCTGAGATCTAAGGATCACAGTTCAAAGCCAGCCAGGGGATGGAAAATTCTGTGAGACTCTTTTCTCCAATTAACCACCAGAAAACCACAAATGGTACTGTGGCTCAGGAGGTAGAGCACTCACCTTGAGCTGAAGCGCTGAGGGACAGCACCCAGGCCCAGAGTTCAAGCCCCATGATTGACAAAAAAAAAAAAGTTCATATTAACTTACTTCCCCCCCAATAGGAATTTCCTATTGAGCTTTGTTACCCCCCTTTGTTTTTCCCCTGCCATCCCTTCTCTCCCCATATGCCCAACTCCTCCCTCCTCCCCCAAAGTTGTAAAGTTACTTTTCAACATAGTGTCTTATACATCTCATAGTTACAATGGATCATCCTGTATCCTTATTTCAGCATTTTGTTATTTCCCTTCTCCTCCCCAAATTAGAAAAATGTATTTACGTGATGCAGGACATTGTAATCAAATACAGTGAAAACAGGGGTTATACCATAGGGGAAGAACATACAAAAGAAACAAAAAAAATCACATAGTACATTATAAATACATTAAAAACAACAGCAAGAAAGAAAAAAAAACTCTTGTGTCCCTATCTTGGGGTTCATTTCACTTAGCTTGTTTAACTTACTTTTTTAGGCTGATTTGGGCTCCACATAAATTTGTGTTAAGTAAAATGACTGTAGAATTTGTTTTCACTTTTAATATAAAAATAATATAGAGGGCTGGGAAGGTGGCTCAGTGGTAGAGCGCTTGCTTTGCATGCAAGAGGCCCTGGATTCGATTCCTCAGCACCACATAAGCAAAAAGAAAAAAGCTGAAAATGGCACTGTGGCTCAAGTGGTAGAGTGCTAGCCTCGAGCTGAATCTGAAGGACAGAACCCAAGCCCAGAGTTCAGGCCCCACAACCGGACCCCCCAAAAAAATGAAATAAAAATAATAGAGATTAAATCTCAGCCCCACCATATTGTACTATATGACCTTGAACACATAATAAAATATATCTAAACCTATTTAGAGATGTTTCCTTATATAGAATATAAGTTTGCAAGCTGTTTTCTAGTAAAGTCAGACTTTGAGGGTCTGGACTAGAACAGCCAAAGAAAAAGAGAAAGAGACAGAGACAGAGAGAGAACTAACTTATTTGCTCTGAAGAAGAGGAAAAATGAGAAATCAGAAATTAGAGCAAGATAAGAGATAGGAAAATATAAAAAATAGAACATGTGACAAGAGGCTAGTGTTTTGCTTTGAAAATACTAAGATTAGAAATAGCTAATACTGAATTTTAAATTGCATTACCATAATAAAAATGCTTTCATATTCTCAACACATTTAGCAAAGTGTTATTTCAAACACAATGCCTTTGTGGGAATAATTTGTGTGATAATAATTTAATTAAATCAGTTATGGCAAGGTAGAACTAAAAATGACATACAGAATGACAAAATAAAGCTTAAACTCGACTTAATCACTAAAAGTAGCTGGAAGCCAAAAAGCAGTATAAGAATGCAAACCTGTGAGGAGGGAAGAGATGGTGGAGGGAAAAACAAAGGAGGGGATAACACTGCTCGATAGGAAGTGTACTCATTACCTTACTCATGTAACAGTAACCCCTTTGTATAGTATATTTACAATAAAAATATATATTACAAAAGAATACAAACCTCTACCAACATGAACTTTTATTTCTCCAGGGCATAGAATAAGAATTTATGAAATTACTTCTATAACAAAAACTACCATCCTTGATCTCTTTTCCTTTTGATTTTTTTACAGCAATACTACATCTCTTTGTGCCATATTTTTGTCTATTGTCTGACTCCTACAAAAAACAATGCAAATACCATGACAACTGTATTTATTTACTATTACTCTCATAGATGATAACAGTACCTGGGACATATTAAAGTTCTAAAAAAAATGTGTTGAATGATTGAATACATGTTTGTATACCCAGATTGCCCGCTACAGAAAGACACTGGCTAACCTCCAAAATTACACATGTAAATATTTATGAAACAAAAATATATAACAACATAAACAACCAACATGGAAAGATAGAAGTTGGAGCACTGTGGAAGGGACAAATGTCTGAAAGAGAAAGTGCAATCCAGGAAGTAGAATTGTATGTTGATAGTAAGGTAGACATCCATCCATGGAAAATGAAACTCTCTTTAGGTAGTTGTCAGTCAACTATCATCAATATAGTGTTGCATGACAATCTATTCCAAAGTATAAATGCAAACAGTAAGCACTTACATATTTACATATCTGCAGGTTGGCTGGTATAGACTAGACTCAGTTGAACTTAATTCCAAACTACAGATCTAGATTTTTCTTTCTTCTAATAGTAGTGGTTCATCTGGTTCATATTTTTTATTGGATGAGATAAAAACTTCAAAAGCATTCATCAGAATCAGACAGTACTTCTAAGGCCCAGACATAGCACCAGCAAATCTGTGCTGACCAGAGCAAATTGCCTGGATAAACCTTAAGTTGAGGACGTATTGTTAAGGTTAAGGGAAAACAAAGGGACAATGGTGAATATTGTTGCTCAGTAATTGAATCTTCTATATTACATTAATGGGTAATAAGCCCCGAAACACAGTCTCTTAACAAAGTTTACTTTATGCTCACATTACAGTTCAGTATAAACTAGTCATTTGTTCACTCATAGTTTCCAATATAATAGCTCTTCCACTCTCTCCATTTCATTCTTCAGAAATGCCTTCACTAGCTAACAACCCACTACAAAATGAATTTGCAAACCATGAGCACTTACCTGTTCACACATCTGTGGGCTGGCTGATGTTTGACTCTTATAGACCAGACTCACCTAAACTTGACGACAAACTACAGAGTTTGCTTAATGGATTTCTCATGAAACAAATATTGGATTTTATAGGCTCTGTATTGGAAAGAGACCGTATGAACAGTATTATTTATATTTTCATATTGCTTCCATTTGAAATAACAATATCTTGTGCTACATAAATGTGTTATTGAAATTAATTTTACCTCTTTGGTTTTAGTACTTTAATGTGTCTATGGGAAGAGTTAAAAATTAGACATATGTACATTTTCTAATTTTATTGGCAGCTCTAGAGCCAGCACAAAAATGGAAATAAGAGTAGAGAAACTTCAGGCATTATTACTCAGCTTATATTTCATTGGCTAGAACTGTCAAGTAAATGCAGAGGCTGAGAATGAAGTGAACCCAGAAAAGAAAGTAGGATCAAAATATAGTCAAGGACTTTAATTGCTTATTTGCAATCTTGTAGGATCTGAAAATGAGTTTCCTCCAGTAAGTCAAGAGCAAATAAACAACACTTTGAACAGGAGCCAAGAATTTGTATTACAGAGGAGGAAGAATCACAATGAAGATTATAATGGAATGTCTATTGTGATTGGTGAGAAAAAACATTGTTGAAAACATAGTAAAGGTACCATTAGCAGTGGATGAGGACCCATGCAAGTAACATTATCCATATGCTGAAGACTCAGACCTCTAGCTATGTGATCACTATCTTCTCTCTTATATTTTCCTTCCAAACCCCTTCAGTTAATTGGATAGATAATTCGAAAGAATAAGATTATTGTGAAGTCTTTTCAATTTATATATAACCTCTAGATTGTATTTTAACATAAGTATACCATCTATATCATTTCTTTTTTATCTGTGAAAATTTACCCAGATACTCTTGTGGTAAAAATGATGGTAAGAAGACTGAATTCTGAACTAGATTGGTTCTTCACAGTGTCAGGGTTTTAAGGGCAGGAAGTAGATGAGCAAACCCAATAAAACTGGGTTTGTGATTTGGTGAACTTGTGGGAGGAGGAATCTGACAGCTGTATTTATATAACCACTAGGGGAAATGGTTTCAACTTCCTCAAATACCTCTGCTTAGTCAGGAAGTTTCTCTTCTTAAAATAAGTTCTGTAAAATTTTAATCTTCAAAGAAAGCTAATTCTACAATGTCCATTTTGGCAGAGAACACATACAAAGAAACTCTTTATGTTTGGTGAATCTGTGAATTCATCTCCCTAATTCTGTGCTGTTGTCTTGCTGCCTTCTGGTGAAGTTATTCTCAAAACCTTTTTCATAGCCCGAGATAGCCAGTAACAAATGAAGGATTATTCCTCAATCCATCTTTCCTAGCACATTCCTTATCCATTCGTTAAGAAAAGGAGAGCCTCGGGAGAGTCCGGGAAGATGGTGGAGGAGAAGCTGGAGTCTAAGTAAGCTCTCGCATAGAAAGCAGTTTTAGAGTTCCAGTGAACAGTTCTAAGCCAGAGAATTACACCAAGTGTGCCATCACAGGACAGAGAGTTAGGCCAGAGAAGGAAACCCAGGCAAGAAGACACTTCTGAGCTCTTGCCAGCAGCCGCCGCGGCGGCGGCAGCTGTGGCGGCGGCAGGCCAGCGCAGGAGCCAAACCTGAGCCACAGAGAGTCCGGGACGAAGGAGCCAGACTCAACACCAGCAAGAACCAACAAGGGGCAGAAATCTTCATCCTGCAGTTCGCAGACCAGAGATGACCCAGGAACTAAGACTCGGCGTGAGTAGAAGCCTGACGTCCTCACTCCTTCTCAGGGAGCAGAGGAGGGAAGGCCACCCCTCCCGCCCTCCCAGCACTGGAGATCTCCATCTTGGATACCAACAAAGCTCGGAGAAGCTGCTAGCTCCAACTCAGGCCTTGAAATAAAACGAGTCATTTAGCAGGTCACAAGAACTTAACGGCGGCGTGATCTGCCAGACTCAGCTCCACCCAGGGAAAAGTCACCCAGCTTGGGCGCCAGCCCTAGGAGTGGGTTTCTTCACTGGGTAATCAGAGCCAGAGGGTGCCCCTCCCTCTAGCAGCTTCGACAAGCAATTGAAAATCAGTAAAAAGAAACCCTGAGAATGGCTCCAGGCTGGGCTCTGCGAGGTTTTCACAAACTAGCCCCGGAAAAGCTACTGTCTGTTGAAAGGCCTCAACTCTACCCAGAACCTAGCCTCATCACTGCATCCCCCTCTTTTGTGATATTCAAAGAAGATCTGCCTCCCAATGAACTAGCCTGGGAGGAGGATCGCCAAATCCTGGGTAAAGCAGAGCATTTTTCTGCCTGTTCGAACAAACTGACTTAAGAAACCAACCAAGCCACAGGACCACAAGCAGACCAGAGACTCCAACAAGAGGCTGGTTACGGACACAAGGGAGATACAGGATTGTTCCCACTCCTCCGCAAAAAAATCAAAGACTTTTTTTTCTCTTCTTCTTCATCTTCTTTTTTTTATTTTTTTATTTTTGGTACCTTATATAAATTTTTTTTTCTTTTCTAAAAATTTTTTTAATCTTTAATCTTTGCCTTTTTTGAAAAAAAATTGTTTTCCAGAAACTTTTATTTCCTCTTATAATTTTCATTTTAGGGATACGTGAGTGTGCGTTTTTCTTTCTTTTTTGGTCTTCTTTCTCTTTTTTTTCTTTTTTAATTATCTTTTTGTTTTTTGTTTAGCTCTACTGAACTTCTCATCTGTTTCTTCTTCATTTCTTATCCTTTTCACCTTCTCCTCTCTTTCGTTCTTCTTTATGTGACTTAATTCTTGTCCTGCACATCCTCAGATAAACCCATAGTTGACTATTAGACCCTATCCCGCATTGTGTACACACTTAATCCACAAATTTATTACTCAAGTCAAAAGCTCTAAGACTTAAATTCCTTAATAGCAGTACTACCTCTTTACACCTATATAATATTTTAAGCATTTTTATTTTTTCACATCTCTTTATATCCCTCCCCTTCTCTCAATAAATACATGTTCTTATCTAAATAGATTGTTATCGATCCTACATAATTTTATTAATTTTTACCTTTCTATTTTTTATGGGCTCTTTTCTTTTCCCGTTCCCTTTCTTCTTTTTTTCTCTCTCTCTACTTTAATCCTACCCAACCTATTTCCTGCTTTGAGATTAGGACATAGTTAACTCTCCATGAGCCTCCCCACATCAATCTATTCCTATTTTTCTACCCACATCTCTCCCTACCCCTAATAATTTCTGGTCTTCCAAATTCTTCGTTGCGGTTCGTAGCCCACTAACGTATGGTTGTTTGATGTTGAATAGATGTATCTGTTGAACTAGATTGTATGTGTAGACTATTGACTGTGCAAATTCAGACTTGGGTTGATGCTTGCCTTAAGATAGTGTTCCAGCACAAAACTGGTGCTATTTTCATCTCAAATGGGCAGAGTAAGCTGGAAGAACACAAGAAAAATAGCAAATCCGGGTATCTCAATTCCCAATCTTGATAATCAGGGGACAGAACAGATAATGAATAATCCAGAGAAGAATTCCCAAATAGCTCTACAAACACTGCTGGCAAAACATGATAAATGAAAAGATTGAAAGCATACAAAGGACTCTGTATGAGCATGATAGGAAGAGAGAGAAGGCAATCCAAAAGATTATACAGGAATATCATAAGCATGAGGAAGCTACTCAAAAACTGATACAGGATTTGCATGAGCACCTTGAGAATATTCAAAGAGAAAGGCAGGAATGGAGTGAGCAAGCTGAGAACACTCAAAGAGAACTAAAGGAATCCCACGAATGGGAGGAAGCTCATCAAAGAGAAATACAGGAATTGAGAGAGCAGGAAGAGAATACACAAAGATCACTAAAGGCATTCATGGAATATATTAACAAAGAGCTGAAGGAAGTCAGGGAGACCACAAAGGGAATGCTGAATGGAACCCAACAGAAGAAATGGGAGTCCAAGGAAACCATAACCAATCAACTAAGTGATCTGAGAATAAACACTGAACATCAAATTAAGGAAGTAAAGAAGTTCATACAAGATCTAAAACAAAGCTTCAACAAAGAATTTGAAGCCATCAAAGCTGACCAATTAGAAGGAAAAGAGATAAAAAACGAAGTAGAAAGCCTTGACAGCAGGTTAGACCATGCAGAAGATCGAATCTCAGGGATTGAAGACAGCCTAGATATTATAGAGAAAGAACATACAACCATCCAAGACAAGTCCAAGAAATATGATTGGTCTATCCAACACCTGGAAGACACATTCAGAAGGCCTAATCTAAGGATAATGGGTGTAGAGGAGGACCTAGAAACAGAAGTTAATGGCCTAGGAAATTTGTTTAACAGGATCCTAGCAGAGAACTTCCCAAACATGCAAAAAGATAGGCCTATTCAGATAAAACACGCTTTTAGAACTCCAAGTAGACCAGACCAGAATAGGACATCCCACCATCACATTATAAGCCACACAGGATCAACTCAGACCAAGGAAAAGATCCTTAAAGCTGTCAAGGAGAAAAGATTAATCACCTATAAAGGGAAGCCAATTAGAATCACCTCAGATGGCTCAGCAGAGACAATCAAAGCAAGAAGAGCCTGAAATGATGTATGCCATGCCCTAAAAACAAACAAATATCAACCAAGAATACGGTACCCAGCTAAACTCTCCTTCATAACTGAAGGCCAAATAAAAACCTTCCATAGCAAAAAAAAATGGAAAAAATACATCTCCACCAAACCAGCCCTACAAAAGATTCTTAAAGATGTCCTACACATAGAAAACCAAGTAGGCCACAATAAAGGCCAAGAAACTGCACCTAAACTGAGAATCCAAGAACCATAGTAAGAACCTAGTTTTTGCAGCCCCCAAGAAGGTGGATAACATGGCAGGAACTCCCAAATACCTCTCAGTCCTTTCTCTTAACGTTAACAGACTGAACTCTCCAATTAAGCGACATAGACTGTCTAGTTGGATTAAAAAACAAGACCCTTCTATCTGCTGCCTGCAGGAGTCACATCTTGCCCATAAAAACAAACACCTTTTCAATGTTAAAGGCTGGAACAAAATCTACCAAGCAAACGCCCCCCATAAACAGGAGGGAGTTGCAATCCTAATATCAGATAAAATAGATTTCAAATTAAAATTCGTGAGAAGAGATAAAGAAGGTCGCTACATACTAATTAAGGGATCTCTCTTTCAGGAGGATATTACAATTCTAAATATCTATTCGCCAAACAATGGAGCACCCAAATTGATCAAAGAAACACTACTTTCCCTCAAATCCCATATAAATCCAAAGACATTAATTGTTGGGGATTTTAACACACCACACTCCCCACTAGACAGATCAACTCCGCAAAAACTCAACAGAGAAACTGCAGATCTAAACAGCTGCATAGATCAGCTAGATTTAACATATATCTACCGAATATTTCACCCAGCAGCATCAGAATACACGTTTTTCTCAGCAGCACATGGAACATTTTCTAAAATAGACCACATTTTAGGCCACAAAGCAAACTTGTCTAAATTCAGAAACATTGAAGTTATACCTTGCATTCTCTCTAACCACAAGGGAATAAAATTAGAACTCAACACCAAAAGCCACCAAAGAAAGTCTGGTATCACATGGAGGCTGAACAACACACTGCTGAATCACGAGTGGGTCATGGAAGAGATTAGAAAGGAAATTCAAATGTTCATGCTATTCAACAAAAATGAGCACACAAATTACCAGCTCCTCTGGGACACAGCAAAAGCAGTACTCAGAGGCAAGTTTATAGCTCTGAGCTCCTACATCAACAAATTGGAGAGATCTGAAATCAACAATTTAATGACACGTCTAAACCTCCTTGAAAAGGAGCAGCAAGATAAACCCCAATCCAGTAGATGGAAAGAAATAATTAAAATTAAATCAGAATTAAATGAATTAGAATCCACAAAAACTATAGAAAGAATCAACAAAACAAAGAGTTGGTTCTTCGAAAAAATTAACAAAATTGACAGACCCGTAGCAAATCTTATCAGAAAAAGAAGAGAACACACCCAAATACATTAATTCAGAGATGAGAATGGAAACATCACCACAGAAACAACCAAGATTCAAAACATTATAAGGGAATACTTCTCAAAACTTTATGCTAATAAGTTTGAGAACTTAACAGAAATGCACCTTTTCCTAGCAAATATTGACATGCCAAAACTAAACCAAGATGAGTTAAACCAGCTTAACAGGCCCATATCAAGCATTGAAATAGAAACAGCAATAAGAGACCTCCCAGCTAAGAAAAGTCCAGGACCAGATGGTTTTACAGCGGAATTTTACAAGGCCTTCAAAGCAGAGCTCACACCAATACTCTTCCAACTCTTCAATGAAATTGAAAGAGAAAGCTCACTACCGAACACATTCTATGAAGCCATCATAACACTCATCCCAAAACCATGCAGGGACTCATCAAAGAAAGAGAACTATAGACCCATTTCTTTGATGAACATTGATGCAAAACTTCTCAACAAAATTTTGGCCAACCGACTTCAACAATTCATCCAAAAAATCATACACCATGATCAAACAGGATTCATTTCAGGGATGCAAAGCTGGTTCAATATACGCAAATCAATTAATATTATTCATCACATCAACAGTAGCAAGAATAAGAACCACATGGTTATCTCAATAGATGCAGAAAAAGCATTCGACAAGATCCAACACCCCTTTATGATGAAGGTTTTGGAAAAATTAGGAATCCATGGAACATTCCTCAATACAATAAAGGCTGTATATGACAAACCTACAGCCAGCATTATACTCAATGGTGAAAAACTAAAGCCATTTCCTCTTAACTCAGGAACAAGACAAGGATGTTCACTCTCTCCACTTCTCTTCAACCTAGTATTAGAATGCCTAGCTACAGCAATAAGACAAGATGCAGATATAAAGGGGATCCAAATAGGGAAAGAAGAAATAAAACTCTCCCTCTTTGCAGATGACATGATCTTGTATTCAAAGAATCCTATAGACTCCACTCCCAAATTACTCAAGCTGATTCAAAACTTTGGCAAAGTAGCAGGGTATAAAATTAACCCCCAAAAATCAATGGCTTTTCTGTATGCCAACAATGAGAAAAGTGGGGCTGAAATTAGGAAAGCAACTCCATTTGTAATAGCCCCACAAAAAATAAAATACCTAGGAATTAACTTAACCAAAGAAGTGAAGGACCTCTATGATGAAAACTTTAAAATCTTGAAAAAGGAAATCAACACAGAGCTTAAAAAATGGCAAAACCTCCCATACTCCTGGATTGGAAAGATTAACATGGTGAAAATGGCAATACTTCCCAAGGCTATCTACAAATTCAACGCGATACCTATCAAAATTCCAATCTCATTCTTCAAGGAAATAGAAGAGGCAATCCAAAAATTCATATGGAACAATAAAAGACCCCGAAGAGCAAAAACACTCTTCAACAGAAAGAACACTGCTGGAGGAATATCAATACTAAATTTCAAACTCTACTATAAAGCCATAGTAATCATAACAGCTTGGTATTGGCATAAGAACAGACCTCAGGACCAATGGAATAGAATTGAAAACCCAGAAATGAACCTACAGACCTATAGCCATCTAATCTTCAATAAGGGAGCTAAAACAATAGAATGGAAGAAAGACAGCCTCTTCAGTAAATGGTGCTGGCAAAATTGGTTAACTACTTGTAGAAAACTAAGGCTAGATCCTTATATATCACCCTGCACCAGAATCAACTCCAAATGGATCAAAGACCTCGAAGTCAAAGCAGACACTCTGAAAACATTAAAGGATGGAATAGGAGAAACCCTAGGTCTCCTTGGCTCAGGCCGAAATTTTTTGAATAGAGACCCGGAAACACAACAAATCAAAGAAAGGTTGGACAATGGGATTGCATAAAGTTGCAGAGCTTCTGCATGGCAAACGACATAGCTAGCAAGATCAATAGAAAGCCCACAGATTGGGAGAAGATCTTTACTATCCATACAACGGACAAGGGTCTCATATCTAAAATATACTTGGAACTCAAAAAATTAAATCTCTCAACAACAAATCCTCAAAGAAACAACTACCCAATAAATAAGTGGGCGAAAGACGTAAAGTGAAACTTCTCTGAAGAAGAAAGAAGGATGGCCAATAGACACATGAAGAAATGCTCAACATCCCTAGCCATAAAAGAAATGCAAATCAAAACAACATTGAGATACCACCTCACTCCAGTTAGAATGGCAAAAATCAAGAACTCTAACAACAACAGATGCTGGAGGGGATGTGGACAGAAGGGAACCTTACTTCATTGTTGGTGGGAATGTAAATTTGTTCAACCACTTTGGAAAGCAGTATGGAGGTTCTTCAAAAGACTTCACATAGAACTCCCCTATGACCCAGCAATCCCACTTTTGGGCATTTACCCAAATGTTTACAAACAAGACCACACTAAAGCTACCAGCACAACTATGTTTATTGCAGCATTATTTACCATAGCTAAGATATGGAACCAACCCAGATGCCCCTCAGTAGATGAATGGATCAAGAACATGTGATATATATACACAATGGAATTCTATGCCTCCATCAGAAAGAATGACATTGCCCCATTTGTTAGGAAATGGAAAATCTTGGAAAAAATTATATTAAGTGAAGTAAGCCAGGCCCAAAGAAACATAGGTCCCATGGTTTCCCTTATTTGCAATATCTAGTATATGTATGAGTCAAGCGGAAAAGGTCAGATAATGTGATGTCAGGAAAATGAACCCTTAGATATGTATTTTAAAGTATTTTTCTTTCATGCATGTGTTTCTAATGCATTTATAAGATTATTTCTTTGTTGCTTTGTATGTCCCTCCCCCACAGTATAACCCCTGCTTTCACTATAATTGATGTCAGTATAACTTGTGGAGGGGATGGGGAAAAACAAGTCGTTTAAGGATACAGGTGGACCTGTTGCAACAATGAGAAATACAAGTTGTCATGTCCAAAACGAGCTTTCCAACGTCTGTGGGGGGGGGAGGAGAAGGATTGGGATTGAGGGGGTAGGGGGGAGGCTAGGAAGGAATGTGAAGGGTAAACAAAGGAGGAGGCTGCAATGCTTGGTAAGAAATGTACGCATTATCCTGCCCATGTAATTGCAACCCCTCTGTACAGTATGTTCACAAATAAAATTAAATTAAATTTAAAAAAAAGAAAAGGAGATCCTCTTTTTTATTTTTTTCAGCTATCTTAAAGTTGATTGTAAAACATAACCTTAGGTTTTTTTAAATTCATCTGACTGACTGCTCCATTTAGAAAAACTGATTTATTTGAGAGCAAGTAAGACTCCAAATTAGCCCTATTCCCTGAAGCCTTCCTATACATTCTGTGAAGCACATTTAAGAACAGTAAATTTCTCCTTCCTCCCTCTTTGTATTCTAATTGAGCTCTCAAATTTGGATTGGGTGCACCCATACTTGTGAGAATGGGTTTTCTCTACTCAGTCTTCCCAGTCAAATATGGTTGCCTTCTAGAAACATCCTCCTCACAAGCACATCCAGAAATAATATTATTCCAACATCTAAGCATTCCATAATTTGGTCAAGGTGACAATTAAATTAATGATCAAAAGCCCTAATGTATTTGTTCTGTTTTATGCCTTAATAAAAACCAAGCTTTGATTAGTTTTTTAGCAGTTGCATCTACATTCCCATGAAATCTCACATTGGTCACTTGAAACCTGTTGTTCCTAGGCAAACACTAGATGAAAGAACAGAACCACAGAAGTCAAGTGATTACCCAAGGTTATATGAAACAGTGAATAAGAACCTAAACCCAGACCTTCAACTGCTATAAACACTTACTTTTTATAATTAGCAGCATGCAACATTATGCCAGCATTAAATTACCCAGCAGTTAGAAATTTAAAACTGATAAGATCTCTGGATCCTGTAATACCAAAGCTGATATAGTTATAAATTCAAACACTATTAAAGACTATTTTTTTTTGCCTTTCTTCATCACTGAACAAGAAATACTAGAACTGCTGTTCACATAAGAAGCCTAGGAACTTCTTACCCTAGAACAATCTTTCTTCTAAAATAGAGAAGCACCAGTACATTTATAACTGCATTCTGATTATAGTTAGAAAATAAATTTGACCAAGAAGTTAGAAAATGATTAGCTATCCCTGTAACTTTCCAAATAGAAAGCCCAGAGGCCAGTTACCTGTCCTTTATTTGCTTCTTATTACCAGTATATTCTTCTTATGTTATATAGTCAATAATTTTTAGCAATTATGGTTTTACACACTAAATGTTTTAAGGTAATAAACTAACTATAGTCATTTTTCCTGAACTATAATCATTCATATTTTGGTAAGCGGGAGATGATATGTCAAACATTTTAATAAGGAGCAATAATTAGAGCAGATCCATACAATTTACAATCTTATTAGAGCCACAGACAGTTAACATGGACAAGTATCACCACAAAAGCAATCTTGACTCGGTTCCATTTATTGTTTCCCCTGTCATTTATAGCTTAGTGGACTCAGGGTCACTCTCACTCCCTGCTCTTATAAGTTGAGCAAGTTACTCAGGCTTTTTATACCTCTATTCTTCTTCATGGAAATATGGATGATAACAGTGTCTAACTCATCAACCAATATATATAAAAGAACAAATAAAACACTTAGCATAATATGCATAAACATTCCATACATATAACACTTAGTACAATATAAGCTATTATTGTTCTTTATCTTTATCAAAAACTTATTAGTGTTTTAATAGATAGCAGACAGTAATATATGCCAAGAATACAAAATGAATCAGAAACACTGGACTGGTAAATCATCTGACAGTAATTTCTCCAAGACAGTGTTTAAAGCACAAATAATGTCTACATTCAAAATTTCATGACTTGTAGGCTAATTACAAATTCTGCAAAATTCCTCAAGTGTTAAGAATAAAAATGATTTGATGTTGAAAGGTCAAATGAAAGAACAGCCTTAAATTAGACCTTTTCAAAGAAAAGAATTACTCTCATTGTTCTTATTAAAAGTATGAAGCAATCTCTACTGCCACTCTTAAAGAAATTTCTTACAATTGATAGCTTCAAGCACTTGGAAAATTAGTGGTTTGGAGTTTAGACTGTTCAGGCAAGACTAGTCCTTGTGAAGATATATTCAAGTTGAGAACAGGAAACCACCTTGAACTAAAAATACAATTGCTTAAAGTGCTTCTATGCTAACAGCTCTTCCCAGTCAGAGCAAATGGCAATGTGCAAACTTAAAAGATACTCCCTTAGCGGAACTCAAAACAAAACTGGAGTGTTATATATGCTGATTATATTTATATGTCTTTGTCTGTAAGGCAATGTTTCTCCATGTTTGTTTTCATTTATGTAATGTCATTTCAAAAGCACATCAAAGACAAAAAATGGAAAAAATCTAAAATTAGTCTCAGTACATATAAAAGAAATTTTAAAGAAGATGAATGTCAATATTAGAAAGTAAATGGAGATCTTTTCTGACATAGATTTTGCTTATTCACTTTCTCAGTCATATACTAGAGTTTATAATCAAAATCTTCAGCAAAAGGGTCAATGTTTTGAGCAATGCATCCTGGTAGCCTTATAAATAGGCACATACTATTTCTGTGTGAAAAGTGTTCACTAAATGAATATAAAGATAATAAATAACTAATCACTTCACCACATGTGTCTAGAGATTCTTTGACTCATCTTTTATACAGATGACCTGTTAAGCCTGCCAACTTCCTTATAAGCTGGGTTAGGTAAGGAAGGAATAACATGCCTAAAGCCACAAGCTGAACTTCAGATTCTTAGTTCCTAAAGAACAGTAAAAACAAACTTACTAATGGCAAGTTGGTTTTTTATACTATTTTTACTAATGATAAGCTTTTTCTCTCTTAAGCCTCTAAAACATCACAACACATCACAAAAACAAGGAAAAAATAGTGAAAATGGAGAGAGCAGATTGAACCCAAGGCCTCATTCATACTAGGTAAATGCTCTACCACTGAGCTACTACTCCGGCCCCTATCCTCATTTATTTCATCCTCATAAGTCAGTAGTTAAATACTACTGCTATCTTTATAGATAAAGAAATTGACAAGTTAATTTGTCAATTAATTTGTTCAGCACACTCTTTGCACACTTAATAAGTGGCAGGAGTAAGGATTCCAATCCAAGTATCATGACTTAGGTGATTTAACAATTACATGTTCAACCTCACACAAAAAAAGTCAATTCTACGCACTATTTTTTTAAAGAAAAGAAAGTTTGATGGTTAAAGCTGTGTGTATAACTGGAAATGGCATTTAGAAGGTAAAGTGAATCCATCAATCAATATTTGTTCTGGGCAGACATTATGCTCAGTAGCAATATCAGTCAAATCTTAGCTATATGTAGCTTTGTCCTCAAAAGGAGTTCCCAACCAATGCAACAGTGATATACACAGGACAATATGTTGGAAATGATCTTCCCAACTTGGGGGTGTAGGGGGGAGGGAAAGGAGGAGAAAAAGGAGGGAAGGGGTAACAAGTTTGGCAAGAAATATGCTTATTACTTTACTTATGTAACTGTAACCCCTCTGTACATCACCTTGACAATAAATAAAGGAATTCCCAGTCTAACAGAGGAGAATATATCTACATATATAAGGAGCTTATCTTCAAAAAACTAAGCAACCAATATAAACAACCAGTGTATAAATAATAAATGTTGTAGACCTTGAGTATAATATGCAAACAAAATAAACCATGGTCACAAAATTCCTATTGCAGCTTAAGCATGCATGCATAAATAAGTAAGTAAGTAAATAAATAAATAAATAAATAAATAAATAAATAAATAAATGTGGATTCTTGGGGAAATACCATGCTATTCATAGAGAAATACAAAGAACATGATTTAACCATAGATATTCCTATCTCTCATCTATGTACGAGTAGATGACTATACTTTATATCAATAGTTGAATTAACAGAAGGAGAAAACTGTGAAAATGTCTACATGCCTTTTATATAGACCCAAAAAACTTTACAGCTATGATTACTGAAGAGTTATCTATAAAATATAATGAAACTAGGCACTGGTGGCTCACACCTGTAATCCTAGCTATTCAGGAGACTAAGATCTAAGGATTGAGATTCAAAGTCATCCCAGGCAGGAAAATCCATGAGACACTTATCTCCAATTAACCACCAAAAAGCAGAAGTAGTAGTGACTCAAGTGGTAGAGCACTGGCCTTGAGCAAAAAACCCCAGGGACAGCACTCATGTCCTGAGTTCAAGCCCATGGACACACACACACACACACACACACACACACACACACACACACACACACACACACACACCACAAAATATTTAAAGAAATACTTGAATGCTACATGCAACAATATAATGAATTAAAGGTCATAAACAAGTCAGTAATTTATGTCTGCAATATTGATGGGAATATATACTTCCAAAGAAAACATTCAATCTTTCCTTCTAAATAAAGAATATAGAAATCTCTGCCATCTCTCCCAGTATCCTTCTCTCCATTGAGTTTATAATACAAAGTAATGATAAATACATAGTCTACTGGCAACAGAAATAAAGGCAGGGTGATAATTAGACCAGTGGACATCATTAGCAAGCATCACACTAATTACTCATTTCGTTATTAATGTTAATTGTAGTCTTTGTAAATTATATTTCATTAAGAATAAAACAACAATGTTGATCAGTGGCTCAAGCCTGTAATCCTAGCTATTTGGGAGGCTGAGATCAGAGGATCATGTCTCAAGGTCAACCTGCGCATAAAAGTTCATGAGACTCCACTTCATTCAATGACACATACCTGTCATTTTCACTAACATTAGCAAACATAAAGAGGAGAATTGCAGTATAGACCATAGGCATAAAGTAAATCCATATTTTGAAAGTTACCAAAGCAGGGGATGGGAAGGTGGCTCAGTGGTAGAGTGCTTGCCTTGCGTGCATGAGGTCTGGGTTTGATTCCTCAGCACCACATAAACAGAAAAGGCCAGAAGTGGCACTGTGGCTCAAGTGGTAGAGCACTAGCCTTGAGCAAAGCAGCTCAGGGACAATGCCCAGGCCCTGAGTTCAAACCCCAGGACAAGAAAGAAAGAAAGAAAGAAAGAAAGAAAGAAAGAAAGAAAGAAAGAAAGAAAGAAAGAAAGAAAGAAAGAAAGAAAGAAGGAAGGAAGGAAGGAAGGAAGGAAGGAAGGAAGGAAGGAAGGAAGGAAGGAAGGAAGGAAGGAAGGAAGGAAGGAAGGAAGGAAGGAAGGAAGGAAGGAAGGAAGCAAGGAAGCAAGCAAGCAAGCAAGCAAGCAAGCAAGCAAGCAAACAAGCAAGCAAGCAAGCAAGCAAGCAAGTAAAGCAAAAATGGGACGGAGGTATGGTTCATATACTTGCCATGTAAGTGTGAAGGACTGAGTCCAATTCCTAGAAAAAGAAATAAGTAACTAAAATAAAATAAAACAATAAGGCATACAGAAAAAGAAGTTTAAACCATACAAATAATTTAAGAAAACACAGTTGGCTATGGAAAAAGAGAAAATTCTGTGTTAGGGGAGAGAGATTGTGTCAGTCTTTCGTACCAAAGGATTTTTTGTTTTGGTGTTATGATTTTTTTCATGTAAAAAAATTTAAGAAGTAGTTATTATTATATAAGTTGCATAGATATATGAAAAATGAGGCCTATTCCATGACGTTCCAATTCATATTTATTGAGAAAAACACATAAAGACCTAATTACAATCTATTGTATCAAGTATTATAATAGAAATTGGTGAGTTCCGGGAAGATGGAGGAGGAGAAGCTGGAATCTGAACAAGCTCTCGCATAGAAAGTAGTTTTAGAATTCCAGTGAACAGTCCTAAGCCAGAGAATCACACCAAGTGTGCCATCACAGGACAGAGAGTTAGACAAGAGAGGGGAAGCCAAGGAAACGCATCAGCTGCCGCTCCGGCGGCGGGGTCGTGGCAGCGACCACCGCCGCGGAGTCATACCTGAGACACAGAGAGTCCGGGACGAAGGAGCCAGACGCAGCGGACGAGCGGATTCTACTCAACACCAACAAGAACCGACAAGGAGCGAACATCTTCATCCTGCTGTTTGCAGACCAGAGACGACCCAGGATCCAAGACTCGGCGTAAGTACAAGCCCGACATCCTCACTCCTCAGGGAGCAGAGGAGGGAAGGCCACCCCTCCCCCCCAGCACCGGTGATCTCCATCTTGGATACCGACAAAGCTCGGAGGAGCTGCTAGCGCCAGCTCAGGCCTTGGAATAAAATGAGTCATTTAGCAGGTCACAAGAACTTAACGGCGAAGTGACCTGCCAGACTCAGCTCCATCCAGGGAAAAGTCACCCAGCTCAGGCGCCAGCCATCAAGTGCCTTGCCTCACTGGGTAACCAGAGCCAGAGGCTGCCCCTCCCTCTAGCAGCCACCACAATCAATTGAAAAACAGAAACCCTGAGAATGGCTCCAGGCTGGGCGCTGTGAGCTTTATCACAAAATAGCCCCAGGGAAAAGCTACTGTTTGTTGAAAGGCCTCAACTCTACCCAGAACCTAGCCTCATCACCACATCCCCCTCTTTTGTGACTCTCAAAGCAGACCACCCTCCCAGAAAACTAACCTGGGAGGGGGATCTCAAAATCTTGGGTAAAGCAGAGCATTTTTCTGCCTCTTCCAACCAACCGACTTAAGAAAATAATCAAGCCACAGGAACTCAAGCTGACCAGAGACTCCAACAAGAGACTGGTTGCAGACAAAAGGGAGATACAGGATTCTTCCCACTCCTCCCCCCCCCCAAAAAAAATCAAAAGACTTTTTTTTCTTTTTTTTCTTTTTTTTTTTTCTTCTTCTTCTTCTTTTCTTTTTTTTTGCTTGTTTTTTGTTTTTTGTTACCTTATATATATATATATTTTTTCCCTTCTAAAACTTTTATTAATCTTTAATTTTTGCCTCTTCTGAAAAAATAATTGTTTTCCAGTAACTTTTTTTTCTCTCATCTTATAATTTTTATTTTAGGAATACGTGAATGAGAGTTTTCCTTTCTTTTCTTGTCTTCTTTCTCTTTTTCTTTCTTTCTTAATTATCTTTTTGTTTTTTATCTAGCTCTACTGAACTTCTGATCTTTTCTTCTCCCTTTCCCATCCTTAAAGATTTTCACATCTCCTCTATGTCCCTCCCCTTCTCTGAACACATTCACATTCCTCTCTAAATACACGGTCTTTTAACCTCTATAATAACATTAATTTTTACATTTCTATTCTTTTTCTTTTTATTCCCCTTTCCGTCTCTTCTTTTTCTCTCTCTCTCTACTTGCATCCTACCCAACCCATTTCCTGCACTGTGATTAGGACATAGTTAACTCTCCCTGTGCCTCCCCACACCAATCTATTCCCATTTTTTACCCACATCTCTCCCTAATCCTAATAATTTCTGGTTTTCCAAATTCTTTTCTGCGGTTCGAAGTCCTTTAACATATACTCGTTTGATGTTGAATAGATGTATCTGTTGAAATAGATTGTATCTGTAGACTATTGATGGTACAAATGCAAACTTTGGTTGATGGTTGCCTTAAGATAGTGTTCTAGCACAAAACTGGTGCAATCTTTATCTCAAATGGGCCGAGTAAGCCGGAAAAACACAAGAAAAATGGCAAATTCGGGTATCTCAATTCCCAACCTTGATAATCAGGGATTAGAACAGATAAAGAATAATCCAGAGGAGAGTTCCCAAATAGCTCTACAAACAATAATAGCAAACATGATAAATGAGAAGTTTGACAATGTACAAAGGACTCTGTATGAGCGTGATAGGGACAGAGAGGAGGCATCCCAGAAGTTTATACAGGAATATCATAAGCGTGAGGAAGCTTCTCAAAAACTGATACAGGATTTGCGTGAACAACTTGAGAATACTCAAAGAGAAAGGGAGGAATGGCGTGAGCAGGCAGAGAACACTCAAAGAGAACTGCAGGAATCCCACAGAAGGGAGGAAACTAATCAAAGAGTAATTCACGAATTAAGAGACCAGGTAGAGAATACACAAAGATCACTAAAGGCATTCATGGAATCCATTAACAAAGAGCTGAAGGAAGTCAGGGAGACCACAAAGGGAATGCTGAATGGAACCCAACAGAAGGAATGGGAGTCCAAAGAAACCATAACCAATCAACTAAGTGATTTGAGAACAAACACTGAACACCAAATTAAGGAAGTAAAGAAAATCATACAAGACCTAAAACAGAGCTTCAACAAAGAACTTGAAGCCATCAAAGCTGACCAATTAGAAGGAAAAGAGATAAAAAACAAAGTAGAGAGTCTTGACAGCAGGTTAGACCATGCAGAAGATCGAATCTCAGGGATTGAAGACAGCCTAGATATTATAGAGAAAGAACATACAACCATCCAAGACAAGTCCAAGAAATATGATAGGTCTATCCAACACCTGGAAGACACCATCAGAAGGCCCAATCTAAGGATAATGGGTGTAGAGGAGCACCTAGAAACAGAAGTCAATGGCCTAGGAAATTTGTTTAACAGGATCCTAGCAGAGAACTTCCCAAACATACAAAAAGATAGGCCTATTCAGATACAAGAAGCTTTTAGAACCCCAAATAGACCAGACCAGAATAGGACATCCCACCGTCACATTATAATCCACACAGGATCAATCCAGACCAAGGAAAAGATCCTTAAAGCTGTCAAGGAGAAAAGGTTAATCACCTATAAAGGGAAACCAATTAGAATTACCTCAGATTTCTCAGCAGAGACAATCAAAGCAAGAAGAGCCTGGAATGATGTATGCCATGCCCTAAAAACAAACAACTATCAACCAAGAATACTGTACCCAGCTAAACTCTCCTTCATAACAGAAGGCCAAATAAAAACCTTCCATAGCAAAGAAAAATTGAAACAATACATCTCCACCAAACCAGCCCTACAAAAGATTCTTAAAGATGTCCTACACATAGAAAACCAACAAGAACGCAACAAAGGCCAAGAAACTGCACCCAAACTGAGAATCCAAGAACCTTAGGAAGAACCCAGCTTTCACAGCCCCCAAGAAGGTGGATAACATGGCAGGAACTCCCAAATACCTCTCAGTCCTATCTCTTAACGTTAAAGGACTGAACTCTCCAATTAAGCGACATAGACTGTCTAATTGGATTAAAAAACAAGACCCTTCTATCTGCTGCCTGCAGGAGTCACATCTTGCCCGTAAAAAGAAACATATTTTCAAGGTTAAAGGGTGGAACAAAATCTACCAAGCAAACGGCCCTCATAAACAGGCGGGAGTTGCAATCCTAATATCAGATAAAATAGACTTCAAATTAAAATTTGTGAGAAGAGATAAAGAAGGTCGCTACATACTAATTAAAGGATCTCTCCTTCAGGAGGATATTACAATTCTAAATATCTATTCGCCAAACAATGGAGCACCCAAATTGATCAAAGAAACACTACTTTCCCTCAAATCCCATATAGATCCAAAGACATTAATTGTTGGGGATTTTAACACACCACTCTCCCCACTAGATAGATCAACTCGGCAAAAACTCAACAGAGAAACCGCAGATCTAAACAGCTGCATAGATCAACTAGACTTAACAGACATTTACTGAACATTTCACCCAGCAGCATCAGAATACACGTTCTTCTCAGCAGCACATGGAACGTTTTCTAAAATAGATCACATTTTAGGCCACAAAGCAAACTTGTCTAAATTCAGAAACATTGAAGTTATACCTTGCATTCTCTCTGACCACAAGGGAATAAAATTAGAACTCAACACCAAAAGCCACCAAAGAAAGTCCGGTATCACATGGAGGCTGAACAACACACTGCTGAATCATGAGTGGGTCATGGAAGATATTAGAAAGGAAATTCAAATGTTCATACTATTCAACAAAAATGAACACACAAATTACCAGCTCCTCTGGGACACAGCAAAGGCAGTACTCAGAGGCAAGTTTATAGCTCTGAGCTCCTACATCAACAAATTGGAGAGATCGGAAACTAGCAATTTAATGACACATCTAAACCTCCTTGAAAAAGAGCAGCAAGATAAACCCCAATCCAGTAGACGGAAAGAAATAATCAAAATTAAATCAGAATTAAATGAATTAGAATCCAAAAAAACTATAGAAAGAATCAACAAAACAAAGAGTTGGTTCTTCGAAAAACTTAACAAAATTGACAGACCCTTAGCAAACCTTATCAGAAAAAGGAGAGAACACACCCAAATTAATAAACTCAGAGATGAGAATGGAAACATCACCACAGAAACAACCAAGATTCAGAACATTATAAGGGAATACTTCTCAAAACTTTATGCTAATAAGTTTGAGAACTTGACAGAAATGGACCTTTTCCTAGCAAATATTGACATGCCAAAACTAAACCAAGATGAGTTAAACCAGCTTAACAGGCCCATATCAAGCATTGAAATAGAAACAGCAATAAGAGACCTCCCAGCTAAGAAAAGTCCAGGACCAGATGTTTTTACAGCGGAATTTTACAAGGCCTTCAAAGCAGAGCTCACACCAATACTCCTCCAACTCTTCAATGAAATTGAAAGAGAAAGCTCACTACCGAACACATTCTATGAAGCCATCATAACCCTCATCCCAAAACCAGGCAGGGACTCATCAAAGAAAGAGAACTATAGACCCATTTCTTTGATGAACATTGATGCAAAACTCCTCAACAAAATTTTGGCCAACCGACTTCAACAATTCATCCAAAAAATCATACACCATGATCAAACAGGATTCATTTCAGGGATGCAAAGCTGGTTCAATATACGCAAATCAATTAATATTATTCATCACATCAACAGGAGCAAGAATAAGAACCACATGGTTATCTCAATAGATGCAGAAAAAGCATTTGACAAGATCCAACACCCCTTTATGTTGAAGGTTCTGGAAAAATTAGGAATCCATGGAACATTCCTCAATACAATAAAGGCTGTATATGACAAACCTACAGCCAGCATTATACTCAATGGTGAAAAACTAAAGCCATTTCCTCTTAACTCAGGAACAAGACAAGGATGCCCACTCTCTCCACTTCTCTTCAATCTAGTATTAGAATGCCTAGCTACAGCAATAAGACAAGATGCAGACATAAAGGGGATCCAAATAGGGAAAGAAGAAATAAAACTCTCCCTCTTTGCAGATGACATGATCTTGTATTTAAAGAATCCCATAGACTCCACTCCCAAATTACTCAAGCTGATTCAAAACTTTGGCAAAGTAGCAGGTTATAAAATTAACCCCCAAAAATCAATGGCTTTTCTATATGCCAACAATGAGAAAAGTGTGGCTGAAATTAGGAAAGCAACTCCATTTGTAATAGCCCCACAAAAAATAAAATACCTAGGAATTAACTTAACCAAAGAAGTGAAGGACCTCTATGATGAAAACTTTAAAATCTTGAAAAAGGAAATCAACACAGAACTTAAAAAATGGCAAAACCTCCCATGCTCCTGGATTGGCAATACTTCCCAAGGCTATCTACAAATTCAACGCGATACCTATCAAAATTCCACCCTCATTCTTCAAGGAAATAGAGGAGGCAATCCAAAAATTCATATGGAACAATAAAAGACCCCGAATAGCAAAAACGCTCCTCAACGGAAAGAACACTGCTGGAGGAATATCAATACCAAATTTCAAACTCTACTATAAAGCCATAGTAATCAAAACAGCTTGGTATTGGCATAAGAACAGACCTCAGGACCAATGGAATAGAATTGAAAACCCAGAAATGAACCTACAGACCTATAGCCATCTAATCTTCGATAAGGAAGCTAAAACAATAGAATGGAACAAAGACAGCCTCTTCAGTAAATGGTGCTGGCAAAATTGGTTAACTACATGTAGAAAACTAAAGCTAGATCCTTATATATCACCCTGCACCAGAATCAACTCCAAATGGATCAAAGACCTTGAACTCCAAGCAGACACTTTGAAAACATTACAGGATGGAATAGGAGAAACCCTAGGTCTCCTTGGCTCAGGTCGAAATTTTCTGAATAGAGACTGGGAAGCACAACAAATCAAAGAAAGATTGGACAAATGGGATTGCATAAGATTGCAGAGCTTCTGCAGGGCAAATGACATAGCTGGCAAGATCAATAGAAAGCCCACCGATTGGGAGAAGATCTTTACTAGCCATACAACGGACAAGGGTCTCATATCTAAAATATACTTGGAACTCAAAAAATTAAACCACCCAACAACAAATCCTCAAAGAAACAACTGCCCAATAAATAAGTGGGCGAAAGACTTAAAGAGAAGCTTCTCTGAAGAAGAAAGAAGGATGGCCAATAGACACATGAAGAAATGTTCAACATCCCTAGCCATAAAAGAAATGCAAATCAAAACAACATTGAGATATCACCTCACTCCAGTTAGAACAGCAAAAATCAAGAACTCTAACAACAACAGATGCTGGAGGGGATGTGGACAGAAAGGAACCTTACTTCATTGTTGGTGGGAATGTAAACTTGTTCAACCACTTTGGAAAGCAGTATGGAGGTTCCTCAAAAGACTTCACATAGATCTCCCCTATGATCCAGCAATCCCACTTTTGGGCATTTACCCAAATGTTTACAAACAAGACCACACTAAAGCTACCAGCACAACTATGTTTATTGCAGCATTATTTACCATAGCTAAGACATGGAACCAACCCAGATGCCCCTCAGTAGATGAATGGATCAAGAAAATGTGGTATATATACACAATGGAATTCTATGCCTCCATCAGAAAGAATGACATTTCCCCATTTGTTAGGAAATGGAAAGGTTTGGCAAAAATTATATTAAGTGAAGTAAGCCAGGCCCAAAGAAGCATAGGTCCCATGGTTTCCCTTATTTGCAATATCTAGTATAGGTATGAGTCAAGCGGAAAAGGTCAGATAATGTGATGTTAGGAAAATGAACCCTTAAATATGTATTTTAATGTTTTCGTTTCTTTCATGCATGTGTTTCTAACGCATTTATAAGATTATTTCTTTGTTGCTTTGTATGTCCCTCCCCCACAGTGTAACCCCCGCTTTCACTATATTTGATGTCAGTATAACATGTGGAGGAGATGGGGACAAACAAGTCGTTTAAGGATTCAGGTGGGCCTGTTGCAACAATGAGAAGTACAAAATGTCATGTCAAAACCAGCTTTACAATGTCGGTGTTGGGGGGGGAGGGGGGTAAATTTGGGTGGGGGGAGGGGTGAAGCGGGGAAGGGAAGTGAAGGGTAAACAAAGGAGGAGGCTGCAATGCTTGGTAAGAAATGTATGCATTATCCTGCCCATGTAATTGTAGCCCCTCTGTACAGTATGTTCTCAAATAAAATAAAATACAATTTAAAAAAAGAAAAAAAAGAAATTGGTCCGTCTTAGGGACGACCTGAAGTCAGGAAAAACAACCAGTCCTCTGGAGAAATTAGGGAAGGCATAAAGGAAGAGTCAACTGTGGACAGCATATTGAAGCTTCGGTGAAAAATAACTGCACAGAAAGGAAGAGGCAGGAAAAAATTAAACCCTAGAATTACACGAGACTCTTCTCCTCCAAAGGACAAAATTTGCCTTCAGAATAAATAACCAAAACCGGGTGAGATTTCCTCTTCAAGAAGAAAAATTTCCTGTAATGGCTGATTAAGCCTGGATAATATGCTAAAGCAGAATCTTAAACATGTCTCTCAAGAATTTTGTATTAGCCAAAAATCTAGCCTGTAAGAAAATGGAAATTATTTTTTTTAATTCTATAGGTGAAACTTACAGACAGACAGATACAATGAAAATTTACGATTGTAAAGCATGAAGTCTTGCTGGAAAATCTCTGTTGCAAGTATAGTCAATGCTGTTTTAATTGTGATGCAAGTCACAACCTTATCCTTACAGCAAGGACTGCTGTGTTTGAACTGGTCAGAATCTCATTTCTTTGATAAATGGTTACTGGAAATCCTCAGGATTGTGTTTTTTTTCTAACAAGGGGATGCAGAGATCTCTCTAAAGCAGAGACTTGCATGCTTAATCAAAATGGCTCAGAGTCTTTAAAAATAGAGTAAGCTGGCAGGCGATTCTAGACGGGAGCAAATGTCGAGGAGCAAAAGAAGTCTGTGATTCCCTAAGGATAACCCCTCAACCCTAGGATCTGCTAATTCCCTATAGGCACTGAGAATTCCATGGGCATATCTCCATCACATGTATATTAATAAATCTGATACAAAGCTCTGAACATTAGTCCCTTGAGCAGATTTGTCTAGGCAGCTGGTGTCACATAGCATATTTATTAAGCCCTTTCTAACTGACCAGATGGTGTTACTGTTGCCAAAAACAAATGACCCAGTGATTTAATAGAACATAAGATATATAAGTAGCCTTTTTTTCTCTTTTCAACTGCCCACTGCTTCCTGCTTTGGAGAATGACATAAACAAGGACAAACAATTTAAGCAATGCTGTGTGTGGTTTCACAAGCATTCAATAAGAGCAGTCTGGCAGATGACAAGGTAACAATCCATTGCTCAAAAAAGAATGAAGGAAAGTTCCCATAAAACTGCATTCTATCTTTACAGTTTTAAATGGCAAATGCCCTTCAAAAATGCTTTTCTTGAAGAAAATGGATTATTTTCCAAATTATATCATTAATGTTCTATTATAATGAAAACTTTAATGTGCCCTTGATTTTTATATAGTGCTCTATTCAAGTATTTTTATTTTATATTCTTTATTGTAAAGATACTGTACAGAGGGGTTGGAGTTACATGAGTAAGGTCATGAGTACATTTCCTATCCAGCATTGTTACCTCCTCCTTTGTTTTTCCCCTACATCCCTTCCCTCCACCCTGCCCCAACTCCTCCCTCCTCCCCCCACCTTGAAGTTGCAAAGTTTGTTTATAACAAAGTGTCTTGTACTTATAACAAAGTGTCTTGTACATCTCGCTGTTACAATGTGTCAACCTGTATCCTTATTTCAACATTTTGTTATTTCCCTTCCCCTCCCCAAATTAGAAAAATGTATATACAAGATGTAGGGCACCAGAATCAAATACAGTGAAAACAGGAGTTATACCATAGGGGAATAACATACAAAAGAAACAAAAAAGGTAAGTCTCTTCTAAAGATATATAACTGAGGGAAAGCAAATGAAAGGGTGACATTGTCCAAAAAGAAATATACTCATTACCTGATTTATTAAATGATAACTCCTCTGCACAATGCCCTAATAAAAAATTTTAAAAAGAGATATCCCTTCTCTCTTGTAGTCAGACACTTGGACAATGGAAAGAAATAAGAGCAACTTGATTTAAAGTGAGAGGGGCCTTACTTTCTAAACAGAATAGAAATTATCAAGTCTTCTGTTGGAAACTGAAGCTCATATTTATTACTTTAGAGATGAAGCATTGCACTCATTCTCCAGGGCAGAATGTATCTTTGCTTTAGAATAAGACAATTTGACATAGAATTTTGGACTGGAAAATAAATAAAGAGTCCAATAAGGCATGAAACTACATGAGATATAAGGTGCTCAAATGCTCTCCAGTAGGGTTTCAATATTCATTGTAAAAGACATCACAAATAGCTAGAACTTATCTCTTCCTTAGAATGTTGTTTTTCCACTCTGAAGACCTGAAAAGTTGAGCTTAAATTTCAAGGAGAATCCTGCAAGATGTCTTAAGGTCATCCCCAACTGAGACATAGTCCAGTCCCTACAATATGGAAAGACACAGAACCTCAAGAGTCTAAAGGGGGGCTGGGAAGGTAGCTCAGCGGTAGAGTGCATGCCTTGCAAGCATGAGGCCCTGGGTTCGATTCCTCAGCACCACATAAACAGAAAAAGCCGGAAGTGGTGCTGTGGCTCCAGTGGTAGAGCACTAGCCTTGAGCTGAAGAGCTGAGGGACAGCGCCCAGTCCCAGAGTTCAGGCCCCATGACCGGCAAAAAAAAAAAAAAAAAAGAGTCTAAAGGATCAATGTATTTCTTGTAGAGGGTCTTGGTATATAAGTGTAGAAGCCATTTATACATAGTAAAGTAGCTAGTTTTAAATTATTTTTCTTCATGATTGTTCTAGTTACTATGATGACATAACATATTAATCAACAAGTTAGTAGAATAAAGCAGCCTTCATTTTACTTTATAGTTCTAGTTTTGTGTTCCAAAGGATACAACAGAGGAACTCCTCTCTGTTACCAATGTAGGAGAAAACGAGGGAAGGGTAACACTATTCAACAAGAAGTGTACTCATTACCTTACTTATGTAACTGTAACCCCTCTATATATCACCTTTACAATAAAATTACATTAAAAAAGACAAAGTCTGGGGTCTCAGATGGGACCCACAAAAGAAGACAAGAACCTGAAGCCATCTAAAGGTATCATCTTCCAAGATCACATTGGCTGAGAAAGCTGAGAAGTATATCCAAGAGTGACACTGACCAAGATTTATTGTATTCATAAACTACTTTGGTTCAATGGCAGTTCCTTCACACAACTATTTAAAGATAATAGTAATATACAAAGAAGTATATTATTTTTGCCTAGACTTCCAAATAAGTACAGCCTGGTCAATATTTAATGATATCTGGGTGCAACCCTCAGCAGCCAAGCATGGACTTCTAATCTAGGGAAATGATGCCAGAGATGAGTTTTTAAAACCATTCAATTTGCCTGACCCTGGTAGCTAATACCTGTACTCACAGATGCTCAGCAAGCTGAGATTTGGAGATTCCAGTTCAAAATCACCTCAGGAAGGAAAGACCAAGAGACTCATCGCAAATTGATCACCAAAAGGTTGGATGTAAGCTGTGGTTCTATTGGTAGAGCACTACCTTGAGCACAAAAATCTTAGAGACAGAACCTAAGCCCTGAGATGAAGATCCAGGACAGACAGACAGACAGACAGACAGACAGACAGACAGACAGACACACACACACACACACACACACACACACACACACACACACACACACACACACACACTGTCTCTACAGCAATAAATTATTGTAATGCAATCACTTTATAAGAACAGATAGATTGGAGTGGTGATCTCTGAAAATGATTTGGACATCTTAGATATAAAACCCATAATTATTATCTTGTCGGCCTGCCTCCCTCCCTCCCTCCTTCCCTCCCTCCCTCCTTCCCTCCCTCCTTGCCTCCCTCCCTCCCTCCCTCCCTTCCTTCCTTCCTTCCTTCCTTCCTTCCTTCCTTCCTTCCTTCCTTCCTTCCTCAGTACTAGGGTCTGAACCAAGGCCTTCCTTCCATGCACAAGTTACACAAGTACTCTACCACTTGAGTCACTCTTTTGTTTTTATTTTGTTTCGATGAAAATGTCTCATAACTATCTTTGTCCAGGCTGCCCTGAAACTGGTAGCCCTTCTGTCTCAGCCTTCTGAGTAGCTGGAATTACAGGCATGTACTACTATACTGGACTTTGTTAATTCTTTTCTGCCACCTATAAACCTTCAGATACTGAGAGAGGACCAGACTCAAGTGTGCCTTCAGGAATAGTTTTGTTCATACTGGTAGCAGAGTCATAGCATCATGGGACACATGAACATGTTCCTCAAGAATTTCAGGAAATCACTGGGGCTAGCAACTATCCAAAATGGCAGGATTTATGATTTCATGTGAGATTGAGAGTATTTGAGCATTAAAGAGAAGTATGATTCCTATGCCATAGCAAGTCTGTGACATAGGGGTCACATATATGTGATGTGTTTAAAATAGAGATGTTGGAATAAATTTTTCCTTTCATAAATCATAGATATCCCTTTCCAACTTCCTAAATTCAATAATGTTTAGGGTTCATTGACTAGCAAACAATTCAAATGACTTATTTCAATATGTCTTTATATTTGTCAGCAAATATTTAATAGATAGCTACCATATGCTAAGCTATAAGCCTATTTTTAAGAACCAATTTAATGGAAAAATAAAATTTGTTCATTAAATATAGTATAATCCAAGAGTATGCATTCTCCACAGTTTCCATTACTTTTCCTAAGCAATTTTTAGTGCCTTAAAACAAATAAAAAACATTAAATTTCTGTTTCCTTTTCTGAAAAATAGAATAATGATGATACCAAAAATATCTAATGTTATTGAACATATTTTGTGATAAATTTAAATACATTGTCTATTTTAATTCTCACAACTCTTTTAGGTAGATATAATTATTCAAATTTTAATGATGAAGAAATTGAGAATTAGAGAAACTATAAAAGAGAAACTATAAAAGCACAGTAAAAGAGAAAGAGAGAGGAGACAGACTGAAACAGAAACCTAGAGCATACTTGGCTACAAAATTCAATTATTACCTCAACCATTTTGTTTCATTCTCAGATTCATTTTATGGCTAAATAAGAAATATTACTCTTCTTCTAAGGATTCTTTTACAAGTAGTTTGTTGACACAATGTACCCAGAAGAAACCTTTAAGAGCATGAGGAAAGCAGAAGGCAAGGGGGGAAACGAGGCACAGTTATGATTTCAAAGCACTGGTCTCGGCCTTATCACTTGGGGAGCTCTCAGATCGGAGTTGGTCTCACCCAGAGGTTGTAACCTTCCTGGTGTCTACATGCACAATGGCTCCTAGCAGCATAGAGAAATTCCCAGAAAAGAGATACAGGTGTGTGCCATTAGCAGTCAACACCTGTGGCATCCAGTGACAAATACAAGGGGATCTGGGCAGGGCTCCAACCACATCTGCTACAAGTGCTAAGTGGTTAGCCAATCCCTGCGTGAAACCCTCCAAGCCAGAAAGAACTCAGCATCACACCCCCTCCTCCACCTAACAGGGGAGCCTATTACAATTGCTGGACAGTTTTCAAAGGAAATCCTTTTTGGTTTTTGGATGTTGTAAAGTGAAGGAAGCTAATTTTCCAACAGCTATGTGGAGACACAGAATGTAAGAGTATGGTGATGAGTTTTCCATTGCTGCAGCTAGTCTTGCACTATGCTTTATCATAGTTAGAACTTAAGATATAGAAGCTGAAAAGAAAAATGAGGAGTCTAGGAAGGTGGTTGCAGGTCAAATACAATCCATGTGCCTCCCTGAGTTTTAGTGATGTCCTAAGGCACCACTGAGTGCCTTCTGGCAGAGAAAGAAAGCATAGTTTCTTTTGGAGAGCCCATTCCAGCAGCAATGCAAAAAGCAACCTTGTTGCACTGCATTAATGTTATGAACTTTGACACTGGGTTTCTTCTGGGCTGTCAGCTCATCAAGGACAAGAACTTTGGCTGATTTATGTATCCATATGAGTGATTAAAACAGCACAATTATGGAGCTGAAATGAATGACAGTGCCCCATTTGTTAGGAAATGGAAAGACTTGAAAAAAATTATATTAAGTGAAGTAAGCCAGGCTAAAAAAATCATAGGTCCCATGGTTTCCCTTATTTGCAATAACTAGTATACGTCTGACACAAGTAGAAAAGGTCAAAAGCTATGTACATATAACCAGATAAGATGAAGTTAAGTGAAATGAACCCCAAGATAGAGACACAAATTGTTTTTATCTTGCTTGCTATTGTTTCTAATGTATTTATAAGGTACCCTGTGATTTTTTTTGCTGCTTTGTATGTTCCTCTCCCACAGTATAACCCCTGTTTTCACTGTATTTGATGATGGTATCATCTGAGGAGCGAAAGGGAAAAAACAAAATGTTTAAATAGGTTGACCCATTGTAACAATGAGATGTACAAGACACTATGTTTAAAACGAACTTTACAATTTAGGAGGGGAAGGGGGGGAGTGTAGTTGTGGAGGTGGGAGGGAAGGGATGGTAGTGGAAAAACAAAGAAGGAGGCAACAATGCTTGATACGCAATGTACTCATTACCTTGCTCGTGTAACTGTAGCCTCTCTGTACAGTATTTTCACAATAAAAAACTTATTAAAAAAAGAAAGAGAAAATATTGCAACTCTCGTGAGAGATGTTAAAGGTCTCAATCAGAAGACAGCAAACATAGTCCTTGCCCTGACACAGCATTTAACTGTATTTTTTTATCTTTTTCTTTCTTGGTATTGGGGATTGACCCCAGGAGGTTGCACTTCCTAGGTAAGAGCTTTGCCACTGAGCTACATCCCAATTTTTTTTTTTATAATTTGTATGGTGGAAATCATACTATAACAGCAGAGTTCAGCTTAACTGAGACTACATGGCCTACAAAGCACTTTGAAGGCAGGTTTGTCAACCTAAAGTGTAGTCATATAAACACATAGATAGGATGGATGGAAATTATTTTTAGAAGGTAAATTCAATTAGAGTAACCATTACTCCTTTCTCCTAGTTCTAGCTCTTGACATGTATGTAAAGTCAAAATTTAAAAAAAGGTATTAAAATGTTCTTGTCTTCCAAAGCATCTTTTGAGTATTTCCATCTACTCTGAACTAACATTTCCATAAAGACTCTAGCACTCTGAGGAACACACCATGAAGTCAACACCACACTACAGATCCAGGCCAAAATAAAAACCCCATTTGGTCCCCCAGGAAAAGTAAAGAAATGGTATCAGCTCTGGGGTCTCTTACATAAACCTGTTAAAATGTTTACAACCTCTAAATTATTGTCATGCTCTTGTTTTCACTGGCAGCCTATAGAGATGGCCTAAATCTTTTTCACCTCATTAAGCTGCTCTGCACCAAAATCCTCTAAAAACTTTTCATCTGCAAAGGCTCCATAAGGCCTGAAACTTCTATTCCCTTCTCCTCTGTGGTTGGAATATAAAAGACTGCAATTCAAAGAAAAGGTAAAGAACTGTCATAGTTCTTTTTGTTGGTGTTAATCTCTGAACAGCAGATTTAGGACAACTATTTTTTTTCAGTTCCTGGTTCTCAACTTCCTGTTTGAATATACACTACAAAGTATTGGTGAAATGTATTTATAGGACACAGTGAGCCAGTTGCTAGGTCTTTTGTATAGAACTTGAAAGATACAGGCCAGCTCCTTTTTCTTAAAAAAAAAAAAAAAAAAGTAATCTGCAGACATAGAAACATCTAATCTTAGCCATAGCACCAACACCCCCAGATGGACCAAAAATACAATTTAGAATAAAAGTTGCTTATAAAAAAAATGGTAGTTTTAAAAATCACACCTTGAATAACAAATCAATAAAGAAAACTTTTCCTACCTGCTAGGGGCATAAAATTGAAAAGAAAAATAAGGCAAAAAGTGTTTTGTTAGTACTTCTACACTGGAAGGTTGTTTGCCCGAAATACTTAGCTGTTGAAACTATTTGGGAGAAAGTAAAGTGGAGCTCTTCTATATTCCAAAATAACTTCAAAATAAATGAGAGCTAAATATAAAGACAATTACAGATATATATGGAACTAAAGGGAAACAAGGTTGAGATCTCTCTGATTTTAGAGTAGAATTCTTTAAGATTCCAAGTTTGTAAATCTGTGAAAGAAAAAGTAACAGATTTTAACCTAAGTTTTAACCTTTAAGATTTTGGGATATCTTAAAACAGAATCTTCAGAATTAAAAAAAAAAAACATGGAAAATGCTTCCATGGCTATAACTAGAAGTCTCTTTCTCTTCCTTCTGTATTAGGTGCAGAAGGAAAATTAAATAAGTATTTTATTTTTAAAAGTATGTGAAGGTATCCATTCAAATGTTTTGCTTTGCAAATAATGGAAGACTGGTTCAAAATAACTTCATGAAAAAATTAGTGGACTTCCAAAATTTTTAATTCCACAGATATGATTTAATCAGATATCAAGCTCCAATTCTTTCCCACTTCTTAACATTTTGTTACAGCTAGCTTCCTTCATGTTGGCATGTGACTGCAGTGATTCTAGAAACTAGCTTCCTATTGACACTGTCCATTAAAAAGGCGAAATGAACCCCATAAGAAGAGAAGTGGTTTTTTTCTTTCTTGCTATTGTTTCTACCATATTTATAAGGTGATCGTTTTGTTGCTTTGTATGTCCCTCCTTCATGGTATAACCCCTGTTTTCACTGTATTTGATGTTGGTATAATTTGGGGAGAGGAACAGGAAAAAATGAATTGTTTAAATAGGGACACAGGCAGACCCCTTGCAACAATGAGATGTACAAAATGCTATGTTGAAAAAGGAACTTTACAACTTTGGTAGGGGGGAATGTAGTCATAGAGATGGGAGGGCAGGTATGGTAGGGGAAAAACAAAGGAGGAGGCAACAATGCTTGATAAGAAATGTACTTATTACCTTGTTCATGTAATTGTAATCCCTCTGTATGGTATTGTCACAATAAAAAACTTATTAAATAAATACATAAATAAAGGGGAGGGGAAAAATAGAATTATTCCTTTTAATCTGCACAGTTCTGACATTCTTTCTGACATTCTGTCCTGCAATAAACTCTTAGCTCATCAAAATGAGCAGGAAAATGGCACCTTCTAGTTGGATTAAACCTTTCTTAAATACTCATGCCTAAAAATACCACTCTAAGCGAGATAACCCTTTGATCATTGGCTTAAAGCATTTAGGACCCATTCTTGGCACCAAGATAAGGCAATTTCCCTCTAATTCATGTAACAGAATCATATTGGGGAAGAGATAGGCAGTTGCATTGAGGCTGTACACAGAAGGATGCATAGTTAGGCAGAGAGAGTGGAACAACAAATTATTTTAAAATCAATAAAAACTGGACTAAAAATGTTATAGGCTTCAATTTAATGCATATCACACTTATCCCAGAAATAACAGATTTTGAGATTAGCCTAAGGGAATAATGGTTATTATTCAATTCAGTGTTGTCTATATTAGGATGACAGCAGTGTCCATCAACAAAAGATTAAATTAGATATACTATGATGCATGGATGTAGTAGCAGGTTTTATATTATACAGCCTATAAATATAATATTGAGAAAAACAATTTTCTAATATGTAAAATGATTCAAGATATAAGCCAGTAAAACAAAATTTCATATTAACTTATATAAATATAAAAATACAAAAATAAATATAAATACACCAAAAATAACAAGATATTATCTCTAGGTAGAGAAATTATGGACATTTTTTTATTTCTTTAGTAACTACAAAGTCATAGGATGATGTCATATTTAATAAACCTTCTCCAAGTAAATTATTATAACAATAGTAAACATTTTATTTTAAAGAAATAATAGACTTAATCCATATTTTTTAAGTAAAGTAATAGATACTGTGACTTTAAGAATATGTTGAAGGATTCCACAAGTCATCAACTGTACATTGAAAGAAAGCCTATGTAAACAGAGCTTTAGAAATCAAATTTTTGGAATTTTTTCTTAAAGGGGCACCAGCATTCACACCAACCTTTAGTTAACCTACCAGAGACTCAAGATGTGGAATTAATCCATAATCATTTACCTACCCTCTGGGGAAAAGCTTTGACTAAGCAAAGAAATATCAAGCCTTCCCAAAGGAAGTCCCTACTCCTTGGAGTCTCTCCTTCTGAAGTAAACACAAATATTCACATTTATATATCTGAAAAGATGATGGCTAATGTCCAAAAATTACTCCAATTGTACTTTTGTAGCTTCAATATCCATATAATTCTCCAAAGAACAAAAGTTTATCTGGACTATGTAAACACGTATGGACACTAGACTACAGAATTAACCAGCTCGATTGAGTTAAAGAAATACAAAAAAATGGAATGATTGTTTGAAATGGGGTGACAGGAATCAAAGGGGATGTGTTGTTATGATTCAGATCATAAAGTCCCCTTGTAGCCAACCTACAAGGAGGTTGGAGGTTTTAGTCACTGGCATGTGGCATTATTAGATGATAGGACCTTTTGAAGGTTATACTTATTGGAAGGAAGTTAGATCATTGGGGAAGAAGGAGAGGAGTGGGACTCTGGCCTTTAGCTCTTTTTCTTTGCTTACCAGCTACCATGAAATGAGGAAACAGTTTTCTACCACACACTCCCTTTGGGGTACTCATGAGTAAAGTCAGATAATTGAAAACTTATAAACATTTTGTCTTATGTAAATTTTTAATGTTTTTTATAATTAAACTGTGAATTTCTTATTCATTCCTGTGCTCCATTTTTTATCAGGAGTAATCATTTTCAGTAATGAAAAGCAGATTTATTTTGATGTGTGAGACATGAATTTCCTTAGTCATTACTTATGTACTTAGCTACATTTTCTTTATTAGTTAAAGGACAAATGTACAGACACATGAGTTTCTGAAAAACTTAAAAAGCAATGACCTTCATAAGAGTTAAAAAAAATCAATCATGGGGGAGGGGATAAGAAAATTGGGTCCTAAAATAATTTGTTCCTAAGGCTGCTTATTATGGTACTACATTTGTAAGCTCAGAGTGTAATGCTCACTAGCCAAGTGTGCTAATATTTAAGCCACATCTCCAACTCTTTATTTTTTTAATTGTTTTGAGTAGACAGGCTGTCCCAGATTATGATCCTTCTACCTATGGATCTGGGATTATAAGAGTGAAACTTTTGCCCAACTTATTTTGTTGAGATGTAATCTTGCTAATATTTTGCTTAGGCAGGCCTCCAACTGCAATCATCCCAGTCACTGCCCTCTGAGTAACTGGGATTATAGACATGTCATTACATCTACTTTTAGATCTAAACATTTTTGAATGAGAACTCACCACCTTCAAAATGTTCTTTGTAGAAACATCATTCATTTCAGCCAAAAATGCTACCCATGATAAAACAACTAATGCCAAAAATGAATCACTTCAAAGATACAACTGGAAACACACATGATAAGTATTATGTCATATTGTTTTTATGACTTCCACAAATAGCTAACTGTAAACTTCAGCCTCTTACACCATACATGCTTTTAACTTTTAACAAGTAAATAAGATGTTTGGGGGCAAATATACATAATAAAAGAATCTTTAACTTACAAGTTATGATCTTCTCTCCTGATAGAGAAAGAATAACTTAATTGACAAAATCCGTATAGGATTTTGGATTCTTTATAGGAAAATAGGAGAATTCCATTTACTGGTAATAGAAACTATTATGTGTATGTGTGTGTATATATATATATATATATGCATTTATATACATAATTTATATATACATACATACACACATATCTAGTTTCTTCAATGTGTTATGTGGTTCTGGTCTAAGTGGTGTTGGCACCCTGATGAGCCACTGTTAGAACTGGTCAAACAGAATCCAAGCTCCTTTCTTCCCTTTCAGGGGTTTTCTTCCACTGACATCGTAGGGATGTGTCTGAAAGGAAACCAACTTGTCTTAGCGGTGACCTCAGAAACTCTCTGTCCATTCCATTCTCCAGCCCTTGCCACAGCTATATTACTAATGGACGTTGCTCAGCCTTCCTCCATCTTCATCTCTCAGGAGATATAAATGGTGACAGGGGAAAACGCTCTGTCATGTAAATGGTGCTTATTATCTTAAGCTTTAAAAAAAAAAAAACACCTTTTGAGAAAGTGGGAAGGTATGCCCTGTTCTGCAATATTTGGCAGTGTTCATTTTATCTGAGTCACTTGTTAGGGCAAAATTGCTCTAACCTATAATAAATGTTAAGATTGTCGGATGCATACTTGTACTGAATTAATATTTTATAGCTCCTCCGCCCTGTGTGGGCTGGCTGTTCTACTGGAATGCTGTAGCTCCATGGAAACGCTGGGAGATATTTTCTCTTAATTGTAAGAATGTTTGACAGATAACAGTACAGTACCATGGAATTAAATTCTATTGCTGATGAACTCGGACTGGTTTATAACGTGTTTTATTCTATTAGTAGCAGTTTAGGGTTTTGTGTTATTTTTAAGCATTGCCACATATGTCCTTGTCCATAATGACTTTTTTTTAAACCATAATGTCAGTAACTATGGTGTTGTCTACATAATTATCATCAGATAGAGGAAAGTATCCAATTTTTTTAAATTAAAACTTCTCTCCATTTAAAAGAAAATCTGTGAACTATGATTAAACCACTTTGAAGAAATGTTTCTTTAAAGAAGAAGAAAGAATTTTGCTAACATCCTTCTATTGCTAAAGTATAATTTTAGTCACAATTATGCAAGTCTTAAATTCTTACACTAAAGATAAGTGGCATTTAGTTAGAAAAAAATGTGATGTTGAAAACGAAATACAATGTATTGTGAATTATTTATACTTAAAAGAATTATATTTCCACCGTTCCAAACCAGTGAGGTACAACAGAAACTATTATTTTCTAAGCTGAAGACTTCTGGACCAGGTGACACAGATTTATCCTACAACAGGTAAAATTTATAATGAAAGCCAAGACCCCAGGGCCCTACACCAAGCTTCATAAACTAACTGATAGCTATTAGGAGCATTCTCTTGCTTGCCTTTCTTTACAGAAACACTTGTGAGGTCACTGGAACTGCTAAAAACTAACTCATTGCAAGGCTTCCCACATCCTATCACTGCACTAGGATGAGCAATGATGAGAGCTTCCTTTCCTTAGATTAAAAAAAAAATCTTTCCTTCTATCATTTGGCCTTTAGCAGATTCCTCACTCAAATAACTCCTTCTTCAACCCCAATCCACCCTCACGTTTACTCTGAACTCCACCTTCAAATACTCAGTTGAAGACTGCAAGGGAAAGATGTGGGCACCTGAAAAATGTTTGTCCTGTAGAAGGCAGTTTAGGAAAAAACATGATTTCCAGTTGGGAGTAACTGGGAAGCTTTTACGACAGAGAAGACAGTTCAATCATACACATGTGCACACAGGGAGCAGTAGCACAGCTTGGAAAAAAATTCTAAGCAAAATGTCTCAGGCAGAAAAGTGGTCCTCTAAGGGCCCACATTTTGATCCCCAGAACCCATGATTGCTGTGTTATCCTCACAGGCAAAAGGGACATTATAGATATAATTATGTTTAAAAAAATACTTGAGAAGTGGGAACAGGGCTGTCCTGATTGCAGGGATGTGGACTGTAATGATTAGACAAAAATGGAAGGACAGAAATAAAGGTGAAGGTGATGCAGGTGTTGGGCATGGGCCACTTCCACAAGACATAAAAGTACTAGGAAGCTAATTTCCCTCCTACCTCCAGGAAGAACACATACATGCTGATACAGTGACTTTAGCTTGCTGAGACCCATTGTATACTTCTCCCCTCTAGAACTTTAAGATAACAAATATGTGCTGATTTAAGCTATTAAATGTTACAGTGGCAATAGGAAATTAATACCTAAAGGCTAATGGAAGAAATATGTGCTCTTTGTGGAGAATATTAAATATTTCAGCAAAGACAAGGCATAAGGAGAATGCATAGAGGGAAAATATGAGAACTATAACAAATAAGAATGATAAACTTTTGCTTTCTGCTTAAAGTGTTTTCATATTCATTATATTAAATGAATAAGAGAAGGCAGGTCCACTAATAACCTTTTAATCCTGGCATTCTAAAGCTCTCCATAGAAGTTAACTACATTGCCCAAGTTTTCACTTCTGTGTTAGAGCTGGGTAGGAGCCCAGCTTTACCTCGATCCCCTGTGCCATATCACCTCAATAGGAGGTCATCTAATTTTAGGTTTGACTATCAGGCCAAAGGGTATAAAATTTATTCTTCAGCCATAAATTCAAGGTTTTTAGCCATGAAATGGTAACCAGATAATATAATTATTTAAGATTCAGTGTGAAATATGGAGACAATATAACTATTTAATATTAAGTGTGAAAATATGGAGACAGGTTAGGTTAATAGGACAGGCAAAAAAACAGAACAAAGCCTGAACTAAAACCAACATTAGAAATGGAGAGACTATCCTGCTAAATGCACGGTGGGAAGAAATGAGAGCAGGTGAGAAAGAAGCAAGAAATTCATCTTTCTAGTTTATTACCAGAAAAAAATATTGTTTCATAAGATTGTGTTTATACTGCCCTTCTACCTATAAATCATAGTTTGTAAAAGAAAACAAGTTTTTATAACCATGATAGTCTATTTGACTTTTTATGTGTCCATTTCAGAAGACTGAAAGAATATTTGCTTCAAAAATAAATGAATCCAAGTGCAGTGTTTCTTACAAGAATGCTTGTTTGGTTTGTTTTTTATTCATCGAGGTCAGCTGTCTGATCACTAGTGAAAATTGGGAATTGAATAGTGTCTCTCTGTTCTCACAGTAATAGCAATTCACTCTCTAAAATTTCACCTTTCTGACAGGTCTTTTTTGACCTTATCCATCTCCCACTCTTATTAGCTGTTTTCCGTCCTCTTTGTGTGCTGTTGGTAAGCCATAGAAACATCTTTAGGTAGCCATTCTTGCTATGCATGTTGCATTGGCTGTTGCAGTGTGACATGTTACTCATTGCTATTGTTCATCTGTCAGTTTGCATCGTGCCCATTCTCTAATCTTTGATTTCTTTTTTTGACCCTAGAAAGGTTTCCTAGAAACCTTCACTAACTTTTTCCCTCTTTTACCACAAAGAGTTCAGAATTCTGATACTGGCCATAATATGCTGAATAATATCCATCAAAGGTGTCTGTGTCTGAGTCCCTAAAATTGTCACTATATGACATTATACATTAAAAAGGAGTTGGTGCACATAATGAAGGTTCTTAAGATAGGTAGAGATCTGTGATTATCCATGTGGGCCCTGGGTAAGCCCAGAGGTGAGAAGAGAAAGATGCCAATGTCAAGACAGTAGTTGAAGACAACAGATGCAGAGATGAAAGTGGAAAAAAAAGATACCATACTGGGTTTGAAAATGGAGGAAAGAAGCAGGAGCCAAGGCATACAGGTACCCGCTAGAAGTCAGAAAAAGCAAAGAAATGAATTTCCCTTTGAGCCTTCCTTCTGGAACAGAGAGCCCTGTGAGCTCATCTTAAGTGTCTGACCTCTAGGATGTAATATAATGAACTGTGTTCTTCTAAGCCACTAGATTTATCAAAGTTACAGCACCAATAGCTAACAGACATATTGGCCCAACATTCCCCCACCAAATCCTAAATGTCTCATTCATTTTATATGTTTAATATAAAAGTTAAGAAATCAGAGTAGCCCTAAATGATGTCTCATCGTTGTAATTAACTAGTCCAATACGACCCTCCTCAGTTACTGAAAAAAAAAGTTCCAGGTAATTATTTCATCTTGCAATGTTAGTTTAGGAAACAAAACATTGTAATCTATTTCATAATCATTAAATAATAAGTAGTACAAGACCTATTCAGAACTTTATAGTCACAGCCATAAGATCCTGACTCAGTCTGAAGATATTGACAACTAATTTTGTGAATTTAAAACTGTGGTCAAATTAAAATATTGTCTTTCTCACTTAAATAATTCTATAATTGAAAAATATATCAAAAGATCTGATATTGTCAAAGTCATACATTAGATAACCTATACTTCTTTCAATATTACTCAAAATGGAATCTGTATTCCCTTGATCCAACATAAAAGGGCAAGATCTAAGGATTACCTAGAATCTTCTCTGACCTAAAATTGCTAAGATGAAAGGAAAAGAAGAATTGGAAAGCAAAAAGAATGATGGATCCGTAGGGGAAGAGAGATGGGAGGGGGCATAATGATCACATTAAAATTCTCAGAAATGGCCTGATGTAAAAATAACTCTACTTACTCCTGCCAACCAGTGGGAAAAATGATGTAAATGTCTATAGACCATTCAGGCCCTTGGATATGTCTAGGTTGAATGGATTGGGAAATACTTAGCAGTTTTTATCCCCAGGTTCTGCTAACCTCACCTCCACCTACAACTATCCACATACCTCCCACCTTCCATAAAGGAAAAGAAAAAGACAAGAGTCAACAATTTTGAGCACGTAAGCCTTTAAGATTAGCTAAGCACAGCACTTCATACATTATGTAAATTATCTCTTCTCATGCTTACCACAACATTCTGAGGTGGCTCAAATGGGTATGCTAAGTGTGTAAAATAAAATTGAATGCTACAGAAATTAAATTATATACCCCAAATCAGACAGCTGTCAAATTGCAAGGCTGAAGCTCAAACTTGAAAATCAAACTCCTAGCCAATGCTCTAAGAAAGGAATTCTTAGGTTGTAAACTTTGGTTCAATAAGAAGTCAAGGAACTTTTATATGTTCTCCATGAAAATTATTACTTATGACTTCAGAATATCAGTTATGTATATAATCAGTTATGTATATGTTTAGAAGGCAGAGAGTATTATTTCTTGCTTGTGTGCTGTGGTATTGAGGGTTGAACTAAGGGCATTGAGATTGCTAGACAACTTCTCTACACCTGAAACACACTTCAGCCCTTTTGTTGTTTTGTTATTTGTTTGTTTTCTAGATAAAGTCTCGAGCTAAGTTTACTTGGGCTTGCCTTGAACTATGTTTCACTTGTCTCTGCCTCTGTAGTAGCTGAGGTTACACTTGTGCACTAGTACATTTTTCAATGACTTTGAAAAGTGTGCTCTCATACAACTCACCTCCCCAAACTGCACTTGACAACCATCTTCTTACTTAGTAAAAGATGCCTACTAGGTATTCCCAAAATGAAGTTAGCATCCAGATCTACAAATAGAATATACTAATTTACCCCAGGGGTACAATTAAAGCCCGTAACAATAGAGTAAACCTCCGAATTTGAAATAATTAAGTCTGTCAAGGACAATTGCACTGTTAATTTTTTGATCATGCTCTTAAAGGAAATGTTCATGTTACATAGTTCCAATGATTTATTTCTCTTATATCCAGGAGATTGTTGAGATCTGCAGCAGGGACAGGAAGTCAATGACAGAACCTCACGCACTTTTCCTAACCAGAATCATACTATTATTAATCAGTCCTTCCCGGGGGTTTCTCCGGCCACATCAAACCCATGACTGGCAAATGAAGCATAATACCTACCATTTATTCCTAGATCTGTTTGCTTTAGACAACCAAGTTCCCCTAAAAACACAAAAATATAGGGTGCTTTTGTACTTTTTGTTGTTTTTTAAAAAAACACACTTTTTTATTGTCAAGGTGATATACAGAGGGGTTACAGTTATGTAAGTAAGATAATAGTACATTTCTTTTCTTTTTCTTTTTTTTTTTTTTTGTCAGTGGTAGGGCTTGAATTCTGGGCCTGGGTGCTGTCCTTCAGCTCTTCAGCTCAAGGCAAACACTCTACCACTTGAGCCACAGCACAATTTCTGGTTTTCTGAGTGTTTTACTGGAGATAAGAGCCTCACGGACTTTCCTGCCTCGGCTGTTTTTGAACTGCAGTCCTCAGATCTCAGCCTCCGGAATAGCTAGGATTATAGGTGTGAGTCACCGGCACCTGGCTTGTCAAACATGTTACCCCTTCCCTCATTTTTCTCCTACTTTCCCTCCCGCCCTTCAAGTTGTACAAATCATTTCCAACACATTGTCTTGTTATAATCACTATTGCATTAGTTTCCCCTTGTCCTTTGTCTCACCATTCTGTTGGTCCTCTTCTCTTCCCTAATTCAAATAAACATATAAACAATATCAGGGTACCAAAATCAAATATAGTGACAACAGGGGATATACCATATAGAGAAGAACATACAAAAGAAACAAGAAATCACATAATAAGTTAAAAACAACAACAACAAAGAAAAACCTCTCGTGTCCATGTCTTAGAGTTAATTTCACTTAGCATCATCTTATGTGGTCATATGTACATAGTTATTGAGCTATTCTGCTCATCTGCTAAGATTATCCTAGATGTATACTAATTATAAGGGAAACCATGGGACCTATGTTTCTTTTTTTTAATTGTGAAAATGCTGTACAGAGGAGTTACAATTACATGGGCAAGATAATGAGTATATTTCTTATCAACCATTGCTGTCTCCTCCTTTGTTTCCCCTTACCATCCTTTCCCATATCCCTCCACTCTTGCATCCACCCTCCCCCACGCTAAAGTTGTAAAGTTCATTTGTCAACATAACGTCTTGTACTTCTCATTATTGCAATGGGTCCACTTGTATCCCTATTTAAACAATTTGTTTTGTCCCTTTCCCTCCACAAATTATACCAACACCAAATACAGTGAAAACAGGGGTTATACCGTGGGGGAGGGACATACAAAGCAACAAAGAAATATCTTATAAATTTCTTTGGGCCTGGCTTACTTCACTTAATATGATTTTTCCAAGTCTTTCCATTTCCTTACATATGGGACAGTGTCATTCTTTCTGATGGAAGCATAGCATTTCATATATATATATATATATATATATATATATATATATATGTATATATACACATATATATGTATATATACACATATATATGTATATATACATATATATGTGTATGTGTATATATATGTATATTATACACATATATATGTGTATATATATACATATATGTGTATGTGTGTATATATATATATATATATATAATCACATTTTTTTTCATTTTTTTTAATTTTATTTTATTTTATTTGAGAACATACTGTACAGAGGGGCTACAATTACATGGGCAGGATAATTCATACATTTCTTACCAAGCATTGCAGCCTCCTCCTTTGTTTACCCTTCACCTCCCTTCCCCGCCTCCCCCCTCCCCCCACCCAATTATACCCCCCTCCCCCCCTACACCGACATTGTAAAGCTGGTTTTGACATGACATTTTGTACTTCTCATTGTTGCAACAGGTCCACCTGAATCCTTAAACAACTTGTTTGTCCCCATCTCCTCCACATGTTATACTGACATCAAATATAGTGAAAGCGGGGGTTACACTGTGGGGGAGGGACATACAAAGCAACAAAGAAATAATCTTATAAATGCGTTAGAAACACATGCATGAAAGAAACGAAAACATTAAAATACATATTTAAGGGTTCATTTTCCTAACATCACATTATCTGACCTTTTCCGCTTGACTCATACCTATACTAGATATTGCAAATAATGGAAACCATGGGACCTATGCTTCTTTGGGCCTGGCTTACTTCACTTAATATAATTTTTGCCAAACCTTTCCATTTCCTAACAAATGGGGAAATGTCATTCTTTCTGATGGAGGCATAGAATTCCATTGTGTATATATACCACATTTTCTTGATCCATTCATCTACTGAGGGGCATCTGGGTTGGTTCCATATCTTAGCTATGGTAAATAATGCTGCAATAAATATAGTTGTGCTGGTAGCTTTAGTGTGGTCTTGTTTGTAAACATTTGGGTAAATGCCCAAAAGTGGGATTGCTGGATCATAGGGGAGATCTATGTGAAGTCTTTTGAGGAACCTCCATACTGCTTTCCAAAGTGGTTGAACAAGTTTACATTCCCACCAACAATGAAGTAAGGTTCCTTTCTGTCCACATCCCCTCCAGCATCTGTTGTTGTTAGAGTTCTTGATTTTTGCTGTTCTAACTGGAATGAGGTGATATCTCAATGTTGTTGAGATATATATATATATATATATATATATATATATATATATAAAATCACATTTTCTTGATCCATTCATCTACTGAGGGGCATCTGGGTTGGTTCTATATTTTAGCTATGGTCAATAATGCTGCAATAAACATAGTTGTGCTGGTAGCTTTAGTTTTGTTGTTTTTTTAACTCAGGCATATATTCATGTGCAAAATATACAAAGCCTATTATGGTTCAAATTAAAGCTTCTAATTTGGGCAAGGCAAGTCGCTAAACTTAGATACTGCAGAACAGATCCATTATGTTCCTACCACTCTTTCAAAAATGTGTGTTAATTTATCCAGAGCTTGTGTCACTGTAAATCATATGATTAATAATAATAATGTACCTGTAATAACACACAACTCAAGGAATATGAAAACAAAACCATACAAAGGAGTCATGTGTGCTCTACAGAGAGTACAGAAAAATAGCAGCTAATTAAGAAAAACAAAAGCACTATCCATGGTGCAGCTGCAGTATTTTGCTGTGCCTTCCTAGTATTATGGGAAACTAAATGCATTATCACAGTCCCTCCTCAGAATGCAGACATTTACCATCTTACCCTCCACCCCCACTACAAATTCATCCACTGGAGTCTGGAGATAAGCCATTCTCAAAGCTAAAGCTGAAATGCTGAATTTTGTAAAACTAACATTTAAAGCATACCTTCCAAAAGATTTGGGAAACAACTTTTCAGAATAATATTCAATTAGAGTCACACAGTGTTCAGTTGCAATGTTCCCTTTCCCCTGATGAAAATTCAGGAAAGCTATTATTTTACTTGCTGAAATGGGATGAGAATGTAATGTTGCTTGGCAATAAATAGAACAAGAAAATGAGGAGTTGGGGTGAGAAAAGAGAAGTGTACCTGCCAGCTAAACAGAAATACTGTGTCGATGATACAGGTCAGAGGTAAGTAAAAATACCTAGTAAAATTTTAGCACAACCAGGCGCCAGTGGCTCACTTCTATAATCCTAGCTACTCTGGAGGCTGAGATCTGAGATCATGATTCAAAGCCAGCACAGACAGGAAAGTCCATGAGACTCTTATCTCCAATTAACCACCAGAAAACCAGAAGTGGTACTATAGCTCAAGTGGTAGAATGCTAGCTTTGAGAGAAAAGGCTCAGAGACAGTGTTCAATCCCCATAACATATCAAAAAAATCTACAAAACTTAGAACTACATCCCCTAGAGATGATGGAGAGGGAAAGGAAGAGGAACATGACAGATCCAGATTCACCAGCCTTGGAATGATGGGTAGGAAACCTGAGAGAGAAAACAGTCATGTGGAGAGGGAAGGAATAGTAGGAGAAAAACAAAGGAGGGGATAACAATGCTTGGCAAGAAATGTACTCATTACCTTACTGATATAACTGTAACCTCTCTGTACAGCATCTTTACAAGAAAATAAAATAAAAAAAGAAAATTGTCATGTGTGTTCAGAGGACAAATGCAGACCAATCTCATCTGAGCATAGAGCTCCCTCCTTCAGACACATCAAGCTGAGTGATTTTAGTTATTGTGTTTTCTAAGGAAAAGCAAGCGCTCACTCATTCCCCATACAGAGAACTGTGCTCCTTATGTGCCTGTTATTTACCCATATCAAATGAGATGGGTTAAATTATAGGGTGCTTCACATATAATTTTGAATAGCAATATATTATTTAAGACTAAAAGCAAGCTCAGAAGTGAGTTTTGCTATTTTCTCTTCTCCCCTGACTGGGAGGCCATGCGGGAAGTAGGCCTAGACAGTCAGACTTGCATGGTTAGCATAAAGAAAAAGCAACATGTCTTCTAACAATTGCTTTCAACAAATAGCAAGCAGGCATCTACTTGAAATCTACCAATAAGAATGAAACTGGAGACTCTTAATGAAATATGGTGCATGAATCTGAATTTCAAGGATGAACCAGACAAGCAGTTGAAAGGGGAGACTATTAGGAGCTGAAATGCAAGAGAGGCACCCTCAAGGAATCCATGATCAAAGGTTGATCTGAACAAATTTGTCATGCAGTTGTTAATATCAATTCAAACTCCTGTACTTGCTCTTGACACATTCATGTGAGTTTATTAATGCCATTTGGTGAAACTAGAATGTGGTAATAAATCACTACACTTTTGAAAAACATGCCTCAATAACCAGTCTATGTTATGGCATAATCATTTGAAACCTCTGTGGTTCACATCTAACTTCCTGCGTTCCCTTTGAAGGGATAAAAGAAAACATAAAATTTAGGGAAACAGGATCTGTACCAATGATAGGAATCGGGAACAGTACCAGGAAATGAACCTTTTCTTTGTTTGTAGGCTATTAAAAATTCAGGGATTTTCTAGTGCCAACAGCATACTGATATGTTATTTTTCTAACTATGAAATGATTGCAATAAAATAGTTATACAAATGTACAGAAATGGATTGGCAGCTTGAAACATGAAACAGTCACAGTGTTAGCTGCAGAGAAGAAAAGGAATTGGTGCTGAGCATGGTGGATGTAAATGACCATTTCTTTCTATTAAAAAGAAAACACTTGAAACAAATATAACATAATAATTGTTATTAATTGGTATTGTGTATACATGAATATTTATTGCAGCATTCATATCTCAAAATTAAAATAAACATAATTATAACTATTCACTGAATATAATTGTTTGTATGTATAAAGTCCTAAAGAAAAGGCAAACACTCATAATTTTGCTTTGCTATGAAAGGCAAAATTACAACAGCACTGTCAATATATGCACCTTTCTCTCTCTCTCTCTCTATATATATATATAAATATATACATATATACATATATACATATATACATATATACATATATATATATATATATATATATACACACACACACACACACACACACACACACACACACACATAGCATTCATCTGTGCTTTTGACTGGCCTGTATCTCCTTTTTGAAAAAGGAACTGTCCCTGTCCTCCGTGACATGGTTTGGGAGGATATGATGATATAATTTCCATTGATTATTTTCATGTATAGAGATGAGCCCATATTGTCATCCTAATCCTGGTGAGATCCCATACCTTTGACTGCCATGACTTATCCTAAGTAATAGGTCTTTTTCCCAACCAACACTAATTAGATTCTCTCCTTGAAGGTTAATTGTGAATACTGACAGGTGACAGAAGGTAATATTTGGTCATTTTCTTCCCAAAAGGTATGAGTGGAAAAACTGATGAGAGCCCTATTTACGGTCACCTTTCTCAGAAGATCAACTGTATTCAGACCAATAAGCCTTATACAAAGAAAAGAAGGATGAACAGATTCTCAGAAAATCAAAAAGCACACATAGCCTTGGAACTCCTTCACCAAGGCACGCACAAGCTAATTAACCCAGAAATTCACAGATTAGAAGTCAACATCAAGTGGCTTCTATAATAGGAAAATATACAAAAGGCCTTCTGTAACTACAGTTCCTTCAATACAAGTTTTATTAGGAGAAAATGAGATTTTAAGTGATTGGTTCCAGGAGACCATGTAGAGCAGCAAGGTAATGTGGCAAGAAGGGAAGAGCAGAGAGACACTGCCCAGTATTTACTTTCTCATGACCACAAGACTACAGGGAGCTCCAGATGCAGCTGGAGTTTAGCTCAGAAAGACAGATGGACATTCATGCGTCCATCTAAATTACTTTGCAGTGGAACAAATATTGGTACAAATGCAGAGTAGATATGATAGAGGATGAGACAAAAATAGTGATTGTTATTGTTTTGTAATTGAATTTATGCAAACATCCTTTCCATTAAGGTTTCTTAACGTAATGGTTGGAGTCGAGCAAGGGAGGTGAGTCTGCACAGAGCCACAATATTTTGGGTATTTGTACCCACTACAAAAATTATCAAGAGGGCTGGGAAGGTGGCTCAGTGGTAGAGTGCTTGCCTTGCATGCATGAGGTCCTGGGTTCCATTCCTCAGCACCACATAAGCAGAAAAAAACAGAAGTGGCGCTGTGGCTCAAGTGGTAGAGCGCTAGCCTTGAGCTGAAGAGCTCAGGGATAGCACCCAGGCCCAGAGTTCAGACCCCATGACCAAGATATCTATCTATAAATATAGATAGATAGATAGATAGATAGATAGATAGATAGATAGATAGATAGATAGATAGATAGATAGATAGATAGATAGATATCAAGAGTCATAATTTGTTTGAAAGACAATTTTTGATTTTAATGTTTTTTGAAGTGCATAAAGATTTTCTAAAACATTTTTTAGATTTTTTCCCCAAAATTCTAGTAGCTGCCTCTGGTTATTTGGTCCCTTTTGAATTCTCATCCAGCATGAATTCCAGGCTACATTAAGGCTGTCACATGTAGCTGCTTGAGGTTCATCTCTTAGACATCCCAGGATCACAGACCCAAGTCAGTGGTACCCGGATGTATGTTTCATAGGGTTTGTCCACTCTGCTTCACCCTGATCCATTTGTCCCAACACCAACCATGTTTAGAGTTAAGTGCAGTTGTGTGGCCACAAGAAAGTAATTACTATATTGTCTTTTTCTGATCTTTCTTTCTTGCCACATTGCCTCTCTCTTCATGTTCTGCTGAAATTAGTGACTTACTTAACACATTCCTTTCTCCCTAATAAAATTTATTGCCTTAAGGAGTTCTAATTATAGTCTCTTTTTCTATTATATTAGCATTTTTGTACTGATTTCTAAGCATTCTCTATTCTCTGATGACATTTATCTTCCATATGTCTAGCAAAAAAAATCATTTCTGTTTGCTTTATTGCTTAACATTCAGAAGTTTTCAATTTTTAAATTGTTAATGTGTTTTTTATGTATTGCTTGCTCCTGAGTTCCAACACCTAGAAAATCATTCTTATCCTAAAATGTGTAAATGTTTCCCTTTTTTTCTTTTAATCTTTCTTCTAATGAGCACTTGTGGGGTTTTTTTACTTTAATGTGATTTAATTTGTAATTTTTATCAGTGTATATCTCCTGCTTCCATAAACATAAGGATAAGGTTAATGTGTTGTAAGTAAAGGAGCCACTGACTTGGTTTCACATCAATTGGCTCATTTCCTCAACTTTGGTAAAGTCCTTGGTATTCTGCCCAGACATCTCATCCAATGGATCCCTGAAGACATACAACCCAGGCCAGTTACCTCCAGTTTACTAAATTTTAGGTCAGTCCTGTATCCATCCTTCCCGTGCATCCAAATGTTTTTCTGTTCTTATACTGACTCTGCCTTCACCCTAAGCTAGAAAGGCAACATTGTCACTGATGTTATTTAGTCATTAATTATTTTCTGTAGATTACGACTGTGTTATTACGGCACTTAGAGAATGTTGCCTCTAATTGCAAAATGCTTTATTACTCTCTTTATAGCTATTGAATTGCTTGATTAAATTTATTCTCAGATGATGAGGAAAATGGAAATGCATTGTCCAGATGTACAAGCCTAGGTGGTGTGTGTGTGTGTGTGTGTGTGTGTGTGTGTGTGTGTGTGTGTGTGTAAATGAGTATTTATACACATAAACTTGAAAATCTTTATATAAACATAAAATTATATATCTAATTATTAGGAGGTTTGTAGCTAGTGCCTAATAAACTTTGCTATCACAAATAAGGTTCTAGGAAACTCTGCTTTGTCAATCAGCAAGTCTTTCTACCCTGGACTAGCCACTAAAGAGATAAGGACGAATCCTGTCCTATGAGACCTTGAGGACAAGCAAGCAGAAAACAAATATCAGTAATAATAGCTTCAAAATAAATATTCAGGCTACAAGTGAACATGACACAGACACCAGAATGCAATTTTAGCAGTTTCTTTTTCAATTCCAAAAGTCTAAGAATCAGAGAACCATCTCTTTGGCTAAGACTTAAGGCTTTCATGTCTATGTATAGTATTCATGATCATCAGATGGTATTATTGCTAATCTGAAGGAACAGCCTATCCAATTTCCTCAAGATGCTGTGTTAATATCAAATGAGATATAAATTCACAAAAGTGGATGTTACAAAAATATCTCTGACCTTGCTTCCTTCTTAAATTCTAACTCATCTTTTTTTGCCATTTTGGTATGAATTAATTGATATAAATATACTTTTGTATTTTCATAAAAGTACCAGAGATATAAAAATGAATCATTTGGTCCAATTTCAATGCAGTGTTTGCAATTTAATGGCAGTAGACAGACAGACAGTTACAGGTATGGAAAATGTTCCCAATCTAGGAAAACAAGGAAAGAAACAATGGAGGCTTCCTTCCTAGAGAAGATGGTATTCATGCTGAAATTTGAAACATAGACAGGAATATGAAGTGTCTTTGAATGGATGGATGATATGTGTGGATTGAGAAAAAGACATTCTTTACTATCCCTGTGAGATGCCCTATGAAAGAAAACAATGGTCCAATACTTTTTTATAGTTCTTTGTGGGCTTGCAAGACTTTCTTATTAGCCACAGCCACTGATAAAAGTAGAAATGAAGCCTTGAGATCTCAGTCTTCAAAGCCACAACCAGATGAGGCTTCTCTCCTTTCAGCAGGTTCTTGAAAATACAGATCATCACAACTGTCAAACCCAAGACCAGAGCTACAGAACCATATCAGAGACTATTTTCCTACCCTGGGTAACTGGACTAGATTACACAAATTCCTTTGAGGTAGAACAATAGTTTTCTTGTGTAAACTGGGGTGACAGTGTCCTTAAGGAGCACCACAGACTGGGGACTCAGGTAGGTAGATGGTCAGATCCCATCCCTGACTGAACTAATCAACACTTTATTGGCTTATGCATTTGACTTTTACCTAAAATTTTGCTTGCAAATGCTTTTACTAATGTTTCAAACAATCTAATTTCTGAAGACTATCCCCAAAGTGCCATAAGACCTAAGAAAGAAAAGCAGAGAGATCTAGAATTGCACAGTGAGATTTATTGGGGGCTTACCGAGACAAAAATGGGCTTGGGTGGAAGTAAGAGTAGTTGAATGCCTGCAGTTTTGTTCAAGAAGAAGGTGTATGTAAGGGCTAGGACAAAAGTGACTTCATCCCACCTGAAATGTACCTGATTTCCCTAAGTTAATGTCAAAAGCTAGCATTTCCCTGATGTCATTGTCTAATTTTAAGGCTTCACATGTTACTCTACTGATTTTTATCTGTTTAAGGTTTACTGTGAAACTATGACGCATACAATGGCTAGGGTTACTCAGCAGTAATCACAATGGTTTTGATGCAAGATGGCTGCAGTTCTATCAAGTTGAATACAAACAAAGACCTTCAAAAGAGAGTTTAAAACCATTGCTTCATTTCCTTGCATATTGACTGCCTCTATTTTTTGATCTCTGGAATATTCATGATTTCCAATAAGATTTAGAAAAATATAGTGGCAAGCCCTGTAGTTCTAAAATCTTCCTGAGACACTTTTTTGGGGACTATCCTCTTTCTACTTGGAACCATCCTATATCTCCATTTCCAGAAGCTTTTGGGTTCTAATATCCGAATCCTCGGTTTAAAATTATCTTTCTCCAGAGACAAAGAAGCTATTCTTTCCAATGAGCAGGGGACCAGACTTCTTTTTAACAGGAAACCTTAATAAACAAGAAATCTATGTCTTTGGACCAACTCACCATCCAAACCTGCCTTTCCTGGTCAATTCAGATGCTTCTTCTGTCTCCTCCTCTGGAATTATGTTGACTTGAACTCTTGAAGTCAAGAAGGGATTCATTTTTTGATACTGAATTTACCCTGGTTGTAGATTTTTCTCTGAACATGGTTTAATTGTAATTGTCCATACTTCACAAATCAAGCTAGAGAAGAATCGATGCATCTTCCAGCATACTTGCATCTCCAAATTTTGTTCTATAATTTTGACTTCCTTTGGGCTATCTATGTACACTAACAAGTAGCTTAAACACCCTTTTCCGCCACTCCTCTTTCAGCTGCTAGATGAATTCTGCCCAGTTTCACTCCTGTTTGTTTCTTCATCTTCTCTAAGCATTTTATTATTGTAAGTAGCAAACATGAATCCACCTTCTGACAATAGAAATAATCCCATGTAATTGGGAAGCTTCAGGTAAAACTTAGTTTAGAAGTTTAAATGATTTTACCAACTCATGACATTTCTTTCTCTCTCTTGTCTTTCTCCCTCTCTCATCTCTCTCATTTCCTCTTTCTCTCCCTCTCCCTCCAGTCCTTTTTTCCCATCTTTTCCTCTTTTCCAACTTGCCAACCATCCCTCTATCCCACCTCATTCATTCTTTCCTTTTCAGCTCATCTTTCCTCTTGGATGGTTTCATTATTATGCAAACTATTTCCAGTATCAACAAATAAGATATTTAGCACCTGTAATTTTAGAAAGAAATGGACAATTTGTGTGTGTGTGTGTGTGTGTGTGTGTGTGTGTGTGTGTGTGTGTGTGTGTGTGTGTGTGTGTTCATCCTGGGGCTTAAACTCACAGTCTAAGTGCTTACCTATGCTTCTTTCACTCAAGTGTAATGCTCTACTGTTTGAGCTACAGCTCCACTCCTAGCTTCTTCTTTTTTTTTTTTGGAAGGGAAGGTAGTTTTATATGGAGATTAGTCTCATGGAGGACAACCAGTTTCTGGTTCCTGATAATCATTTGTGGCCTTTGCTTTCTCTTTACTAAATAAATTCTAAAACTGTGCTTGCTGTTCCTGACATGTATTTCTATTTTGTTCGAGAACAAGAACCCACTACACTCGTGCATCATCTTGGTGCCCAATGTAGGGCTTGAAGACAACAAAAGATCAAGTCAAACTACAAATAATCATGGATGTTAAAACCAACAACCAAGGACCTGAAGACCAGCATCACTACAACTGCTTAAAATCCCCTCTATTCCTCTGAGTCTCCTCTTAAATGATTATGGACTCCCTTCATCCCCTCCCTCCACCCTATTCTACAGGAAATAGCCAGAATAGAGCCTGATGCCCTCCATGTCCCCTCAGCAGTCAGGGAACATTGGTGAGGGAAGGGGAGGGGAATGAAGGACATCAGTGAACTGGTTGGACAGGCCACATTCAGGGAAGGGTCTTGGATCTCATCATGTCTGAGGCCAAACACACCTTTCTCAGAGCACCATACCAGAGAGGATCTGGACTGTTTCAAGCAGGGAAGCCTACCATGACCTGGAGAAGGCCTGGCTCGATTCAGACAGAACAATCATACCCTGACAGGTTGCCTGAGGGAAGGAGAGAAAGGGGGAGGATAGAGGCAACATAAAGCATCATTGCAGGACCACGCAGTGAGAGACATCCAGTTTCCAGGTCCTGCTGCTTACCCTTCTGAGTGGACTTTACTTTCACTTTATAAAATAAACTCTTTTAAACTGTGAAGAAAAAAAAATCATAGATTTTTCCTGCCTGGGGCTGGTTTTGAACTTCAATCCTCAGATCTCAGCCTCCTGAGTAGCTAGGATTACTGGCATGAGCCACCAGTGCCCAGTCCTTTTTTTTCTTTTTTTTCTGTGTGTGTGTGTGTGTGTGTGTGTGTGTGTGTGTGTGTGTGTGTGTGTGTGTGTGTGTGTGTGTGTGTGTGTGTGTGTGTGTGTGTTTTCTGGTGGTTAATTGGAGATAAGAGTCTCCAAGACTTTCCTGCGTGAACTGACTTTGAACCATGATCTTCAAATCTCAGCCTCCTGAGTAGTTGGATTCCAGGCTTGAGCCACCAGTGCCCATCCCCAGCTCATTTTTTAAAAATCAACATCCTTATTAGTCTACAGAAAATAATGCCAGATTCCTTTGCCTAAGTCAAATGTCTACCTTTAATCCAATCACTTTAAAGGGTGTATATGGAGGAAGAAATATATCCATAGAGAAGTATGCATCTACTATAGCCACTTTCAATTCCCACCACCAACTGCCATGCTACATCACAAAGAATGCAAGACCCCCAAAACTGTCAACCAACCAAATCATGAGAGTGTTCCCATAAAAGAAGCATGTAAAAATAAGGGTGGGTGTGGTTCAAGTACTTTATAGGCATGTATGAAATCCAGACCATCCTATGACAAACGTTTCTAACATATTTTATCCACCTTTGTGTTTGTAATTGATCTACTAACATAACATTATTTCTCTACTCAGCCCAAGAGAATGACTCACACCACGATAGGATATAAGAGTTTACAGACACCTATTTTTCTGTCTCTTGTATCTGATGAATTCCACTAAACCTCTGTGATTAAATTCACATCCTAGTTTTTCTATCATATGTATAATTATGATCCTCATAGTTTATACTAACAATCATGATATACAAATAAGATAATAGATTTTATATAGATGGGTAAATAGATGAATATATACATGCATACACACACAATGTAGGAAAGAAACAAGAGGAAATGGGGATAGAATATAGAATGAAGAGTGCTGATAGTTGACAATAATTGATAGTGGAAGTATAAACTTGTTCAACCACTTTGGAAAGTAGTATGGAGGTTCCTCAAAAGACTCCACATAGAGCTCCCCTACGACCCAGCAATCCCACTTTTGGGCATTTACCCAAATGTTTACAAACAAGACCACACTAAAGCTACAGCACGACTATGTTTACTGCAGCACTATTTACTATAGCTAAGATATGGAACCAACCCAGATGCCCCTCAGTAGATGAATGGATCAAGAAAATGTGGTATATATACACAATGGAATTCTATGCCTCCATCAGAAAGAATGACATTGTCCCATTTGTTAGAAAATGGAAAGACTTGGAAAAAATTATATTAAGTGAAGTAAGCCAGGCCCAAAGAAACATAGGTCCCATGGTTTCCCTTATTTGCAATATCTAATATATGTCTGAGTCAAGCAGTAAAGGTCAGATAAGGTGATGTTAGGGAAATGAATCCTAAGATATGTATTCAAATGATTTTTTCTCTCATGCGATTGTTTCTAACACATTTATAAGATGATTTCTTTGTTGCTTTGTATGTCCCTCTCCCACAGTATAACCCCTGCTTTCACTGTATTTGATGTCGGTATAATTTATGAAGGGGAAGGGGAAAAACAAATTGTTTAAATAGGGATACAGGTGGACCCATTGCAACAATGAGATGTACAAGTCGTTATGTCAAAAACGAACTTGACAACTTTGGTGGGGGGGGGGGCCTGCCGGGAGGATTGGGTGGGGGGGGGCGGGGGGAGGATGGGAAGGGATGGGAAGGGGAAACAAAGGAGGAGGCTACAATGCTTGATAAGAAATGTACTCATTATCTTGCCTATGTAATTGTAACCCCTCTGTACAGTATTTTCACAATAAAAAAGAACTAAAAAAAAGACAATAATTAAGTCAAGACAAAAAGCTGTGATACTGAATGCCCTCAAACTTGTCATCCTCAACCTCAGCATTCCAAGTAGCTGAGACTACACATATGTCCCTATTCACTCAACTACATTTGGGATCTTAAAGAAAACCATATGAGAATTTATTCATAGAAACATTAATGACAAAAAACAGTATAGCTTAGAAATAAAAGCTACACAATTCAGTCAGATCTTGGTTCAAATCACAACTTCAAACTAAACTTCTCTGGACCTGTTTTGCCCTCCAACTAAATGTAAGCTTCCTTTCTAATGATGCCAATAAGAATAAATTTTCTCTCACAGATGACTCAAATTGTAGGATTTTTACTATGAAGTCCATTCTAGATGAAGATTTATAAAGTGGCAATATTTCCTACTATTCCTGGAGAGAATATTAAAGTGTTAGAATGAACAATTCGAAATGTTTTTTAATTTATTACCAAGGCAAAAGTCAGATTTAGCCAGAAAGACACTGAGTGGGCCCACCTATACTATAAAAGTTTATATGATAACATTTAACAGTTATTCTGTAATTCATTGACTGACTTAACAATTCTTCACTTTCCATACTCTCAATCTTACTTCAATAAAATACATCCTCTTTTACCTGAGTGTGTCAGCATGGTCTCTTCTGTACATTATGAAATGAAAGCAATAAACAGATACTATTTCTGAGTCACTCTGGCATGGTACTTTATTAGTACATTGGAACCCAAAACTAATTTATTTTAAAAGTCTTTTCCAGGAAAATAATTAGGGCATCTAATTCCTAAGAAATAATCAATGTTCCTGTAAAAACAAATCCTCAGATATTTTGTAGCCTTTCATTTTCTGTCTCTCAGGTTAAGAAAACAAAAACAGAAGAAAATAATTAGTGACATAGAGCTCATTAAAGATGCTGTGAATAGGCACCAAGGTGTAAGGAAGACAAAGTGAGTTAGAGTTAAAAGTCTAGGATTTGATACATCCCTTGCACCCCACTCATCAGCTTGGACTGCATCAGCTTGTTGGCTGCGGATTTTCATCTGTTAAATGAAAATAATAATATGATGGGAAAATAGTAATAGGATGGGAAAGCATGAATGCTTTCAGGTGGTGGACAAGAAGAAAAAGAGAGAGAAAGACAAAAGAGAGAGAAAGAATGAAAGAAATGAAAGAAAGAAAGAAAGAAAGAAAGAAAGAAAGAAAGAAAGAAAGAAAGAAAGAAAGAAAGAAAGAAAGAAAGAAAGAAAGAAAGGAAGGAAGGAAGGAAGGAAGGAAGGAAGGAAGGAAGGAAAGAAAGAAAGAAAAAGAAAGAAAGAAAGAAAGAAAGAAAGAAAGAAAGAAAGAAAGAAAGAAAGAAAGAAAGGAGAATGGGAGGGAGGGAAGGAGGAAGGAAGGAAGGAAGGAAGGAAGGAAGGAAGGAAGGAAGGAAGGAAGGAAGGAAGAAAGGAAGGAAGGAAGGAAGGAAGGAAGGAAGGAAGGAAGGAAGGAAGGAAGGAAGGAAGGAAGGAAGGGAGGGAGGGAGGGAAAAGGAGAGAGTGGGAGAAGAAAATGCCCAACTATCCCCTGCTGTTTCAGCTCCAGTCCAAGTTTTATGAAAGAAAACCTCAGGACATTCTCTGTTTTAGTATCAACTTTTTTTCAAGTAAAAATTTTACATAGCTACTCATTTATATACTCAATAATCTTGTCTGTAGGAGCCTAACTGTGCTACATCTCTGAAATTTAAAGAATACATATAGCTCCTATATTCACAGAAATTGGTGTATAAGCCGGGAGCCGATGGCTCACGCTGGGTAGCGATAGCTACCCAGGAGGCTGAGATCTGAGGATCTCAGTTCAAAGTCAGCCTAGGCAGGAAACTCCGTGAGACTCTTATCTCCAATAAACCACTAGAAAACCGGAAGTGGCTCTGTGGCTCAAGCTGTAGAGTGATCACATTGAGGTGAAGAGCTGAGAGACAGCACTCAAGCCCAGAGTTCAAGCCCCATGAACGAACAACAACAAAACAAAAACAAAAACAAGAAATTGGTGAATAATCCTAACTAACATCTTTTTCTGGATAAATCTGAGATGCTGGGTGTTGCAAAATGGATGATGGATGGATATGTAGAAACCAAGCATCAAGTACAGGAGTACATGGAATGAGCAAATGGTTGTGATCCCTGCATTGTATAGCCCAAAGCAGGTCTTGATTGAAAATGCTACAAGCAACAAACAGATACACATATACATAAGGACAGGCAGAGAACAAAGAGCAATTCCAACAGCAAGATTGAACACTAAAGTTAAGCTAGACAAAGTGGGGATTACAGAAAAGACACTTGAGAAATTTCTCCTTTGGTGACAGTTCACAGGAAAGTGGCTATGACTCAAAAAGCATGGCAACTTAACGGTTGGTAGAAAGAAGTAGTAAACGGTTGAGACTCAGATTAAGAAAAAAAGAAAGAAAGAAAACAACACTCAGTAAAGAAAATTGTATAAGCATGTTGCAAGGTTTAGTGTGACACCAAATCTTAGGGTAAGCATTGGTGACTAACAGTGTGTTCAGAGAGATAAAGCTGGCCCAGATAATGTTTTCAAACTGGAAATAATTGAGGAATCTAAGCTTTCGTAGCTTGGAGATGAGAAGGCTTGTGAATTCTGTTACAGCTGCAATAGATGGAAAGTCTGTAATACCAAAATTCACATAGTAAAATCTTTAATTGGATGACATTGAAAAATGAGGTATGTAGAAGTAATTTGGACATGAGAGTGAAACTCTCACGTGAAGGATTATTGCTAGTTATGTCCATATGTAAGGATATAAGGTTAAAAACAGCAGGCTGTGACCAAGCAAAGAGTCCTCACAAAACTCAACCATAGTGGAATTCCAGTTTTAAGATATGACAAATAAATGTCTCATGAGTAATCCTCCTAGACTGTGGTATTTTGTTACAGCAGCACAAAATGGAGTAAGACAATAGCAGGCCTCACATATCTATCTACACGGCTTTTGAAGAGGAAGGTGAAATATCCTAAGCAGCTTTAGAAAAGGCATCCACAGAGCTTTCTTTTTTATTTCTAGGCTCTCCTGTGATCCAAACAAATATATCTAATTGTATGCTGCATTATTAATGGAGGCTGTCTACTTGAACTTAAAGCAAAATGGCCTACAAATAATCGTGCTTTTTCCCTTCAGAACTCCTCTTTGTCCTATAATCCATATTCTTTTCCACTGGTATCACTACCTTGGTAACCAAAACAAAAACTTTACTCCCTTCTAGTAAGTCCCCAGCAATTCTGTTAGTAAATTATCTTCATTCTATTCCCTTGACGTGTTTCTGTCTTCCCCTTTATCCTCACTGGTCATGTCTGCATTTAGGCCTCATCACCTCTTCCCCATTTGATGACAACAATCTTCAATGGATCTCCCAACTCCAGATCTGTTTTCATATAAAATCTCTTCATGAAAATAGTCTCTCCAAAAGAAAATATCCCTATTGTCTACAGTAGCCTTCCTAATGTAAGAATTACTAGGAACAGGCTTCAGGCAGGTGGGGACAAGTAGCTAAATTCTATAAAATCGAAACCACAATTTAACCTGAATATTTCTGAGATCATAGCCAACATTAACATATGAAGGTCTGAAAAGTATTTCAGTAAAGAAAATTATTTAGCTCTATGTTATGTGTGTTTCTTAGATATGTGTGTGTACACACACACACACACTGGCACTGGAGCTGTTACTGGGGCCTGAACTCAGGTCTCATCTTCTCACTTGGCTTTTTTACTCATGGCTAGTGCTTTACCTTGACCAGCTTTTTGACAGTTCATTGGAGATAAGTATGGAGTATTTGCTGGATTCGGGCCATGATTCTCAGATCTGAGCCTCCTGAGTAGCTTGAATTATAGATATGCGCCATCTGTGCCTCCCTAGACTAGATCTTCATTTGACTATTTAATGCTTATTAATTTTTCATACAGTCGTTTCTAGGTTATAGTTCAGTAAATTCTGATGTATAAGATGAAATCTAAACTCATTGTTATTACCTGAAATGCAATTCATAAGACATTTTTAACTTTGCTGTTGTATTTATCCACTAGCTCAGGAAATATTGACTGGATATTGTTTGTGCTAAGGACATTATAGTGAGCAACTACTACACATGACTCCTGTCCTCAAGTATCTACATATAGTTTCCATAAATCACTCCTTCTATTTCTAAACCTTTTCTCGTGCCATGGCTGTCCCTTACAATGCTCTTGCTCAAACTTCATCGGACACATTGCTCCTCATTCTTCAGGGTTTATACACTAACATGAACTCCTTGATCACAGAGAACGTCTTACTGTTATTTTCTGTGGCAAGAACTGTGTGTGATACTGTGTTCTATGTTAAAATTGCTTCATTGTGAATTCTAATTTCAATGTATTTTTGCTGAAGATAGTGATTTTAACTTTTTAAATGTTAGTATTTAAGTTTAATAACTTAAAGTAGTCATTACCTTAAGGAGATGTTTATGACTATATTTTAAATTTTATTTTCTGGCTTTATATCTTAGTTGTTGACATAAATTGCAGGCACACCTGTCATATTCTTAATTGTACATGAAGTACTAATTAGGAAGCCCTACATAGAAACGGAATAAAATGTCAATTAAAACTACAGATAAAGTTAAGCATGATGGTATACAACTATAATACCACCACTAAGGAAGCTGAAGCTGGGGAATTCCAAATTTAATACCAACTTGGATCCATAATAAATCGAAGCAATTGTGATCTTCTTTTAAGAATATACTCCTTGGGGCTGGGAAGGTGGCTCAGTGGTAGAGCGCTTACCTTGCATGCCTGAGACCCTGGGTTCCATTCCTCAGCACCACATAAGCAAAACAAAAGCCAGAAGTGGCACTGTGGCTCCAGTGGTAGAGCGCTAGCCTTGAGCTGAAGAGCTGAGGGACAGCACCCAGGCCCAGAGTTCAGGCCCTACGACCAGACCCAAAAAAAATTTTTAAATTAAAAAATTTTTTTAAAAAAGAATATACTCCTTTAGTCTTATTGTGTGTATGTTTAGAGCTCTGTTTAATTTATCATTTCCAAGTGTAATTTTTTGTCTTTTACTATCCATTGGATTTACCTGTAGTTTTTTTTTTTTTGTCGGTTGTGGGGCTTGAACTCTGGTCCTGGGTGCTGTCCCTCAGCTCTTCAACTCAAGGTGAGCACTCTACTCTTTTAGCCACAGCACCACTTCCTACTTGTAGATTTATAAGCACATTCTAATTATTACAAATGAGGGAAACAATGCAATCTATGTTTCTTTGAGTCTGGCTTACTTAATATAATTTTTACCAAGTCTGTCCATTTCCTACAAATAGGGCCATGTCATTCTGATAGAAGCATAGAATTCACACAATGAGACCAAAGGAGGATATTCTTAGGTGAGAATCATAAGGTCTCAATAGCTATGTGCATATGATCATTTAAAAATGATGCTTACCAAAATGAACTCCAAGAAATGGAAACAAGATTTTTTTAATTTTACTTTTGGGGGTTCTTATTTTTGTTTTTTTTTCTGTTTTGCCCCTTTTGCTGCGTTTTATATCAAATATATATTTTTTATTTTAAAGATACTGTACAGAGAGGTTACAGTTATATATTTCTGTAACTTTGTCTTAAATATGTTCTCTGATTTGGGGAGGTGAAGGGGAAGCACAGAAATGACGGAATGAAGAGTGAACAAATTCAGTAGTGATATACAATAGACACAATATGACTGTGATGGGGAAAACGGAGAAAATGAGGCTGGAGTGACAGTGTTCAAAAAGAAATGTAGTCAATACCTGACTTATATAGTGGTGCATCATCTGTACAATACAAATTATTCAATTAATAAGTAAGTCTAAAGCTAATCAGAGCTACATAGAAAGACCATCTCAAAAAAGAAAAATCTGAAGTTAAATTATAAATAACCTGATATCAGAAAAACAAAAATACATCGTAAAAAAAAAACAGCTTTGTCTTATCAAAATGTAAACATTAAAGATTTCAAATCAGGTGCCAGTGGTTCATGTTTGTAATCCTAGCTACTCAGGAAGCTGAGATCTGAGGATCATGTTCAAAGCCAGCCCGGGCACAAAAGTCTGAGAAACTCTTGTCTCCAATAAACCACTCAGAAAATCAGAAGTGGCGCTGTGGCTCAAGTGATAGAGTGCTAACACTGAGCTGAAGAGCTAAGGGACAGAGCCCAGGTCCAGAGTTCAAGCCCACAACTGACAAAAACAAAAAAAAAAATCAGCTGTATTTGTAAACATAGGACAAATGGAATCTGCATTGTTTGTCAATGGGTTGGGAAATCAGAAACTGAAGTTTTGTTTTTTTTTTAAAGTGACAACAGTGAATATGTTATTTCTTTTTCAGCCTCACTCATTTTACAGTCAAATGTCCACAAATGAATCATTTTGGCAACAAGATAAAAAGGAATAGAGAAGAGTTATAGAGAAATATTTATAAATGAGCGAAGTGAAAGAAAGGGACATAGTTAAAAAGGGGAGATAAATTTGAGGAAGGAGAAAGAAATTACAGTACTTGGTACTTGGCATGTGCTAAATCCTAGGTTTAACCTCTAGCACCAAAAGGAGAAGGAAGAAACAAAGGACTGACAGGGAAAGGGAAAATAAAAGAAAATGATAAGAACAGGAAGAAGATCATGGGGAGGGAGGAAGGAGGAGGAAAAGGAAGAAGAGGAAGAGTAAAAAGAAAAGGAACAAGATGCTATGTCGAAAAACAAACTTTACAAGTTTGGGGGGGGCGGTAGTCGTGGAGATGGGAGGGCAGGGATGGTAAGGGAAAAACAAAGGAGGAGGCAACAATGCTTGATAAGAAATGTACTCATTACCTTGCTCATGTAATTGTAACCCCTCTGTACAGTATTTTCACAATAAAAAAATTAATAAAAAAAGAAAGAAAAAGAAAAGGAATGCGATCAGTCCCAAACCTGAGTAAATTCTATCATACACCAGAAAGAATATTTGACCAAGATCTCTTATGCATACTGACAGAGACATGAAACTCATAGACTGTCAAATTGGAGGAAACCATATCATTTTGCAAGATCTTCCTCAATGAATTCCATGGGAGTACTCACAAAATTAATTGGAAAAGATCCCTAAAAAATTTGTCTCCTGTGATTCAGACACAGTAGAGAGGAACAACAATGATGCCAAAGAGGAAATTCCAGACTCCTCTTCCCTGTATCCCTTATGGAACAAAAGCTGTAGTCTGTGAACTGTAGTGTAGCAGCCACTGTTACCGTTAGAAGAATGGTGATGCCAATTGCAGCTGGAATGTCTACTTGGAAAGAATGGTCAGTAGGCTGAGCATAGTAGCTTGTTGCAAGTGGGCATAATCCAAGCTACTTGTGAGATGGAGATAAAAGAAGCATGATTTGAGGCCAGACTATGTAAATTTAGGAAGGCACTAAGCACAAGACTGCTATGATGAGAAGCACTTGTAATTCCAGTTCTGAGATATAGGTTGAACTATGCCCTTTGGCTGATCTAGGTAAAAAAGCACAAAAACCTATTTGAAAAACTAAAACACAAAGGCTGGATATGAATGTCAAATGGTAAGAGTACTTGCCTAGCAAACACAAGACTAAAGTCATGCCCTACAGTAGGGAAAAGAAAAACCTAGTAAATCTAAGAAGTTCATCATTCCAAGAACCATGGAAAGAGCTCCTGATTAAGAATGAAACTTATTAGCCTTTCACCTGTGACTCATGCCTGTAATCCCGGCTACGCAGGAATCTGAGATCTGAGGATCACAGTTCAAAGCCAGTAGGCAGAGAAGTCTATGAGACTTACCTCCAATAAACTACTCAGAAAAAAAAAAAAAACAGAAGTAGTGCTGTGGCCAAGTGGTAGAGTGCTGGCCTTGAGAACAAAGAGGCTCAGGGACAGTGCCCAGGCCCTGAGTTCCAGCCCCAGAATCAGAAAAAGAAAAAAGAAAAAGAATGAAACCTATTGAAAATGAACTATACAACTTGTCAGTAGGGAAGGGGGGCAAAACTGGAGCGAGCAAGAGAAGGGGTGACATAGCCCAGAAAAGAAATGCTCTGAGTGCCAAGACGTCATGGGAGAGGGTAGAAGCCAGATGGCCGACTGGCCCGCCGGTGGAGGCCAGTTGGGTTGGGTGTTCATTTGCCTCAAGCTTTCTTTACCAACCTGGAGCTGAGCTGGTGGTTCCAGAGCTAAGATGGTTGTCTTGGAACCCAGCTGGCTGCTTGGACCTCGCACGGGCAGGAGAGCCAGTGTGGTGTGCAGCTCGGGACACTGGTTGCCTTTCTGGGTCACAGGCAGGACACCGGAAGGAGTTACTGAGCCCATGACCCTGCAGCGGAAGTGCAGGCTGAAGGTCTGTGAGGGAGACCTGGGCCTCCTTAACAAATCTATAATCAGACATGCGGCTCCTCCTCAAGGGTCTGGACCCGAGGAAAGAAACTCTCTAGCTAAGGAGCCATGCTTGATGGTGCTTCCACACACCATGTCACCACTGAGCCCTCTGCTCAGCAGACCTTGGGCATGGGAAAGAGAAAGGGTCTACCTCCAGCCACCTGCCTCCGCCTAGCTGGAGAGGTACTGGCTGTGGTCCAGGGGTCGAAGCCAGCGGTACTGTATGATTGCAACTCAGCAGGAGTATTGGTGCTTCAGAGCTATGTGGACAAGCTGCAAGAACTGGGCTTCCTGGCCTCAGGACTTCACATTCTTGACATTGGAGAGAACAGCCTAATTGTCGATTCTAAGCAAGCATGTCAGCATTTGGAACAGGTGCTCCTTGGATGTTTCCAGTTCCCAGCCTCACCCTTCTATCTGTTCCTTGGGCCAGCTTCAGAATGTGAAGGCTCTTGTAACAGATCATCACACATCTGCAGAGGTTGCAGAGAACCTCATCCTTAGAAGCCTCCCACAGCAGGCTTCATTCCTCACAGTGGAATCTCTGTACTGTATTTGGCATTCTCTTGGGCTACCCTGTCTCATACTTTTCATGTGAACCATGTTGATGACAACTGTTTAGCCCTGACCCCATTTCATGTAGTCACTGCCCGGATGTCTGCTCTATTCCTTTAGTGTCCCGGAGAGCTTGTCCCCAGCCTTGAGGGATATTCTAAATGCTTGGGAGAAGGATCTCAGAACCCGATTTAAGACTCAGAGGGACTTTGCTGATCTTAGAATCTCTTCTGAGATAATCATACTGCCAGCTGTGGCCCTGTGACTTTAATTCTCCTCCTGTGTAGAAGGTATTTTGTAAACAGTCACCTCTGGCTTGTCAGTGTCAAACAGGAATCCTAAAAAGTGCTAGTTTTAACTGTTTTGAGAACACAAGAGGAGAATGCTGTGATGAATTGGTCACATACAGGAATAAGTGGTGTGGTGATGGTAGTATTGGCAGCACAAGCTTGTGTCTTAGCAGTATCTCTTCACTTTTCATTGGATAAGAGGTAGAAGGAAAGAAATCAAGGGGAAGGAAGGGTTGTGGATGACATAGTCTTCTTGTACAGTAGTCTGTCATATGTGGATAGTGTCTTTGAATAGAGAAGGATTATGGGTGTTTCTGCCTGTTTATGTATTTCCAACTGAATCGGATTAGGGAGAGTAGACTGGGATACTTGTCTTATTTGTAATACATTGTTCAGGAATAAACCAAAAGTTCCAAGACAAAAAAAAAAAGAAATATACTCTTTACCAGACTTATGTAACTGTAACTCTTCTGTACATCACTTTTATACTAACATTTTTTAATTTTTTGAAAAGAATGAAATTTAATAAGAATAGAGACTGTTCCTTTGCAATAACCCTATCCCTACAACCTAGCTAGTGAGTTGTAACAAACAACAGCAAGATACTTCTGAGGAAAAGATAGGCATGAAACAAGAACAAACAAAAAGAAATTCTTTGTGACCCAATTTTGTTTTAATCACATAAAGATTTAGCAGACAATGCATTGGCGAAGCAGCCTGACTCTAAACACAAAGCTTTGCATAAGAGATTTAAAAACTGTGGTACCCTACAAGTAACCATAGAAACAGCAAATATCAGACACAGCCCACTCTGATTTCTCAGTAAAGCTAGGCTCAATGGCTCAGACCTGTAATCCCAGATATTCAGATGACAGAGAGTGAGAGGATCACAATTTGAGTCTAATCTGTGCAAAAAAGTTAGCAGACACTATGTTAATGCATAAACCTGGCATGTGATGCACATTTATATTCCTGGACATGTTGGAAGTATAGTAGGAGAATCATAGCCCTGGCTGACCCTGGCAAAAAGCCCAAGGTTCTATCTGAAGAATAACTAAAGCAAAATGAATAAAAGAGGGGATGGAGAATGTCTCAAATGGTAGAGCACCCGCATAGAAAGAGCACATCTATTTCCAGATTTTTTAAAAAAACCAGAGTATTCACCTCATTATGAGATTCTTGACTTTTAATTGAGAAACTAGAAAACATATTATAAAAAGGCAAGAAAGGGGCTGGGAAGGTGGCTCAGTGGTAGAGTGCTTGCCTTGCATGCCTGAGGCCCTCCCTGGGTTCAATTCCTCAGCACCACATAAACAAAAAGAAAAAAGCCGGAAATGGCGCTGTGGCTCAAGTAGTAGAGTGCTAGCCTTGAGCTGAAGAGCTGAGGGACAGTGCCCAGGCCCAGAGTTCAGGCCCCACGACCGGACCCCCCCCCAAAAAAAGCAAGAAAAATACCCCCCAAGAGATGAGGCAATTACATTTATATTTGAGATGGACACCAACACCAAATCACAGATTCAAGAAGTGGCTCACGCCTGTAATCTTAGGTACTCAGGAGGCTAAGATCTGACAACCATGGTTCAACGCCAGCCTGGGAAGTAAAGTCCATGAGATTTCTATCTCCAATTAAACACCAGAAAACCAGAAGTGACAGTGCAGCTCAAAGTGGTAGAGCAATCATCTTGAGCAGAAGAGCTCAGGGCAGAGCCCAGGCCCAGAGTTCAAGCCCTACAACCAACCCACCAAAAAAAAAAAAAAACCAAGAAGGAAAGAAGGAGGAGGAGGAAGAAGGTGAAAAGGAGGAGGAGGAAGAGCAGCAGCAGCAGCAGTAGCTTGGAAACTACCAAGCAATATTAAAACAAAGTGAAATTTAAAAACAAATACATCATATTCCAACTGAAAAGTGAAGATGGAATAGTCTTTCTGTGTCAGAGAACTTTTGCACACAGAGGAATAAGATACATGGTATGGAAAGATTCTCACCAAAAAGCAAGCAAAACAGAGCACAAGAAGTGACATCTTTCAAATTCCAAAGGGACAAAACATTCAAATGAAAATATCGTTAAAAATATAAAAGAGAAATAAAAAAACTTTTATCAAACCAAAGCGGAGGGAGGGAATTTATACTCAGAAAAATAATTCATAAGAGATGTTAAGGGAAATTCTCCAGACAGAATGATTATGATATCAAACTGAAAATTAGCTCTGTACAAAGAAGTTAAGAAGAGAATGCTGAAAATAAAATGAAAGTAAAATATGCTGCTTACTTTTAATTGCTCTCAAGAAAAACAAAAATAATTTCAAAATAAAAATAATTTCAAAGTACATGTAAGTATATGTAAAAATAAAGGATATGTCAACCAAGCATGAAGAATAGAAAGAGAAAGTGGTAAACAAATATATATATATATACATATATATATATATATATATATGATCATTTAAACTGGAATGCCAAAGAAACAATTGACCACAGAGCTTACAAAAGAAAGTACAGACAAAGGTACTCAAGTGATTCTGAAAAATAACTCTTTGAAACTATTCAACAAAGTAATAACAGAAAGCTTCCCCAACCTCACCCGTCTGACAAAAGTATGCAGAACTCCTACCAGACAGGATCAGAGAAGAAATGTTCCTAGACAGATTGATAAGAAAGACAACTTTGGCAAATACTCAAGTTAAAGACAGAAAATTTCCATTCCAAAACTATCCTAATGTGATTGCCAATTATCAAACTATGCATTAGTTTGAATCAATAAAAAAATTAAAATATTATATATAGTGACAGATATTTTAATTGAGTGACATTAAAATACAGAAATAGAGAAGGTTAAAATGAACTCTGTGGGGCAGGATTTAAGTCAGAAATATGAATCATTTGGGAACACAGAGAACTGACGAGACCATTGGAAAGGATGACATTGTGAGCAAGATGCATTGTGCATTGTACTTTTAAACTGACATGTTGAGTTGAAAGCCCTTTGTACAATGACTTAAAGATTTTTTAATAAAATTAAAAATGCAGAAAGAGATACAGAAGTCAGTATATCTATGCATCATGTATTAAGTAGTACATTAGTGAAAATTAAGTTCTCAATGGCCAGATAAATAGTAAAATTACAATTAGGTTATTTTATCCTAATTCAAGTAATTTTATCCTAATTCAAGTATACACAAATGACTGAATAAAAATACATGGTACTGGTGGATCACTCCTGTAATCCTACCTACTCAGAAAGCTGAAATCTAATGATTGCCACTCAAATCCAGCCTAGGAAGGAACGTCCATGATACTCTTATCTCCAATTAACCACCAAAAAGCCAGAAATGGCATTGTAGCTCAAGCTTTGAGCAAATAAGCTCAGGGATAGTACCTAGACACTGAGTTCAAGCCCCAGGACTGGCAAAAAGAAAAAAAAGAAAGAAAATTGGTAGATAGAGGACAATTTCTCCATACAAAAGAATTGTAGCTAAGAAATGTAAAGCACTTTCCAGTTTGTTTACTGGTAAAGAGAGGGAGGGTCATTACAAATGTATTAGCCAAACCTCCTGGATGACAATAGCAGAGGATTGCAGAAGAATCCCCACTTGTACTTACCAAGGAAGAAACCACTGTAGAATCACTGTTTATCCAGCAGTGAACCCAAAATTAAAATTACTAGTGGGAGCTCTGAACTCTGTGGTAATAATGACAATGACTCCAAAACTCTTTACTAATAAAACACAAAATAAAACCTATGTCATCTCAGCAAATGACAAATCACAGCATTGAAACATAAGAAATATGAAAATCAAGACGATGTTACCCCTCCAAAAGTTCAGCAAAATAAAACACCAGAAGGCAGGTTCTCAAAGGATGAGATGAGGAAAAGATTAGATGACGAGAAGACAGGGGAAATGCAGACACAAATCCAATGTATGTCCTACAAAATTAAGAAGAGTGAGGGACAGAGTGGTTAGGGGAGGGATGGATGAGAATGTTGAAAGAGGTAATATTGACCAAGATAAGTTTTATTCATAAACGGCTTTGTTAGATGGCAACTCCTTTGAACAAAGATTATAAATATCTCAATAACCAGAAACAAAGACACTGAAATAGATGAAGAGCCAGATGAAGAATTCAACATTCAACTTTTAAAAATGATCAATGTCCTCACACAGGACTCAAACAAATGGATGAACTAAGAAAGTCAACTTAAAAACTGGACAAAAAAGTTGGAAATATGGATGAGAAACTCTGAAAGAATATTAAGTGTCTGAAAAAAGTATATTAAAATGTGAGGAGGAAAAATTCAATAGATAAAATAAAAATTCAGTGGATTTACCTTTACACTGGATCAAGCAGAATAAATATCAGACATTGAAGACAAGCTTGAGGAAATAACTACATTCAGACAGCAATGAAAAAAACATAATCAACATGAACACAACTTTTAAGAACTCTGGACCATGATCAAGAGACCAAATCTAAGAATCCATGAGGCTGAAGAAGCTGAGCTGAGATACAAACTACAAATATAGAAAATATACTCAGTAAAATGAAAATGTAGCAAAATATTTAGCTTTTTTGGTACAGGAGCCATGCCTCACTGGCAAAGACACACACAAACTCTAGGTAAAAGATGAAAAATGATATAACAAGCATATGGAAAGCAAAAACAAGTGGAAATACTTATAGCTAATGAAATAAACTTCATTCCAAAATACATCAGAAGATGTAAAGAAGGTTATTATATATTAATAGGAAAAATTGCTCAGAGATACAACAATTATAAATTCATGTGCATCAAATATTGGTAACCAATTTTTATAAAATAAGCACTACTGGTAATAAATGGCAGATAGCTCCTGCTATAATAGTGAGTTTCTGTCATTCAGAAAAAATATCAATAAAGAGTTAAACTGCATGGCAGACCAAAGGGTCCTATATAAGATCAAGAATTCCATCCAAGAGTAGCCGAACACTCTACTCAACAGAACAGGAAACATTAATAGTAGAAGTGAAAATCTTTATAAATGCAAGAAAATATTTTTTGTATATCATAAGATTACAAAACAATGAAATTAGATGTTATAAAAAGAATAACTACAGATACCACATAAAAACATGGAGATTAAACATGAGTCATTGAAGAAATCAGGGAGCAATGTTTTTAATTCCTAGAAAAAAATGAGAATTCAATAAATTGGAACCTATGGATATATCAGAAGCAGTTTTAAGAAGGAAGTTCATGACTTCTTAAATTTAATAAGATCAGAGATACCTCAAATAAATAAGTTAATGATACATCTCAAGCTCTTAGAACAATAAGAACAAACCATTCAAAAAGTCACAGAGAGGGTTTGGAAGATGGCTCAGTGGTAGAGTGCTTGCCTTGCATGCATGAGGCCCTGGGTTTGATTCCTCAGCATCACATAAGCAGAAAAAGCCAGAAGTGGTCCTATGGCTCAAGTGGTAGAGCACTAGCCTTGAGCTGAACAGCTGAGGGATAGCACCCAAGCCCAGAGTTTAGGCCTCACAACTGACCAAAAAAGTAGCAGGGAAGCAAGGCTTGTGTGTATATTCTTTTTCAATCTTAGAAACACCATTTTGATAATACTATAGAGAATAAACAAAATATCAAAGGGTGTCCACTACTAGTTCAATACTTGTTCTTCCAATTCTCCTTTTATCTATCTATCTATCTATCTATCTATCTATCTATCTATCTATCTATCTATCTATCTATCTATCTATCTATCATCTATCTATATATAATGCAGAATGATACTAATCATTAAATCCTAGCAATAGAAATGTTTGAATCCTTCAAATGTCAGTACATTCATTGTTGCTTTTCAAGTGACACAACCTGGATTGCTACACCCACTACAAAAAATGCATTCACATTTAAATATGGAACCTCAGTACCTCAGAACATACTCTTTCAGTTTTCCCTAGTATATATTTATTGCAAGAAGTAAGAAGCTTCATTTCGACATTTCCATACATGTAATGTAATATACTTTCATCATATTTATCACCGTACTTTTGCCTCCTCAATCCCCCATCCAGTTTCCCTTTTCACATCCCTGGTAATCTCCTTTTCATTTGATTCCTTTTTCTCTGTAAGAAAGTATATATAGAACTGGTTTATTTCATATACTGAAATGACTGGCACACAAATTTTTTTCCTGCAAATGACAAGATTTTCCTAACATAGATAAATAAAATTCCATTGTGTGCTTTTCTTTACCAATTATTTGTCCATTTGTTTATTGATGGGCAGCAAGGAAGACTGCATAATTTAGCTATTGTGAGTCATATGAAAGTGTGTGAAACCTAGGTGTGAAAGTGTCTCTGTGGTAAGCTGACTTTGATTCTTTTAGAAATGTGATCAGAAGTTATGGGATCAGATGGATGTTTTATTGTGAGGACTCTCCACACAGATTTCCATGATAGATGGAATAATTTCCATTCCTACCAGTTGTGAATAAAGAAGGGTTACTTTCCCTTGCATCCTTGCCAATATTTGCTGTTGTTTGTTTTCTCAATGAAAGCCCTTCTGACCAAGTTAAGAGGGAATCTCAGGGGAGGTTTTATTTCATTTAATTTTGATAACTAAATATGTTGAACTTTTGGGGAGTATTTATTGGCCAATTTTATTTCTCCCTTTGAAAAATGTATGTACAGCTCAATTGCCCATTTACTAATAGGAATATTTGTCTTTTGATGCTTAATATTTTTAAGTTTTTATATATTCTGGATATTGATTCTCTATTGAAAAATAACTGGGAAAGATTTTTCTCCTGTTCTGTTATTGTCTTACTCTGTTGATGATTTCCTTTGCTGTGCAGAAGCTTTATGACTTAATGCACTCCCATTTGTCAATTCTTACTTTTGAGCAATCAGAGTCCTATTCAGAAAGTTATTTCTTATTCTTGAACTATTTTCCTCTGTGTTTTCTTCCAATAGTTTCAAAGTTTCATCAAGATCTGTAATCCATTTTAAGTTGATTCTTATACAAGGGATTTCTTAAAACCTATTTTTGTACCAGTCCTGGGGCTGGAATTCAAGGCCTGGATACTATCACTGAGCTATTATGGTCAAAATTAGTGTTCTATCACTTGAGCCACAGCTCTACTGCTGGTTTTTTTTGTTGTCTGGCTTTGAACCATGATCCTCAGATCTCAGCCTCCTAGTAGCTAGGATAACAGATGTGAGCCACTGCTGCCCCATTTAATATCTTTTGGATGATAAAACTACAGTTATATTATTATTTGTGTAGAAAAAGAATATATATTGAGTACCGATTGTGTGTCAAACACTGCTCTAGATGTACAAGATTAATATTTTAAAGACAAAAAATAGATTTGTTCTTCATGGAGTTCAAGTCTATGAATGAATGGTGACAATGAAAAATGACTAAATTACATATTCAAAGTGTAATACACAGTGACAATTCCTATGAAGAAAATAAGATAAGAATGATTGGGACTGCTTAAAAAGAGTGTGACATGAGATTTTACATAGGGTGGTTTTTAGTACTTATTTTAAAAGTGGTATGTGATTAACAACCTATTCAAATAACTAAGGGAAACCCTTCCCTAGCACAAGAAAAAGCTAGGGCAAATTCCCTAACAAATTTATGTGTGAAATACTAAAGGAAGATGAAGTGTGTGACTAAAACAGAGTGAGCAAAACATGGGAATGAGACTTTGGCAAAGGGCTGGGAAGGTGGCTCAGTGGTAAAGCACTTGCCTTGCATGCATGAGGCTCTGAGCTCAATTCCTCAGCACCACATAAGCAAAAAGAAAAAAGCCGGAAGTGGCGCTGTGGCTCATGTGATAGAGTGCTAGCCTTGAGCTGAAGAGCTGAGGGACAGTGCCCAGACCCAGAGTTCAGGCCCCACGACCAGACCACCCCCCAAAAAAAAATCTTAATTAAAAAAAAAAGACTTTAGCAAAGTCACATAGGGGCAAAGTCTTGTAGGCTTTAACTTGTACTATATGGAGTTTGGCTTTTATTCAGAACTAAAAGAATGAGGCCATTGAAGGATTATGATGAGAGGAACTGAATTACTTGCTTTGTGTGTTAAAAGAATATCCTTGTTTTCTACATCACAAATATCATAAATAAGAGAAGGCAAAAAAGACTGAACAGTGAAAACCAATAGGAAACTATTGCCATAGTCCATGGAGGAGATGGTGATGTTTGTACCAATAAAAAAGAAGTGATCAAATTCTGGATGTATGTTTAAGATAAAGCAAAGATTTCAACCTGAACAACTGATGAAAGACAAAATTGCTTTTAACTAAGTTGGAAACAACTGTGGATAAAAGATATTTGAAGAGAAAGATTATGTTGAACTTGTTGATCTTTCACATGACTATTATATAACCAAGTTCATATGTTTCATTGTCATTTGTATTTTTAGGTCTGAAGGTCTGAGATTTTGAGACAATGTCTGGTCTGGATATATATGTGTGTGTATGTGTGTGTGTGTGTGTGTGTGTGTGTATTCTTTCATATATGCTTTATGTATTAAACATATATAACCCAATTTTATACACAACTAAATATGCATAGTTATGTATGTTTTATACATATTTGTTATATATGTTATGCATACATATACATACTTTGTTGTATATATAGATCTTTGTTCTGTGTATATTTAATTTATATATAATTCAACTCTATTTTTATAACTACATGTTTTACATAGTTATATGTATAGTTATGCACTTAATGTAGTCTTACTTCACCTTCAGAAGGAATAAGTATAGATCACATGTTGTCAAGTATATTCTGTAAAGGTCCAGATAGTAACTACTTTAGCTTTGAGGGTATCCCAGTAGTAAACTCTCAAATTCTTTGCTATAGTTTAAAATTAGCAAGTGATATAGTAAACAAATGGGCATCACTGTTACAATAAAACTTTATTTGCCAAAGTGTAGTGCTGTGAGTTGGAATTGGAACCATATACTTTTGGCTATCAATGGCTGATATACATAAGCAAGAAAAGTTCTAAGACAGGGCTGAGATAAAAAAATTTAAGAGTTCAGTGAAGAAGTAAATGAACTGGCATAAGAAACTGAAAAAAGCATCCACGAAGTAGTAGGAAAGTCGACGAAACAAACAGTGAACAAAAAGTGAAGACAACACTTGAAGAAAGAAAAAAATAATCCAAATCTATAAAATACAACTGATACTTCAAGTTAAATAGAGAATAAGAATAATTGGTAATAGAAGGGTCCTTGTGATATTCACAAGAATAGTTTTAGCAGATTTAATAAAAATCAGTGGGTTCAAAAGTTTGACTTGCTGGTGGCCGGTGGCTCACACTACTCAGGAGGCTGAGATCTCAGAATCATGGTTCAAAGCCAGCCTGGGTGGGAAAGTCTGTGAGACTCTTATCTCCAATAAACAGGCAGAAAACCATACATGGCGCTTTGGCTCAAGTGATAGAGTGCTAGCCTTGAGCTAAAGAGCTGAGGGACAGTGCCCAGGCCCAGAGTTCAAGCCCCTCCCCCAAAAAATGCCATTAAGCCAGCCCCTGGTGGCTCAGTCCTCTAATTCTAGCCATTCAGAAGGTTGAGAAGCTTGACGTAAGTTGGTTCACAAGACACTATGTTGGAAACGAACCTTATAACTTTGTGCGGGGGAGGGAGGTAAGTGAGGGAAGGGATAATGGGAGAAAAACAAAGGAGGAGGCAACAATGCCCAACAAGAAATGTACTCATTACCTTACTCATGTAACTCTAACCCCTTTGTACAGCATCCTTACAATAAAAATAATTTTAAATGTACTCATTACCCTACTGACATAACTGTAACTTCTCTGTACAACATCTTTACAAGAAAATTTTTAAAAAGAAGAACAAGAGGAAAATAAAAGGATTTAAAACTTCTGCTGGAAGTTATTCTAGAAAAGAAGAAAAGGGTATAGTCTAAAGATCTTCTGTAATAAAAGGGGGGACAAGCAAGCTATTATATTTTGTGAAAATAACTAGTGAAGAGGGGGAGTGGCTAGTGTAAAAGAAAAAAAAACATCTGGCACCGTGTCCTTAAGAAAAAAAGCATATCAGTGCAGATACCATACTTTGGTATAAGTGGGACAGTTCTCCTGTAACATCAGGTGGCAAGCCTCATGCATGAAAAGTTTATAAAGATAGCAGGTTGTTAAATATGATCATGAGAGATAGTACAAGTTTCTTTTTGAGAACCAACAGCTGAGAATGAAGAATGAAGATAATGGAAGAAGAACTGGACATTTGAGAAAAGCAAAGAAGATACAACCTAGTTTACTAAGAAAGTGAGAAAGTGATTGCTTAGATGGGAAGTACTATGGTCAACAGACTCCAATAGAAATCCACTTGAACTTTAAGTGACAGCAGTAAGAATGTTCTTTGGATTTTTTTCCACCCTAATACTTTGTATAGGAGCATATAAGCACTATGGAAAGGTTTAACCACTGTCAGAGTTACACAGAGTAATAATACTGTGAGAAAAATACTGACTGTGAGAGAAAGCAGAGGAATTAAATGACTACTTGAAAAGGAAAAAAAAGGATAATGAATACTGATAGCAGCAATATGGGAGAAAAGGTCAGGGACAAAATAAAGGAGTGAATGACACTGAGGAAGGGATAAGATAAAATCAAAGATTTGGATCCCCCAAGGGGCATTGAAGGATAATTAAATTTGAAGAATTAAAGGGACTTGGAAAAAGGAGGTGCTAACCAGATAGTGAAGACTACACTTATACAAGTTATTCTCCAACTCACACCAGGTAACAGTTTTTCATATATGCAATACTGACAGAATTGTTATTACTTATAGTCCCTTGGTTTCAAAAGACATTTCTCTCATCATTAATTCTTTTTTGTGGGGGGGAGGGGAGAATCCTAATCTTCATCCTCTATAAGATAATATGTAACAGGGAAAAAACTCCTGATTTGCTAATGCTCATGAGGAGGCTAAAACTCTACTTCATATACCAAGACGATGCCAACCTCAGCCCTGGCAAGAGAATGATTGAACATTCTCAGATTAATTTCATGGCTATTTGTTCCATTCCAGAATCACATCAAGCTCAGGCCTCCAAGTTGAAATTGCATTGCTCTGTCCTTGCTGCCCAGGTAAGGGCAGTGAAAAATGAGCCTATCCCCAAGCCTGTAATGATAAATAATGACTTTTGCCTTCACAACTGATAAGTATTTTACAACATCATCAGAGAAGTCTAATTACCAAACAAAATGATAAGATATATCAAGACACTTGGAGTCTAGATTAAATTCACAAGAAATATGCATTCACATCTTTGCCATCCTTCAGTGTCACCGCGGTAATAGAAAAGTGGCAATGGGATGATGCATAATGAATATTCCATTAAATATTCATTCAGATTGTAAATAACTTAAAAGTTTAAACTACCCAGCCAAAGAATGGAAGAGAAGGATGCAAACATACTTGGCTGCTAAAGAAGAACTGACAAGCAGAGTTGGAGGGGAAAACAGAACAGGAAAGACTTAACATTAATTGAGTAAATAAGTCTTGTGAGTCCCACATGGACAGGAAGGGAGAGATTTGTTTTTAGGTATTAGATAAAGAAAATTTAACTTTCATGGATCATGCAAAGGGGGATATTCTTGTGGCATCAGGTTGGTCCTTAGCACCTGGAAGTTTTCCTAATACAAATTTCTTCCTTGTTTTAGAACTGCATGGCTCATTGAACTGGGTATTGAGTAAGTAGTCTCTGAATAGATTCTTGTTCATTGATCTTGTCATCGTACCATCAATAAACAGGGACAGCAAAAATAACTTGTCATTCAGGAGACAGTTGCCAAAAACAAGATTTAAAAAAGTAAATAAAAAAGGCCAAATAAGGAGAGTTCCGGGAAGATGGCAGAGGAAAAGCTGGAGGCTAAACAAGCTCTCGCATAGAAAGCAGTTTTAGAGTTCCAGCGAACAGTCCTAAACCACAGAACCACACCAAATGTGCCTTCACAGGACAGAGAGTTAGGCCAGAGAGGGAAAAACCAGGCAAGGAGACACTTCTGAGCTCTTGCCAGCAGCTGCCATGCCGGCAGCGGTGGCAGCAGCAGCCGTACCCGCCTTATCTGAATCACAGAGAGTCTGGGATGAAGGAGCCAGATGCAGCGGGCAAGCAGATTCTACTCAACACCAGCAAGAACCGACAAGGAGCAGACATCTTCATCCTGCAGTTCGCAGACCCAGGAACCAAGACTCCGCGTGAGTAGAAGCCCTACGTCCTCACTCCTTCTCAGGGAGCAGAGGAGGGAAGGCCACCCCTCCCATCCCCCAAGTACCAGAGATCTCCATCTTGCATACCGACAAAGCTCGGTGGAGCTGCTAGCTCCAACTCAGGCCTTGGAAGTAAACTAGCAGGTCACAGGAGCCTAACCTGACCTGCCAGACTCAGCTCCATCCAGGGAAAAGTCACCCAGCTCAGGCTGTAGCCGCAGGAGTGGCTTTCTTCACCGGGTAATCAGAGCCAGAAGCTGCCCCTCCCTATAGCAGCCTCGACAATCAATTGAAATAGAGTAAACACAAACCCTGACAGTGGCTCCAGGCTGGGCTCTGTGAGTTTCTCACAAACCAGCCCTGGGGAAAAGCTACTGTTTGCTGAAAGGCCTCAACTCTACCCAGAACCTAGCCTCCTTACAGCATCTCCAAACTTGAGGAAAAAGCCATCTCCCTCTTTTGTGATACGCAAAGCAAATCTGCCTCCCATTGAACTAACCTGGGAGGAGGATCGCAAAACTTTGGGGAAAGCAGAGCATTTCTCGGCCTGTTCAAACAAACCGACTTAAGAAACCAACCAAGCCACAGGAACACAAGCAGACCAGAGACTCCAACAAGAGGCTGGTTAAGGACACAAGGGAGATACAAGATTTTTCCCACCCCTCCCAAAAAAATCAAAGAACTTTTATTTTTTTTTGGGGGGGGGTCCGGTCGTGAGGCCTGAACTCTGGGCCTGGGCACTGTCCCTCAGCTCTTCAGCTCAAGGCTAGCGCTCTACCACTTGAGCTACAGCGCCACTTCCGGCTTTTTTCTTTTTACTTATGTGGTGCTGAGGAATCGAACCCAGGGCCTCTGGCTTGCAAGGCAAGCACTCTACCACTGAGCCACCTTCCCAGCCCTCAAAGAACTTTTTTTTTTTTTTGTACCTTTTATAAAAAAAAAAATGTTGGGGTTCCGGGAAGATGGCGGAGGAGAAGCTGGAATCTGAACAAGCTCTCGCATAGAAAGTAGGTTTAGAGTTCCAGTGAACAGTCCTAAGCCAGAGAATCACACCAAGTGTACCATCACAGGACAGAGAGTTAGACAAGAGAGGGGAAGCCAAGGAAACACACCAGCTGCCGCTCCGGCGGCAGGGTCGCGGCGGCGACCACCACCGCGGGAGTCATACCTGAGACACAGAGAGTCGGGGACGAAGGAGCCAGACGCAGCGGACGAGCGGATTCTACTCAACACCAACAAGAACCGACAAGGAGCGAACATCTTCATCCTGATGTTTGCAGACCAGAGACGACCCAGGATCCAAGACTCGGCGTGAGTACAAGCCCGACATCCTCACTCCTCAGGGAGCAGAGGAGGGAAGGCCACCCCTCCCCCCCCAGCACCGGTGATCTCCATCTTGGATACCGACAAAGCTCGGAGTTGCTGCTAGCTCCAGCTCAGGCCTTGGAATAAAATGAGTCATTTAGCAGGTCACAAGAACTTAACGGCGAAGTGACCTGCCAGACTCAGCTCCATCCAGGGAAAAGTCACCCAGCTCAGGCGCCAGCCATCGGAGTGCCTTGCCTCACTGGGTAACCAGAGCCAGAGGCTGCCCCTCCCTCTAGCAGCCACCACAATCAATTGAAAAACAGAAACCCTGAGAATGGCTCCAGGCTGGGCGCTGTGAGCTCTATCACAAAATAGCCCCAGGGAAAAGCTACTGTTTGTTGAAAGGCCTCAACCCTACCCAGAACCTAGCCTCATAACCACATCCCCCTCTTTTGTGACTCTCAAAGCAGACCACCCTCCCAGAAAACTAACCTGGGAGGGGGATCTCAAAATCTTGGGTAAAGCAGAGCATTTTTCTGCCTCTTCCAACCAACCGACTTAAGAAACCAATCAAGCCACAGGACCTCAAGCTGACCAGAGACTACAACAAGAGACTGGTCACAGACAAAAGGGAGATACAGGATTCCTCCCACTCCTCCCCCCCCCCCAAAAAAAAAAATCAAAAGACTTTTTTTTCTTTTTCTTTTTTTTTTTCTTTTTTCTTCTTTTCTTTTTTTTGCTTGTTTTTTGTTTTTTGTTACCTTATATATATATATATATATATATATATATATATAAATTTTTTCCCTTCTAAAACTTTTATTAATCTTTAATTTTTGCCTCTTCTGAAAAAATAATTGTTTTCCAGTAATTTTTTTTTCTCATCTTATAATTTTTATTTTAGGAATACGTGAATGAGAGTTTTCCTTTCTTTTCTTGTCTTCTTTCTCTTTTTCTTTCATTCTTAATTATCTTTTTGTTTTTTATCTAGCTCTACTGAACTTCTGATCTTTTCTTCTCCCTTTCCCATCCTTAAAGCTTTCCACATCTCCTCTATGTCCCTCCCCTTCTCTGAACATATTCACATTCCTCTCTAAATAGACGGTCTTTTAACCTCTATAATAACATTAATTTTTACGTTTCTATTCTTTTTCTGGTCTCTCTTTATTCCCCTTTCCGTCTCTTCTTTTTCTCTCTCTCTCTACTTGCATCCTACCCAACCCATTTCCTGCACTGTGATTAGGACATAGTTAACTCTCCCTGTGCCTCCCCACACCAATCTATTCCTATTTTTTACCCACATCTCTCCCTAATCCTAATAATTTCTGGTTTTCCAAATTCTTTTCTGCGGTTCGAAGTCCTTTAACATATAGTCATTTGATGGTGAATAGATGTATCTGTTGAAATAGATTGTATCTGTAGACTATTGACTGTACAAATGCAAACTTTGGTTGATGGTTGCCTTAAGATAGTGTTCTAGCACAAAACTGGTGCAATCTGTATCTCAAATGGGCCGAGTAAGCCGGAAAAACACAAGAAAAATGGCAAATTCGGGTATCTCAATTCCCAACCTTGATAATCAGGGATTAGAACAGATAAAGAATAATCCAGAGGAGAGTTCCCAAATAGCTCTACAAACACTAATAGCAAACATGATAAATGAGAAGTTTGACAATGTACAAAGGACTCTGTATGAGCGTGATAGGGAGAGAGAGGAGGCATCCCAGAAGTTTATACAGGAACATCATAAGCGTGAGGAAGCTTCTCAAAAACTGATACAGGATTTGCGTGAACAACTTGAGAATACTCAAAGAGAAAGGGAGGAATGGCGTGAGCAGGCAGAGAACACTCAAAGAGAACTGCAGGAATCCCACAGAAGGGAGGAAACTAATCAAAGAGTAATTCACGAATTAAGAGACCAGGTAGAGAATACACAAAGATCACTAAAGACATTCATGGAATCCATTAACAAAGAGCTGAAGGAAGTCAGGGAGACCACAAAGGGAATGCTGAATGGAACCCAACAGAAGGAATGGGAGTCCAAAGAAACCATAACCAATCAACTAAGTGATTTGAGAACAAACACTGAACACCAAATTAAGGAAATAAAGAAAATCATACAAGACCTAAAACAGAGCTTCAACAAAGAACTTGAAGCCATCAAAGCTGACCAATTAGAAGGAAAAGAGATAAAAAACAAAGTAGAGAGTCTTGACAGCAGGTTAGACCATGCAGAAGATCGAATCTCAGGGATTGAAGACAGCCTAGATATTATAGAGAAAGAACAAACAACCATCCAAGACAAGTCCAAGAAATATGATAGGTCTATCCAACACCTGGAAGACAGCATCAGAAGGCCCAATCTAAGGATAATGGGTGTAGAGGAGCACCTAGAAACAGAAGTTAATGGTCTAGGAAATTTGTTTAACAGGATACTAGCAGAGAACTTCCCAAACATACAAAAAGATAGGCCTATTCAGATACAAGAAGCTTTTAGAACCCCAAATAGACCAGACCAGAATAGGACATCCCACCGTCACATTATAATCCACACAGGATCAACCCAGACCAAGGAAAAGATCCTTAAAGCTGTCAAGGAGAAAAGGTTAATCACCTATAAAGGGAAACCAATTAGAATTACCTCAGATTTCTCACCAGAGACAATCAAAGCAAGAAGAGCCTGGAATGATGTATGCCATGCCCTAAAAACAAACAACTATCAACCAAGAATACTGTACCCAGCTAAACTCTCCTTCATAACTGAAGGCCAAATAAAAACCTTCCATAGCAAAAAAAAATGGAAACAATACATCTCCACCAAACCAGCCCTGCAAAAGATTCTTAAAGATGTCCTACACATAGAAAACCAACAAGAACGCAACAAAGGCCAAGAAACTGCACCCAAACTGAGAATCCAAGAACCTTAGGAAGAACCCAGTTTTCACAGCCCCCAAGAAGGTGGATAACATGGCAGGAACTCCCAAATACCTCTCAGTCCTATCTCTTAATGTTAACGGACTGAACTCTCCAATTAAGCGACATAGACTGTCTAGTTGGATTACAAAACAAGACCCTTCTATCTGCTGCCTGCAGGAGTCACATCTTGCCCGTAAAAACAAACATATTTTCAAGGTTAAAGGCTGGAACAAAATCTACCAAGCAAACGGCCCTCATAAACAGGCGGGAGTTGCAATCCTAATATCAGATAAAATAGACTTCAAATTAAAATTCGTGAGAAGAGATAAAGAAGGTCGCTACATACTAATTAAAGGATCTCTCCTTCAGGAGGATATTACAATTCTAAATATCTATTCGCCAAACAATGGAGCACCCAAATTTATCAAAGAAACACTACTTTCCCTCAAATCCCAGATAGATCCAAAGACATTAATCGTTGGGGATTTTAACACACCACTCTCCCCACTAGATAGATCAACTCGGCAAAAACTCAACAGAGAAACCGCAGATCTAAACAGCTGCATAGATCAACTAGACTTAACAGACATTTACCGAACATTTCACCCAGCAGCATCAGAATACACGTTCTTCTCAGCAGCACATGGGACGTTTTCTAAAATAGACCACATTTTAGGCCACAAAGCAAACTTGTCTAAATTCAGAAACATTGAAGTTATACCTTGCATTCTCTCTGACCACAAGGGAATAAAATTAGAACTCAACACCAAAAGCCACCAAAGAAAGTCCGGTATCACATGGAGGCTGAACAACACACTGCTGAATCATGAGTGGGTCATGGAAGAGATTAGAAAGGAAATTCAAATGTTCATGCTATTCAACAAAAATGAACACACAAATTACCAGCTCCTCTGGGACACAGCAAAGGCAGTACTCAGAGGCAAGTTTATAGCTCTGAGCTCCTACATCAACAAATTGGAGAGATCGGAAACTAATAATTTAATGACACATCTAAACCTCCTTGAAAAAGAGCAGCAAGATAAACCCCAATCCAGTAGACGGAAAGAAATAATCAAAATTAAATCAGAATTAAATGAATTAGAATCCAAAAAAACTATAGAAAGAATCAACAAAACAAAGAGTTGGTTCTTCGAAAAACTTAACAAAATTGACAGACCCTTAGCAAACCTTATCAGAAAAAGGAGAGAACACACCCAAATTAATAAACTCAGAGATGAGAATGGAAACATCACCACGGAAACAACCAAGATTCAGAACATTATAAGGGAATACTTCTCAAAACTTTATGCTAATAAGTTTGAGAACTTAACAGAAATGGACCTTTTCCTAGCAAATATTGACATGCCAAAACTAAACCAAGATGAGTTAAACCAGCTTAACAGGCCCATATCAAGCATCAAAATAGAAACAGCAATAAGAGACCTCCCAGCTAAGAAAAGTCCAGGACCAGATGGTTTTACAGCGGAATTTTACAAGGCCTTCAAAGCAGAGCTCACACCAATACTCCTCCAACTCTTCAATGAAATTGAAAGAGAAAGCTCACTACCGAACACATTCTATGAAGCCATCATAACCCTCATCCCAAAACCAGGCAGGGACTCATCAAAGAAAGAGAACTATAGACCCATTTCTTTGATGAACATTGATGCAAAACTTCTCAACAAAATTTTGGCCAATCGACTTCAACAATTCATCCAAAAAATCATACACCATGATCAAACAGGATTCATTTCAGGGATGCAAAGCTGGTTCAATATACGCAAATCAATTAATATTATTCATCACATCAACAGTAGCAAGAATAAGAACCACATGGTTATCTCAATAGATGCAGAAAAAGCATTTGACAAGATCCAACACCCCTTTATGATGAAGGTTCTGGAAAAATTAGGAATCCATGGAACATTCCTCAATATAATAAAGGCTGTATATGACAAACCTACAGCCAGCATTATACTCAATGGTGAAAAACTAAAGCCATTTCCTCTTAACTCAGGAATAAGACAAGGATGCCCGCTCTCTCCACTTCTCTTCAATCTAGTATTAGAATGCCTAGCTACAGCAATAAGACAAGATGCAGACATAAAGGGGATCCAAATAGGGAAAGAAGAAATAAAACTCTCCCTCTTTGCAGATGACATGATCTTGTATTTAAAGAATCCCATAGACTCCACTCCCAAATTACTCAAGCTGATTCAAAACTTTGGCAAAGTAGCAGGTTATAAAATTAACCCCCAAAAATCAATGGCTTTTCTATATGCCAACAATGAGAAAAGTGTGGCTGAAATTAGGAAAGCAACTCCATTTGTAATAGCCCCACAAAAAATAAAATACCTAGGAATTAACTTAACCAAAGAAGTGAAGGACCTCTATGATGAAAACTTTAAAATCTTGAAAAAGGAAATCAACACAGAACTTAAAAAATGGCAAAACCTCCCATGCTCCTGGATTGGCAAGATTAACATCGTGAAAATGGCAATACTTCCCAAGGCTATCTACAAATTCAACGCGATACCTATCAAAATTCCACCCTCATTCTTCAAGGAAATAGAGGAGGCAATCCAAAAATTCATATGGAACAATAAAAGACCCCGAATAGCAAAAACGCTCCTCAACGGAAAGAACACTGCTGGAGGAATATCAATACCAAATTTCAAATTCTACTATAAAGCCATAGTAATCAAAACAGCTTGGTATTGGCATAAGAACAGACCTCAGGACCAATGGAATAGAATTGAAAACCCAGAAATGAACCTACAGACCTATAGCCACCTAATCTTCGATAAGGAAGCTAAAACAATAGAATGGAAGAAAGACAGCCTCTTCAGTAAATGGTGCTGGCAAAATTGGTTAACTACATGTAGAAAACTAAAGCTAGATCCTTATATATCACCCTGCACCAGAATCAACTCCAAATGGATCAAAGACCTTGAACTCAAAGCAGACACTCTGAAAACATTACAGGATGGAATAGGAGAAACCCTAGGTCTCCTTGGCTCAGGTCGAAATTTTCTGAATAGAGACCCGGAAGCACAACAAATCAAAGAAAGGTTGGACAAATGGGATTGCATAAGATTGCAGAGCTTCTGCAGGGCAAATGACATAGCTGGCAAGATCAATAGAAAACCCACCGATTGGGAGAAGATCTTTACTAGCCATACAACGGACAAGGGTCTCATATCTAAAATATACTTGGAACTCAAAAAATTAAACCACCCAACAACAAATCCTCAAAGAAACAACTGCCCAATAAATAAGTGGGCGAAAGACTTAAAGAGAAGCTTCTCTGAAGAAGAAAGAAGGATGGCCAATAGACACATGAAGAAATGTTCAACATCCCTAGCCATAAAAGAAATGCAAATCAAAACAACATTGAGATATCACCTCACTCCAGTTAGAACAGCAAAAATCAAGAACTCCAATAACAACAGATGCTGGAGGGGATGTGGACAGAAAGGAACCCTACTTCATTGTTGGTGGGAATGTAAACTTGTTCAACCACTTTGGAAAGCAGTATGGAGGTTCCTCAAAAGACTTCACATAGATCTCCCCTATGATCCAGCAATCCCACTTTTGGGCATTTACCCAAATGTTTACAAACAAGACCACACTAAAGCTACCAGCACAACTATGTTTATTGCAGCATTACTTACCATAGCTAAGATATGGAACCAACCCAGATGCCCCTCAGTAGATGAATGGATCAAGAAAATGTGGTATATATACACAATGGAATTCTATGCCTCCATCAGAAAGAATGACATTTCCCCATTTGTTAGGAAATGGAAAGGTTTGGAAAAAATTATATTAAGTGAAGTAAGCCAGGCCCAAAGAAGCATAGGTCCCATGGTTTCCCTTATTTGCAATATCTAGTATAGGTATGAGTCAAGCGGAAAAGGTCAGATAATGTGATGCTAGGAAAATGAACCCTTAAATATGTATTTTAATGTTTTCGTTTCTTTCATGCATGTATTTCTAATGCATTTATAAGATTATTTCTTTGTTGCTTTGTATGTCCCTCCCCCACAGTGTAACCCCCGTTTTCACTATATTTGATGTCAGTATAACATGTGGAGGAGATGGGGACAAACAAGTCGTTTAAGGATTCAGGTGGACCTGTTGCAACAATGAGAAGTACAAAATGTCATGTCAAAACCAGCTTTACAATGCCGGTGTGGGGGGGGGGGAGGGGGGTATAATTGGGTGGGGGGAGGGGGGTAAAATTGGGTGGGGGGAGGGGGTGGCGGGGAAGGGAAGTGAAGGGTAAACAAAGGAGGAGGCTGCAATGCTTGGTAAGAAATGTATCCATTATCCTGCCCATGTAATTGTAGCCCCTTTGTACAGTATGTTCTCAAATAAAATAAAATACAATTTAAAAAAAAAATGTTTTTTCTAAAAATTTTTTTAATCGTTAATTTTTACCTTTTTTGAAAAACAATTATTTTCTAGTAAATTTTTTTCCTCTTAGAATTTTATTTTAGGGGTATAAGTGTGTGTGTGTTTTTCTTTCTTTGTTTTTTTTTTTTTGTTTCTTTTTGTTTTTTGTTTTTGTTTTTTGTTTAGCTCCACTGAACTTCTGATCTTTTTTCTTTCTTTCTTATCCTTTTTACCTTTTCTTCTCTTTCGTTCTTCTTTATGTGATTTAATTGTTCTACACATCCTCAGATAAACCTGTAGTCGATTATTAGACCTTATCCCCCATTGTGTACACACTTAATCCACAAATTTATTACTCAACTCAAAACCTCTTAGACTTAAATTCCTTAATAGCAGTACTACCTCTTTATACCTATATAATATTTTAAGTATTTTTAAGTTTTTCACATCTCCTTTATATCCCTCCCCTTCTCTCATTATATTCACGTTCTTCTCTGAATAGTTTGTTCGAAAACTGTATAATTATTTAATTTTTACCTATCTATTTTTTCTGGTCTCTTTTTGTTCCCTTTCTCTTTCTTCTTTTTTTCCCCCCTCTCTCTACTTTCATCCTATCCAACCTATTTCCTGCTTTGAGATTAGGACTTAGTTAAGTTACCACTCCCTGCACCTTCCCACATCACTCTTCCTATTTTTTACCCACAAGTCTTCCTAAACCTAATAATTTCTGGTTTACCAAATTCTTCTTTGCGGTTCATAGCCTATTAATATATAGTTGTTTGCATTGTATCTGCAGACTGCTGACTGCGCAAATACAGACTTTGGTTGATGCTTGCCTTAAGTTAGTGTTCTAGCACAAAACTGGTGTTATTTTCATCCCAAATGGGCAGAGTAAGCCAGAAAAATATAAGAAAAATGGCAAGTCCGGGTATCTCAACTCCCACTCATGATAATCAAGGGACAAAACAGATAATGAATAATCTAGAGGAGAGTTCCCAAATAGCTCTACAAACACTGCTGGCAAACATGATAAGTGAAAAGATTGAAAACATACAAGGACCCTGTATGAGCATGATAGGGAGAGAGAGGAGGCAATCCAAAGGTTTATACAGGAATATCATGAGCGTGAGGAAGCTACTCAAAAACTGATACAGGATTTGCATGAGCAGCTTGAGAATACTCAAAGAGAAAGGCAGGAATGGTGTGAGCAGGCTGAGAACACTCAAAGAGAACTACAGGAATGGCATGAACGTGAGGAAGCTAAGCAAAGAGCAATACAGGAATTGAGAGAGCAGGATGAGAATACACAAAGATCACTAAAGGCATTCATGGAATCCATTAACAAAGAGCTGAAGGAAGTCAGGGAGACCACAAAGGGAATGCTGAATGGAACCCAACAGAAGGAATGGGAGTCCAAGGAAACCATAACCAATCAACTAAGTGATCTGAGAATAAACACTGAACACCAAATTAAGGAAGTAAAGAAGTTCATACAACATCTAAAACAAAGCTTCAACAAAGAATTTGAAGCCATCAAAGCTGACCAACTAGAAGGAAAAGAAATAAAAAACAAAGTAGAAATTCTTGACAGCAGGTTAGGCCATGCAGAAGATCGAATGTCGGGGATTGAAGACAGCCTAGATATTATAGAGAAAGAACATACAACCATCCAAGACAAGTCCAAGAAATATGATAGATCTATCCAACACCTGGAAGACAGCATCAGAAGGCCTAATCTAAGGATAATGGGTGTAGAGGAGCACCTAGAAACAGAAGTCAATGGCCTAGGAAATTTGTTTAACAGGATCCTAGCAGAGAACTTCCCAAACATGCAAAAAGATAGGCCTATTCAGATACAAGAAGCTTTTAGAACCCCAAATAGACCAGACCAGAATAGGACATCCCACTGTCACATTATAATCCATACAGGATAAACTCAGACCAAGGAAAAGATCCTTAAAGCTGTCAAGGAGAAAAGATTAATCACCTATAAAGGGAAGCCAATTAGAATCACCTCAGATTTCTCTGCAGAGACAATCAAAGCAAGAAGAGCCTGAAATGATGTATGCCATGCCCTAAAAACAAACAACTATCAACCAAGAATACTGTACCCAGTTAAACTCTCCTTCATAACTGAAGGCCAAATAAAAACCTTCCATAGCAAAGAAAAATTGAAACAATACATCTCCACCAAACCAGCCCTATAAAAGATTCTTAAAGATGTCTTACACATAGAAAACCAACAAGACCACAATAAAGGCCAAGAAACTGCACCCAAACTGAGAATCCAAGAACCATAGGAAGAACCCAGTTTTTGCAGCCCCCAAGAAGGTGGATAACATGGCAGGAACTCCCAAATACCTCTCAATCCTATCTCTTAACATTAACAGACTTAACTCTCCAATTAAGCGACATAGACTGTCTAGTTGGATTAAAAAACAAGATCCTTCTATCTGCTGCCTTCAGGAATCACATCTTGCCCGTAAAAACAAACACATTTTCAATGTTAAAGGCTAGAACAAAATCTACCAAGCAAACGCCCCCCATAAACAGGAGGGAGTTGCAATCCTAATATCAGATAAAATAGACTTCAAATTAAAATTCGTGAGAAGAAATAAAGAAGGTCGCTACATACTAATTAAAAGATCTCTCCTTCAGGAGGATATTACAACTCTAAATATCTACTCGCCAAACAACGGAGCACCCAAATTTATCAAAGAAACACTACTTTCCCTCAAATCCCACATAGATCCAAAGACATTAATTGTTGGGGATTTTAACACACCACTCTCCCCACTAGATAGATCAACTCGGCAAAAACTCAACAGAGAAACTGCAGATCTAAACAACTGCATAGATCAACTAGATTTAACAGATATCTACGAATATTTCACCCAACAGCATCAGAATACACATTCTTCTCAGCAGCACATGGAACATTTTCTAAAATAGACCACATTTTAGGCCACAAAGCAAACTTGTCCAAATTCAGAAACATTGAAGTTATACCTTGCCGTCTCTCTGACCACAAGGGAATAAAATTAGAACTCAACACCAAAAGCCACCAAAGAAAGTCCGTATCACATGGAGGCTGAACAACACACTGCTGAATCATGAGTTGGTCAAGGAAGAGATTAGAAAGGAAATCCAAATGTTCATGCTATTCAACAAAAATGAGCACACAAATTACCAGCTCCTCTGGGACACAGCAAAGGCAGTACTCAGAGGCAAGTTTATAGCTCTGAGTTCCTACATCAACAAATTGGAGAAATCTGAAACCAACAATTTAATGAGACATCTGAACCTCCTTGAAAAAGAGCAGCAAGATAAACCCCAATCCAGAAATAATTAAAATTAAATCAGAATTAAATGAATTAGAATCCAAAAAAACTATAGAAAGAATCAACAAAACAAAGAATTGGTTCTTCGAAAAATTTGGCAAAATCGACAGACCCTTAGCAAATCTTGTCAGAAAAAGAAGAGAACACACCCAAATAAATAAACTCAGAGATGAGAATGAAAACATCACCACAGAAACAACCAAGATTCAGAACATTATAAGGGAATACTTCTCAAAACTTTATACTAATAAGTTTGAGAACTTGGCAGAAATGGACCTTTACCTAGCAAATATTGACATGCCAAAACTAAACCAAGATGAGTTAAAACATCTTAACAGGCCCATATCAAGCATGGAAATAGAAACAGCAATAAGAGACCTTCCAGCTAAGAAAAGTCGAGGACCAGATTGTTTTACAGTGGATTTCTACAAGGCCTTCAAAGCAGAGCTCACACCAATACTCCTCCAACTCTTCAATGAAATTGAAAGAGAAAGTTCACTACCGAACACAATCTATGAAGCCATCATCACCCTCATCCCAAAACTAGGAAAGGACTCATCAAAGAAAGTGAACTATAGACCCAATGAGTCAAGCAGAAAAGGTCAGATAAGGTGATGTTAGGAAATTGAACCCTAAGATATGTCTTTAAATGTTTTTTTTTCTTTCATGCATTTGTTTCTAAAGCATTTATAAGATTATTTCTTTGTTGCTTTGTACGTCCTTCCCCCACAGTATAACCCCTGCTTTCACTGTATTTGAAGTCGGTATAATTTGTGGAGGGGAAGGGGAAAAACAAGTCGTTTAAATAAGGATACAGGTGGACCCGTTGCAACAATGTGAAGTACAAGTTGTCATGTTGAAAATGAACTTTACAACTTTGGTGGGGGGGGGGAGGATTGGGTGGGGGTGTGAAGGGAGGCTGGGAAAGGATGGGAAGGGTAAACAAAGGAGGAGGCTACAATGCTTGATAAGAAATGTACTCACTGTCTTACCCATGTAATTGTAACTCCTCTGTACCATATTTTAACAATAAAAAAAAAAGAAAAGAAAGACCAAATAAGGAAGAATAGAATGATACTGTTTGTAGAAAAATAGATGGGTCATCTTGGTGCCGGTGGTTCAAGCCTATAATCCTAGCTACTCAGAAGGCTAAGATCTGAGAATAACTGTTCAAAGCCAGACCAAAAAGAAAAAAAATCCCTATGACTCTTATCTCCATTTAACCACAAGAAAATCATAAGTTGGCCTGTGGTTCAAAGTGGTAGCTTTGAGCAAAGAACTCAGCCATAGCACCCCAGCCTTAAGTTCATGAAAGGAAATGAAATGGAAAAAAAGAAAAGAAAAGAAAAGGGAAAAGAAAAGAAATACCACCTTGATGAACAAAATAAGCCATGCTCTTGTTTTCCACTCACGTGGAACCTAGATGTAGAAAAATAATAGTAATAATAATAGTAGCACTTATAGTAACAATCATCATCATGAGAAAGAGGAGGAAAAAGATGAAAAGGAAGAAGGAGATATAATTGCAAAAGGGTAACTGTTTAAGGGGAATCAGTAAAGACAAAAGGAGCTGATGACAGTGGGTGAATGTGATTGAAGTTCTATTTATATATGGTACATATATATGAAAATAATATAATAAATCCCATTAAATATATTAAAACTGAGAAATACAGAAGGTAACTAAGAAAAGTAACAGAGGAGTGAAATTGACCAAAGTACAATGCATGTATACACAGAAGTACTACAGTTTAACACCTTAATAGAATTAGCTTGCAACAACTTTTCAAAAGAAGGCTGAAAGTCCAAAACACAAAATGGAAATGAATATCCACTCTGTATATCAAGAACAGGTACCAACTAAGTACTAGGCAAATTGGTTACATAATCTATATTAGTTTGTAAGTGTGGAAAACTTCAAATATACCATACAATAGAATATCTTCTCTAAAATTTTTAAATTTAACCAGGCACAGGTGGCTCACACCTGGAATCCCAGCTACTTAAGAGACTGACATATGAGGATCACAGTTCAAAGGCAGCCCAGCTAGGAAACTCTATGAGACTCTTATCCCAATTAATCACTTAAAAGTCAGAAGTGGAGCTGTGGTTCAAGTAGCTAAAGTGTCTCTGAATTCAAGCTACCAGACTGTTGGTACAAAAACAATTGAATTTGCAGAACTTAAGCAGAAAAAATTCTAATGCCAGCGTTAGAACCAAATTCTGCTGGCTGCCATTGCTGCATATCCGTTCTCTGACTGCCAAGTTATTATCTCTTCTACTATTGCCAAGTAGAGTAAATAGAGTTCATGTCTGCCTCCAGGCTTGCTAGTTTGAGACTGCCATCCTTAGTTTGTTTTGTATTTGTTTGTTTGTTTTGCTCTATTTCTCTTCATACTATTTCTCTTTCTTCTTTCTACATTTCTAAAGCATGAACTTGGTACAGATGTATGAACTACACAGAAATGTGCCCCATATAGGAATGTACATACAGGAACGTACATCATCTGTTGATTCAGTTATACCTGTCCTACTGCCTTAAAGGCTGAAGTTAATGTCAAAGATATAAACCCACTTAATTCTTAAAGGTCATTGTTACTGGCTGACAATTTGTTTCATGTAGTTTCCTTCAGAAGCAGAATATTACTCTCCTTGTCCATAGGTATTGTCTAGTCATAAATGGCACATTATACTCTTTGTCTTTCAAAACTACTTAGTATCAAGGCACCAGTGACTCATACTTGTTCTACTAGAAACTTAGGAGTCTGGGATCTGAGGATTGCAGTTTAAAGCCAGCTCAAGCAAAAAAAAAAAAAAAAAGGCAGTTAGACTCTTATGTCCATTTAACCACTATAAAGCTGAAAGTGGAGCTGTGCTAGCTATGCTAGCCTAGAACAAAAAAACTTCAGGGACAACGCCCAGTCCATGAGTTCAAGCCCCAAGACTGGCAAAAAAAAAAAAAAAAAACCTACTTAGCTATTTACTGTGTCAAAATAGTGAAGATATTTTCTCTGAAGCAGATGTGAACAAGAACATGGGTATGTATGGAATGAAACTCACTTCCCCAGCATTCATGTTCACATTATGGCCAGTCTAACTCTGCCTCCTGTTGAGATGTGAGAATTGGGTGGATGGAAGAGAAACCCAATATGATGCAGGACCTCCTTCCTGATCACCTGCAGCTCATTACAAAGTCAGGTGTGTCAGAACAACTCCCACAGTGATGAAAAACAGCAGTTTAAAGGGCTTTGTAGGTACTTCCAGAGCCATTCCATCCAGGATTTGATATGCTCATTTTGAAAAGATACGACCTAATTTTATGCCAGAAATTACTTTAGGTTGTTGGCACACAGATTTATTCTATGCTAGAAAATAATAGGGGCACAATAAGGAAGACTCTTTTCCTTATTTTCCACAGTCCCCTCCTCAGCTCATCTTTAGCTTTGTTTGATGAAGTAGAACCAGATCTTTGGGAGAAAGATATTTTGACTGTTTGCATCAGCCAATAAAATGCTTTCTAATTTTAGTTAAACATGGTAAATGGAAACATTGATATTTTGAATAATTAAAAGCCTGGATGAGAAATAACAGACCTTTTGACACTATAACATTAGTTTTACTGCAATGCAATTTATATGCAGAACGTGTTTAAAGATGATTCAAAACTGATTCAACTAACATTGGGCTGAATATAAATTTGATGTGGTCTTCCCTTGAAGAATCAATTAGGAAGAGAGAGTCAATTTTTAACTAGCTAACATATTAATGAAAGAAAATAAGGGCTGGAGGGATTGATTTTACTCAGAGATAATCCTAGAGAGCTTAATCTTGATAGAATATTCAAAGACCAAAAAGAAAAAAGAAAAAAAATTTCCAGATGGCTCCAAGGTCATATCAAAAATATTAGAAGTAGTTAACTGTATCAAGAACCACAGGCCAAGCACCAGTAGCTCACGCCTGTAATCCTAGTTCCTTGGGAGACTGGGATGTGATTATCAAACAGACAAATCTGAGACTCTTATCTCCAAAAAAGCAGGAAGTCAAGGTGTGGCCTTATGGTAGAGCTGCAGCAACCTTGAGTAAAAATACCAGTGAGATCATCAAGTTACAGTACTTACATACATACATACACACACACACACACACACACACACACACACACACACACACACACACACACGCACAAGAATGCTCAATAAAGATAGAGGAAGTTGGACACCTGTAGCTCATGCCTATAATCCTAGCTACACAGGAGGCGGAGATCTGAGGATCACAGTTCAAAGCCGCCTGGGGAAGGAAAGTCCCAGAGATCCCAATTAATCACCAGAAAACCAGTGGTGCTGTGGCACAAGTGATAGAGTGCTAGCCTTGAGCTGAAGAGCTCAGGGACAGCACCCAGGCCCAGAGTCCAAGCCCCACGACTGACCAAAAAACAAAACAAAACAAAAAAGCAGACTAGAGGAAAAAGGGAGTTGGAATAGAAAAAAGAGGGCAGGACCCAAAATCAAAACAGTAATATTAGGAAGAGCATTGAATACCATGCTGAAGATGATACCTAACCTATGATAAATAAAGAAGTAAACAGGAATGATGTATTTAGAAATAAAGTAAAAACAACTTTCAACAAGGGATTGCCCAGCAGCACCAAAAACCAGAGTAGTTATGAAAGAAATACTTGTATTTTGCTTCTTAACATCTAAATTTATTTTATTGGAAGGTGGAATTAAATCTGCCTTGTGTGAAATGCGAAGTGCTATGTCTCCACTGGAATAGCCAATTAGCAGCCAGAAATCATCAGACACTTGACCCGTGTCCTGATAATTGAATAGTTCACCCAGGACTTTGAATCTCAAGTGAAGATCAAATCTATAGAGACTGTTCAGGATCCATACTGGTTGTGAAGGTGTCCAGTGTTCTAAGAACTAATGTATTATTTGGCCAAGGATTCTATTACTTGGTTTCCTTTGCTTCTTGTCTTTTTTAAATTTTTTTTTGGGGGGGGGTCCGGTTGTGGGGCCTGTACTCTGGGCCTGGGCGCTGTCCCTCAGCTCTTCAGCTCAAGGCTAGTGCTGTACCACTTGAGCCACAGCACCACTGCCGGCTTTTTTCTTTTTACTTATGTGGTGCTGAGGAATCGAACCCAGGGCCTCAGGCATGCAAGGCAAGCGCTCTACCACTGAGCCACCTTCCCAGCCCTTTGCTTCTTGTTTTACCTTGTCCTAATTATCCAATATTCTCATTGGGTTGTGATTCTTTCTCACACCTGAAGTCTTTCTGATAAATTTCATCTCATTTTATGTCAAAAGACATAGTTCCTATTGTTTATATCTCAAAACCCAGAGCAATACCAAGGAATGGAAGTGACTTTGGTTTTATTAACTGGAAGAGCACTGAGCAGTGCTTTTCTCACTAATAGCATATGCAGTAAAATGAGGAGGACAGTAACCAGACACAACTGGAATAAAGACTTCATATCAAGGGAGGAATAGGGATGCTTAAATATGTCCACTTTTCTTGGCAGTGTGACAATGAATGCAGAAATTAAACAGGAAAAGCTAGTTGATCTTTTTTACCCAAGGCTAGCACTCTACCACTTGAGTCACACACTTTGGCTTTCTGCTGTTGAGCTGGAAATAAGAATCTCATGGACTTTTCTGCCTGAACTGGCTTTGAACCAGAAACCTCAGATCTTAGCCTCTTGAGTAGTTAGGATTACAGGTATGAGCCAGTGGTACCCAGTTATTTTTCATTTTTTAAGAAATAAAAATCTTACACATATTCATAAGATGAAAATTACCCTGGTTATGAAGATACATATTTTAGAAAGGCAATATTTGATTACATGAAGTGCCAAAGGAAGAGTTGCAAAACAAATGGTTAAAAGTCCCATATGGAATAGCTAGTCTTTAAAAAGTATGTGAGATAAATGAGCATAAAGAAAACTTGGTAGTTCAATGAGAGAGACAGAGTTTTCACATGTGACAGGGTCTATTTTCTCTGTGAAATGAGATCAGAAAAGAAAGCACAAGTATATCTTAATTAAAGAAGATAGTTAAAGTTTACAACAGTACAAAAAAAGATAACTAGTTACTAAGAATATATAACTAGTTACTAAGAATATGCTTGAAAATTACCACTTACACTGAAAAGTAAATGTCACACCAATCACAATCATCTTTTATAACTAATTCATCCATCATTTTATGTAGTTCTTGCTTACGAAAGTCTATGACCTTATTTGAAAACAATCCAGTGAAGTATTCTGCAGAAAAGTAAAATGATACAGTCCAAGCATGGAGATTTCTGGTTGTCTATTTTTCTGAAAGATAGAACTTGAATGAAATAGATGAATCATGCATACCTTACTTCATCTTACTTTCTATCCATTCTAGCCACCTTGAGAGTTCCTAGACATTGAGAATCTATATACATATGATCTCTGTAAAGCCTTTTTTCTGTCAGAAAAGAGAGACTTTATCCTTCTCTATCGTGAAGCCCTGTGTTCAGTAAATAATTACAGTATTTATCATATGGTAGATCATTACTGTCTGCCTTCCAGATTGTGGAGAGAATAAACTCCCTGGAGACAAGAATGACATGTTATTCATCATTGGGTTCTCAATGCATAAGACAGCATCCAGCACATAATAATAACTCAACAAATGTTATTTAGTTGAATTGATGGGTAAGTTATGAAATTTCATCAGACGCCATTTCTCTTGGTGAAGTGACTGACAGAAAATGACTAGTTCAAGGCTATAGTCTATGATTAGGCTTGAGAACACAGGTTCTCTGTAGTTCACTTATGAGGGACTTACAATGGCCATGTGATTTGGTTCTCTGAAGTTTGGGAAGATACAAAATAATATAAAGGAAAATAGAATGCAGCAACATGAGAAATTTTGTGATTATGAATCAAACATCTTGAAAACTTTGTATATGATATGGAAATATGATAGAATATACTTCTGCTACAAAAACTCCTACTTTCTGTTATAACTATTTCTCCACACAGAGAAATATTCTCAATTTCTGGTGCAGATCTTTTCAGATAAGCTTTGTGTATATGATAGGCACAGCATAGGTTCTCAGGGTCTTGTCCAAACCTGTGTCTCTACTTACTTTGTAGATTGTTTGCTTAATATGAAGTAATTTCAGAAAGCTGTTGAAAATTTGGGCAGATATCGATTTCCACATCCTCATTTCCATTATAATAGCCACTTTTTGGAAACTATCACTTCCATAATCAAGGAATTGATTGAATCAAACACTACAACATAAAATAAGTGTGTCTCATCTTTATGAACAATTATTTTAAGAAAGATTCTGGAAAAGTATTAAATTTTGGTTAAAATTTAGTACTCTCTATTCATATAAATATATTAGAGAGCTGGATTAGATACACATTCACACAACTCACTTGTACCTTGCATATCCTACTTAATTAAAATTGTGTGTTAGCTGGGCAGCAGTAGCTCATGCCTATAATCCTAGCTACTCAGGAGACTGAAATCTGAAGTATGAAGGCAGCCAGAACAGAAGAATCTGTGAGACATCTTTAATTAGCCACCAAAAAGCAGGAGGTGGAGCTATGGCTCACCAATGTAAGCTATTATGAGATGATAGACCCTTTATAAGATGTGGCCTAGATCTATAGGTTACCGGAGATGTGTCTTCACAAGGTCCTTCTTGGTACTCTTTTGTGGTATTCATGAGAAAGTTGTAATAAAAGCCCAAGTTTGGCCTCACCCAGTTCATTTCATTCTCTCTCTCTCCTCTCTTTCTCTTGTTCTCTTTTTCTCTTTCCTTTCTCTCTCTTGTTCCCTTCTTTTCCTGCCTAATTTGTAATGCAATTCCTTGCTTTCTTTACACACATTCTCATCATGGTTCCTTACTAAGAAGTAATACAAATGAGAACTAAGCAGTCATCACCATCATGCTTTTCACCTTCTAAATGGACTACATAATGCCTTCTGCCTACATAGCTTGTAGTTGATATTTCATTACAATGAAAAAAGACTGGCTAACACCAAAAATAAAAGGCAAAGGAATATATTTCCTTTACTAAACCTGTTTGCTGTAACATTGCTATTGGAAACAGCATTTCTGAAAATGAAGTAACCCAAAAATCCTCATTTGTGTGTATTTCAGTAAGTCCATGATCATCACACCAGAAAAATAAATGATTTCTAACTTGTTAAGCCTCGACCTCAAAAGTACAAAATGTAGTCTGTTTCATCTCCCAGTATTTTTGATCTGTGGGACAGATTGTGACTGACTACAACTAACTACATTTCATAATTTTGTCCGATGACTCACTCTCTCAACAAGATGGTTGTCTCCGAGGAACGAATCCAGGCAAACAGAAGCTACCCAGTCTCCAAGCCACACCACACTTTGCTGAACTGAAAAGCAAACAAGTTCTTTTTCTAGGGGTCCTCAATGAAAGAGGCTGCTTTGAAGGACCTTCCGCACAGGCTCATCAGAAACTGCTCAGCCATCTGCCTTGGATGCTGCAGAAAAAACAAATGCTGCATGAGGAGAGAGTTACAAACTAGACATCTTCCAAGTTGGCTTCTCATCCTCCGTTTGCTATTTTAAAAAAAATGCATGCAATGCAATCAGTCTATGTGACATTTAAAATTCCTTCCCTTCATGATAAGTATCTACACCAAATTACAAGGAAATAAATTACATAGGTCAACCTAATTTAAAGGAGCAGGAATTTGAAAGACAACACCTAACCTAGGATTCCCTAAGGAAAGAGATGGTAAGATTGTTCCTAACTAGCAAAGATCTGTTTCCTAAAGAAGAAATGGCAGTTCCCCTCAGGAAACACTGGCATGGATGTTTCCTGCTCTTTAAAAATAACATAAATGTGTAGGAGTCTTTCTTCTTTATGAAAGTAATGTTTTATTGTTAGGTCTCCTTGGAGAAATATAATTTTCACAATTTTAACTGACATCTTAAATCTATTTTTATGTCTTAACAAGAGAAGCAATACTACCATCCTGTGGCAAGAGAGATTAATTTTTTTAAGTCTCAAATAAGACTTAAATTCACAACTTAGCAACCCAACAAAACATGATTCATTTTTTTCCTATTTGGATAATATCCATGTCTCTTATCAAACAATTTGAAATGGAGCCAAACTCTTAAAATAGAGACAAAATTTCTACAGAAATAAGGAAACTGATTAGTTCTTCCCCTTTGTTAAATAGTTGCCAGTAGCTTGTGTGATACCAATTAAACAAAGCAAAAATGTAAAACACAGGAAAGCATCACTGAGTTTACTTCAGCAATGCAACCACACATAATTGGTCAAGAAAACAAGTAAGCAAATAATTCTAAATAGATAAAAAAAAAACTAGTATTTTGAATTCATTTTATATTATAAAGTACTTTCATAGATATTATCTTAATTTATTCTAACAACCATTTACTATAGCTATTAATATCCTCCATTCATGCATGGGGAAACTAAGATAAAGAAACAAAGAATAGCTTACTCCCAATTAGTTTACTCAGATGAAAGGTTATCAATCCATTTCTTTGTCAAGATTCCTATGCTTCCCCCAGTTACTCAGAAGAAATTAAGAGGACTGCAGTTTGAAGCCAGTCTGTGCAAAAATTTAATGGAGATTCCATTTCAACTCACTAATGAGTTGAATCTTGTCTGGAAGATATTCATAGGTAGGCCATGGTCTGAGGTTGGCCCAGACAAAAACAGAAGACCCTATCCCAAAGATAACCAAAGCAAAAATACCTGGGGCATGGCTCAAATGGTAATACACATGCCTAGCAAGTAGGAAGGCCTTAGTTCAAACCTTAGTACAAAAAAAACGAAGATTTCCATTTCCATAAGGCATTAAGAAGAGCTACTACTCATTTCTAGCTCTGCTAATACTTCACAGTAATCTCTATATAGACCTTACTATATTGTATTGTAATCATTTATTTTCCCCTCCATTGAAAATAGAATTCAAACTTGATGGAATTCATTTATCCAGTAAATATTATCAAAATATTATCTACTCATAATGAATGCCCTGGAATGACATTCCAAATATAGCCTTCTCTGCTTCAGTGGTTCTCATTAATTTTAATAATTGGTTGGTAGAGTCTTTCTTGTTTTTCTGGGCACATATACTGTCCAAAAATAATTGCTTAGATCTTTTCCTATTTATTAAAATGCTATTTTTCTATTTTACTTATTGAAATGACTGACAACCAATAAAATGTTGAATTAGAGTGGTAATATAAGGCATCCAAATCTAGTATTTTCTTATTTTTAAGGCAATTTTCTTTGGGAGTAATTTGTTGTGATTGAATAGCTTCATTAGGCTAAGAAAGCTCTCTAACTTCTAAGAAGTTTGTTTGCCTAATGACTTGTACATCTCATTGTTGCAATGGGTCCACCTGTATCCCTATTTAAACAATTTGTTTTTCCCCTTCCCCTCCACAAATTATACCATCATCAAATACAGTGAAAGCAGGGGTTATACTCTGGGGGAGGGACATACAAAGCAACAAAAAAATAATCTTATAAATGTGTTAGAAACAATCACATGAAAGAAAAAAAACACATTTGAATACATAGTTTTTACAATATTTAAATATTATTACTTTCCCTATTATATCTAACATCTTGAGATGCTTATAATTGAAATGCTTATAATGCTTATATATGTAAGCACTAAAAAAAAAAACCTAGCTGCTTTATGGCTAGGTTTTCAGAAATATTTTTCAGAAAGGCCAATAAGGTATAGAAGCAAAGACTTTGTTGGGAGAAAATTTATTTACATTTCTGTATAATAAAGATAGAGACACCTTTTGTGGAAGATATCACAGACTAATAAACATAGAGATGAATGTCCATCTTCTTTTTCCAGAGAGATTTTCTCATACTCAGCTGTCTCTCCAGAGAGATGATACACAGGTCTTCCAGCAGTGTCTTATAACATGGAATATATGTGTGTGTACACACACACACACACACACACACACACACACACACACACACACACACGTACAGAGAGAGACAGAGACACAGAGACAGAGAATCTTTAAGTAGTACAAAGAGTATCACTTCAACAAATCAGTTTATAATTAAAATTTGTGATCAGTATCACCTGTTCCTTCATTCTCCTACATCTCTCCCAATCTCACCCCCAAAGGATAGAAAATCCTGAAAGATTCTTACACTATTTATTGTGCCATATCCTATCACTTGAAGACAAATTGTGATAATTTAAGGCTGTACATTTCCAACTCTATAGCAATTACCAAAAAGTATAGTCAATAAAGCAAAATTTCAGAACATTACCAATACCATTGCACAGAGGTGTTGCTAATCCAGTCATTCTTCTCGACTCATCTTTACTCTTAGACCCCTGTCTCAAATTATAGCATGTTTTATGAGTTCTTCCTATGGCTTTCCTCCAGTCTGGGCTTAGTCCTAAAGAGTTTCAGTCCAACCATCCTACTCTTATTTAAAACAGTTTAGGTATTTCCCCTTTTGCTTATGAAACAAAATGTTGTTCTATTGGTTTTTTTTTATATTTCCTTAATCATCAAAAGTCCAGCGTTTCAGAAATGTTATCTGCTGAAGAAAATTCATTTCACATTTTTTAGGAGATTCCTTTTATCCATGAACAAAGACAAAGAATAACCATTTGCATTCCTAAAGTCAGTCAGTTCTCATTTTCTTTTACCCCATCCAGTCATCCACCATTACAATTTCCTTGAAGACCTCTGCTCTCTCATTATTGTGGTAAATTTCATGAAGGTCATCAAAAAAATTAATAAGTCAAAATCATGTTGCACTACTTTCATTTCCCGTTTTTCTCCTAAATGCTCCTTATCCCAGAGAACTTTAATGAGAAACATCTCAGGACTCAAGGCCAGAGGGGAGGAAAAATTGTTTTTTAACCAGATACATGTAATAATTTACTACTAACTAAGAATGGCATGAATCAGAATTTACTGCAACAGGATCTATGTGTATAGGTTTAGTGTAATCATTTTATCACTGCCAAAGAGAAAAGAGTAATAGATATTATAGGAAGGAATGATGCAAAAATTGAGTCTTGGGCACAGGTCTCCAATTTGCAGGATTATGTTTGTTAAAGTTGTCGAGAACAAGGTTTATTTTAAAAGATACCAAGTGAAAATTAGACAATCAGGAAACAATAAAGCTGACTACTATGTTAGGAAATACTTGATGAACCAAGACAAAAACAAGTACTACATACCCCAACACAGGCTGATAGTTCATTAAATGAACAGAGGTGACATTTGTCTGATTGCTCGTGCATGTACAGAAAAGGATTTTTAAAAAGAAAAGAAAAGAAAAGGATATGATAGTACTCATGGCATGTGCACACTCAAGTACGCAGGCTTCACGATAGGTTTGACACGAACATGATCTACAAAGGCCAAGTGGAGGTGACCAGAGATGAATATGATATGGAAAGCACTGATGGTAAAGCTGGTGCTTTCACCTGCTATTTGGATGCAGGCCTTGCCAGCACTATCACTAGCAATAAAGTTCATAGTACCCTGAAAGAAGCTGTGGATGGAGGCTTGTCTATCCCTCTAGTATGGATTCCCTAGTTATGATTCTGAAAACAAGGAGTTCAATGCAGAAGTTCATCAGAAGCACAGCATGGGTGAAAATGCTGTGGATTACATGCACTATGTAATGGAAGAAAATGAAGATTCTTATAAGGCGCAGTGCTCTCAGTGCATAAGGAACAACCTAACTCTAGGCATGGAGAGATGAACAAGAAAGCTCAGACTACAAACCTACAGCCAGCATTATACTCAATGGTGAAAAACTAAAGCCATTTCCTCTTAACTCAGGAACAAGACAAGGATACCCACTCTCTCCACTTCTCTTCAATCTAGTATTAGAATGCCTAGCTACAGCAATAAGACAAGATGCAGGCATAAAGGGGATCCAAATAGGGAAAGAAGAAATAAAACTCTCCCTCTTTGCAGATGACATGATCTTGTATTTAAAGAATCCCATAGACTCCACTCCCAAATTACTCAAGCTGATTCAAAACTTTGGCAAAGTAGCAGGTTATAAAATTAACCCCACAAAATCAATGTCTTTTCTGTATGCCAACAATGAGAAAAGTGTGGCTGAAATTAGGAAAGCAACTCCATTTGTAATAGCCCCACAAAAAATAAAATACCTAGGAATTAACTTAACCAAAGAAGTGAAGGACCTCTATGCTGAAAACTTTAAAATCTTGAAAAAGGAAATCAACACAGAACTTAAAAAATGGCAAAACCTCCCATGCTCCTGGATTGGCAAGATTAACATCGTGAAAATGGCAATACTTCCCAAGGCTATCTACAAATTCAACACGATACCTATCAAAATTCCACCCTCATTCTTCAAGGAAATAGAAGAGGCAATCCAAAAATTCATATGGAACAATAAAAGACCCCGAATAGCAAAAACGCTCCTCAACGGAAAGAACACTGCTGGAGGAATATCAATACCAAATTTCAAATTCTACTATAAAGCCATAGTAATCAAAACAGCTTGGTATTGGCATAAGAACAGACCTCAGGACCAATGGAATAGAATTGAAAACCCAGAAATGAACCTACAGACCTATAGCCATCTAATCTTCGATAAGGAAGCTAAAACAATAGAATGGAAGAAAGACAGCCTCTTCAGTAAATGGTGCTGGCAAAATTGGTTAACTACATGTAGAAAACTAAAGCTAGATCCTTATATATCACCCTGCACCAGAATCAACTCCAAATGGATCAAAGACCTTGAACTCAAAACAGACACTCTGAAAACATTACAGGATGGAATAGGAGAAACCTTAGGTCTCCTTGGCTCAGGCAGAAATTTTCTGAATAGAGACCTGGAAGCACAACAAATCAAAGAAAGGTTGGACAAATGGGATTGCATACAGTTGCAGAGCTTCTGCAGGGCAAATGACATAGTTAGCAAGATCAATAGAAAGCCCACCGATTGGGAGAAGATCTTTACTAGCCATACAACGGACAAGGGTCTCATATCTAAAATATACTTGGAACTCAAAAAATTAAACCACCCAACAACAAATCCTCAAAGAAACAACTGCCCAATAAATAAGTGGGCGAAAGACTTAAAGAGAAGCTTCTCTGAAGAAGAAAGAAGGATGGCCAATAGACACATGAAGAAATGTTCAACATCCCTAGCCATAAAAGAAATGCAAATCAAAACAACATTGAGATATCACCTCACTCCAGTTAGAACAGCAAAAATCAAGAACTCTAACAACAACAGATGCTGGAGGGGATGTGGACAGAAAGGAACCTTACTTCATTGTTGGTGGGAATGTAAACTTGTTCAACCACTTTGGAAAGCAGTATGGAGGTTCCTCAAAAGACTTCACATAGATCTCCCCTATGATCCAGCAATCCCACTTTTGGGCATTTACCCAAATGTTTACAAACAAGACCACACTAAAGCTACCAGCACAACTATGTTTATTGCAGCATTATTTACCATAGCTAAGATATGGAACCAACCCAGATGCCCCTCAGTAGATGAATGGATCAAGAAAATGTGGTATATATACACAATGGAATTCTATGCCTCCATCAGAAAGAATGACATTTCCCCATTTGTTAGGAAATGGAAAGGCTTGGAAAAAATTATATTAAGCGAAGTAAGCCAGGCCCAAAGAAACATAGGTCCCATGGTTTCCCTTATTTGCAATATCTAGTATAGGTATGAGTCAAGCAGAAAAGGTCAGATAATGTGATGTTAGGAAAATGAACCCTTAAATATGTATTTTAATGTTTTCATTTCTTTCATGCATGTGTTTCTAACGCATTTATAAGATTATTTCTTTGTTGCTTTGTATGTCCCTCCCCCACAGTGTAACCCCCGCTTTCACTATATTTGATGTTAATATAACATGTGGAGGAGATGGGGACAAACAAGTCGTTTAAGGATTCAGGTGGACCTGTTGCAACAATGAGAAGTACAAAATGTCATGTCAAAACCAGCTTTACAATGTCGGTGGGGGGGGGAGGGGGGTATAATTGGGTGGGGGGAGGGGGGAGGCTGGGAAGGGAGGTGAAGGGTAAACAAAGGAGGAGGCTGCAATGCTTGGTAAGAAATGTATGCATTATCCTGCCCATGTAATTGTAGCCCCTCTGTACAGTATGTTCTCAAATAAAATAAAATAATATTAAAAAAAAAAGAAAGCTCAGACTGCTATAAGACAGAAACCAGTCTATGAGAAGAAGCCCATCAGTCTATGAGACTGTACAACACCTTTATAATAACAATTAAAAATTAAAAAATAGAAACAGAGCTACTGTATTAGCTAGTGATTTCACTTTTGGGTATATATTCAAATTAACTGAAATCAGTATGTTAATGAGATATTCACAATCTCATGTCTATTGTAGCATTCTGGACAACACCCAAGATGTAGACTCCTAAGAGTCTAAGAATGGATGAATACATTTAAAAAAATACCATGTATTTACACAATAGAATATTACCTTCTTTTAAAAAGGGAGATAGTCTGGTATTTGCAAGGTAAATGAGTCTGGAGGACATTGTACTAAGTGAGATAAGCCAGAGCAGAGGAACAAATATCACATTATCTCACTTATATTTGGGTCTTAATAAAGGTTGAACTTACGTAGAAGAATAGAATAATGATTGTCATAGACTAAGGAGGAAGAATGAGTCAAATTTAACAAATAGTTTTCAAGATTTATTGCACAAGTTACTAGGTTTGTATACATCGAAGTGACTAAGCAAGTAAATTTCAAATCTTTACTTTAAAAATGATAGGTAGGCCAGGTGCTCATGTCTCATGCCTGTAATCCTTACTACTCAGGAGGTTGAGATGTGAGAATTGCAGTTTGAAGCCAACCCAGGCAGGAAAGAAAGTCCATGAGATTTGTATCTCCAATTAACCACCAGAAAACCAAAAGTGATAAAGCACTAGCCTTGAGCAAAAAGACCTCAGGGACAGTGCCTTAGGCCTTGAGTTCAAGCCCCATGTTCAACAACAACAAAAAGGTAGCTAAATAAAATGATAGAAATGTTACTTAGGTAGATTTAATCATTCCACAATGCATGTATCAAAACCCAATAAATGTGTATGAATATTATGAGACAATCTTAAATGGCTTAACATTAATACTTTTAAATTAGGTATATAAAGGAAATTAATCAAATATATACAAGAATGTGGACATGACAGCACTTGAAAAGTAAAATTTGTATCGTGATGGTAATATTTTATATCTGTATCACCCATATTGGTACTCACCACTATGACTGAGGACCTGCATTTTAATTATATTTTATTTTAAGTAATTTACACTTAGCCACATTTAGCCAGCGGCTTGATTATTAGACTGCAAGCTACAACTTTTGTTTCTGTATTAGCCACAGAAGATGTAAACTTCTTGTGATATTTTACACAATGCCTCAAGCACACCAAGGCAAGTTCACAAAAGTTTAAATCAAAGTAATAGAATGTATTTTTGCCCTGTGAAAGACCATAAACCATTAAGTGTCCTGATTTACTTTTACACTTTATGCAAATCAGTATGCCACTAAAAGTTCCTTTAACTTTAGAGGAAGTAAAACCTAATAGTTACTACATCTCATAAAGACATATTGAGTTGAGATAGTGTTTAATTTCTATATTGGATACAGAGAAGTCATATTCTGAGAGTAACACTATTATTGCATTGTGACTTTATTTTATGGTTTGAGTAATGAGTAATTTAATGGCTATAATATTAAATGATTTAAATAAAACTTTTGGAGATGGCTAGATTAAATGGTTTAATGGCATAATGTTTAGAGTTAAGCAATTGAATAAAACTGTAGGGAGTATCTATAATCAAGCTAGATTTAAGCAACATCTGATGAACATTTATGGAATAATAGCTTTGATGATAAGCTAATTTGAGAAAAGTAGGTCCAGCTGTATATTCATTAGAAGGAAGGAAAATGCTCTCTCTGAAACATAAAGCAATCCACAAGAGACAATCTAGGAAAATATCCATTAGCTTAAGGATATAGAGGATTCCAATAGAAGTCTCTCCTCCATTGCCTATTAAACATGTCTGTTTCAGTTCTTTGCTTCACATCCTTGTGCTGCAGACAACACATTTGTAGGGCATATTTTCAATACAGTACACAACTGTAAGTGTAGTGATATGGAACAGACAAGGTTGCACTGCATTGTTTTTTGGATAGGAACATCAGAACCTTTAAAATATAGCTTAAGGGGCAATGTTATGAAAGGGATAATGTACAAATCACTAATACATCATTTCTAAGCAATTCAAACTTATTTACACTCACTGCAAATTCTTGCCAATTCTTACTGAATTTTTCCTGCCTTAGCATTTCATAAGGCTCTTTCTGAATGCAGTTTTTTAAGCTTGGAAATCTTTGGTGAGCTCTACAGTATTCTTCATTGTATTCTGTGCAATGTCAGAATGTCAAAGATGGGCAGACATGCCACACAAACGTAAGTCTGAGTGTCAGTCCTTACAACAAACCCTTTAGCATATTAATGGTGCATCATCATGGCTGTTTCCTCATCTAAAAGTGTGTTTATGAAAGTCTTCCATTGGCATGAAAGATTGAACTTAAAAGCACAGATATTAAGTATCTCCCATGATACATACTTAGAAATATTTTCTTTATTCATTTTGAAATTATTCATCATTCTGTTTTACCTTATCTGGTTCTGCATATCTAACTTTACTTCTATGCTATAATCTGATCATATGATTTGATAACTAGAAGATAACAAAATTCACAGCTGTTTGAAAAGGGAAAATTTCAGTTGCTTTCAAATTCCTTTCTGGACTGTAATCAAGGTTTGGGAAACAATAGCCCAGGAACCAAATTCTACCTCCATCTGGTTTTGTCTGGCCCATGAACTAAGAATGAGTTACTTTGACGGGGGAAAGACGAGAGGAAAAGGAAGCAGAGGAAGAGAAGGAAAATAGAAAGGAAATATGAGGAGAAGAGTATATGTCAAAGTCTCTATTGGGCCTTTAGAGTAAAAAATAATTACTTTTAGCTCCTTAAAAAGAAAGAGATGGGTGGGACTCTGGTGACTTATGGGAGGCTGAGATCTGAGGACTGGGGTCAAAGCCAGCCCAGGCAGTAAAGTCCATGAAGTTCATTTCTTCAATTAACCAGCAAAAAGTTGAAAGTGTGGCTCAAGTGGTAGAGCACCAGCCTTGAGCCAAAAAGCCAAGCCAGAATGCTTAGAGTTCAGGCCTCTATATCAACACAAAAACAAACAAATAAACCCAAAGTGTTTGCCATGTAGTATACCATGAAGTCTGTAATTTGTGGTCTCCTCTGATGGTATGGCATGAAAATCTCGCATAACTAGCTATAAGTAAATAACAAACTAAATCTCACACTTGGAAATAACTGTTTTTTAACAATTAAAAAGCTGAAGAGAGATTAAAGGTATAGCAAATCTGTGATTATTTTCAGATGTTAGCAATAATAATTCTTACTTACCTAGAGTCTGTGTGAAAATTAAATCCTGTTGAAATGTTGCTTACATTATTGGAGGTCTTCCAGCTTTGCAAACGAAAGGCTCATTGGATCTTGCATAATTTGAATATTGCAGTAGTGAAAGCTAAAGATGCTTAATTAAAATGCCTAAAGTGCGATATTAGTACTTATTTATTGAGCTGTTATTTAGGGTTTTGAAGTAAATACAATATATCTTAAGCAGGCAATAAAACCCCAGTAGGAAAGTCAAACTTCCAGCTACTTCTTACACCAGCAGAAATTTAGCTCCCTTGTCTCAATTTATTTTCATATATCCAAGCATATGAAAATGAGCACAGAGGAGGGGAGGGGTTAGTTGTGGAGGTGGGAGGGAAGGGATGGTAGGGGGAAAAAAAAAGGAGGAGGCAACAATGCTCAATAGGAAATGTACTGGTTACCTTGCTCACGTAACTGTAACCCCTCTGTACAGCATTTTTACAATAAAAAATGTACAAAAAAAGAAAATGAGCATAGAACCATATTAGTCAAAATAATAAAAGAAACGAAGGGCAAGAAATGGAGTAAAATTAGGACTGGAACCTGAAATATTACTGGCCTTGCATCTGATGAGCTCTGATGATGACTGAGTGGCTATTTGAGGATGAACTGGTCCATAACTGGTTTCCTGGGAAACAACTCACCGCACAAGTATGAGGACCCTTTAGTCTTGACTATGCCATGTGATCCTTCTAGCTTGGATATAGCTCATTCCAATTGAATCAATTCAATCTTCCTTCTGTAATTGGTCTTTAGATTCATTAATGAGCCTTGTCAACCTCTTGGATTTTTGAGCTCTTGTGAAGCTTACGGAGGCCCACTTTCAGTCAAATGCATGTAAGAACAAAAAATATTAAACAAGGAAATATTTAGAGGATTCACAGAGCAAGCCAGGAAGACAATACCATCCTGTACCTAAAAAGGATCTGCATTTAGTGTTTGTTCTAGTGTCCTTCTTGTTTCTGCTTCTCATCTTTTGCGATCTTGCTGATCTTCTTGTTCTATTTTTGGGTGAAATACTGTGGATCTGTATGTGTTCCATAAAACTTTGCCCTGTAGCACTATTCCCTAGAGGTTCTAGGGAGGCAGCCTCATCTACAAATGATCAGACCACTTCCATGGATCTCAAACAATCAATTTGTGGTACCTTAGTTGGCCAGTGTTTCCAAATACAAATATTGAAGGAGGAGGTAAAATTGTCTTAACATAGAATGCAGGTACTTTGTTTGGAATGGGTACCAGAGTCCAAGTACAATGTTACACCTCGACAGATGGGTGTGGTAGTCTGTGCTTGTCATTTCAACTACGGCAAGAAGCATATACAGCAGAATTACAGTCCAGGCTAGTCTTGGGCAAAAAATGGAGATCATATCTTAAAAATAACCAATGCCACAAGAGCCAGAGTGTCTGTCTAACAAGCACAAAGCCTTGAATTGAAACCTCAGTATCAACTCCCCTTCAAAAGAACATAAATTATAAATGCAAAACTAGATATAAGGGAATTCATTTTAAAGTTACAAAACAAATTATAACAAATTACAAAGTGTAGTAAGCAGCAATGTCAAAAACCTAAAATCATAGCATTTATTAAGTTACCTTTCAGTTTAATAATTCTTCATTGGGCTGGGAATGTGGCTTAGTGGTGGAGTGCCTTGCATACATGAAGCCCTGGGTTCGATTCCTCAGTAACACATAAACAGAAAAAGGCAGACATGGCGCTGTGGCTCAAGTGGTAGAGTGCTAGCCTTGAATGAAAGAAGCTCAGGGACAGTGCCCAAGCCCTGAGTTCAAGCACCAGGACCAGAAAAATAATAATAATTCATTGATAACAATGTGTACAAGTCAACAATTGTCATATTTCCAAAAGGCTCCAAGAAGAGAACTGTTTTGACTTGTTTTTGATAAGCCATTTCTCTACTTACTTCTGACTCATCTGATATTTGGATAAATTTTTCAACAAATTAAGCTTCTGGTTTTAAACATTTCTAATTATGTTCTCCTCCTCTACCCACACACATGAGGAGCCAAAGCTAATCCATGAATTGACATTCTGAAATAACTGCCTATGTGACACCTTTTTCCCCCCTTTTTTTTATTGTGAAAATTCCAAACAGAGGGGTTATGCTTCCATCAGAAAGAATGACATTGCCCCATTTGTTAGGAAATGGAAATACTTGGAAAAAATTATATTAAGTGAAGTAAGCCAGGCCCAAAAAAACATAGGTCCCATGACTTCCCTTATTTGCAATAACTAGTACATGTCTGAGACAAGCAGAAATAGTCAGATAAGATGATGTTAAGCGAAATGAATCCCAACATAAGGGTTCAAATGATTTTTCTTTCTTGCGATTGTGACACCTTTATGTCTTCCCCTCGCCCCTGCCCTTGTTGAGACAACGCTCTGAGGAACAGTAATGGTCCTGTAAAGCACTCCTATGTTGGTATAGCTAGCCATGACTTTACACATACAGAAGAGTGACTATAAACTATGTAACTCCAACTCAACTAAATGTATTGCGAATCACCTTCCTAATTAAGACAGATCTCAAAACTATCCAGAATTAGTGAATGCCAATCCAATACAAGAGGGCATAACACCGACTTTTAAAAAAATTTTATCCTTAAAATATTGCAAATAGGGATGAATATGGGCAAAGCACGTAATAGGCAATTTTAAAAGGTCAAAATGAAACCCATTTCTTTATATAATTAATATGTGATCATTATTTTAAAATATTTTAAATCACAAAATGTTGTATGAGCCCCTAACATTTGATAGAGTCTCTCCAAAGACATTGGGATGTGCACCTTAAATTGTTTATATATTCTTGAATCTATGATAAATCTATATCTGTATCCTCTCACAAGCAAGTTAGTTTCATTTGAAAAAAAATGAGTGATGTTCTAGAATCAAAAAGGCTGCATATAACAATTTACAGGTTCTTTAAACAATTCTTGTTTGGCCATCCACGGCTCATTGACTTTAATTTCCTTGTCTCTATGATGAATATGATGAGAATATTATCTCCCAAAAGACATTAATTCAAACAGGGGCAGTTTCTAAACTCTAGCATTTATTATGGACTAACTGTGGCCTTCTGAATTTCCTATGTTGACACTGAATTTCCATTATGTTGATTTTGAGAGGTGGGTAATTAGGCTCTTGGGAAATGATCAGGTAATGTCACCATGTGACAATAAAGGGAGAATACCAGCAACTAGACCGTCACGAGACCTTCAATCTGCTAGTGTGTTCATCTTGACTTCCTAGCCCTCGAAACTGTGAGAAACAAATGCTTGTTGTTTAAGTCAAGAAATCTATGGCATTTTGTTGCAGCAACCCAAATGGTCTAAGACAGAGTGATTTATAAAGTTTTATGATTGTTTTTGTTAACAGTATCAGTACTATGATAAGCATTACTGTTAGTATTAATAACCAACCTGAGGTTATAAATTTGCTTTCACCTCTTATGACTGTTTGCTTCTGGTTTCCATAATGTTGTCTTCTCTGTTGCTAAACAAGATTATATGAAAGCATATAAAAATTACAGCCCCACTATGCATGGAGTCCTAGGACACAATTATCCTTTCTTCCTGAGGAAAAGGTTGCCCTGGTAACTTGCCTTACTAAGGTTCCCATAAGTACCTGAAATAGCCACACTATTATGCAAGCTGAGTGTGTGAGCTATTTCTTTAACTATCTGTAAACTTCCAGACATTTTTGGAACACAGCTTCATAAAGAGATTTATACTTTTTTCCTCTCCTAAACATTTTTGAAATGTATTGGAACAGAGTCATTTCATTAGCTTGTTCATATTTTTAATAAAGATGTATAAGGGTTTCCTCATATCCAGAAATCTTAACTAAAGATGGCTCTTGGCTGATTTCTCAGATAAATCCATTCACAAAGCAGGAGGAAGTTCCAAAATTTTCCAAGGAATTATAATACACAGCATTCAGAATGTTTCATATTTGTCTGACAGACTAAATTTGGATTTCAATTTTCCCTTGAATACAGCTTTCAGTAAAGAACTTTTCAATGATAGGAAAGAAATCTGGCATATTAAAATGCATAGAAAACTAAAGTATTGCTTAAGTGCAAAAGAAATTTTTGAAATGTGACTTAGAAAAGAATGATAAAAAGCAAAAAAAATTGTTCATCTGTATCTTATAATAATTCTAAGTAAATTTGAGATCATTTCATGGCCACTATGTTTCAGCAGAACCTTCTATAAATTGCAGCAGTGTTTTATATGTATTCCCAAAGTTTCTAGTAGGTAATTACTTAACTAATAAATAGAAAGTTAAAACACAGCATAAAAGTATAGAAATCCTCACAATAAACACAATGGTATCAAAGGGACCAATTTAAGAACTTGGGATATAGTCAAGTATAAAGATGATGATAAAATTTCCCTAAGTGCATATTTTTAGGATTTGTTTTTTGTCGTGTGTGTGTGTGTGTGTGTGTGTGTGTGTGTGTGTGTGTGTGTGTGTGTGGTATACAGTAGAACTTAAGATCAGATTTTTTTCTTAGTGTTACATTTGACTTTTCATATATGCAAAGTCAATCAACAAATATATATTGAATACCTACAGTTTTGTAAATGTGATGTTAAGTACTGAGATATATAACGAGAATAAGAAAATAATAATTGCCCTAGATCTCCAGTACTGACAATTTAGTCAATTACATTGGGGTATCCCATATGGGATTTTGTTCTCCAGAGATGCTACAGGAAAGGCAGGAATTAAGAATGACAAAGGTACCCAAACTAGAACTCAATCTCCTGAGTAAGGAATTAGCAGGAAATCTGACCAAGACTCTCCTTCAGCCCATGAAAGAAATGGCCAGTGCTAGTTACAGATTTAGCATTCATTAACCAATTACTGCTTCCACAATCAGTTCAGACAGATGGAATTTAGCCAGGTGTCATTGATTCACACCTGGAATCCTAGCTACCCAGGAGGCTGAGATTTGAGGATCATGGTATGAAGCCAGACAGGATAGGAAAGCCCATAAGACTCTTTTCTCCAATTGATCACCAATATCCAGAAGTGGAGATGTGGCTTAAGTGATAGAGGGATAGGTTTGGGAAAACAAAAACAAAAAACTAGGTACAGTGCCCAAGCCCTGAGTTCAAACCCCAGGACCAATATAAAAACGAAATAACAGGAAGTGGCGCTGTAGCTCAAGTGGTAGAGCGCTCGCCTTGAGCTGAAGAGCTGAGGGACAGCTCCCAGGCCCAGAGTTCAAGCCCCACGACCGACCAAAAAAAAAAAAAAAAACGAAATAACAAAAACAAGAAAAAAATATGAGTTTTGCCTTTTCCCTCTTCTTCTCCACCTGAACCTAAAAGAGATATTAGTAATGAAAAGATAAAGGTAGCTGGGAGAAATTCTGCCTCAAATTCCTAAATATGCTAACTGCTTCAAGATAAGTTTTGAAAAGAAAGGAGCGCCTTGAATGGAATTTGAAACAGAATTCTAAAATGTACAACACAGATGTTAAATATTGAAACAAGACTGTTCTAATAACTGAAAGTGACTGGAATATTAAGGAGTCTGTTCACATTCCATTAGGCAAATCTCAGAATTATTCTCTCCAGAGTTTGGCCCATGTCATGAGTAAAACTAACAGAATTAAACAGGTGGTCTGTGGATAGCTAAAGGTGACAGTGATGTGGGTCTGAATAGCAAAAAATAATTTGAATACAAGGTAGATATTTGGAACACTCAGCACTTAAAATACATTAATAAATAATTATGTTGCCAGGTGCTATAATTCTAGCTATTCAGGAGGCTTAAGATCTGAGGATCATGGTTAGAAGCCAGTCCCAGCAAGTAAGTCCATGAGATTCTTAACTCCAGTAAACTACTCAGAAAAGGCAAGTGTTATTCTTTCTTGCGATTGTTTCTAACACATTTATAAGATGATTTCTTGGGCTGGGAAGGTGGCTCAGTGGTAGAGCACTTGCCTTGCATGCTCGAAGCCCTGGGTTCGATTCCTCAGCACGACATAAGAAAAAAGAAAAAAGACGGAAGTGGCGCTGTGGCTCAAGTGGTAGAGTGCTAGCCTTGAGCTGAAGAGCTGAGGGACAGCACCCAGGCCCAGAGTTCAGGCCCCACGACCGGATCCAAAAAAAAAAAAAGATGATTTCTTTGTTGCTTTGTATGCCCCTCCCCCACGATATAACACCTGTTTTCACTGTATTTGATGTTGGTATACTTTGTGGAGGGGAAGGAGAAAAAAACAAATTGTTTAAATAGGGATACAGGTGGACCCATTGCAACAATGAGATGTACAAGACGTTATGTCAAAAAACGAGCTTTACAACTTTGGCATGTGGGGCCGGGGGAGGGGGAAGGGGGATGAGGAAGGGGGGGAGGAGGGGGAGAAGATGGGAAGGGATGGGAAGGGGAAACAAAGGAGGAGGCAACAATGCTCGATAAGAAATGTACTCATTACCTTGCCCATGTAATTGTAACCCCTCTGTATGGTATTTTCACAATAAAAAAGAAAAGAAAAGGCAAGTAATGGCACTGTGGCTCAAGTGGTAGAGTACTAGTCTTGAGCACAAAGAGGCTCAAGAACAGCGCCCAGGCCCTGAGTTCAAGCCCCAGGAAAAGCAAATTATGAAGATGATGATCATGATGATCATGATCATGATCATGATGATGACAAAAATATAACGTTGTTAATAACAATAACAAACATTTTTTTGGCAGTTTGCTAGTTGCCAGGGAGAACATTTTGCATAGTTTAATCCCATAGGCAATCCCATGAGGTAGGTGCCAATGTGCGCCCATTCTACATAGAATGAAAAAGAATCTTTACACAATTTGGAGGACTGCTCAACTTTCACAGATGGTAAATAACAAGCTAGTTATTTAAGCTCAGGTAGTCTGGGCTTCATTTAATTCATTAAACTGTTACCTGAACGCTTTCAATTTTCTGTATAATCTAGCAATACAGAAACTAAGCAGAAGGAACTCAGAAGAAAAAAACACTGAAATCAGACATCACAGAATTATGGATCGAAAATTGGAATAAGTTGATTTGGACATTTTGTAAGACAAGGATACTAACATGAGCACCGAAATATAAAATATTTTTCCAACCAGTGCTGATAGTCCAAAATAGGCTGGAGAATGTGAATTCACAACAGCATCTTACATTTGCTAATATTTCATGGGTTTTTATAAGTAAAGAAGGTTTTTTAAATAATAATATTTCATCTACCATCACTAGTCTCTCTTCCTGGACAAGAGCAACCTAAAGAAGAGTACATGATTAATAAATAAATCAATATTTGTACATAACTATACAGAGAAGGTATAACCAGTGGAGGGGTGTATAAGCTGCTATACACTGGATCTTCAACATTCCCCACAGGTGCACATGTTGAAGACATGGTCCACAGCTCAACCCTGATAGGAAAATGTAGATATGGTAATTGGTGGAGCCTCTTAAATGGAGAAGGAAGTGTTCAGATCACTGGAGTTGTGCCTTTAGAAAATATTGTGGAATCTGCACTCATCCTCTCTCTTTTGCTTTCCTGCCATCAGGTGAGCAGTTCCTCTCTATCCACCTGCCTTGATGTGATATCATGGGCCCAACACCACACTCTAACCTGTCATAGACTGAAGTCATTAAAACTGTGAGTTCAATTTTATATTTATTTTCTTTTTTATAAGTTTATATTCTCCAGTATGTTTTACACTGATGGAAAGATAACTAACATGTACACCTTTTGTAAAATAGAATATATTTTGTGGTCAGTATTTTTTAGCACAACTTATTTCATGAGTTCCGAAATTCTGTATTTCTGATGATATACAAGAAATTGAAATAAGAGTGTTGAGGTCCATTTTGTAGCTGAATATTCAAAGTTATTGCATTCACTCTCCCTCTTACTATATATGGCCACATTTCATTTAACTGGCACTGCTCAGAAATGAGCTGTGCATCATAAATCACTTTTCCATGTAACTGAAGCTTACCTTCTGTATTATCAATAACTGACTCTTTTAATGAGTTTGATAAAAATCTTATTTTTAGAAAACTATTATATTCTTATAGCCATTCTCAGAATGGGCACATTAATTTATTCTTTTTGTTGGTGTTGAATTATCCTTATAAATACCAATGTATGTGCTGCACTACAAATATACCAATGCCCTAGAGCTGCGCAGGTATAGTTGTTTTCTTTCATAAAACCACATCAAAGTTGACATAATTCCTTGGAGTAAAACAAAGCAAAACAAAGAACAGCACATATCTTGAATCCAACCACATGTGGATTCAAATCTTTGCCTTCTCATTTGATAGTAAAGTTATTAAACCATATTTTGGATTCACATTTCTTCCATCTCATTTTTAATAGCCAAGTTACTGTTTAGGTGAGTTATTGACTACTTCAAAGTCTTTGATTTCCAATTAGCAAATAGGGATATAGTAAGAGCTCCTGCTGGTATGTCATGGGTATCAGGCTTTTTTTTCTTTTTTTTTTTTTTTTTTTTGTCTAGTCGTGGGGCTTGACTCTGGGCCTGGGCGCTGTCCCTCAGCTCTTCAGCTCAAGGCTAGTGCTCTACCACTTGAGCCACAGCGCCACTTCTGGCTTTTTTCTTATGTGGTGCTGAGGAATCGAACCCAGGGCCTCAGGCATGCAAGGCAAGCGCTCTACCACTGAGCCACCTTCCCAGCCCGGGTACCAGGCTTTGTATTACACATGACCTTGACTCCAGATTGGGAAATGGTGTTCTAGAATTAAATATGTAGACCATGGATTCAGACCTTTTCCTAACTCTGTGATTTAATCTCTCCTTATCTTCTTTTCCTTATTAGAATTTTGGTCCCAGTGTACTAACATTAAGAAGTGATAGGACTTTCAAGAGGTAGAGCCTTGTGTGAGGTCTTTGGAAGATATAAGTAGTTTGGAAGATTAAGCTGTTCTCATAAGAATAGATTGCAGTAAAAATGAATAAAACCAAGCCTTCCCTTTCACTTTTTGTCTCATCATAAGAGATCTACTGTTACTCATGCATCCTCCATAACACTATCTACCATGATGTTACACAGCTGCGAGACAGTGACATGTCCTTTGCACTTTCAGGCTGAATAAATCTCTCTTCTTTATAAAACACCCAGACTTGGGTATGTTGCTGTACTAACAGAAACAGACTAAGACAACAGTTAACATAGTTTCCTACTACTAGATCTTTTGCTTTCTCATCCATCCTTTTTTTCTGTTTGTTTGTCTGCTTGTATTGATGTTGGGGTTCAAATCCAAATTGTACATTCAAACTACATGTTCTACTACTGGATCATAGCCCCAGCTAGCACTTAGTATGTTAATGTTTGCCATCTCTCCATATATCGATTTTTTTCTAGCACTTTTGACTATATTTAACCTGTTCCAATCTGAACAGAAAGAGAAATGAGATATTTATCAATATAATGATCACTTCTAATCCACTTTCTGGCCTGAAGGATATGCTCTTTTCGCTTGCCAGAAAAAGCTCATTCATATTTTGGCATTTTATTCTGTACATGATTGGTGACTTTTACAATTGCCCCCCATTGAGCCCCTCCCCCCCACCACCAGAGAAGAACTCCATCTTTGATATCAGTATCAAAGGCCCTGTCAGAGCAGCTAGCTCAGCTCAGACCTTGGAAGAAAACAATAGGAGCCATTCACCAGGTCACAGGAACCTGACCTGACCTGCTGAGCTCAGCTCCACCAAGGGGAAAGTCACCCTGCACAGGCAGAGGAATCTCATCCCCTGGAGGAGTGACTTTCTTCACTGGGTAAACAAAGACAGAGGCTGCCCATCCCCACTACAGCCTAGGCAGTACACCCAGCAGCAGGAGGGGTAAAAGACAAACAATTGAAACTCAGTAAACATAAATCCTGAGAATGGCTCCAGGCTGGGCTCTGTGAGTGTCTCTGGAGCTAGCCCCTCAGGGAAAAGCTACTGATTGCTGATAGGCCTCAACTCTACCCAGAACCTAGTCTTACCACAGCAACTCCAAGCTAGAGGACACAGACATCTCCTTCTTTTGTGATACTCAAAGCAGATCTCCCTCCCACTAAACTAGCTTGGGAGGTGGATCACAAACTCCTGGGTAAGGCAGAACATTTTTCTGCCTATTCAAACAAACTGACTTAAGAAACCAATCAAGGCACAGGAAAACCAAACACCACAAGCAAACCAGAGACTCCCCCAAGAGACTGGTTACAGACACAGGGGAGATGCAAGATCTCCCTCCCCCCACGAAAAAAAAAATTAAATAACTCATTTTTCTACCTAATTTTTTAAATTTTTTTAAAAACTGTTTTCTACTTTTTCTTTCATAGTTTTTATTTTAGGGGTGTGTGTGTGTGTGTGTGTGTGTGTGTGTGTGTGTGTGTGTGTGTGTGTGTGTGTGTGTGTGTGTGACAATTGCTGTTTCTACTCATCCCCAGATATATATCCTTCATTGTGTACATACTTAATTCAGAAATTGATTAATCAATTCACAACCTCTTAGGCTTAACTTCTTTTATAGTAGTAGTATTTATTTATACCTATATAATTTTAACTGTTCTATGTTTTAATTTCTTCATTTTTATTTTTTCCTTTTTATTTCTCTCCTCCTCTCATCCTATCCTGTTCTTCTATCAGTATTATTTATTTATACTTGCATAATTATTAAGTGTTTCATTTTTTAAATTCAAATTTTTATTTTTATTTTTTTTCTTGTTTATCTCTCTCCTTTCATTCTGTCCTGTCCATTTACCTCTCTGACATTAGGACTTGGTTAAATTCACTCTTTCCTTTTACCTTTCTACATCCCTCTAATTCTATTTTCCCCCACAATTCTCCCCAAACCTATTAATTTCTGGTCTGATGAGTCCCTCTTTGATGTTCTTAGCCCATTAATCCAGAGTTGTTTGATGTTGAATAGATTGTATCTGTTGAACTAGATTGACTCTGCAGCCATTTTGACTGTGCAACTACAGGACTCTGGGTGATGCTTCCCTTAAAATAGTGCTCTAGCATGAACTTGGTGTTACTTTCATACCAATGGGTAGAACAAGCACGAGAAAAACAAGAAAAATTGCAAGTCCAAGTATCTCAACTCCCATGATAATCAGGTGACAGAATAGTTCGTGAATAACCCAGAGGAGAGTTCCAAAAAAGCTCTACAAACACTACTGGTAAACATGGTGAATGAAAAGATTGAAAGCCTGCAAAGGACTTAGTATAAGCATGATAGGGAGTGAGAGGAAGTTAACCAAAGATTAATACAGGAACTTTGCAAGCAAGATGAGGCTAACCAAAAATTAATACAGAAATCTCATGAGCTTGAGGAAGCTAATCAAAGATTAATACAGGTATTGCATGAGCAGGTTGGGAACAAAGAGAAATATAGGAATTGTGTGAGCATGAGGAAGCTAATCAAAGAGTAATACAGGAATTGCGAGAGTGGAATGAGAATAGACAAAGATGAATAGAGGCATTCATAGAATCCATAAACAGACAGCTGAAGGAATCCAGGAAGACCACAAAGGGAAAGCTGAATGGAGCCCATCAAAAGGAAAGGAGTCCAACAAAACCATAACCAATCAACTAAGGAATTTGAGAATAAACACTGAACATCAAATTAAGGAAGTAAAGAAGTCCATACAAGATCTAAAACAAAACTCCAACAAAGAATTTGAAGCCATCAAAGCCGGCCAACTAGAAGGAAAAGAAATAAAAAACAAAGTAGAAAGTCTTGACAGCAGGTTAGACCAGGCAGAAGATCGAATCTCTGGGTTTGAAGACAACCTAGATATTATAGAGAAAGGACATACAACAATCCAAGACAAATCCAAGAAATATGATTGAGCTATTCAACATTTGGAGACACCATCAGAAGGCCTAATCTGAGGATAATGAGTATAGAGGAGCACCTAAAGACAGAAGTTAATGGTCTTGGAAATCTATTTAACAGGATCCTACTAGAGAACTTCCCAAACATACAAAAAGATAGGCTTATTCAGGTACAAGTAGATTTTAGAACCCCAAATAGACCATACCAGAACAGGACATCCCACTGTCACATTATAATCCACACAGGATCAATTCAGACCAAGGAAAGCATCCTTGAAGCTATCAAGAAGAAAAGAACAAGACTTATAAAGGGAAACCAATTAGAATAACCTCAGATTTCTCAGTAGAGAAAATTAAAGCTAGAAAAGCTTGGAATGATGTATGCCACACCCTACAAACAATTATCAACCAAGAATACTGTACCCAGCTAAACTCTTCTTCATAATGGAAGACCAAATAAAAACCTTCCATAGCAAAGAAAAATTGAAACAATAGATTTCCACCAAACCAGCCCTACAAAAGGTACTTAAAGATGTCCTACACATAGTCTTCTACCGCTAGAAAATTGGAAGTGGTGCTGTGGCTCAAGCGGTAGAGCACTCACCTTGAGCTGAAGAGTGCAGGGAAGGCGCCCAGGCCCAGAGCTCAAGCCCCACGACCGACAAAAAAAAAAAAAAAAAAAAAAAAAAAAAAAAATTCTGAAAGTGAAAAGCTGGAAGAAAATCTACCAAAAAAATGGCCCACATAAACAGGCAGGAGTTGCAATCCTAATACCAGATAAAATAGACTTCAAATTAAAATTAATGAGAAGAAATAAAGAAGGTCTCTACATACTAATTAAGGAATCTCTCCTTCAGGAGGATATTAAAATTCTAAATATCTATTCACCAAACAAGGGAGCACCCAAATTCATCCAAGAAACACTACTTTCCCTCAAATCTCACATAGACCCAAAGATATTAATCGTTGGGGACTTTAATATATCACTATCCCCACTACATAGATCAACCCAGCAAAAATTCAACAGAGAAACCACAGATCTAAACAACAGCATAGATCAACTAGATTTAACAGACATCTACTGAATATTTCACCCAGCAGCATTAGAATACATGTTTTTCTCACAAATTGCACACAAATTATCAGCTTGTCTGGAACACAGTACTCAGAGGCAAGTCCATAGCTCTCCGTTCCTACATCAACAAATTGGAGAGATCTGAAACCAAAAATTTAATGAGACATCTGAACCTCCTTGAAAAAGAGCAGCAAGCCAAACCCCAATCCAGTAGACAGAAAGAAATAATTAAAATTAAATCAGAATTAAATGAATTAGAATCCAAAAAAATAGAGTCAACAAAACAAAGAGTTGATTCTTTGAAAAAATTAACAAAATTGACAGAGCTTTAGCAAATGTTATCAGAAAAAGAAGAGAACACACCCAAATAAACAAACTCAGAGATGAGTATTGAAACATGACCACAGAAACAACCAAGATTCAGAACATTATAAGGGAATACTTCTCAAAGCTTTCTGCTAGTAAGTTTGACATTCTGGAAGAATTTCCTAGCAAATATTGACATGCCAAAACTAAACCAGGATGAGTTACACCAACTTAACAGTCCCATGTTGAGCATGGAAATAGAAACAGCAATAAGAGGCCTCCCATCTAAGAAAAGCCCAGGACTGGATGGATTTACAGCAGAATTATACAAGGCCTTCAAAGCAGAACTCACACCAATACTCCTCCAACTCTTCAATGAACTTAAAACAGAAAGTTCATTACCAAACCCTTTCTATGAAGCCATCATAACCCTCATTCCAAAACCAGGCAGGGGCTTATCAAAGAAAAAGAACTATCTACCCATTTATTTGATGAACATCAATGCAAGACTTCTCAACAAAATTTTGGCCAATTGACTTCAACAATTCATCAAAGAATCATATACTACAATCTAAAAGGATTCATTTCAGAGATGCAGGGCTGGTTCAATATACACAAATCAATTAAGATAATTCATCACATCAACAAAGCAAGTATAAGAACTATGGTTATCTCAATAGATACAGAAAAAGCATTTGACAAGATCCAACACCCCTTTATGATGAAGGCTCTGGAAAAACTAGGAATCCATGAAACATTCCTCAATATAATAAAGGCTGTATATGACAAACCTACAGCCAGCATTATACTTAATGGCAAAAAACTAAAGCCATTTCCTTTAAACTCGGGAATGAGACAAGGATGTCCACTCTTTCCAGTTCTCTTCAATTTAGTATTAGAATGCCTAGCTACAGCAATAAGACAAGATGCAAACATAAAGGGGATCCAAATAGGGAAAGATGAAGTAAAACTCTCCCTCTTTGAAGATGACATGATCTTGTATTTAAAGAATCCCACGGACTCCACTCCCAAATTACTTGAGCTGAATCGAAACTTTGTCAAAGTAGCAGTGTATAAAATTAACCCTCAGTCTCATATCTAAAATATACTTGGAACTCAAAAAATTAAACCACCCAACAACAAATCCGCAAAGAAACAACTGCCCAATAAATAAGTGGGCGAAAGACTTAAAGAGAAGCTTCTCTGAAGAAGAAAGAAGGATGACCAATAGACACATGAAGAAATGTTCAACATCCCTAGCCATAAAAGAAATGCAAATCAAAACAACATTGAGATATCACCTCACTCCAGTTAGAACAGCAAAAATCAAGAACTCTAATAACAACAGATGCTGGAGGGGATGTGGACAGAAAGGAACCTTACTTCATTGTTGGTGGGAATGTAAACTTGTTCAACCACTTTGGAAAGCAGTATGGAGGTTCCTCAAAAGACTTCACATAGATCTCCCCTATGATCCAGCAATCCCACTTTTGGGCATTTACCCAAATGTTTACAAACAAGACCACACTAAAGCTACCAGCACAACTATGTTTATTGCAGCATTATTTACCATAGCTAAGATATGGAACCAACCCAGATGCCCCTCAGTAGATGAATGGATCAAGAAAATGTGGTATATATACACAATGGAATTCTATGCCTCCATCAGAAAGAATGACATTTCCCCATTTGTTAGGAAATGGAAAGGTTTGGAAAAAATTATATTAAGTGAAGTAAGCCAGGCCCAAAGAAGCATAGGTCCCATGGTTTCCCTTATTTGCAATATCTAGTATAGGTATGAGTCAAGCGGAAAAGGCCAGATAATGTGATGTTAGGAAAATGAACCCTTAAATATGTATTTTAATGTTTTCGTTTCTTTCATGCATGTGTTTCTAATGCATTTATAAGATTATTTCTTTGTTGCTTTGTATGTCCCTCCCCCACAGTGTAACCCCCGCTTTCACTATATTTGATGTCAGTATAACATGTGGAGGAGATGGGGACAAACAAGTCGTTTAAGGATTCAGGTGGACCTGTTGCAACAATGAGAAGTACAAAATGTCATGTCAAAACCAGCTTTACAATTTCGGTGTGGGGGGGGAGAGGGGTATAATTGGGTGGGGGGAGGGGGGTAAAATTGGGTGGGGGGAGGGGGGAGGCGGGGAAGGGAAGTGAAGGGTAAACAAAGGAGGAGGCTGCAATGCTTGGTAAGAAATGTATGCATTATCCTGCCCATGTAATTGTAGCCCCTCTGTACAGTATGTTCTCAAATAAAATAAAATACAATTTAAAAAAAAAAATAAAAAAAAAAATAAATAAAATTAACCCTCAAAAATCAATGGCTTGCCGGGCGCTGGTGGCTCACGCCTGTAATCCTAGCTACTCAGGAGGCTGAGATCTGAGGATCGCGGTTCAAAGCCAGCCCGGGCAGGAGAGACCGTGAGACTCCTATCTCCAATAAACCACCAGAAAACCGGAAGTGGCGCTGTAGCTCAAGTGGTAGAGCGCTCGCCTTGAGCTGAAGAGCTGAGGGACAGCTCCCAGGCCCAGAGTTCAAGCCCCACGGCCGACAAAAAAAAAAAAAAAATCAATGGCTTTTCTGTATGCCAACAATAAGAAAAACGTGGCTGAAATCCCTTTGTAATAGCCCTACAAAAAATAAAACACCTAGGAATTAACTTGAGAAGTGAAGGACCTCTATAATGAAAACTTTAAAAACTTGAAAAAGGAAATCAAAGCAGAACTTACGAAATGGAAAAACCTCCCATGCTCCTGGATCGGAAGGATCAACCTTGTGAAAATGAACTCAAAAATTAAATCCCCCAACAACAAATCCTCAAAGAAACAACTGTCTGATAAACAAGTGGGCTAAAGTCTTAAAGAGAAACTTCTCTGAAGAGGAAATAAGAATGGCCAATAGACACATGAAGAAATGTTCAACCTCTCTAGTCATAAAAGAAATACAAATCAAAAAAACATTCCACCTCACCCCAGTTAGAATGGTTATGATCAAGAAATCTAATAACAACAGATGCTGGAGGGGATGTGGCCTGAAGGGAACCCTACTACATTGTTGGTGGGAGTGTAAACTTGTTCAACCACTTTGGAAAGCAGTATGGAGGTTCCTCAAAAGACTTCATGTAGAGCCCCCATATGACCCAGCAGTCCCACTTTTGGGCATTTACCCAAATGATCACAAACAAGACCATACTAAAGCTACCAGCACAACTCTATTCATTGCAGCATTATTTACCATAGGTAAGCTATGGAACCAACCCAGATGCCCCTCAGTAGATTAATGGAGCAAGAAAATGTGATATATATGGTTTCCCTTATTTGCAATAACTAGTATATGTCTGGGACAAGCAGAAAAGGTCAAAAGGTATGTACATATGACCATATAAGATGAAGTTGGGCGAAATGAACCCCAAGATAGGGACACACGTGTTTTTTTTTCTTTTTTGCTATTGTTCCTAAGGTATTTATAATGTACCATGTGATTTTTTTGTTTCTTTGTATGTTCCTACCTCACGGTAACCCCTGTTTTCACTGTGTTTGCTGTCAGTGCCCTGCATCTTGTATATACACTTCTGTAGCTTGGGGAGGGAAAGGGAAAGGGAAAAACAAAATGCCTAAATAGGGATACAGGTTGACCCATTGAAACAATGAAATGTACAAGACAGTACGTTGAAAAACAAACTTGATAATTTAGGGGGGAGGAGGAGTGTAGTTGTGGAAGTGGGAGGGAAGAGAGGGTAGAGGAAAACAAAGGAAGAGGTAACAATGCTTGATAGGAAATGTACTCGTGACCTTGCTCATGTAGCTGTAACCCCTCTGTACAGTATTTTTACAGTAAAAAAACATATTTTTTCAAAACAGTAGAAAACTAATACCTCTTAGGCTTCTTCTATGTAGTCTCAAATCCATACTTGTACTTCACATGGTTAAGAAAAATCCCATTGCCAAAACTGATAATATCAGTAAGTAACATTCTCAAACAAAACTTTTGTTGCATAGTCTTGTCATTTTCTACTCCCTTGTTTTACCAGTCTTACTGGAGTGTGAGCTTTAGAAACTTAAAACTGGTTATTTTACAAAAAGCAGGAGGCTCATTCTATAGTAATTAAAACAACTAGATCAAGATTGAGAAGTAAGGAACTGGGAGGAATGGGGAGGAGCAGGAAGAGACTGTGGCCAAGAAAAGATTTCCAAATTATATTAAGAGAATAAGCCAGATCCAAAGAAACATATGTTGCATAGTTTCCTTCATTTGTGGTAACTAGAATGTGCCTACAAAGCCTCAAGTATAACACAAATTATAGAGGTGTCTAGGCATCCATACAGTGAGGCCAAAGGATATGCACAAGAGCAGATCACAAAAGCACAATAGCTTTTATGTCCATATGATCATATAAAATAATACCTTATAAAATGAACTCCAAGAAAAGGAAGCAAGATTTTTTGTTGCTGTTTTTGCTATCTTATCATTTATCTTGTTTGTTAGTTTATTTGTCTTTGAGAAGGTAAGATGAGCACAGAAGGTGAACAAATACAATAATGGTACTCACTAGATCCTATGTGGAAAATGAACTGTACATCTTGTGGGTAGGAACAGGAGAGAAAACTGGGAGAGAGCAAGGAAAGGGACACATGGTTCAAAAAGAATCATATTTATTACCTGACTCCTTTAATCCCTCTGTAGATCATCTCTACAGTAACAATAATATATTTATGTATAATTTTATAAAAAAGAAGAGATTTCCCAGTTTGAAATCTAATACACAGAACAACCCAGAATGATGAGCAACTGATGGTAAGGTGTGAAATGTAACTGTATTGTACTAAACTATACTCTTCCTAATAGGTATGCCAGATATAATTAGGCCAAGAGTAGTAGTTTGTGACAGCAAATTCTTCCATGTGTGGAAAAGATTAGTGAAGGGCAAAGTTCCCTCCTTGCTTTTCCATCCTGGACAGCTTCATTCTTCCTTAAGCAACCCTGGCCCCCATTCCCAGGAGATTACCATGTTGATGCCAAACTTTGTGTGGACACCCAATAGATGTAAGACACTACAACCCAGAACTCCTAGACTCAAATGATGAATAGGGATACAGGTGGACCCATTGCAACAATGAGATGTACAAATAGTTATGTCAAAAAACGAACTTCACTAATTTGGCTGCGGGGGATGGGGGGGAGGTAGAGATGGGGGGGTTGGGAAGGGATGGGAAGGGGAAACAAAGGAGGAGGCAACAATGCTTGATAAGAAATGTACTCATTATCTTGCCCATGTAATTGTAACCCCTCTGTAAGGTATTTTCACAATTAAAAAAAAAAAAGATGGATACTCCTCCCTCCAGTAGCTGGGACTAGAATAATGTAATACCTTACCTGCTTCTCTCCTTGCTTTTGAGAAAGAAAAGTAGAGGTAATTGATGACAACCCAACCTCCTCCTAACACTTCTTGGCTGCACATATGAAAGGCAAGAACAACGCATTCCATTCCATTTCCAGACACCACAGGACAAAAGAATGGGGAATGAAAATATTTACACACCATTTAGAGCAAGCTGCTTATTTTTTTAAAGAGTTCATATCCACATAAATTCTAATGAGCAGAACTTGGAAAGGTTAATATTGTACTGCAGCAAAGAAGATCACTGTTTATTATACTTTATGTGGTCCATTTGACCTTATTCTTGATTAGATTTCATGTTTCCCTGACTTCTAGAGGACATTTCAGAAATGTCACAATCAAGTTTTATTTGTTAATAATTTCAACAGTTTATTTCCTTCATCTCACTTTCCTTCTTTTTTTATTTTAATCTAAGATTCAGTAAATCATTAGACCTTTCTTGTTTGTTCTAGTTGATTCTGTTACTTATTTAATCAGAGATAAAATACCCTATGGGTGCTACTTACCAGAACACAAAGCCTCGAGTTCAAGTCTCCTCTCACAACCAGTCTCATACTTAACTAAATAGGGCCCTGGATAATCTTACTTTTCTCATGGCTTAGGTTCCTGATTCATCCACTTAGCGTAAAAAATGCTTTAAAATTTGGTCTTCATTAAATAAAATGCTAAATATGAGAAGCCTCTGACCAAGCTAATGAGTTTTTAATGAGGATCATCAGCCTGCTTTCATCTATTGCCTCCTTCTGGGAAAAACAAAAAAAAAACAAAACAAAACAAAAGAAAACCTGGCTCCTTAATTCTACTTCATCAGCAATCTTTGCCACTTGCATCTTTTATGTCACAAAGCACTGACTATTATAACTATACTTATTTTAATTCCAGTTAAAGGTACAAATGTACAAAAGACAATAAAGTAAATATCCAAATGAATTTTTACCTTGACATGAACATAAAACCAAATATATGGCCTAAATAATTTTTAACTGCTCCAATAATCTAAATGGATATTGTACATCTAGAATATTCTGCAATACCACCATCCATAATCAGAAACTAGTGGTCAATGCATTAAAATCATATTTTTAGATTATACAATGATATTATTTTTAGGATATATAAATGGCATTATTTCCAAGAAGCTGGGGGTTATTTATAAGAAATAAAAACCAGGTTGTTTTAGGAAATTCCTTGCCAGGGACGAGACTCCATCCAAGAAGGTATGATAAATACTGTCGCTAAGCTATTACTAGAAAGCCAAGCTGCTCTATCCAATTCTACTTAATACTAGACTGGGGCTGGATCATTATAGAACATTTTAAGACACAAGTCTAGAACGTCATCATTGCATTTGACAATGTGAGTGTCATTCCCAGGCGAATCAGACAAACTGTGCAAGGTTGGAACAGGACTTGTTTCTCTCCTGCTTTAGGAGAGCTCATCTCACAACCATTGTCTCTGAATCTTTTCTCCTTGCATCTAAGCAGCTCCTCTACATCAGAGTCAAACATGTCCCTGCTTAAGTGAGCTAGAGTTAATTGAGATTTTTGCCTCTATTTTTACTTAGACTTTCTACCATCACATATACATTGAGCAAGTGTCTCTATCCTTTGTCTTTTTGGAGGCTGGAGTGGTAGGAAGACAGGTAAAGAGGAGACGCTGCTGATGCATAGTTTACCATAAGGGCACTTGCTTCAGTTTCCTTTCCCAGTAAGAACAGTACACAGATGATGCTTAAGTCACTAGGTCACCACAGAATGGGATATCATTGCACTGTTCCAGGTGTAATCATGGTGCCCTACCCTTGAGTTGTTTCTCTGTTATGAGAACATCTGCCAATGATTTCCACATCACTCAGTCTTTTATTATGAAGGCACACTAGGCCCTCATTATGATTTTAACATCTACATAATATATAGTCAAGAGCCCAAGAACTCTACTCTCCTGTATAAGAAAGAAAGCAGAATATTCCTAGTAAGACTGAAGTGACTTAGTCTTTTAACATGAGTCTTCTAGGATATTGGATTTATAAACATAAATTTATTTCTTATGCTTTAGTACTTCTATCATTAAATTTTTACAATATATGTATCAATAGCAATAATATCAATAAATAAGAATCTAATTCTTTCACTTGAGTCAATATTGCTTTATTCAACCCGGGTGCTGGTGGCTCATGCCTGTAATAGTAGCTACTCAGGAGGCTGAGATCTGAGGATCGTGGTTCAAGGCCAGTCTGGGCAGGAAAGTCCATTAGACTCTTATCTCTAATAAACTACTCAGAAAACCAGAAGTGACACTGTGGCTTAAGTGTTAGAGCACTCACCTTGAGCTGAAGAGCTCAGGCACAGCGCCCAGGCCCCATGACAAACAAACAAAAAAGAAGATTTAATATTGCTTTATTCAAATGCCCTAAGACACTCTTACTAAAATAGAAAATCTAATGTTGCTAATTTACAAACATAGAAGTACAAACTAATAGTATAAAAGATAGCAATGGCTTGGGTGAGCAGTGGTTAAGAAACAAATATATGGTGTTTTCTATATTAATTATGAGATAATTCATTCTGAGGTTAAGTCTGTAATTGTATAACAGAACAAAAATTGCTTTGAGAAAAAAAGATAATCACCTCTTTTTTTGTTTTAGACCATTAATCCTATTATATTCATATTTATTGCTTTATATTAATAACAAAATGTCTCGTGATAATAGAGGTCTAACATGAACTGAGCTCCTTGTATTACTCCTTTCTGGCCCCTCTTAGATATAAGAGTAGATTCTCTACTTATGTAAGTCTCCTTAGATTATAATGTTTTGGAGTATTGGCCATGCCTGTAAGAATCATGTTATCCAAATGTCTGTATCTCTTCAACACTGCCTTAAACCACCTATTCAACTGGAGGTATCACCATTATTTCCTTTCATATGAGAACATAACCTCACTTCTCTCAAGAGGGAGACAAGACTAGATTTGAGAAAGTGCAGTATTACAGTTCACATCGTGTAGTCCTGTCCAAGAAGTACAGTTCAATAGGAACACCCCAATGCTAGAATATATTGCCCTTGAGGATCCAGCTAGCCATCGACTAAAGCAACTGAAAGTTTGAGTCAGAATAACTTTTTCCTCTTTTTTTTTTTTTTTTTTTGTCGGTCATGGGGCTTGAACTCTGGGCCTGGGCGTTGTCCCTTAGCTCTTCAGCTCAAGGCGAGCGCTCTACCACTTGAGCTATAGCACCACTTCCGGTTTTCTGGTGGTTTTATTGGAGATAGGAGTCTCACGGTCTCTCCTGCCCGGGCTGGCTTTGAACCGCGATCCTCAGATCTCAGCCTCCTGAGTAGCTAGGATTACAGGCGTGAGCCACCAGCGCCCGGCTTTTTCCTCTTTTAAGTTGATTCACTCAGATACTTTGTCACAGTTAGTGAAAAAAAAACTATCATACTAATACTAGAGAAATAAACACTTCTGGTCACATTTTATTAACCATACATTGTTGGAAAATGACCCAGAAAGATAAAGCAGCTTTGGCGAATAGCCAGTAGATTTAGTTCCAATTGTTTATTTTCAAGTTTTTATTTTAGAGAGAAACAAAAGAATATACTTTCATTTACTAAGAAACTAAGAAATGAAACTTCTAATGACAAGAAAAGGGAGGAAAAAGTAAAAACTATATGAGCACAAGCTAAAAAGACACCAAATTCATAATAGTATATACAATATCTACAGGGAATTAAAATATCACATAACATTCCCAAAGTATGTAAACTTTTATGTGTCAAAAATGAATAAAAACTGTGGTGATTTTTCTGGAAAAAGGACATAATGAGTAATGAGTGGGTCTAACAAAAATGAGATTGCCACATCATAAAGGCAGAAGGATCCACAAGGGATAAGAAATTTTGGCACCATTTAGACACAGAACTACAAGGCAAGCAATCAAGGAGGGATCTGCAGCCAGAGTGAAAACAGTGGAGGAAAACGGTCTGTAACTCAGCTTATAAGGTGGCATATATATATATATATATATATATATATATATATATATAAACTGTTGATGCATGGTAACAGTGACATTTCATTATAGTCAATCACTGTTTTGATTTACATATCTGATCAGAATTGTATATTAACTTGACTTGCCATTATTTGAATTAGAGAAAAAAATGTGTAAACTTTCCCAAGAACTCACTCACAAGAAGATTTTTTTAAAAACCTTGAAATGTTATGTGAAAGCATCACTATTTGCAGGTTACAGATCTTAAGAGAAACTCTTGTGCAGTGCTACTCACAAGTCAGAGACACTTTGTATCTTCTCTGTACTTGGCTCATTTCTTAGTCCTTCCTCACAAATTGGATCCTTGTTCTATCACAGCACCAACTAAACCTTATTTTATTGGCTTTATTTCCTGCTAGATAACATTCTATAAGACTGGTTTTACTGGCTAATATTGCCTCTGATCTACCAAAGTCCACAGAACATAGTAGGCAGTCTGTAAATACTTACTGAAGCAATGAATGGGTGTTCAAGTAGGAGTGCTGACTTAGTAGAAAGTGTAAAATGTCTAATTTAAAAGAAATTTGTCACTTCTCTTGATAGGTTCTCTTGAAGAACATAAAAAGAATGGATGTCTTGATACCTAGAAAATATATAGCTACTGTAAACAGGCTTCTTTTAAGAAGCAGGCATCCAACAAAATTACCCTCCCATGTTCTGACAAGAAAAGCAATAAGCTAAATTCACCCCTGTCCAACTCAGACTCCCAGAGCCTAGCAATTTGTTTTGTAGTATTCATGAAACTATGTTTCTTATGCTCCTTTTAATGACTCAATCCCAGTAAGACTCTAATGTTCAGATAAGATGAACTGATGCTAAAGTTTCATGTACCAACTACAATTAAGTGTCACAGCAATTGTTTGCAATAGCCTTACATCTATGTTTTATAAGAGGATGGCCCAGAAATAATTTCAAGTTTTGATCATTAGTTGGTCCAGCTGGACACTTGATTTCCACTATATTTCTTAATAGCTAACATATATCCTAAGTGATAGTTTTCTACTTATAAATCATTCCACTTAATAAAAGATTGAAAACGGTCTTTTTGCATCATGCTTAGTTAGACAAGAATTTCATTTTGTATTATTTCAACTTAAAAGTTACTTTTCAAGTTAAAGAATGAATCTTAATGACTTTTAAGGAAAGGAAGTTAGTATATTATGGCTTTATTAAAAGAAATGGTTTTAAGGTTTAAAAGAAAAGTTGATATTGACATGGTTGGGGCTGAATTTCTGATGATTGATCTATATGGTATTTTGTGATGTGGTTGTTGGTTTGACACAGTTCAATATTCTGTTCAGATATACTGAAGCTTTTCATTCATTTTGAATTACTAGGACATAAAGATATACAAACAAGAATGTGTAATTTAAAAGACCAGATTGAAGAGACATGCAAACTAGAGATTTATATTTTTAAATGAATCACACAGTAATCAAATACCATTGGCTTATCTTAACAAGGGCTCAATTCAGCTTGGAATCCAGAATTTGTGAATCCAGAACGTGAAATTCAGAATGGATTATAAACAAATAACGTGTCAAGAATTTTTCTCCAGAGACTGAAATGAGCAGCCAGCTAGGCAGCGCAGGGACTTCCAATCTCTTTACTGTTATCAGAACATCACTGTATTGATGAGTGAGACTTGGTCAAGTCACTTAACCTTTCTTCCTTGATTTTCTCTTATGTAGACTGGAAATAATAATATCTGCTTTTTGATCTCATAGGGATGTTTCAATCTACTGAAGTCATTAAAGCACTTTAAGTAAGGTGTTAGATGCAAGGCATCTTCATTTTTGTTATTACTGTAAATGCATTACAGTGCCATTATCGAGGCAGCACTTTTTAATCCTAAATAGTTGTTTCAAAATATGTTCTGTGGACTTAAAGATTTGGCAGGGGATCCTTTGAGGCCGGATTTTCTATCTCTTGCCTATTGAGGTCAAACAGTTCCTCCTTGCAGCCGTCAGTTTGGGGTGTACAAAACAAAACAAAAGCAAGAACACAAAAATGAAAAGTAGAAAGACAAATGGGAGATAGCTGTGTGTTACCTCCAGGTCTTTCCCTGAGAGGGGCTGTCATGCGCATGCCTGGGTGTTGGCTGTTCTCTGTGAAGTACTTACTCAGAGGGTTTTGAAGTATATTGTGGGCTTTGCTTTATGCCCATCTACACACACACACACACACACACACACACACACACACACACACACACACACACACACACACACACACATATATAAGCAACATATATTATATATATTCGTAATATATATGTAGCTATAGGCACTATTTCTCTAGGAAAGAAAAATGTTTGCCGGTAGGGTGGGTAAAGATCTCTGAATGTCTTTGGATTATGTTCAAAGACATTTTGTATAAGCTGATTGTATTTCCTATATGAGCCCTTCTGGCATTTTGTCTTGAATATTTCTGCCCTCACACGTCCTATAATATTCACAAAGGCAGTGTACTTCCAAATGGCCTTAGATGGCACCAACTAGATGATGTCCATGAAAAGATAGATCAACTCTCTCAAGGTAGAGAATTTGTTTCCTGGAATTGCAGCTCCTTTTGATGTCACAGGTGTCACTGCTTTCAAGTAACCTATCCTGTCCTTTATGTTAACTTGCTGAAACTGATGAGGGTGACTTATATTGGTTTTTCTTCTTAAAGAGATTTACTACTTTCTACATTCATTCTTCTTAATCTTTGGTGTTCCAAATATCATGATGAATTTTACTTTATTACCTTATTTCTGGACTGACTAATCTCATTCACCATCTATATGATTTGGTAGCTTGTCTAGTTTTGCCAGCTACTTGCAAACCACTAATTCCTTAAGGAGCTTTTGTAGTTAGACAAGGTTTAAGACAGCTGAGGACCATAGTCTAGAATGTAAGATACTTCTGCTCATTGAAAGTGTCATGGACACTTACAGAATCAATTATAAGTACTAAAGAATTAAGAAGCTCTAGATGTGGATTAGTAAAAACACATGAACTTAGACTTTATTAATTAATTTTCTAATTTTTCTTCAGTAACAAGGACCCTAAAGTGTTGATGAGTATGCTGCTTTCAAATGGAGAGATTCGCTTTTTTGACTCCTTCGATCAAAAGCATAAGGGTCCAACAGTGTATTAGATTGTATTTTTCATTAAAATCTTAGATTAGATTACAGCTTCATATTTAAAGATCTTTTGTGAGGGATCTTTTGTATGTGTAATTGAGATTATGTGGAAAATCAATGACATCTGTTTGCTATAGGTATACCATTAGTTTTTTTCAGAATGAAGAGTAAAACTGATGAAGTTGCATCGTAAATTGCACCTGGCCATTGCTACTTCTATATCTGAAGTGGTTGTTCTTATTTTTATACCTACATGAAAATTCTTAAGGGTTGACTCAAGATCAACCAAACTTTTCTTCTTTTTCTTGGAAGAACTGTTAGATCACTATTATCCCCATTTCCCTTCTCTTTTTCCAAGTTCCATTTCAGCAACATCATTTCTGTTATAATTCAAACAAAATTCTAGGTTACTTTCTCATCTCTGGGTTAGATGTACCCCTCTGAAGTTCACAAAGGATTTAGAGAGCAGTTATTAGTTTTCTTTATTTCCCACATGGCCTTGCTGGATTATTCTTGGAGATACTGGGGCTGTGAGAGTCGATAGGATCCACTGAGTGTCCCATCCACTCAGTGTATGGGATCCACCTGAGATCCACTAACATTATTATTGTTATAACTGACAGCCTGACAGCTAGGCTCAGGGGGGTTTCATTTGTTTGGTTGTTTTTTTTGTTTTTTTTGTTTGTTTGTTTTTTGTCAGTTGCAGGACCTGAACTCTGGGCCTGGGCGCTGTCCCTCAGCTCTTCAGCTCAACATGAGCGCTCTACCACTTGAGCCATGGTGCCACTTCAAGCTTTGTCCATTTATGTGGTGTTGAGGAATCGAACCCAGGGCCTCATGTATGCGAGGCAAACATTCTACCAACTGAGCCACCTTCCCAGCCCAAAGGCTCAGGTTTATCTTGTATTTCTCAATCTATTATTCACTCTTAGGACCAAAAAAGCCTTTTTGATCTCCCCTCCCCTAACTCCATTAAATGCAAGGAATAAAGTATTGTTTGGAAGGGTTGATTTTGAAAACAAAAAATTTTTTAAGAATCTTTCTACAGATACAGTTTAAGAAGATCAATTTGAATTGAAAGGAATTCCTAATATTCAGAGTGCATGAATATTACTTTTCTTCATTTTTGTCCATTCCCTTATTTTTCTGCCCCAAGCAATCCAAAAGTTTGGTAACCATATGAAGTAACATTAGAAGACACAGTATCCTAAACTTCCTTCTTCAGAAGGAAAACCTATGGTTCAAAGGCAGTAAGACAACTCCTTCTGATGTCTTTCCACCTGTTCCTATGCACCAGGTCTAGGTAGTCACAGAAATGTATGACAGAGTAGAGTAAATAAAGATCCAACTTTCTGGATAGAAGACCAAAAAGAGGACCACAGGAAATATGAAACTGCAAGAAATATTTCACAGAGTAAGGAATGTGTAAACACCAAAAAAGCAGCCCTGACATTGAAACCATAGCCTGCAGAACGTTGGTATTTGTAATCTGAAACTAACTTGACCAACCTTCAGTTGAGACAAAAATTATCAATATTTTTCCTAGGAATTAAATAAAACTTTCTGTCTAATAATGCATAGCTTCTGACCTACCGTGAGCAAAAATGATTTGTACACATGCGGGAGACACATACTTTGAATATTTTAATTTGATCTTTTCCAAAGCTGATCCTCTTTTGTGGTGTTGGGGAAGAGGAGCTATCCACATTTCCTAATCAGCCTCACAATCATAAAGTAAACAACAGAAATTCTGCAGCATACTGTGTTGCTAAACTATGGTATCTGGTAAATCACGTGGTTTGGATGAGTGTCCCTCATAAGTCCACATGTAGAAGTTTGGGTTTTTTTCATGTCCGTGGGCCCTAACCATGTGTAACCTACTGAGAGATTCTAAGGTCACTGGGGGCACACTTAGAAAGGGATTGTGAGACTATGCCCACATTTCTAGCTCTGCTTTCTAGCTTTGAGATGTAAGTAGTCTTTCTGACACATGCTCCTGCAGTGATGTGCTGCCCTCTAGGAGATCCAATAAATGGAGGCACCCAATATTGGAACTGAACCTCCAGAACTACAAGTCAAAAGAAACCTCTCTTTTCTTCATAAGTAGCCTCTGTTGTCAGTTTTGTTGCAGTAACGAAAAGGAGCAAAAGACAAAATGGAGAAAAGACAAAAGAAAGATGAATGAACTAAATGAAGCAATAAAAAATTTTTGTGTGTTTGTGCAGGTACTGGGGCCTGAACTCCAGGCCTGGACTGTGCCCTTCATCTTGGGTGCTCAAGGCTAGTGCTCTACCACTTGAGCCTCACCTCTTCTGGCTTTTCGGGAGTAGTTAATTGGATAAGTATCTCACAGGCTTTTTTGCTCCTCTGGCTTCAGGCTGTGATCCTCCAATATCAGCTTCCTGAGTAGCGAGGATTACAGGCTTGAGGCAGCTGCCCTGCTGCAATCAATAATTTTGAAAAATTAAAGTTTCTCTGGAATCTCTGAGACAATAACAACAGAACTAATGTTTTTGTAATCCCAGTCCCAAATAGAGATGAGAAAGAACAAGGTGATTTTTTTTAATTGAGGAAATAATGGTTTAAATCAACCCAAATTTGGAGAAAAGTCCAAGCTGTACATTAATAAATGCAGCAAACAGAAACTGTTTAAAAAAATCTATACTCAGAGTGATCATCATTCAACTGCTAAAAACGACAGACAAGGAAAATCACGAAAGCAGCCAGAGACAAAGGATGCACTACTTTGAGGGGAACATTTATTCAAATGGCTACAGCTGTCCTATTGAAGCCAGAAGGAAGTAAGACAATATTTTTAATGTGATGAAAGAAAAATAATTTTCAACCCCAAATTCCAAATCCAGAGAAAGTATCTTTTAGAAATGACTATTAAATATCCTCAAAAGGGGGTAAATTAACTAAGAGAACTTGTCAGCAGATCAGTTGTACAATAATTGTAAAAGAAACTCCGAGGAAATAATATTCAAAGCAACCTGCAGCGTTGAGAATGAAAGTATAATAGAAATAGTAAGAAAAAACTCTGGAAAGATAACAGAGTCTCCTTGTCCCCATAGATCTTCAAAACATGCTTGATCTTTAAAAGCAAAAAAAGCAGCATTATCTGGTTTCAATGTATGTAGATATAATACAAAACACTACTACAACAGAAAAGGAAATAAGACAAATTATATAGTGGAATTTTAATTTGCTGCTTTATGCAGAATAAACTATAGGGTGATTAAAGTAGATGTAGAGATTCCAATTATAATGTGGCTGCTTACAGGAAAAGTGACAAAATCAGAAGTAAAATCAGAAGTTTTATTGTTGAAATACATAGAGTTCACAAGCTTTATAGATTAAGATATGGATAATTATTGTGAAGGTTAAAATGTGTTTGTTACTTTAGCTAAACATAACTATGCCACAGTATTGTAAAATATATGTAGTCACTTAATCTCAATAAAGAAATATTTGGAGAAAAAAATCAGAAGGAAGGTAATCAGGGATAGATTTGGAGTACAGTAACATGAAATCCTGCATACAGACATCCTGATCTGACCCACATGTACCTCTACAGGTTCACATCATTGTTCCTTTCCTTGCACTATAAACTTGCTATATGGAAAGTACTTGTAATTCATCGAATATTCCCTATTGAAGGTCTCTGTGTCTCTGTAAATTACTTCTTCTCATGAGACTCTCCTTCCCTAACCTATCTCCAATTCATGTGTTAAGATTAGCTTAGTGATTCCTTCCCCTAAAAAGAGGTCTCACAAACTTCCTATACATTTGACATAGTTTATTTATGGTTATCATAGTGGCTAAGAAAATGTATCAATTACACAAGGACAGAAAAAATGGAAAATAATCTGTTTATTTCCTTCACTGTTTGAATAATGCATAAAGTCATGCTCAATATACAAAACTTTTAAACAGTAGGAAGAAAACCTTATAGATACAGAGTAAGTTTTACATAGAATAAATATATAAAGTCCTCTTCACTTTCCCCAGATTAGAATGTATTCTTCCAGATATTTTACTATAAATCTTTCCTGTTGAGAAGTTTACATTCCAGTGGCTGAAAACATTATACACAACCAAATATATAATATATGGTACCTGTAAGATGTAAGAAGAAAATTAAAACATGATAACTGTAAATATATGGCGAGTAGGGTATATAATCATTTCAAACCAAAAACTCCATGCCTTATTTATGTCATTCAATTTTCTGTTGTTGTTAAACAACAAACATGAAGTAGGGCACTGGTGGCTCAAACCTGTAATCCTAGCTACTCAGGAGGCTGAGATCTGAGGATCATAGTTCAAAGCCAGTCTGGGCAGGAAGAGAGACTTTTGTCTCAAATTAAGCACCAGGAAAAAAAAAGAAGAAAAGAAAGGAAGGAAGAAAGGAAGGAAGGAAGGAAGGAAGGAAGGAAGGAAGGAAGGAAGGAAGGAAGGAAGGAAGGAAGGAAGAAGGAGGAGGAGGAGGAGGAGGAGGAGGAGGAGGAGGAGGAGGAGGAGGAGGAGGAGGAGGAGGAGGAGGAAGAAGAAGAGGAAGAAGAAGAAGAGGAAGAAGAAGAAGAAGAAGAAGAAGAAGAAGAAGAAGAAGAAGAAGAAGAAGAAGAAGAAGAAGAAGAAGAAGAAGAAGAAGAAGAAGAAGCAGCAGCAGCAGCAGCAGCAGCAGCAGCAGCAGCGAGGCGCCTGTGGCTCATGCCTGTAATCCTAGCTACTCAGGATCCTCAGATCTGAGGATCATGTCCATGAGACTCTTCTCTCCAACTAACCACCAGAAAACCGGAAGTGGCACTGTGGTTCAAGTGGCAGAGTGCTAGCCTTGAGTTGAGGAGCTCAGATACAGCACCTAGGTCCCAGAGTTCACGACCCACAGAAAAAAAAAGAAAAAGAAAAAGAAAAGAAAAAAAATGTGATCCAGAAGGCAAGGTGTATCTCAAGTAGTAGAATGTTAACATCAAGCAAAAAGTTCAGGGGCAGCACCCAGGCCCTGAATTCAAGCTCTAGGACTTGCATGCCCACACACACACTGAGATAATCAACTGAAAAAGAGAAAAAGATTACTTTAGCTAATATTCTTAAAAGCTTGTCCATGATCAGGTGGCTCTATTGTTTTGGGAGAGTGCCAAGGTAGCACACTAAATGAGACTGTGTTGGGGAGAGAGGAATCAAGCTGCTCACCCCATCAAAGAAAAAGAGAGGACACTGGTTATAGCATTATTGTCTTTGAGGGCATGTCTCCCAGTGACCTAAAACCTCCCACTATGACTCACCTTTTAAGTTTCTACCATTTTCTTTTTTCTTTTTTTTTGGGGGGGGGTCCAGTTGTGGGGCCTGAACTCTGGGCCTGGGTGCTGTCCCTCAGCAATTCAGCTCAAGGCTAGCGCTCTCCCACTTGAGCCAAAGCACCACTCTGGCTTTTTTTTCTTTTTTTGCTTATGTGGTGCTGGGGAATCGAACCCAGGGCCTCATGCATGTAAGGCAAGCGCTCTACCACTGAGCTGCCTTCCCAGCCCCTCTACCATTTTCTAATAGCACCAAGCTAAGGACTGAGTCTAATACATGGGACCTTAAAGATTATTCCAGATCAAAGTATAGTATTATACTAGTATTTATAATAAATACTAGTATTTATAACTAGAATTTATTAGAAATCTCCTAAATGCATATTTTTTCACATTGATTGATCATACAACTATTTTTCATCTAATTATTCCCCTCAAGAGACCATAACTTTTTGTAGCCCATACATATTGTTTGATACTCCAGAAACTTGTCATAAAGTCAGCTGAATGAATGGCATTACATATATATATATATACATACACATACATATATATATATTCTAAAGTTGTCTGAATCAATGATGAGAACAATTGGAAAATAAATTCATAATCAGCAGAAAACACACTCAAAATCACCTCTAACACATTAGCTTATATTTAGTGAGACTAAATGTAACTCAAAAGATCTTAGATAAAATTATAATAAATTCCCAAAGTTAAAATTCATTTTATGAACAATGTTCAATTATCTAAAAGAACAAAATCAAACCCAGAAGAATGTTTTCAAAATGTGTTGTTTGACCTTGGTATTAAAAAATCAATTTGTTAAAGAAAGGTATGTTATGACATTTGGTAAACTTATTGTAAATTCCTGGAACTGAAAGGATCTTAGACATTTATATCAACTTCTTCATTTTACAGGTTAGAAAATTATAGACCCATTAAGTGGCTTCTCAAGGTCTCATAGCTAATTGGCAAAGACAATATTAAAATCTGTGTTCCCCAAATCCTTCCTAGAGTACAAATAACAATAGCATATTAGCATGTTTTCTGTTACAAAAGAAAATCTCCAAGTACAGATAACTGAGAAAGAGATTCATGTTGGATCATGGATCTAAAGGATGAAAAGTCTAAGATCAAGTGGATTCTTCCTTTAGTGAGGGCATTATGCTTCTTCAATTCCCCATAGAAAAGAATAAGCTAAGTGGGCATGTGGAAAACAAAGAAAAAAGACAAAGCTGGACCTATTTTACAACAATCCATTCTTCTGGTAACTAGTTCAGCCATAAAGAAAAAACTCACTTGTGTCAGAAAAACATTAATCTCTCTTAACAATGTAATCAAACTTTAAAAGCTGTGTCTTCCAAAAGCACTTCACTAGGGACTAAACTTTATCATGAGTTTTGGTGATGACAAACCACTCTGTACCATTATAACTTCAGAGTTTCACATTCATATAATAAATTAGAAATTCATGAATGGATTGTACTTCAAAAATTCACTTATGAATCAATGATACCTATAGCCAGGGATTTATTTTCTCTAGAAATATTTTTTACTTTTATTAAATTACTAAGTTAGTCCCTAAATATAGGTACACTAAGTACTAACAATTCAATAGTTCACACAATGAGGAAGAAGTAAGTTAGAGGTAAGGCTATTTTTTATACGTAGCTTTCTTTTTTTATGATTGTATAAAATGATGTTTATTGAAATGAATTCCAAGAAATGGATATGAGGGTTTTTGCTATTTTGTTTTTGTTTGTTTTCTCCTTTGTTGCTGACTTTTATTTCCATACCTTTTGTCGTGTATGTAAGTTTATCTGATTTGGAGGAGGGGAAGGGAAGAGCACAGAAGTGGGTGAACAGATGCAGCAGTGATACTCACTAGACACTATGCTGAAAATGAATGATACAACTAGCATATGTCTGGGACAAGCAAAAAAGGTAAAAAGCTATGTACATATGACCAGATAAGATGATGTTAAGCAAAATGAACCCCAACATAGGGACACAAGTGCTTTTTCCTTTCTTGCTATTGTTCCTAACATATTTATAATGTACCATGTGTTCTTTGTATGCTCCTCTTCCATGGTATTACCCGTTTTCACTGTATTTGATGTCGGTGCCTTGTATCTTGTATATACACTTCTCTAGCTTGGGGAGAGGAAGGAAAAAAAATACTTAAATATGGATACAGGTTGACCCATTGTAACAATGAGATGTACAAGACACTATGTTGAATATGTAGCTTCTTGAACCTCAAAGGTAAGCTCTGTGAATAGGCCATCCAGGATATCTGTTGTAGTTTAAAACATGAATGGCATTTTAATCACATATTGCTGTAATTCTGGCATGTCTTTTACATTCTACCTTCATACATTGTGTTGGGCATTTTTTCTTCATATTTATGGTTTTTATGGTTGTTAACCATTCTCAATTATGTGTGTACCTTACTAAAACCTTTCTGTGGGGAGCTAAATATAGCAGTTGAAATTCAACCGACTTTGTACCTACGCTACCTGAATGTTTCTATCAGCCTGAGGTAACCCAACTAAGACCTGGCAGTAGTAAGACTCTCAGAACTCATGGTCAATATGTAAAAGGAGTGGAAATCTCAAGAAAAATCTGGACATTATAAAGTAAGTAAGCAAGAAAAAAAGTGGATGCTGTATAATCTACCATTAAATATCCACTACTGTAGAAGAGAATGTTCCTCGTTCTATGACCATCACAATATTTCCATGCTTCTTGATAACCTTTCTCACAACAGTAAAAAAATCACAGACTTCCCAATCCTCTATGAAAACTCCTTCTGACAAGGTAATGTCATACTTCTCTGTTTATCACATTTCCCAACACACACTGAAGATACAGAGGAGTTAGCCAAAGGGTTTTTTTTTTTAAATTGAGGTGTGAATTAACATAGCATGCATATACTTATACATACTATGTCCTAGACTTGAATAATGGTACAGCTAAGCACAATTGATTTTTTTTTTTTTTTTTTTTTTTTTTTTTTTGCCGGTCATGGGGCCTCAACTCTGGGCCTGGGTTCTGTCCCTCAGCTCTTCAGCTCAAGGCTAGCGCTCTACCATTGGAGCCACAACACCACTTCCGGCCTTTTCTGCTTATGTGGTGCTGAGCAATCAAACCCAGGGCCTCATGCATGCAAGGCAAACACTCTACCACTGAGCCACCTTCCCAGCCCAGCACAATTGATTTTTAAATGAATCACTTTAATTGAAAAACATAAAAGTCACATTAAACAGAGGCATTTGATGTGTTGGTATTACAGTAACATTTTTCATGTACACTGAAATTCATTAGTGAATTTCACTCCCTACATGGAAGCTCTGACTAAGCAAACTTAAATGAGAATAAAGATGTGGCTCTAGGGTTTTAAAAATGGAACCCTATAAAACAACATATAAACTCCCTCCTTCATTATTTGTACTCCCTGTAAGAAGACGCTAAAAGAAAAATAATTATAAAAAGCAAAACAAAACCTGACAAAATGAAAGTATTTCATGTGAATGGCTATGAATTAAAAAACAACTAAAGCCCTGTATTGTGTGGGATATAATTCATTAAAACTAATCATCATTATTATCATGCATGTAAAAAATGATTTATCCAGAGAGAAGAAATGTAAGAAGGATGTAAACATAATAATATTTAAGCAAAATAAAACCCAACTAAACAAATTTTAAATGTACCTAATCATTTTTCTACATAATTTTAATAAACATTTTAAGCATTAACAAACCACCAGACACAATTACTTTAGAGTGGTTTTCAGCATTAATATTGAATTTAATAGTGTCTGTCTAAGCAGAAAATTCTAATTAGCGGGTAGACTCCACATAGACCAAATCTTTTTATCTAAATTTAAGATGCAATAATGATAAGCTTCATTACAGGAATATGTGTGTGTGTGTGTGTGTGTGTATTTACACCAGCATCACTACAAACATGTGAGTGATGCACTATGACATCATGAAGTTTATTATGTCATTTGATAAAAGGAAATTCTCAGCTCCAGTATAATCTTAAAGAACTTCTCTGTACGCTTGTCAGAACATCTTTAGTCTCTGTAAGGACACTTAACTATACACTTTGGATATGTAAATGCAGCAGTAGATAACAATAAGGTGCTTAGACCTAATCATTTCAAATATTAGGTTAAACTCTAGCAGGCCATTTTTCCATTTGATAAGCTCTTAGATATTAGCATCCCCTTTTTTTATGGAGTTTTTAATTCCTTATCTTTGAAGACCTGGTTTGGAGAAATCAAGCTGAAAGCAGTTCACCCCTGAGATGCTATTACTGTGATCTCAAAGGACAGTCCACTAAAGGTCTGATATGCGATTATGGGAAGGTGTTCACAGAAACCACAGGGAGAAATGTGGAAATGATCAGCAGCACATTTTTCTATTCTGCCATACATAAATAAGATTTCTTAGAATCATTTATCACTATTGCATTGCACTACAAAAACCATTCTTTCTTGCATATTTTCTTCTAGCTACCTTCACATTTCTCAGCTTCCTTGTAGAATAAAACCTTCCCTAATGGTAGCAGATCAGTATCCTAACACACATTTTCTGGTCAAGTCACTCCAACTGATCTTCATTTTTTTTTTCACTACAGTAAGACTGCTCTCTTCAAGGTTCTTCTGAGTTTCATGTTCGCAACTCTGAATGGCACTTCCCTGATCTGTGCTGCCCAACTGTCACACCATTGGACAAGATGAATCTTCCAGCCCCCAAACCCCAGACCCCTTCTGCTGGAAAGACAGTCTTCTCTTACTCATCCTATTTCCTTCTCAATCTCAAGAATGACACACCCTCATCTTCTTCATGAGAGTAAACTCCACTGCCACTTATTGTTAATTTTAGAGGTCAATGAGACTCTTCATGTAACTTATGTATTGATATTTAACAATTTTCTTGAAACATGTCATCTTAAACAATAAATGTATTACCTTAGATGGCTCTGGAGGTCAGCAATTCAAATATGGTTTAGCTGATCATTCTGGCTCAAGGACCTTTATAAAACTGAAGACTAAATGTTTGCCAAGCAAAAAGTTAGCAAGGCTTCATCTCAACAAATAAGCCAAATATGGTGTGTGCACTGTGCTCACAGTTACCTGGAGGCATAGGTGGGAACATCAGGATCAGAAGCTAGCCATGGGAAAAGCTCTAGATTCCATATGAAAAATAGCTAAAGCAAAGAACAGGGCTGAGCATAAAGTCCTGAGTTCAAACCCTAGTACTGTAAGAATTTTTTTTAATAAAAAAGATACTTCTTAGAGTAGTCACCCAAATCTTGACCCATCTTACATGATATATTTCTAAAAAACAAAATTAACTCTGTGCTGCTTAATGATGGGGGGGAAAAACAACATTTCTCACCACAGGGCCCTCTCCTAAAGGTTGCCTGGATGAAGGACCTCATGGTATGGCACCTAACTTTCCAAAGAGCAACAGGGTCAAGACAAATACCTCAGAAAAAAAAAATCTGAAGGAGGAACTCATGGTTTGCGATGTTTCAGTACATAGCCCTTGGCTCTGTTGCTAGTGGGCTCATGGTGAGGCAGAATAGCATGGTGACAGGGGCCTGTGGTAGAAGCTCATACAATAGTGGAGAAGTAGAGAAAGAGGAGAAGAGGACAAGACCCAGCCCTCAAGGACAAAGCCTTAGGGATCTACTCCTCCAGCTCTATCTTCTAAAGTTTCCATAACTTCCCAAAACAGTGCTGCCTTGGGGAGACTGTCTTCAGCAACAAGCCTGAAAGGAACACATATTGAAACCATGCAAGTATGATTCTCCTCCTCCAGCATCCTCTCAGTACACTTTGGTAGTAGATTTAAGAGTATGAGTTTTTGCAATGTTTTTGGAGAAATATTAGGGAGTCTGTATGAAGTGGAATACTAGAGATGTCAGGAAGTAGAACTCTGCACAAGGAGACACAGGCCCCCAACAGAGTTTAGTTACCACAAGAGACACTTTCCTCAGGGGGAAAAAAGCACCTGATCATGAGCATGTTGGAAACTTTTGCCTAATGTAGATATTATTATCTATGCAGAACTCTATACACATTGGAATGCTATAAAAAAAATCTTACTAAGGGGCTGGGAAGGTGGTTCAGTGGTAGAGTGCATGCCTCCATGCATGAGGCCCTGGGTTCGATTCCTCAGCACCACATAAACAGAAAAAGGCAGAAGTGGTGCTGTGGCTCAGGTGGTAGAGCGCTAGCCTTGAGCTGAAGAGCTGAGGGACAGTGCCCAGGGCCAGAATCCAAGCCCCATGAACAACAACAACAAAAATCTTACTAAGAAGCTAAATGGTTTCCCTGTGAGAAACACCATTGTCATTCAATGTCTGGAGAACTTCTCTCATCATTGGGTAACAAATGGTATAGCCATTTGTCAAGCAAACTTGCTTGACTTTTCTTGGTGCATTGATTCAAGCAACCAAATTCTCGTAATACAACCAAGTTTCAAGAAGATTAAAACTTTTCTACTTTCTAGTTCCTAAAGCCTAGCACTGCTGCTTCTGCTTCTTTTGGGGCATCAGGTTATTAACCTGACGAGGAGTCCCCACTCAGCTTTAACTATGACATAGGGTCCTGGTTGAAATGTCCTTAGCTTAATCACTAGAAAAGGAAGGATCTTCCTTTTTCTCTACTTCAGGGAAAAAACTGTCAAAGGGCTCTGGTTAACTCATTTTGGATCACATGATCATCTTGTAGAGTAGGGAGAAATGGAACAGTATGACTTAGTTGGATCAAGTGTTCATTTCTTGGAATACCTGAGAGCAGGGGAAGATGGGATCATCTGCTCAAAGGGTGAAGTATTTCCCCATATGAAGATATATGCCTTTCCTCAAGGAAATGAAAGCTTATTGCCAAGCAAAACACTACATGCTAATCAAACATCACCCTAAACTCTGTAACAACTCCCTTAATACTTCAACATGCAAAAATGATTAAAAAGCTTTTTTTTTGGGGGGGGGGGCGTGTCCGGTCATGGGCTTGAAATCTGGGCCTGGGCGCTGTCCCTCAGCTCTTCAGCTCAAGGCTAGCGCTCTACCACTTGAGCCACAGCGCCACTTCTGGCTTTTTTCTTTTTTGCTTATGTGGTGCTGAGGAATCGAACCCAGGGCCTCATGCATGCAAGGCAAGCACTCTACCACTGAGCCACCTTCCCAGCCCTAAAAAGCTTTATAAAAAATAGCTATTTGGATAATATTTACATGAACTTACTTGATTTTTGCTTCTATTTTTATCAGTTGTTGAAGGCTCATGCCTTTTTTATAAACTGTAAGAATGCACACTTTTTTTAAAAAAATCAATTCATATAATGTAAAAATCAATAGTTCAAACAAGAGGTCATCTTTGATTATTTTATAGTGAGTTTATTATGAAACATAAGGGAAAAGTTGTTAAATTCTAATTCATAATTCAGATTCTCAGGCATAAGTCAAAAGGAGTCTACATAGAAATTAATAACAATCAGAGAATAGAAAAGCCTTCTTGGAGATGAATGGGAGTTTGTGTGCAAAAGGAAATTGGACAGTGGCTTAGAAGCTCAGGTGGAAGAATCCTTTCAGAACCTGAGGGGGGAAAATAATAAAATGATGGTTATAGAAGGAAGGGCATCAAAAAAATAAGATAGATCTGGAAGATCAAAAATCAATAGTAGCTTCAGAAGTAAGGAGGAAAGCAGACAAACAACTTCAAAGAAAAAAGAGGAAATTTCTCAGACCAGGACAATATTAGACAAGATTAATGAAATAAGATTCATAACTAAACATAACGTGGCAAAATGACCAAGCCTTAAAAATAAATACACTTTATAAACAGGCAGAAAGACTTTATAAAAAGTTTCCTGAGAAAGAAAGATAACTGGATTATATCACCCATAAACTTTCTTTTTAGTGAAATAAGAAGAAAATAATCCATCCACCAAATATTTTTTATGTTATTACTGTGTAATGTCCAGGGTTGGAGATAAAGCAAGGACCACACTGGAGAAATGAAACTACACAAGCAAAGAGGAGAAAACCAACCAGAACAAGTCATTTGGGGCTACATGGAAAAAATGGTATTCTCATCACATTGAAAAGTGGTAAATTAATTTTATTTTATTTTTTGTGATTCCTTGTCTCAGTATTAGGCCCAATTTTAAGAGTAAGTAAATTGAGAAGCTTTTATTTCTTCCTATGTAATTCCATAATAAAACAATCTGTACTGAACACCCTAGGAGTTGTTTTTCCTTTTTCTCACTTAATACATGCTGCTTTTTACAGATTTATTTTTAATATAACAATGATGTTTTAATGTATAATTGTGTGTGTGTGTGTGTGTGTGTGTGTGTGTGTGTGTGTGTGTGTGTGTGTGTTTGGTGCCTCTTGCTCTCCCTTAGCTTTTTTAGCTCAAGGCTGCTGCATCACCACTTGAGCTATAGCTCCACTTTATGTTTTTTCCTGGTTAATTGGAGACAAGTCTCATGAAACTTTTCTGCCTAGGCTGCCTTTAAACCACAATGCTCATATCTCAGCCTCTTGAGTCGCTAGGATTATAATAGTGAACCACCAGCGTCCTGTGAGTATAATCGTGATTTAAACAACCAGAAAGGAATCTTGCATCAAGTGATGGCGGTAGAATTTCTTAAGGAAAAACATTGGCCAGTGTTACAACGTACCCAAATCTCACATCATATTTACTCAGAAAAACATGCTATTGTTTCATACCTCTACTCTATTAAGATGAGTTAATGCGGGGGGGGGGGATTCTTGCCACTAAGAACTTAATGATGACGCCTATTAAGATGGGGGGGGCGAATAGAGGAGGAGGGTAGAGAGTGGAACCCGAGATGGAAAGAGCTATACAGACTCTTAAATAAAGCCTTTCAGGATTCTGTCGGTCAGGAGAAAGCTCCTCCATCCTGTTTTAAGTGCTAATGTATTCTGCTGCAGATCTCCTAGGACCGGGAAGAATGTTTTCTTTTCTTTTCAAATTTCCAATTTCCTTAAGCCAGAGGCTGAACCTCACACACAATGGCGTCTGAAACTCCAAAAGTTGGTGCAAAGCAAAAGGAGAAGTAGCCGCTGGGAAGGTAAGAAAAGCCTGCGGCTGGGTCCTGCGAGTTTATCCCTGCCCGGCCCCCCCCCCCCCCCCCCCGCCCTCTGGGGGGAAAAGGGCCGCGGCGTCACGTGACCCGGCGGCTCGCCCAATCAGCGCAGCTCTCGGAGTTATTCAAATCGGCGGCGGGGTGTACAGCCCTGCATCCCGCTGCGTGCTTTTTCCTCCACCACCACCACCATGGCTGCGACCTGGCGCTGACTATGGACGGTCGGGGTGGGCCTCCCGGGCCCTATCGGGCCACCAAGCTGGTAAGACCACGCGGGACGGCGGGACCGGACGGCGCGGTGGCGGCGGCCGCCAGTTTTACGCAGGGCGCAGGGATGGGAGCCGAGGCCTCTAGGCCTCTGCGGAGCCAGGTGCGGGCGCTGGCCCACCTCTCCCGGGCTCCGGAGGGTCTGGGCCTCCGCTCCGGCCGCCGATCCCCACCCCACCTCCACCCCGCAGCCGCCGGGACGGGCGAAGCGCCCAGAATCTTCCTCGAGCTCGCCGTGTCGCACGACTCCTGTGTCCGGGGGCTCCCTGGGTCCTGCAGCCCGAAAAGACAGAGCCTATTTCAGCTCTGCCCTGGCCCCTGGTTTCCACCCCTTCTGAATCAGAGAACTTGGAAACGGAGTTCCATCACTTGGGGGGAGGATCGAATGGAGGTAGTTCATTATAGGGGTTTTGACGATTGGGCCTGTTAAAGTTTTAATGCAGGTCGTGCAGACCGGAGAACTGCCCATTCTAAACTAAACAAATACAGGCCTGGAGCGTTGTGGGTGGTGACTGTAGCTATCTATACAATAGACGTTATCTGAGCTTTGGGATTTTCAATTCTATTTTCACACCACCAGCCTAGAACAGTTGCTGAGGAGATCTACATCTCTGAGTCGGTTTCCAACTTCAGGTATTTCGTGAGAGGACACTGTATAATAAATGTGTTGTGGAAGTTATCCTCTCAGGAATGCCTAAACTGTTACTCCCCTTGGCCAGTGTGGAAATTGAGGTTCCAACAATGACTGACTTTTAAAGTCACAAAATCTGTATATGGGCTCTTGTCATAAAGTCTGCCATCCAACAAGTTATTGATTATAATTACCAACATAAGGAATAGAATGTATGACCAGTAGAGATCTGAGTGATCTAGATCTAGCACATTATTGAAAGCTCATTACATCAGATAAAACTAGTACAAGCACTCTGGGTGGAGGGAGGACAAAAAAAATATGTATTTACTAGCACTTTATGTGCAATAAGTAATTTTATCAATACCAATATGTAGGTTCTAATGTTCACATTTTAGGAATAAGGGTAATGAGGCCCTGAGAATTAAAGGCCAAAGTGTATAAACAAGAAGTGGTAAAATTAAAGCTGACAACTAAACTTTCATCATCCACTCATAAAACCAAGTTAGATAGATACATTGCATGGATTGATAGGCAGATGTAAAAAAAATCTATTACATGAAAATATAACTATGACCCTAAAATTAGTAAAAAGGAGTCCATAAGATAATAAAATTTTATGAAGCAGGAATGCCTCTTTAAGAATTCTGTACAGTATAATCAGAGGTTAAATTAAAGAATTTTAGAATTCTTTAGAATTAATTTTAAATTCAGGAGATTTCATCTTCATTGAATGTTTTTTAAAAAATCCCTTCTTTTTGCAGTGGAATGAAGTTACCACATCTTTCAGAGCAGGAATGCCTCTAAGAAAGCACAGGCAACACTTTAAAAAATACGGTAATTGTTTCACAGCAGGAGAAGCTGTGGATTGGCTTTATGAACTGTTAAGAAATAACACCAATTTTGGTCCTGAAGTTACAAGGCAACAGACCATTCAGCTATTGAGAAAGTTTCTTAAGAATCATGTAATTGAAGATATCAAAGGTAGATGGGGATCTGAAAACCTTGATGACAACAACCAGCTATTCAGGTAGTAAACATATATATCTATGTACTTGCGAAACGAAATGACTGTTAAGTTTTACCTCCAGTTTATTGTATTTTTACTACAATAGTGGCTTCTTTAAGAAAAAAATATATAGATACATTTTTAATTTCTATTTTTTAGAAAGTGTTACTGGTTTTAAACTAAAACCATTTAGAAAAATTGTTAAGGTCAAAATTATATGCTACAAATGCAAACTTTTTCATTGACCTTTAGTTTATATTGCTTTATTTTCATAGACTCTGTAATTATAAGACAAATTCACAGATCCTTGTCCTCAAATAACATAAGATGTAAAACAAATAATAGAAGACATAAACCACAGGTTAAAAGAGAATACTAATTAAAACCATACCAGAAACTCTGATTTATGATATACATTTTTTTTATTGAGTTCCCAGAGTAAATGAGCAGGTTATGCATTAAACGTTTTTACAAGTGGCACATCATATTGGAACAAATCTTGTTCTTTGTTTCTGACCTTTTTTCTACCTTGAAGCAATGTACACATTGTAAGAGTAATAAAACTATTCATCTCTTCTCATGTCAGCTCTTTGGTAACCTCTCTGGATACTTTCCTGCCTCCTCTGGCTGTCATAGTTACAGATACCCAGAGTTCTTTGTGAAATGTCCATTAAACTGGGTCTTTCAGTTCTAAAGCCCATGATTTTTTTTAACTCCATTACTACTTTTCAAATGAAATGTCTTAGAAGTGGATCTTTTCCCATTACTTTAGTTCATTTTTTGTTAGTAAAACAGAACATGTGAGACTAGTTAGTTGGTAAAGGAAATTTATTTTGACTAGAAGGTCCTCTGGTAGCTTTATAGCATGACAGAAAAGCAGAGAAGCAGACAAGCAATTGCAAAAGAGGCAAAACATGAGCGAGGCTCCTGTTTTGATTATAACTAATACAGTCCTTCTTAAGTTAGAGCTTCCCAAAAAAAGTATTAATCCAACCTGGGACTAGTAACTCACAACTGTGAGCCTAGCTACTCAGGCTGAGATCTAAGGGTCAAGTTGGTAAGCCAGCCTGGGCAGAAAAGTCCATGAGAATTATCTCCAGTTTACCACTAGACAACTGGAAGTGGCATTGTGGCTGAGATAGAGCACTAGCCTGGAGTGATAAATCTCAGGGACAGCACTCAGGCCTTGAGTTTGTGCCCTACAACCCACTAAATAAATAATAAATAAATAAATAAATAAAAATGTTAATCCTTCTAGTGACCTAATCACCTCTTCAAGGTCCCATCACATCTCTTTCCCAGTACATTGGAGATAAAACATCCACCGTGAGTTTCAGATGCATCACGCACATACCAACCAGAAGTTTCCCATCATACAAGTAAAGTGCAGTTGTAAGCATGTTAAATTGTCTATTTTATAGAACACTATAAAATGTTCCTAATTAGACTGCTTTGCAACTACTCATCCTTTAAGTATAATTCATCTTCAAGGTGTGGGCTTACTGCTCACCTTAACCCTGTCTTTTTTTTTTGGGGGGGGGGTCCGGTCGTGGGGCCTGAACTCTGGGCCTGGGCGCTGTCCCTCAGCTTTTCAGCTCAAGGCTAGCACTCTACCACTTGAGCCACAGCGCTACTTCCAGCTTTTTTTTTTCCTTTTGCTTATGTGGTGCTGAGGAATCGACTCCTCGAACCCAGGGCCTCATGCATGCAAGGCAAGCGCTCTACCACTGAGCCACCTTCCCAGTCCAACCCTGTCTTTTTTTTTTTTTGACCTTTTACAAATCTTATTGAGATAAGTTGCAATATTTAATGTAAAAGCATTGATACATTTCAATATGCAGAGACTAACAAATCTAGTACCACAGTCATAGACAAAAGTTTCTATGACTCCTTTTAATTTTCTTCTGCCTATCTTTTCATTTCTGTCACTGCAAAGGGAACTACTGCTCTGCTTGCTGTCAGTTTAAATTGATTTGAATTTCTTCAAGGTTGAAAAAATGGTAATGCACAGTATGAACAATTTTTTTGTTTGGCTTGTTCTACTTATATTTAGATCCATCCATACTATGTGTTCGGTAGTAGGTCCATTTGTATTGCTATCCTGTTATATGGATATGACATAAGTTGTTTATTTTTTTTAACAGTTGATGAACATTTAGATTGTTTTCAGGTCTGCTCTATTCAAAATAAAGCTGCCTATGAACATTATATTTTATGTAGATTTATGCTTTTATTAATTTTAAGGCGTGCAGTGTCTGGGTTGCACATTATCTTGCTTCTTAGCCCACTTTTCCTATGATTTCAAACCTCCTATCCAAATTTCTGACCTTTAAACTCATGTTTTTAGCAAATAGAAAACCATTATCACCCTAGCCTAAATTTTTGTCTTCTGTATCCAAATGAATGCCAACTGTCTACATAGTTAATTTTAATTCATTCTCTTCCAACTTTAAGTACTTATTAATAGTAAAACTGTCCATTGCAAATACCTAAATAGTTCTCTAAACTGTATGTTTCTCTCTAATGTATTTGTTAGATTATTATTATTACCTGCTATTCTATATAACTCCTCAATTAGTCTCTGCTTCTAGGGTTTTGTAATGATTATAAAACTACAAAGTGCCTTGAAATAAAAGTTACTGAAAATATGTAAAATTTTAGTGGAAAAAATTATAAAATTGTTATTGAAAGTAATAAATGGAGAAAGAGCCTGTCCACAGATAGGAAGATTTTGTATTATGTGTATGTCTACCATTCCCAAATTGGTATATAAATTCAGCGCATTCTCACTCAAAACTTCAATATAATTTTTTGTAGCGTTCGGCAAGCAGATTCTAAAATTTATGTGGATGATTGTCTTACCTGATATCTGCTCTTAAATTAGCTAGAAATAATTAGGTTCGAAGGGGAGAGGGGAAGGGGAAGGGAGAAGCCCCCATGTCGATGCTAACTTGATTATCTATTATATTGTACATGGCCTAAATACCTAAGTATGAAAAGTAAAATTCTTATCAAAAAGTTTAAGAAAATATTTGTATTGGGGTAGAGTAAGAAAGCACTTCTTTTGTCACTGAAAAGTTATGTATAAATTTTGTATATGATAAAAGACACCAAGAATAGAAAAAATAAAAACCCACTTATAACTCTTATAGGGAGAAGGAAAAATTACATTAGTTATAGATTTATGATTTTCCCTTAGGAAAGGAAAGCAAAGCACTAGAGTGAACAAAAAACTTCTACTTGAAAATAGATGATGAGCCAGGCACCAGTGGCTCACACCTGTAATCCTAGATACTAAGAAGCCTGAGATCTGAGAATTGCAGTTCAAAGCCAGCCTGGGCAGGAAAGTCTGTGAGACTTTTATCTCCAATAAACCACCAGAAAAAGCCAGAAGTGGCTCTGTGGTTCAAGTGATAGAGTGCTCACCTTGAGCTAAAGAGCTGAAAGACAGCACTCAGGCCCAGAATTCAAGCCCGAAAACTAACCAAAAAAAAAAAAAAAAAAAGATGATGAAAGTCAGGTGCTGATGGCTCACACCTGTAGTCATAGCTACTTGGAAGGCTCAGATTTGAGGATCGTAGTTCAAAGATATTCCAGGCAGGAAAGCCTGTGAGACTTATCCCCAATTAACCACCAAAAAGCCAGAAGTGGAGCTGTGGCTTAAGTGCCTTGAGCAAAGAAACTCAGGGACAGCACTCAGGCCTTGAGTTCAAACTTCAGGACTAGCATTTAAAGGAAAAAAAAAAAAAAAAGATGAAACCATGCACTAATGGCTTGTGCCTGTAACCTCAAGAAGCTAAGATCAGCGGATTGTGGTTCACAGACAGCCTGGGCAGACAAATATAAGAGATTCTTATCTCCAATTAACCAGAAAAGTAGTCCTGTGGCTCAAGTGACAGTACCAGCTTTGAAGTGCTTAGGCTCTGAGTTCAAACCCCAGACCAGCTTGGAAAAAAAAAAAAAAGAGGGAGATAATAAACTCAAGCAAATGTGAACAATTACTTGATGTTTATATACATGGGTATTGGTTTGTGTTATTTTTCTGTACTTGTTTGTGTCATTGAAATACTATACTTTAAAATGAAAAATGTAAAACAAAAACTAATCAAAAGGAACAAGAGCCGGGCACTGGTGGCTTACTCGTGTAATCCTAGCTACTCAAGAGTTTTAAGATCTAAGGGTTCTGAATCAAAACCAATTCTAGCAGGAATTAGACTTTTATCTGCAATTAGGTACCCCCCCCCCAAAAAAAAAAAAGCCAAATGAGCTGTGGCTCAAGTGGTAGAGCTCTAGCCTTGAGCAGAAAAGCTCAGGCAGAGACAGCACCCAGCCCAATTTGAAGACCCAGGACTGGCACAAGAGAGAAAAAAGAACAAGAGATTGGGTTCTAGGAATTAAGACAAACACAAACAAAAGGCAGAAAGTATATTCAGCCTAGATAATTTGTCAAAGGAATGTAGAAAATATAGTAATCTAGAACTGTTTTATGTGTATACATTTCTTCAACTGAATTGATCCAAGTGGTAACCCTAAATTTTCCATCAATAAAATACTCAGAATATAAGCAGGGAACTATTAAAATATTTTAAATGTATCATCGAAAATTGATTTATGTAGAATCCTCATTCTTTGGTAATGTAAATAAATCAGTTTCTTTGCATAATTTGTGAAATCGGTTTTAAAAGTTTCTAGATTATTTAAATACATATTACTTTTAAACCAGATTTCCTCCAACTTCTCCACTTAAAAGTCTTCCACGACGGCATCCAGAATTGAGAAAAAACAACATAGAAAACTTTTCCAAAGATAAAGAGAGCATTTTTAAATTTCGCAACTTATCTCGCAGAACTCCTAAGAAGCATGGATTACTTTACTCTCAGGTAAAATGTCGTTTTACTAATCACTTTTTAAAATATGATTACCATGTACTTGAGAAGCCAACACTGAAATCTCCTAGCCTAGATTACACTCTAAAAATATATATGTAAATGTATTTAGAACCCAGGAAATAAAAGTAAGACATGTTTGCAAATGATATAAAACTTAGCAGTGTTTTTTTTTCTTCAAATTATTGTGTTATCTGATACGACAGTAAATTTTCTACCACTGTGATGAAATATCTGAGAATTAATAAAAGGAGAAAGTTAATTGTGAGTGATGATTTCAAGTGCTTTAACCCATGCTCAGCTTCATTGCTTTGGGGTCTATTATATGAGCAGGTAGCAGAGAAACTATTCAGCCCATGGCAGCTGAAGAAGGTAAAAGCAAAAGAGACAAAAGGGATCAGAATGGTAATACCTGCTCCAAGAGCATGGTCCCAATGACAGAACTGCCTTTAACAAGACTCCACCTCTTGAAGGTTCCACCATCTCCTAATAGCACATCTTAGAAACCAAGACTTCATAAACACATGGACCTTTGTGGTACTTCAAGATCCAAACCATAGCTTGGAATTTCTACATAACTCTTCAACAGATCTCTCTGTTCCTACTCTTTTATAATGGTTACAGAATTAAAGTACCTAGAAATAAAGTTGATTTGGATGTCTGATATGAGTGTGGTATTGATAGCTGCAAAAACTATTACCATATGTTCCATCATATTTTCATACAACACTGTAGATCAACAATAGCCATATATGAATAAAACTACTAACTATTAAAATTTACATCTGTTCAACAATTCCTTAATTGGAGCATAAAACAAATTAAGCCAAAGTGATTTTTTTTTTTTAGGAAAATATAGAGAAAATAAATCATGAAATAACCAGTGAAGATCAAGAAAACCCTACAGATAATAGAGAAATAAGCCAAGAAGATGTTGAAGAAGTTTGGAAATATATTTTTCTGATCTAGTAAGATAAATCTAAGCTATAATCAAGTTTCTGAAGCATTTAAATGACCAATTTGATGTTTTTGTCAAAATATTCAAAAAAGTAAGAATAGTCATTTTTAAAGCTTGGAATTTAAACCTGTATGTATGTTTTCTAGTAAATGCTTTTGCTAATGGAATTGAAATGTTTTCAGTACAGTTTGCTTTTTCTTAAAGTCAGCTATAGTTCAGGGTCTGTATTGGTTATAGTCAGGAGTCTATGTTGGATCTCTATCCGTTTTATTGAGAAATATATTTAAAAGTGAGCATTAATTATAATATTGGAAATTTGGTTAGGAGAAAAGTTAAGTACTCTAGTTTTGTATGTTTGTCTATCATTCATAATTACCTTCTATTTCTCTTCTTTGAATCTGTAAAAGTTTGTACTCTTTCTTTTTTTAGCCTACAAACTATTTTAGGTGTGCCATCTCTCGAAGAACTCATAAATCCAAACCAAATAATTCCTCAATATATAATGTACAACATGGCTAACACAAGTAAGCATGGAGTCGTTGTACTACAAGACAAATCAGGTAGGCATCAGTTAAAGAAATTGGAATCCTTCCAACTTACTAACAAAAGTTGCACTCATAGGAGAATGCAGAACAAATGTGAAAATGGACTAGACTACTTCCATCACGGTAGCATCAAATCTACCGGTTTGTCATTATGGGTGCTTTAGTAACTAAGTAATGAAATAACTTTACTTGCATATTCATGTAAAGAATTAGAAGAAATTGTTAGATGCCAAAGCTATCCAAAAACAAACATAAAATATATTGATTAGGGGCTGGGAAGATGGCTCAGTGGTAAAACGCTTGCCTTGCATGCATGAGGCCCTGGGTTCGATTCCTCAGCACCACATAAGCAAAAGTGGCTCTGTGGCTCAAATGGTAGAGCATTAGCCTTGAGCTGAAGAGTTGAGGGACAGCACCCAGGCCCAGAGTTCAGGCCCCACGACCAGACCCCCCCCAAAAAAAAAAAAAAATTGATTAATCACATTGGTATTGAGGGCCTACAGTGTTCCAGACATTGTATTAAAGATTTACTGGTAAACAAGATAGAAATAGTGATATTTAAAAGATTTTAAGAAAGCCTCACTGTGAAGTACTCTAATATTTAATATTTAGTATACTTCATTTCAGTCCTTGGCCTCACCCTTTCAGCATAGAAACAGACAGATAGGGAGACAGATAAGATAAATATTGGAGGTTTTTATATGAAAACCCACCCCTCACACGAAAATAGTCTATGATTTGGACATGGTGTTGTTTTTCTATATTGTGAATAGAGTTGAATCAAGCTCTCTATTACTTTTACAAATTTGTGTATTTTAAAATATTATCTGATTCAATACCTTTTTAATAGATGATAAATTTCCATCCTGACAATAAGCACACACACGTTCACATGTGCATACACATTTTCTGTTGTTTTGTTTTGTTTTTATTTCTCACCACCAAATATTTTGGGCCATTTGTGCTGGGCCTATGCCAGGTTGGAGAGAAGGCAGTGAGTGGCTACCTGGTACTGGCACTCTATTATTTGAGCCACACCTGTAATTCTGGCTTTTTGCTGGTTAATTGGAGATAAGTCTTAGATTTAGCTGCCTGGGGTGGCTTTGAACTTCAATCCTGAGATCTCAGCCATAACATACTGTCATAAACACATGCATGGAACCTGCCCTTTTGTTGTTTTTGGTTGTCACGCTTGAGTTCCAGGCCTAGACATTGTCCCTGAGATCTTCTGCTTAAGGCTAGTGTTCTACCACTTTGAGCCACTGCACTACTTTTGGTTTTCTGGTGGTTAATGAGAGATAAGAGTTTCACAGACTTTCCTGCTTGGCTGGCCTTGAATCTTGATCCTCTGATCTCAGCCTTCTGAGTGCTAGGATTACAAGGGTGAGCCACCTGTACCTTGCTGGGAACTTGCTCTTCTATGAGGGAATGATTATCTCTATTTTACAGATACAGAAATGGAGGAAAACAAATTAAAATGACTTGTCTATGATGTCACAAGTTAGTAAATGCCAGAGCGGGGTCTTTTATCCTGGTCTTTCTATTTGCAAAGCTCACCCTCAAATAATACTCCATATGTGGGTGGCCTTTGTCATCCCCTACCCTCACATTCCTGTGGCAAGGAATCAACAGCACCCACAGGTGTGATTAAGTACATGGCTCTGTCTGGTGAGGACAGTGCCTGGGTTTGAGTCTCGTCTTCACTACTGAAGTTGGATTGAGATGTTTGTGGGGCCAAGACTCAAGTTTACATTTTATATATTTTACATTGATTACATATTTTATATTACTACTCATTTTTATGCACATAAATATAAAATAGACAAGTGTAAAGTTTTAAAATTTACTGTCATAAAATTTATGTGGTTTACTCTACAATGTTTATACCTAGATGACCTTCCTCACTGGGTATTATCTGCCATGAAGTGCCTAGCAAATTGTAAGTTGAAAACGACGTATGTTTTTTTTTTTATTATTAGTATTTAACAAGAATCAAAGAATATTTAAATGATTTATTATTAGAGTCTGTAACAGTTTCTTAAAATGTAAATGATCGTCAAGGTTACATTATGAGTCTCTAAATATTTATTAAACTGAAGATGATTTTATAATTCAAGCCCACCATTTATGTCTCAGTTCACATCAATCATAAAATATAGGCCAGAGGATTTTTAGGAAAATTCTGCAGTACAGTAATTCCCTCTGTAAGGCACAGAAGATTCAAATGTAGCTTAGAAGTAAAATAGCATGTCAGCAAAAGGTTCAATCAGTAATGAAGTTTTATGAAACCTATTTCAGTCCTCACAGTTGTACATGGTTTCAAAATTGAGGTGCTTTGTAATATTCCATATACTAACAGGATGTTTATGTTTATATAAAGTAAACTCTTTAATTAATCCACAGATCACTTTTTAGTAATGGTGATCAATAATAATGGCTACTTACCATTTAAGACTGTTTCAAGTACCAAACACTAATTGCTTTAAAAATAGATTTTACAACTTTGCAAAAATTGTACACTTCATACATTTCCCTATCAAGAGTTAAATTCTATTTTAATAATTCTAGTTATGGATGTAGTGTTCTAGTTCTTATAAAATCAGTAGTTTTGAAAATATTAATGAGGTGTTAGAAATGTACAGGTTAAGTACTTACTCCTTTATTGTCCACTGGGTGCCATTATGACAAAGTATCAGAATAAATAGTGACAAATAAGTTAAGAAACATTTTACTTATAACATTATAATAAAGATCCTGATCGTATAACATTACAATAAAGATCCTGATCATAAGCTTAAGACTTTTGAGTTTCTTTTTTTGCCTTTCCTACTCAACTACTCTCATTCCTTGGCTTGTGGTTAATAACACATAAATATACTAATAGGGGGTTCTCTGATGTCCATCTTTAGAGATTTCTGTCTTCCCTCTCTTCTCAGTCCTTGTTAGACCTAAATAATACTAAATATGTAAACAATATGTAACTAGTTTTCAATGTGTTTAACAATATACCATATTAAGAGTTTTACTTTCTTTGTTATTTAATCTGAAATAATTCTGTGAAATATAAGCAGTCTTTATTTCTAGTAAACCATGGTTTTTAAAAAACTTACTACTAGTTATCAGATAATTTTACTCTTAATACGAAGGATATTTCATTTATCTTCCCTAGAAAAACATCAGTTTGCACAAATCCATGTTAGCCCGTAAACTCTGAGAGAGAGAGAGAGAGTGTGTGTGTGTGTGTGTGTAGTGTAGTGTAAAATAATTTATTTGGGTTTGGGAAGATACTTTTAGCTGGACAAATTGGAAGGTGATTCTCAAATCTGAAGGCATGTCAGTCAATAAGGATACTCCTAAGGTTCTGATTTGATTTACCCAATAGATCACATAGTTGTGCTGGGGTTTTTTTGTTTGTTTGTTTTTCCAACTGCTCCAAAAGATTCTTAAAATGAAGATTCCAGGTCTTTGTTTAGATATGTCTCAAGTAGTGAATCAGAGCAACCATTTCTAGGTCAGCAAGTGTCTTAACTGCCTGGCTGATTTAGTCAGTGAACTGGATGATTCTGATACATACAATATGTGGACCACACTATAAATGTTGTTAGATCTAAAAGTTCTGACCCTTGCTTTCAAGTTATACTTAACTTTTAGTTCTAGCTTAGCTTCCAAGAGCTTTGTTCATCTTGGGAAAATTATTTGGACCCTCTGTTTTCTTAACTGTAAATTGTGATCAGATACTATTTCTGAGGAAAACACAAACAAGGAATTATGATTTTTTCAGTAATAATATTAGGCTTAAGAAATTGTTGTTTAAATTGTTATTTCAATTCATTAATGGTATGCTCCTGGCAAATTTTTTCACAAAAAATAGTTAAAATTTACAAAAAACAAAATTGGAAGAATTGTCTGCAGTATCCAGATTGGATTAAAATAGATTTTCCTAGGGCTTTTTAAAAAATTGTGTATAGGATTTTTACAAAGGAGTTTTATCTAGTATTTCATAAACATATTTTACATTGATTGGATTAGTCCCTTTATTGCTCTCCTTTCCCTGATTCTCCTCTCCTTTATTTTTCAACATTTTTCACTGGGCTGCTTTGTGCCCTTTTTGTATATAGACATGATGTTTACCCCCATCATTCTCTTTTCTTCCACTCCCTCTAATCCCCTAGACAGTCCCTTAGTTACAGCCATGTTTCTGTGAAGGTATGTTTATAAATATATAGGTCTAAATTCTGCAGTTCTACTCCATTGTGCATATACTACATTTTCTGTATCTGTTCAGCAGCCTCTTGGCTGTTATGAATAGTACTGCAATAAATATAAGAATGCTAATTTCTGTTGACAGTCTTCATATATCTGCCAGAGTAGTCTCTCTAGATCATCTGATAGTTCTATGTTTAGTTTTTTGAGGAACCACCATAGAAGCTGCACTAATTTACATTCCTACTGGTAGTATCTAAAGATTCCCTTTTTCCAGTATTTTCACCAATATTTATTATTTAGAGTAGCTATTTTGACAAGTGTGAAACAAAAAGTCAGTGTTCTAATTTGTATTTTCTTTATGGCCAGATGTTGAGAATTTCTTCATGTATTTATTGGCCACTTGTACTTCTTTCAAGAATTATCATAATTGGATTGTTGGTTCATTTGCAGTTTAGTGTTTGAGTTCATTGTGGTTTCTAGTTATTCCTAGATTTGTAGTTGGCAAAGAATTTTTCCCATTTTGTAGGCTGTCTCTTCTTTGTAGAGACTTATTTCCTTTGTAGAAGCTTTTTAGTTTGATGTAATCACATTTGTCAATTTCATCAAGTGCTTTTTCAAATATTTTAAGATACATATTTGCTCTCTGAATAGTTGGTAAAATAGCAACTAATAGCTAAATAGCAGTTGACTGCTTATAGTGATTTCTAATCAAATGATCTGATAAGGGATGAGATGTGAACAATCCTTTAATTTTTAATATTGTGGCAGAATTTGTTGTCAAGCATAACTTTCCCATGAAATATAAGTTTAAGTATTATTTTAAATTGTGTTTAAATTAAAATACATTTGCCTCTTTCTTTTGCCTTCTACTTCATAGGGCCAAGAAGTAATGATACAAATAATCAAACTTATGTTGGATTTGAACGAGATGTATTCAGAACAATTGCAGATTACTTTCTAGATCTCCCTGAACCTCTACTTACGTTTGAATATTATGAATTATTTGTGAATATTTTGGGTATGTTTATTTTACTTTTTATATAAATTCATTCTGTTTAAAGTTTCCTAAAATCTAAAAACGTAGATAAATATAAAAGTGTCAGGCTATAAATTACTTCAGACTTCAGTGATACTGAGGTTGCTATTGAGTCATTTTCTAGTGATTCAATTATGTTGTTCCAATATCACTTGTTCTTGTATCAACTAAGTATAATTTAATGCAAAAGGAGAGAATTGCCAAGGTCTACAGGGAAGAGATGTATGTAACAAGATTGGGAATGTGAAATGGTACAGAAGCGCCCTTAGCTTCATTGTTTTAGGGTTTTAATTCAAGTTTCATTACGTAGGGATGATTATTGAAAATTCCTGACTGGCCTTTGATATTAAACTCAATCTCCAGCCCCCTTTTTTAGCCAAGAGATGGTAGACTAAGAGTTCCAATACTAAACAAAACCAACCATGAGTTACCTTAGGATGAATTCAAATGTGCTCAAATAGGCTCCTCATGAATATAAGAGAATTTATCACTCAAGAAACTTCAAAGATTTGGGGTGCTCTGTGCCAGAAGCCAAGAACAGAAAACAGATAAATTAGTACAGTTGGCATTGGCTTGCATCTCTTTGATTTCTACATCCTAGATGTAATCAGCCCAGAGTCAAAAATACTCAAGAAGAAATTGCAGTTGTACTAAACAGCAGAATTTTTTCTTTGTCTTTATTCTCTTACCAGTATAACTCCTTACATAGTTTTTGCATTATTTTAGGTATTATAAGTAGTCTAGGGGTGACTTTAATATGAGAGAGGATATGCTTAGGTTATATGCAAATATTACACTATTTCATATAAAAGACTTGCACATCTACAGAATTTGGTGTCTGTCATCAGTCCTCAAACCAATTTTCCTATTGGTACCACAGGATAATTATATATTCTATTATACCACACTTGTCATGATTAAGAAGTTTCTAGTGGTTACAGAATGATAGATGTTTTTAAGTGTATTCCAGCTCAATCCATTTAATTAGGCTAATAAAATAAATTTTTAATTAAATCACAAATAAAATAGTCTTGCACGTATATAACTGAATGCTGCATGTGTCTTATTTAAGTGACTTTCAGATTAAGCAACTGCTATTTGTACTATACTAACAATATATATACACTATAATGATGCTTTATTTTTTAACTTTGCTATTGTTTTGTTTTATTTTTGCCCACCATCATACAGTTGCATCTTAATTTTTGTCTCATTTTCTGGTAGTTGTTTGTGGCTACATCACAGTTTCAGATAGACCCAGTGGGATACATAAAATCCAAGATGATCCACAGTCTTCAAAAATCCTTCACTTAAACAGTTTGAATTCCTTCAAATCAACTGAGTGTCTTCTTCTCAGTCTGCTTCACAAAGACAAAAACAAAGAAGAATCAGATTCAACTGAGAAACTACAAATAAGTGACCAAGAATTTCAAGAAAGATATGCTAAGAAAATGCAGCTAGTTAATTTAAGAAATAGAAGAGGCAATACTAATGACATAATGGGAGGAAGCTGCCATAATTTAATAGGCCCTTTAAGTAGTATGCATGTTTTGTCCTCCAACATCAAACCAAGGTGCTCTTCTTTGGAAGGAATTGTAGATGTGCCAGGGAATTCAAGGAAAAAGGTGTCCAATATCTTCCATCACTCTCTTCTGAAAGTAGAAGAACAACATCATAAACAGTTTTTAGAGTTAAATCCCAAACAAGAATCCCTATTAAATCATCATTCAGAGGAAAGTATTCAAAAGCCACTCTGTGTTGGTTTTAAAAGAACCTCTACTTTGACAGTTCAAGACCAAGAAGAGTTATGTAATGGGAAATGCAAGTCAAAACAGCTTTGTAGATCTCAGAGTTTGCTTTTAAGAAGTAGTACAAGACGGAATAGTTATATCAATATGCCAGTGGCTGAAATTATCATGAAACCAAAGTTCGGAAAGTGCAATACAAGTGACCAAACAGCTATGGAAAGTGGACTTGGAGAGTTTAGTACCACAATCAATAAAAGACTGTGCAAAAGTACAATAGAACTTTCAGAAAATTCTTTACCTCCAGCTTCTTCTGTGTTGACTGGCACACAAAGTAAGGTTGTTGCTTTCGATGCATGCAGTATTAACTTAGTGCTTACTAACTCTCTGTTTGGCTTACCTAGCTTTTCTTCTCTGAAATGCCTTTTAGTCTTCCAAAATTATTATAAAAACTTCTGCCATGACGTGATCGAGGTTTATTCTTGCTCCTTAAAGCAATTTTCTCTTTCGCTTATCCGAAGTCACTATTGATAGTAAGAAAGGATTTTGATACTTAAAAGCAGGTTATGAAAATTTTGCTATGCTTTTGAGGAATGTATACATTTCTAGAAGTAGTTAAATGAAATACTGAGATTATTTTACCCTCTCCTATAACTGCATATGTTAGTTGTGTGGAAGTTAGTATCATTGATGATTCTTTTTTTGGGGTGGGTGACTTTATCTTCTAGGCATGCTGCAACCTCACTTAGAGAGAATTGCCATCAACGCACTGCAGTTATGTTGTCTGTTACTCCCCCCGCCAAACCGTAGGAAACTTCAGCTCTTAATGCGCATGATATCTCGAATGAGTCAAAATGTTGATATGCCCAGACTGCATGATGCAATGGGTACAAGATCACTGGTAAGTTTATTTCTTATGTAAAGAAAATGCCCTGGTTTATTAACCAAACAAAGAAAACCAGACTCACTACACAAGTGGAGACATAGAAGTCCTAGATTCTTGGGTTATAGAAGCTAATTTAGTCTGTTTCCAGTCAGCAAATACTGGGACACAAATTCCTTGTGCACAGTCTGATAAACTATCACATTTTTGCACTAATTCTAACAGAGAACATTGCCTCCTCATTCATCCCTGGTCTAGACAATCAGACTTTGTTAGACTGCATTGTCACTTCTATCTGATAGGGGAGACAGAGGAGTGTAAGGGACCTCTATGTATGATGAGTCAAAGTGTTCCAGAAAGTTTGGTCACAGGTGATTGTAGACAAGAAATTTGGGAGACGTTGTTACCAAGTGATCTCATTCTCAGATGTTTAGAGAATGGAAAATGAATATACTAGGGCTTACATGCAGATACTGATAGGAAGTGAGGCCTGAAATAGACTTGCTCACTCTCACTCGTGTACTCTTATCTGTCTGTCTGTCTGTCTCTGTTTATTTGTCTTCTTGAAATATTCCACTGCTGTAGACTGCAGCTTTTTTTATAGGAGGCTCTCATAATAAGAAACCTGATACTATTTGTCATTAATATAGACAATTCATTAATAATGACAATTTATATATAAAGAAGAATTATGCCTGAATCAATTATACCACTATTATAAAGCATAACTATTTCATAAGGAAGATATTTTGAGAGATAAATAGTAATTTGGGGATTTTGCTTGTTTTCAAAATTACTAGGATAAGCTGGGTACCTATAATCCTAGCTACTCCTAGCTGAAATCTGAGGATCTGAGATCAAAGCCATCCCTGGCAGGAAAGGCCATGAGACTCTTATCTCCAGTTAACCATGAGAAAACCAGAAGTGTGGCATTGTGGCTCAAAGGTGTAGAGTACTAGCCTTCAGCTGATGTTCTCAGGGACAGTGTCCAGGCCCAGAGTTCAAGCCCTACAACCAACCCCCAAGCCCCCCCCCCCCCCCAAAAAAAAATTACTAGGACATCCAAGTGAAATTTTTTTTTTTTTTGTCAGTCATGGGGATTGAACTCTGGGCCTGGGTGCTGTCCCTCACCTCTTTAGCTCAAGGTTAGTGCTCTACCACTTGAGCCACAGCACCACTTCTGACTTTTTCTGCTTAGGTGGTACTGAGGAAACCTAGGGCCTCATGCATGCAAGGCAAGCACTCTACCACTGAGCCACCCTCCCAGCCCAGCCAAATGAAATTTATCTGACCAAATCTGACCAAAAGATGAGCCTGGTGAATGAAAACTTAGGCAGAGGGTAGTTTTGAGCCACCATGTAGAGATGGTATTAATGGTATGAAAATAAATGAGTTTTGCAAGGCTAAGGAGGTAAAAAGGAGCAAAAAGTAGAGAACTGAGGTTGGAACTAGAAAGCCTATCTGACATTAGAATAAAACTAAAAATAGTTCAGTGCAATAAATATGGTGGTCATCTACTAAAGGCAAATACTTGAAGTAGAAGTCTAATATTTTCATTATTTTAGAATGGAAGAGGTAGGTATGTTGCAAGTGGATTGTTTGGATTGAATGTAATGAGTTTTAAGACAAAATTTTCTGTAAGATTTAAAGATCTCTATGATGAGCTGGGGGCTGATGGCTCATGCCTGTAATCCTAACAACTCAGGAACCTGAGATCTGAGGATCCTGGTTCAGAGCCAGCCCAGGTGGAAAAGTCTGAGACTCTTATCTCCAAAAGTGGTGCTGTGGCTCAGAGAGGTAGAGCACTAACCTTGAGCAGAAAGAAGAGCTTAGGGACAGTGCCCAGGCCTTGAGTTTCAAGCCCCAGAACCGACAAAAAAAAAACCCACAAAGACTTCATGATGGAATTAAAGTGCATGTACATATTAAATTACTATTTAAAGACATAGAAATACATTAAAACCTATATTTGCAACCTTTGATGAACTTATTCTCCTCATTTGTGTTCTTATGATATCCATTTCATGTAATAAATCCTTGTTGTCTTTAATCCTAAGCAGTATAGCCATAGGATATTACTAGAACCTATGTAGTTTAATAAAATTGTGGCTAATTTGAAAGAAAACCTAAGCTTTATATAATCCTTTGGAACCATGTTAAGGAAATTCTTAACAAATACCTTTAAATGTACTTTATCATAATAGAATTCAGTGATAATTACTGTCCAATTTACATATCACTTCAATACTTCACATAATGATAACTAAAGATTACTGATACTCTATAGAAACCTTACATTCTTTTTTTATTAATAAGTTTTTTATTGTGAGAATACTGTACAAAGGAGTTACAATTACATGAGCAAGGTAATGAGTACATTTCTTATCAAGCATTGTTGCCCATCCTTGTTTCCCCTTACCATCCCTGCCCTCCCATCTCTCCCCACCCCCCACCCAGAAACCTTACATTCTTAAACATACATCTTTTAATGTTTCTAGATGATACACACTTTTTCTCGGTGTGTACTATGCTGTGCTGAAGAAGTGGATCTTGATGAGCTTCTTGCTGCAAGATTAGTTTCTTTCTTAATGGATCATCATCAAGAAATTCTCCAAGTACCCTCTTACTTACAGACTGCAGTGGAGAAACATCTTGACTACTTAAAGAAGGGCTGTGTAGGTATTTTGGGTCTCAAAAGTGTCTTCACTGGCCAGGCACTGGTGGCTCACTCCTATAATCCTAGCTAGCTGAGATCTGAGAATCACAGTTTGAAGCCAGCCCAAACTGGAAAGTCTGTGACAACTCTGTCTCCAATTAACCATCAGAAAACCAGAAGTGAAGCTCTGGTTCAAAGTGGTAGAACACTGGTCTTGAGGGGAAAAAAAAGCTCAGGGACTGTGTCCAGGCCCTGAGTTCAAGCCCCACAACTAGCAAAAAAAAAGTCTCTCCACTAGTTATTAGCAAGTGGCAAACTTAGCTCATACTAGCTCTATCTAAAATGGAGTCTGAACTCATCAACAAATCTATAAAATTTAGGAATATAGACAGAACTGGGGACACAAATAACACTGGGGCTGGGAAAGTGGCTCAGTGGTAGGGCGCTTGCCTTGCATGCATGAGGCCCTGGGTTCGATTCCTCAGCACCACATAAGCAAAAAGAAAAAAGCCGGAAGTGGTGCTGTGGCTCAAGTGGTAGAGCATTAGCCTTAAGCTGAAGAGTTGAGGGACAGCACCCAGGCCCAGAGTTCAGGCCCCACGACTGGACCCCCCCCCAAAAAAAAAAAAAAAAAAAAGAAAGAAAAACAAATAACACTGGGACTCTCCCTGTTGTCCATGTCTTTTTTTCTTTTCTTTTTTTCAGATGTGGGGTTTGAACTCAGGTCCTGGGTGCTGTCCCTGAGCCTCTTTGTGCTTAAAGCTAGCGCTCTACCACTTGAGCCACAGTGCCACTTCTAGTTTTTGAGTGGTTAATTGGAGATAAGAGTCTCACAGGACTTTTCTGCCCTAGCTGGCTTTGAACCACAATCCTCAGATCTCAACTTCCTAAGTAGCTAGGATTACAGGTGTGAAACACTGGCACCCAGCCCGTGTCTTATTTCTATTTCATCCTGTATTTGACAGGTGACTCCTTTATATGGTAGGGAATATGGCTGATTAAAGTTCATGAGTCACAGACTTCACTTTGAGACCTAAAAAAAAGCCATCCCTGCACCTCCAATCTGAAGAGGTGTGGGTATTGATTGGCCCAGTGGATCCTTTGGGTGTTTGAGGATCAGTGGGATGGAAAGAGAGCCATATTCTGATTGGCCCTATACCACTTAGAGCCAAATTTGTTCTTCAAGAAACATTAGGGAGGAAAGGGTAGAATGGGAAGGAACCATTACAAAAGGGAGACAAAGGAATACCGAGCAGCCCAAAATAATAACATGTACTTTATTCATGCATTGGTTGACCAGCACATTGCTTTACTGTCCTAACTTACACATAATTTAAATTATCCCCTACAATTTCTTCCTCATCTCAGCAGATATGTAGACTCTGCCCTGCCCAGGCCCCAGCCCTCAACACTAAATGAATACTTTATTAAGTTCAGAATGTTAAGATGAAATAAAATATCACTTAATATTATTGCTGTCTTATAGTTTAAATAAAATCTATGGTGCTAAGTACTTTATATACATGTTCCTATGGAACCTTCATTTTAATGATGGAATAATCCAAGACATGTAAATAACTTGCTGAAGGCTACAAAACCTGTAAAGTTGTGGAGCTGGGACTTGAATCTTACCCTATTGCATCATCTGTAGTCGGGTTTGGTAGTAGACCCATAGTTACTAGATCTCAGCATAAGGATACCGAATAAGAACATATGCAGAATTAGCAGATCATCACTGTCTCTTTTTCTTCACTACAGGTTAAAAGTCCTGGAGAGGAACTGGTTGCGCCTTTGCCAACTTATTCTTACTGTACGCAGATTAGTATACAGGAGTTTGATGAACAGAAGGTTTCTACCTCTCAAGCTGCAATTGCAGAACTTTTAGAGACTATTATTAAAAATAAGAGTTTACCGGTAAAGGAGAAAAAAAGAAAACTGAAACAGGTAAGAGAATGAGCAATGTCTCATTCATGTAAATATGTTCCATTATGCTATTCATGCTTGCTACTTAGTGACAATTAAAATCCAATTTCTTATTTTAATACTGCAGATTTAAAGTTTGAACATAGAGGCTATATATCATGTTTCATCATATGTACACATTAAACTACTGCTAAAACACCTGAACATCCATTTGATTTCACTCTGTATCCCAAATTTGAAAACAATAATGACATGAATAGTGGATACTCTGCTCTGTTGCTGGTGTTTTAATTATACCTTTGATTAGCCTGGAAAAGCAATTAGAAAATTTGCTTTATAATATATTTTGAGTAACTCATCACTACCATTTAGAATCTTTAGCTCTAAATTCAAACCCAGTAGCTGCATGACTCTCTCGAGAACATTAATGCTGTAGGCACTAAGAAATGTCTGTGCCAATTCTGTGACCTTCTTGGGCTTAACCAGTGAGAAACAAATGGTAGAATTTTTAAAGGAGAGTTAGCAAAGAAGGCAAGGCAGGGATAAAATGAAAGGATACTTGATTACCTTCAGCTAGTAAAGAGATGTTCACTGCCATCTAATTCTTCATTTCATTTTTAAGTTTCAGAAGGAATATCCCTTGATATATCAGAAAAGGTTTCCAACCACAGAGAGTGAAGCAGCACTTTTTGGTGACAAACCTACAATCAAGCAACCAATGCTGAGTTTAAGGAAACCAAAGTTGCGTAGTCTGAGATATTAAGAGAATGAAAAGAATTATCTCATGCTGGTGAAATGCCGAGAAATGAAGCCATATCTGAGAATCTAGCTAGTTCAGGAAGTCTGTTACTAATAAGGTTTCTTTAATAAACATGTACAGAAGTGCCAAAATAGTTTTGTTACTCAACATGAGACTTCAGAGCAGCTACTGGATCTCAGCTGAGAGGACATAACAATAAATAATGATACTTTAGACAGAAACAATCTTTTTTAAATACAATTATGCAGAATTTACTGTGATTGTACTAAATTTTTATTTATTTGAATTTTGAAAATTAAGCGTGGTCAAGATTAAGCTGTAATCCTGTTTTTAAAACAAAATTTATCTGCACATGTGATTATGGATATTAGCTAAAGAACTAGTTTCTTGTTTCTAAATGTAAGAATATGAAAAATATTTGAAAGTTCATTGAATTCTCAGCTGCTAAATATTGCACTCCTTTTTAATTTTTTTCTACTTTTGACCTATTTATATATTTGGGGGGCTGGGTTTTGTTGTTTTTTGTTTGGGGGGTTTCTTATTTAGGGGTGTTTTGTTTTTGAGACAGGATATCACTAGCTGACCTCAAACCCAAGTTCCTCTTGCCTCAGCCTCCTGAATGCTGAGATAATAGGCATGTATCACACCTGGCTTTTATATTTAAAACGTGAGTTTTTAAAGCATGCTTCTATAGCTATTTCAGTCACTTATTTTATCCATAAATACCTTTGAATTCTTTGATTAATGCTGTAGGACAAGATGGACATAACAAAGAAATGTAAGGCAATCAATCAGGTATTCATTCAAAAGACACTATTTAGCAACTGCCCTGTGCCTTGCCCTATTCCTTTTATGTAAAGACTAATGAATAAAAACAGAAAACATCCTTTCTAACCAAGGGAGGTAACATCTCCATTGGTTAAAATTACAAGATACTTACCCAAATCAAAGTGGGAAATCTTTCAGCTGAAAACTGACCTGACTATGGAAAAGTTCTCTAGTGCTTTACGAGCTGTTGCCATCAGTATCGTCTGAGACATTTTAAAACAGTCTCTATACCCAGGGCATACCTTCTAGCAATTCTGTATTATAAGCATGGTATACAGAAATTGGTTTGGGAGTTTTAGGGTTTGAGGGGATTTTGGGGGGGACTGTGTCTCATGTAGCCAAAGCTGGCCCCAAACTTTGAATCCTTATGTCTCAGCCTCCTAATTCTGGGATTACATTCAGCAGGCATTGGTATTTTTTAAACTTTCTTGGACTCCAATATTTATCTAACATTTCTCAGTGTTAGCACTGGCACAGAATATTAGTCAGCGGAGCATCAACTTCATTTTGTATTGGAAGACAATGCCAAGAATAAATAAATGCCTCTTGATATGAGGTTATTCAGATTTCTGCTTGATTGACTTGGCAAAATCATGTAAAATCTATTGCTTAAATGCAAAAGAATGTATAATACATGTAATAAACTCTTAATGTTTAATACCTTGAATTCTCAGTTAAAATTTATACTATTCATATACAAAATGTCAATGTTACATTTTCAGTTACTATTTTCTTATTAAAAAATTTTGACAGACATGATAAATGTATCTTTTGCTCAGAAAACATGTAAAACATTGAGCTAAATTGGAATTCGAATTCTAAGGTGCTTGTATGCTAAAACTTTTCTTGTTGAAAGGTATATGATAATGTGAATTATGTTTCAAATTAAGATACAAATATTGTGCGTTTTGTAATACTTTAATTTTGCCTATATATTTATTGACATTGCACATATAAATATTAAAAACAGTAAACTTTGTATTAGTGTATGTTGAAATTATGAAATATATGGTCCCTGACATCAGGTTGGTAAGAATTAAGCTATTATAATGACGAAGAGGTTCTGATTGTCTACACTGTTTGGCAGGTTTGTTTTTTTGTCAGTCGTGGAGCTTGAACTCAGGGACTGGGTGCTGTCCCTCCCTGAACTTTCTTGCTCAAGACTAGTGCTCTACCACTTTGAGCCACAGTGCCATTTCCAATTTTCTGGTGGTTAATTGGAGATAAGAGTCTCATGGACTTTCCTACCCTGACTGGCTTTGAACCACAATCCTCAGCTTTCTGAGTAGCTAACATTACATGCATGAACAACCAGGGCCCAACAGAGCAGGAAATTTGAGAAAGAAAACGATAAAGCAATATTCTTGATTCTAGAGTCCTTGAAATCCTGTGGGATCCAGCACATAGCTCTCACGTTAGCCTAGGCTAGACATTAGCAGATTCTGTTCTAGCAGAAAGGTCAGAATCTTCTCAGATGGGTTGAACTGTAGAGTTGATCTTAGAAATACATGGACATTCTCTTATTGCTTTTGCTTCCTCAAGAAATGACAAAGTCAACTTCTGGGATTAGAAGGAAGATGAGTACAATGTTGAATAAATAATATATGAAATATAGTCATATATGGTAATACAGAGGTGCCAACAGGTCAGATGATGTCTAAGTACTTTATTACTTGTAATTCTGATCACAGAATCATTGTCACCACCCTCTACAGGATGAACCACTCTCCTCATATTGCCCAGAGTTATGTAGCATTTAGTAATAGAAAGTAAGGGAATTTCCCAATGATAGCCATTTTTTTGTGTGTGTTTTGGGAAAACAAACTTGAGTTTCCTCATTTGTAAAATGTGCAGAACATCTACATAACCAAGTTGGGTTACTTTGGAGCCAGACACTAGTGGCTCACACCTTTAATCCTTGTTAATCAGATGGCTGAGATCTAAGGATCATCATTTGACCCTGCTCAGGCAGGAATGTGGGTGACATTTCTATCTCCAATTAATTATAGAAAAATCCAGAAATGGAGCTGTGGCTCAAGTGGTGGAGTGCTAGCCTTGAGTAAAAAAGCTCAGGAACAGCACTCAGGCTCTGAGTTGAAGCCACACAACCAATACCAAAAAAATATAATATACTGGTATATTATACTTTACTACAATATCAGTGGTAATGTGTAATGAAATAGAGTTCTTGAATATTCTGTCATGGTAATCAGTACAAATCAATAGATATACCCACTTGGATTTGATGGTAACTATGTGTATGTTACTGTTGAAATGAAGATTACTTGGAAAACAAAGAATAGCTATTTTTTTCATATTAAGCTAAGTTGAAAAAAGGAGCTCGCTAAAATGAACACTTCTAAATACACTAAAGTAGAATAACTAAGAATATTATTAACTCAGACAAAAATAAAATAAAGCAATTCTGAGGAAGGAAGAAAGTTGGAGGTATCACTGTACTGGGCTTCAAAACTATAGTAAAACAGCCTGGAACTGGCACAAAAACGTATAGATCAGTGGGTATGACCATTAAAAGTAATGTATATACTTACATCTCACAGTGTTGCCTGGGCCGGTCTCAAACTCATGAGCTCAAGTGATCTTACCACCTCAGCATCCTAAGTAGCTGAGACAGCTGTGTACCACCTTTCCCAGCTCCCCGGAGTGACTTGCCAATTGCAAAGGTATTGGAGAAAGAACAATCTTTTCTATAAATGATGTGGAGAAAACTGTATAAGCAGAAAAAGAAACAATCCTTGCTTCTCACCATATACAACAATCAAAATTAAGTGTTAAGACCCAAAACTAGGAAACTCAGAAAAATACCTTAATACTGAGATAAGCAACAATTTTGGAATAAGATCCAGAAAGAACAGACAGAAACAAAGGAAAACTAGACAAGTAAGATTATATGAAACTAAGAAGCTTATACATAGCAAAAGAAATAACTTGTAAAGGAACTCACAGAATGGGGAAGATATTTGCAGACTTCATCCTACAGAGGGCTAATATCCAGACTATATGAAGAACTTAAATCATTCAAAGTAAAAAAAATGGGCTGATAACATGCAGACACTTCTCAACAGAAGATAAATGGCCACAAATACAGGGACAAAATGCTGAATATGGGCTGGGAAGGTGGTTCAGTGGTAGAGCGCTTGGCCTTGCATGAATGAGGCCCTGGGTTTGATTCCTCAGCACCACATAAGCAGAAAAAAAAAAAAGCCGGAAGTGGTGCTATGGCTCAAGTGGTAGAGCGCTAGCCTTGAGCTAAAGAGCTGAGGGATGGTGCCCAGGCCCCACGACCGGACCCCCCCCCAAAAAAAAGCTAAACATCACATAGCAGGGAAATGCAAGGCAAAAATCACAATGAGATATCATTTCACCATAGCTGTGGCTGCTATCAAAAATACAAAAATCCAGGTGCCAGTGGCTCATACCTGTAAGCCTATCTACTCAGGAGGCTGAGATCTGAGAAATCTGCACTTGAAGCCAGCCTAGGCAAGAAAGTCCATGAGACTCTTACCTCCAACTAATCACAGAAAAGGCATGCTGTGGCACTGTGGCTCAAGTGGTAAAAGCGCTAGCCTCTTGCAAAAGAAGTTCAAGGACAGCCCAGGCACTGAATTCAGGCCCCAGGACTGACAAAAAGACAAAAATAAATGCTGCCCAAAATTCAGAATAAAGTTAAGCTCCTAAACACACTGGTGAAGGAGAGGAAAGTAGGTTAATGCAGCAATTAAGGAAAACAGAATGGAAGTTCCTCTAAAACTAAAAATAGAACTGCCATATGTTCCAGCTATTCCCAAACTGAGTAAGTATCCAAAGGGAATAAAATCATGTCAAAGAGGCACCTGTGCACACCCATACTTATTGCAGCACTATTCATAGTAGGCGAGATATGGAATCAGCCAAGATGTTCATCAATGGAAGATGGATTTTAAAATGTGGTAGGTGCACACAATGGAATATTAAGGAAAAAAAAAGATGGAAGTCTATCATTTGCAGAAACATGTATAGAACTTGAAAACATGTCAAATGAAACAAAATGCAGAAGACAAATACACGGTCTTGCTCCTCTGCAATACTAAAAAAAAAATGTCAAATGAAGTAGAGAATAGAACAAAGGGAATTAGAGGCCAGAAAGGGTAGCTTAAAGAGGAAAGGCTGAGAGACTGACTAATAGGTACCAAAATACACAGGGCAACTAGTGGGCAGCAATCACACCTTTCACCAAAGAGTTTCAAGTTCCCCATCACTAGAAATGATAATATTTAATCATTACATGTTGATTATACTGTTTATAATACCATATCACATAAGTATAAATACTTGTCGCTACCGCCTCGACCAGCAAGGAAGACGCGACACCGGACTCTTCTCTCTGCAGTTTATTCAGGACCTTTGAGTAATCTTCTGACCCCAATCCCGGGGAGAATTCCCCACAGCCTTAAGTACCGCTGGGTAGCCAACCCTGATACGCCACGTGGGAACCACCAATAGGTTCAGGTGCGCGGAAGCAAGCCAGATTCTTTGCCTTAGCCATTTAAGGAGTTGTTTACCACAGAGAGCACTCGCCATCGGGAAGGCGGAGGGCGGAAGCCGGCGCCATCTTCCAGGTGCGGCCTCTCGCAGCTCTCTACAGTTCCCCCTTTTTTGTTTAAAGAACACAGATGAGAACAGAGGTCTGATCCCTGTTGTGCAATGCAAGGACTGCATACAAGCCTTCTCCCAGAGGGTACCTTCTATAGGGATGACTCAGCCTGTCCATTGATTCGTTTTTCACAAGGATGGGAAAAGGCAAATCGAACCCGTGCGCAATCAAACATGCCCTCCTCGAGGGCAAAACTCATGCCTCTCGACTGCAGTACTTTGGCTTTGCAATCTGTGTTCATTGTTTTAGGGTGGCAAGCCACGCTTGGGGGGACTGACCTGCTCCAATGACTGTAAAGGCTTGGATAATCATGGCTGCACTGTGACGCTGAGAACCTCTAATTTGGCAAATGCACCACAGACATACCAAGGAGACTAACACCAGGAGGCCTGTCAGGGCTCCCAAACCCGCCCATTCCTTAAGATGATTCATAGCAGCGGAGATCCATGAAGATAACCCCTCCGCCAATCCGGCATCCACTTGGGTCGAGTTCACCATGACGATGGCAACCCTGAGCTGTTCCATCAGGCTGTCGAACTCCCCAGTTCAATTACCTAAAAGATAACTAGACAACTGTTTAGACAAATTTGCAGCGTTTTTTGAATAGGTTTTTTTTCCTGGGCCTGAACTCTGGGTCTGGGCGCTGTCCCTCAGCTCTTCAGCTCAAGGCCAGCGCTCTACCACTTGAGTCACAGTGTCACTTCCGGCTTTTTTCATTTCTTTTTGCTTATGTGGTGCTGAGGAATCGAACCCAGGGCCTCAGGCATGCAAGGCAAGCGCTCTACCACTGAGCCACCTGCCCAGCCCCATTCTTCTGGGTTAATTGCACCACAGCAGCAGCTAATCCAGCATTAGTTAGTGGTCCGCCCAGCTCTCTGCAAACTTTCATCCATGCTTCTAGTCCCCTATTCTTATATGGGGTTATGGTGGCTCTACATTCCTTAGTGCACTGCTCGTAAACAAGCTGTTTAATTAATGGCATGGCTGCGTCTGGGTCACCAAAAATTCTGCCAGCAGCCTCGACCATATGAGCAACAAAGTCTGAAAATGGCTCCGTAGAGCCCTGCAGGATTTTGGTGAGATTGCCACTCACCTCGCCTTTATTTGGTAAGGCCTTCCATGCCTTTATGCCAATTTTATTGATTTGTTCATAAACTTGAACCGGGTAGCCTATCTGCTGATTGGCGAATCTCCCCTGTCCAAGCAGCATATCTCTGTCCCAAGCTGGGTTTCCCCCAGCCTGATTGGCCGCAGCCTCTTCACTAGCAAATTCAATCAAAAAGGCCTTCCAATCTAAATACTGACCTGGGCTCAAACAAGCTCGTGCGAGCCCACTCCAATCACCGGGTGTCATGCAATGTCTGTTTAGGGCCTCCACCTGGGCTACAGTAAAGGAGGCTGTGATTCCGTATGTCCACACAGACTCAGCTAAAGATTTTATAACCTTAAAATCTAAGGGTTCATGATACCGCTGTCCCTGTGGATCCTGAAATATTGGACAGGCTAGATGTAACTCGGTTCTGACCGCTTTCCACACGCCTGGGCTGAAAGAACAGCCGGGGCTGCCACTTCCGGGGTCCTCTGCATAGACCGGAGGGGCCGAAGGTGTGGGGCGGTGCATGGAGGGCGTGCATTCATCTTTATCTGGGTCCTCTCTCTCCTTCCCTTTCCTCCTCTTTCTTATCTTTGATTTTTCTATTTGTTCTATGAGTGATTGTAGTTCCTCTGAGTCTGTAGACTCAGAGGTCTCTAGTTCGGCAAAATCGGGGTATAACCCCCCCCTGCTCTCCTCCTTTTCGCTGTCTGCCCTTTCCGATCTTTCTTCCTGCAGCATTTCTAGGGCGGCCTGACCATTCTCTACCGCCTCACTGCAACGCTGGTCCTCGAGACAGCCTCTTATCAGTTTCCATATTGGTCTCACTCCGCTCTTAAGCGTTCCTTGTTCAGAGGCAAAATCTAGGTCCCTCCCTAGTTTCTCCCAAGAGGCCACCGTGAGGCTTCCGGAGACAGCGAACCACGGGACAACGATGTCACATTCATTCAAAAATCTCTCTAAAGTACTCTTTTTTATTTTTAACTTTTTTGAGTGCAGTAGCTCATTGAGAGCCAAAAAAAATTGGGTGCGAAGAAGAAGCGCCCATGTTTTAAATATTTAAAGCTGGTAAACAAACTTTTACTTTCACTTTTGGCTACTCTATTGACTAGCCCCGGGTTCTCACTCTCTCTTTATCTACCGAGAAGAGCAAAAATCCCCCCCGCTCTTGTCGCGGATTCCCCTTTTACCTGGGGACTTACCCCCGCTTTTGTCGTGGATTCCCCTTTTATCTGGGAACTTACCGGTGCACCACCCTGACCACAGAGAGTTCTGAGTCCTCGTTGGGGTTCTGGCTGAGTTCCCCGTACGGGCCACCACGTGTCGCTACCCGCCTCGACCAGCAAGGAAGACGCGACACCGGACTCTTCTCTCTGCAGTTTATTCAGGACCTTTGAGTAATCTTCTGACCCCAATCCCGGGGAGAATTCCCCACAGCCTTAAGTACCGCTGGGTAGCCAACCCTGATACGTCACGTGGGAACCACCAATAGGTTCAGGTGTGCGGAAGCAAGCCAGATTCTTTGCCTTAGCCATTTAAGGAGTTGTTTACCACAGAGAGCACTCGCCATCGGGAAGGCGGAGGGCGGAAGCCGGCGCCATCTTCCAGGTGCGGCCTCTCGCAGCTCTCTACAAATACTATATGTTAACTAAAGATACATTAAAACCATATGCATTCCAGAAAATAATTGAGTAATAATGTTTTAAATTTAGCCCCTGGGACAGTGGTTGATGTCAGTTTCCTAGCACCTTAATGCCAGCTGTCCTAGGCCATGTTTCCCACAACACTCAGACACATGTAAACGTTTACTTGGCAACAGTCCTCATTAGGAAGTGATGCAGGTAGGAGACAGCAAAGGAAAAAGTCATCTGCAATGCAGACCCCATTGAGGAGCTCTGGAGCTAGGATGATCTTATCTTACAGAATTTTCCCAGATTAAGGAATGGGGTTGGTCTATGTTACATATATAAACCAGTCACTAGATAACAGGTGATCTAAAGAGAAGATATAAACTTGGATAAATCAGCATCTCATAGCCAAGCACAGTTCCTAAGAAGAAATGCAGCCAATATTCCTAATAATCATGGTAATGAATGGGTTCTGTGCAGAGCAACCCAGGTGCCAAAGGGCCCTAGCATTACAACCACTAAGAGAGAGAGAGAGAGAGAGAGAGAGACAGAGACAGAGACAGAGACAGAGACAGAGAGACAGAGAGACAGAGAGACAGAGAGACAGAGAGACAGACAGAGAGAGAGAGAGAAAGAGAGAGACAGAGAGAGAGAGATTGTGTTAATACACAGAGACAGGCAGAAAGAATAAGAATAATTATTTCGATTGATTTTTAGTTTATTAAGTATTGTCTTATTAAGTATTTTCTGCTGGGTGATGGTGGCTCATATCTGTAATGGAATTCTATGTCTCCATCAGAAAGAATGACATTGCCCCATTTGTTAGGAAATGGAAAGACTTGGGGAAAAAAATTATATTAAGTGAAGTAAGCCAGGCCCCAAAAAACATAGGTCCCATGATTTCCCTTATTTGCAATAACTAGTATATGTCTGAGACAAGCAGAAAAGGTCAGATAACTTGATGTTAGGTGAAATGAACCCCAAGATAAGGATTCAAATGTTTTTGCTTTCATGCAATTGTTTCTAACATATCTATAAGATGATTTCTTTGTTGTTTTGTATGTCTCTCCCCCACAGTATAACCCCTGCTCTCACTGTATTTGATGTTGTGGAGGGGAAGTGAAAAAACAATCATTTAAGTAGGGATACAGGTGGACCCATTACAACAATGAGATGTACAAATCATTATGTCGAAAAACAAACTTTACAACTTTGGGGTGGAGATATGGGGGGGATATGGGAGGAAGACAGGGGGCGGGGGGGGAGATGAGAAGGGATGGGAAGGGGAAATGAAGAAGGAGGCAACAATGCTTGATAAGAAATGCACTCATTATCTTGCCCATGTAATTGAAACCCCTCTGTATGGTATTTTCACAATTAAAAAAAAAAAAAGAAAAAGACCTCAGGGTCAGCACCAAGGCCCAGAATTCAAGCCCCACGACCCACCAAAAAAGAAAAAGAAAAGAAACGAAAGAAAGGAAGGAAGGAAGGAAAGAAAGAAAGAAAGAAAGAAAGAAAGAAAGAAAGAAAGAAAGAAAGAAAGAAAGAAAGAAAGAAAGAAAGAAAGAAAGAAAGAAAGAAAGAAAGAAAGAAAGAAAAGAAAAGAAAAGAAAATTTCTGGGCTCATGACTGTAATTCTAGCTACAAAGGAGGCTAAGATTTGAGAATCATCTTTCAAAGCCAGCCAGGGCAGAAAAGTCCATGAGACTCTCATCTCCAATAAACTACCAAAAAAAAGAAAGAAAGAAAGAAAGAAAGAAAGAAAGAAAGAAAGCCAGAGCAGAGCTATGGCTCAAGGCCTGGAGCTCAAGCTCCTCGACTGGCAAAAAATAAAATAAAAAGTAATGTCCAGGGAGTTCCGGGAAGATGGCAGAGGAGAAGCTGGAATCTGAACAAGCTCTCGCATAGAAAGTAGTTTTAGAGTTCCAGTGAACAGTCCTAAGCCAGAGAATCACACCAAGTGTGCCATCACAGGACAGAGAGTTAGTCAAGAGAGGGGAAGCCAAGGAGACACATCTGAGCGCCTGCCAGCAGCTGCCGCTACAGCGGCAGGGTCGCGGCGGCGACCACCACCGTGGGGTCATACCTGAGACACAGAGAGTCCGGGACGAAGGAGCCAGACGCAGCGGACGAGCGGATTCTACTCAACACCAACAAGAACCGACAAGGAGCGGACATCTTCATCCTGCAGTTTGCAGACCAGAGACGACCCAGGATCCAAGACTCGGCATGAGTACAAGCCCGACGTCCTCACTCCTTCTCAGGGAGCAGAGGAGGGAAGGCCACCCCTCCCCCCCCCCAGCACCAGTGATCTCCATCTTGGATACCAACAAAGCTCGGAGGAGCTGCTAGCTCCAGCTCAGGCCTTGGAATAAAACGAGTCATTTAGCAGGTCACAAGAACTTAACAGCGAAGTGACCTGCCAGACTCAGCTCCATCCAGGGAAAAGTCACCCAGCTCAGGCCCCAGCCATTGGAGTGGCTTGCCTCACTGGGTAACCAGAGCCAGAGGCTGCCCCTCCCTCTAGCAGCCACCACAATCAATTGAAAAACAGAAACCCTGAGAATGGCTCCAGGCTGGGCACTGTGAGCTTTATCACAAAATAGCCCCAGGGAAAAGCTACTGTTTGTTGAAAGGCCTCAACTCTACCCAGAACCTAGCCTCATCACCGCATCCCCCTCTTTTGTGATTCTCAAAGCAGATCACCCTCCCAGAAAACTAACCTAGGAGGGGGATCTCAAAATCTTGGGTAAAGCAGAGCATTTTTCTGCCTCTTCCAACAAACCGACTTAAGAAACCAATCAAGCCTCAGGACCTCAAGCTGACCAGAGACTCCAACAAGAGACTGGTTACAGACAAAAGGGAGATACAGGATTCTTCCCACCCCTCCCCTCCCCCAAAAAATCAAAAGACCTTTTTTTTCTTTTTTTTTCTTCTTCTTTTCTTTTTTTGTTTGTTTTTTGTTTTTTGTTACCTTATATATATATATAAAATTTTTTTCTCTTCTAAAACTTTTATTAATCTTTAATTTTTGCCTCTTCTGAAAAAATAATTGTTTTCCAGTAACTTTTTTTTCTCCTCTTATAATTTTTATTTTAGGAATATGTAAATGAGCGTTTTCCTTTCTTTTCTTGTCTTCTTTCTCTTTTTCTTTCTTAATTATCTTTTTGTTTTTTGTCTAGCTCTACTGAACTTCTGATCTTTTCTTCTCCCTTTCCCATCCTTAAAGTTTTTCACATCTCCTCACTTTCTCTCAACATATTCACATTCTCTAAATAGATGGTCTTTTAATCTCTATAATAACATTAATTTTTATGTTTCTATTTTTTTTCTGGTCTCTTTTCATTCCCCTATCTGTCTCTTCTTTTTCTCTCTCTCTCTACTTGCATCCTACCCAACCCATTTCCTGCATTGTGATTAGGACATAGTTAACTCTCCCTGTGCCTCCCCACACCAATCTATTCCTATTTTTTACCCACATCTCTCCCTAATCCTAATAATTTCTGGTTTTCCAAATTCTTTTCTGCGGTTCGAAGTCCTTTAACATATAGTTGTTTGATGTTGAATACATGTATCTGTTGAACTAGATTGTATCTGTAGATTATTGACTGTACAAACGCAAACTTTGGTTGATGGTTGCCTTAAGATAGTGTTCTAGCACAAAACTGGTGCTATCTTCATCTCAAATGGGCAGAGTAAGCTGGAAAAACACAAGAAAAATGGCAAATTCGGGTATCTCAATTCCCAATCTTGATAATCAGGGATTAGAACAGATAAACAATAATCCAGAGGAGAGTTCCCAAATAGCTCTACAAACACTACTAGCAAACATGATAAATGAGAAGTTTGACAATGTACAAAGGACTCTGTATGAGCGTGATAGGGAGAGAGAGGAGGCATCCCAGAAGTTTATACAGGAATATCATAAGCGTGAGAAAGCTACTCAAAAACTGATACAGGATTTGTGTGAACAACTTGAGAATACTCAAAGAGAAAGGGAGGAATGGCGTGAGCAGGCTGAGAACACTCAAAGAGAACTGCAGGAATCCCACGAATGGGAAGAAAGAGAACTGCAGGAATCCCACAGACGGGAGGAAGCTAATCAAAGAGTAATTCAGGAATTGACAGACCAGGTAGAGAATACACAAAGATCACTAAAGGCATTCATGGAATCCATTAACAAAGAGCTGAAGGAAGTCAGGGAGACCACAAAGGGAATGCTGAATGGAACCCAACAGAAGGAATGGGAGTCCAAAGAAACCATAACCAATCAACTAAGTGATTTGAGAACAAACACTGAACACCAAATTAAGGAAGTAAAGAAATTCATACAAGACCTAAAACAGAGCTTCAACAAAGAACTTGAAGCCATCAAAGCTGACCAATTAGAAGGAAAAGAGATAAAAAACAAAGTAGAGAGTCTTGACAGCAGGTTAGACCATGCAGAAGATCGAATCTCAGGGATTGAAGACAGCCTAGATATTATAGAGAAAGAACATACAACCATCCAAGACAAGTCCAAGAAATATGATAGGTCTATCCAACACCTGGAAGACACCATCAGAAGGCCCAATCTAAGGATAATGGGTGTAGAGGAGCACCTAGAAACAGAAGTTAATGGTCTAGGAAATTTGTTTAACAGGATCCTAGCAGAGAACTTCCCAAACATACAAAAAGATAGGCCTATTCAGATACAAGAAGCTTTTAGAACCCCAAATAGACCAGACCAGAATAGGACATCCCACCGTCACATTATAATCCACACAGGATCAACCCAGACCAAGGAAAAGATCCTTAAAGCTGTCAAGGAGAAAAGGTTAATCACCTATAAAGGGAAACCAATAAGAATTACTTCAGATTTCTCAGCAGAGACAATCAAAGCAAGAAGAGCCTGGAATGACGTATGCCATGCCCTAAAAACAAACAACTATCAACCAAGAATACTGTACCCAGCTAAACTCTCCTTCATAACAGAAGGCCAAATAAAAACCTTCCATAGCAAAGAAAAATTGAAACAATACATATCCACCAAACCAGCCCTACAAAAGATTCTTAAAGATGTCCTACACATAGAAAACCAACAAGAACGCAACAAAGGCCAAGAAACTCCACCCAAACTGAGAATCCAAGAACCTTAGGAAGAACCCAGTTTTCGCAGCCCCCAGGAAGGTGGATAACATGGCAGGAACTCCCAAATACCTCTCAGTCCTATCTCTTAACGTTAACGGACTGAACTCTCCAATTAAGCGACATAGACTGTCTAGTTGGATTAAAAAACAAGACTCTTCTATCTGCTGCCTGCAGGAGTCACATCTTGCCCATAAAAACAAACACATTTTCAATGTTAAAGGCTGGAACAAAATCTACCAAGCAAACGCCCCTCATAAACAGGCGGGAGTTGCAATCCTAATATCAGATAAAATAGACTTCAAATTAAAATTCGTGAGAAGAGATAAAGAAGGTCGCTACATACTAATTAAAGGATCTCTCCTTCAGGAGGATATTACAATTCTAAATATCTATTCGCCAAACAATGGAGCACCCAAATTTATCAAAGAAACACTACTTTCCCTCAAATCCCATATAAATCCAAAGACATTAATTGTTGGGGATTTTAACACACCACACTCCCCACTAGACAGATCAACTCCGCAAAAACTCAACAGAGAAACTGCAGATCTAAACAGCTGCATAGATCAACTAGACTTAACAGACATTTACTGAACATTTCACCCAGCAGCATCAGAATACACGTTCTTCTCAGCAGCACATGGAACGTTTTCTAAAATAGACCACATTTTAGGCCACAAAGCAAACTTGTCTAAATTCAGAAACATTGAAGTTATACCTTGCATTCTCTCTGACCACAAGGGAATAAAATTAGAACTCAACACCAAAAGCCACCAAAGAAAGTCCGGTATCACATGGAGGCTGAACAACACACTGATGAATCATGAGTGGGTCATGGAAGAGATTAGAAAGGAAATTCAAATGTTCATACTATTCAACAAAAATGAACACACAAATTACCAGCTCCTCTGGGACACAGCAAAGGCAGTACTCAGAGGCAAGTTTATAGCTCTGAGCTCCTACATCAACAAATTGGAGAGATCTGAAACTAACAATTTAATGACACATCTAAACCACCTTGAAAAAGAGCAGCAAGATAAACCCCAATCCAGTAGATGGAAAGAAATAATCAAAATTAAATCAGAATTAAATGAATTAGAATTCAAAAAAACTATAGAAAGAATCAACAAAACAAAGAGTTGGTTCTTCGAAAAACTTAACAAAATTGACAGACCCTTAGCAAACCTTATCAGAAAAAGGAGAGAACACACCCAAATTAATAAACTCAGAGATGAGAATGGAAACATCACCACGGAAACAACCAAGATTCAGAACATTATAAGGGAATACTTCTCAAAACTTTATGCTAAAAATTTTGAGAACTTGACAGAAATGGACCTTTTCCTAGCAAATATTGACATGCCAAAACTAAACCAAGATGAGTTAAACCAGCTTAACAGGCCCATATCAAGCATTGAAATAGAAACAGCAATAAGAGACCTTCCAGCTAAGAAAAGTCCAGGACCAGATGGTTTTACAGCGGAATTTTACAAGGCCTTCAAAGCAGAGCTCACACCAATACTCCTCCAACTCTTCAATGAAATTGAAAGAGAAAGCTCACTACCGAACACATTCTATGAAGCCATCATAACCCTCATCCCAAAACCAGGCAGGGACTCATCAAAGAAAGAGAACTATAGACCCATTTCTTTGATGAACATTGATGCAAAACTTCTCAACAAAATTTTGGCCAATCGACTTCAACAATTCATCCAAAAAATCATACACCATGATCAAACAGGATTCATTTCAGGGATGCAAAGCTGGTTCAATATACGCAAATCAATTAATATTATTCATCACATCAACAGGAGCAAAAATAAGAACCACATGGTTATCTCAATAGATGCAGAAAAAGCATTCGACAAGATCCAACACCCCTTTATGATGAAGGTTTTGGAAAAATTAGGAATCCATGGAACATTCCTCAATACAATAAAGGCTGTATATGACAAACCTACAGCCAGCATTATACTCAATGGTGAAAAACTAAAGCCATTTCCTCTTAACTCAGGAATAAGACAAGGATGCCCACTCCCTCCACTTCTCTTCAATCTAGTATTAGAATGCCTAGCTACAGCAATAAGACAAGATGCAGACATAAAGGGGATCCAAATAGGGAAAGAGGAAATAAAACTCTCCCTCTTTGCAGATGACATGATCTTGTATTTAAAGAATCCCATAGACTCCACTCCCAAATTACTCAAGCTGATTCAAAACTTTGGCAAAGTAGCAGGTTATAAAATTAACCCCCCAAAATCAATGGCTTTTCTGTATGCCAACAATGAGAAAAGTGTGGCTGAAATTAGGAAAGCAACTCCATTTGTAATAGCCCCACAAAAAATAAAATACCTAGGAATTAACTTAACTAAAGAAGTAAAGGAACTTTATGATGAAAACTTTAAAATCTTGAAAAAGGAAATCAACACAGAACTTAAAAAATGGCAAAACCTCCCATGCTCCTGGATTGGCAAGATTAACATCGTGAAAATGGCAATACTTCTCAAGGCTATCTACAAATTCAACGCGATGCCTATCAAAATTCCACCCTCATTCTTCAAGGAAATAGAAGAGGCAATCCAAAAATTCATATGGAACAATAAAAGACCCCGAATAGCAAAAACGCTCCTCAACGGAAAGAACACTGCTGGAGGAATATCAATACCAAATTTCAAACTCTACTATAAAGCCATAGTAATCAAAACAGCTTGGTATTGGCATAAGAACAGACCTCATTACCAATGGAATAGAATTGAAAACCCAGAAATGAACCTACAGACCTATAGCCATCTAATCTTCAATAAGGGAGCTAAAACAATGGAATGGAAGAAACACAGCCTCTTCAGTAAATGGTGCTGGCAAAATTGGTTAACTACATGTAGAAAACTAAAGCTAGATCCTTATATATCACCCTGCACCAGAATCAACTCCAAATGGATCAAAGACCTTGAACTCAAAGCAGACACTCTGAAAACATTAAAGGATGGAATAGGAGAAACCTTAGGTCTCCTTGGCTCAGGCCGAAATTTTCTGAATAGAGACCCGGAAGCACAACAAATCAAAGAAAGGTTGGACAAATGGGATTGCATAAAGTTGCAGAGCTTCTGCAGGGCAAATGACATAGCTAGCAAGATCAATAGAAAGCCCACCGATTGGGAGAAGATCTTTACTAGCCATACAATGGACAAGGGTCTCATATCTAAAATATACTTGGAACTCAAAAAATTAAACCACCCAACAACAAATCCTCAAAGAAACAACTGCCCAATAAATAAGTGGGCGAAAGACTTAAAGAGAAGCTTCTCTGAAGAAGAAAGAAGGATGGCCAATAGACACATGAAGAAATGTTCAACATCCCTAGCCATAAAAGAAATGCAAATCAAAACAACATTGAGATATCACCTCACTCCAGTTAGAACAGCAAAAATCAAGAACTCTAACAACAACAGATGCTGGAGGGGATGTGGACAGAAAGGAACCTTACTTCATTGTTGGTGGGAATGTAAACTTGTTCAACCACTTTGGAAAGCAGTATGGAGGTTCCTCAAAAGACTTCACATAGATCTCCCCTATGATCCAGCAATCCCACTTTTGGGCATTTACCCAAATGTTTACAAACAAGACCACACTAAAGCTACCAGCACAACTATGTTTATTGCAGCATTATTTACCATAACTAAGATATGGAACCAACCCAGATGCCCCTCAGTAGATGAATGGATCAAGAAAATGTGGTATATATACACAATGGAATTCTATGCCTCCATCAGAAAGAATGACATTTCCCCATTTGTTAGGAAATGGAAAGGTTTGGAAAAAATTATATTAAGTGAAGTAAGCCAGGCCCAAAGAAACATAGGTCCCATGGTTTCCCTTATTTGCAATATCTAATATAGGTATGAGTCAAGCGGAAAAGGTCAGATAATGTGATGTTAGGAAAATGAACCCTTAAATATGTATTTTAATGTTTTCGTTTCTTTCATGCATGTGTTTCTAACGCATTTATAAGATTATTTCTTTGTTGCTTTGTATGTCCCTCCCCCACAGTGTAACCCCCGCTTTCACTATATTTGATGTCAGTATAACATGTGGAGGAGATGGGGACAAACAAGTCGTTTAAGGATACAGGTGGATCTGTTGCAACAATGAGAAGTACAAAATGTCATGTCAAAACCAGCTTTACAATGTCGGTATGGGGGGGGGGAGGGGGGTATGATTGGGTGGGGGGGAGGAGGGGGGCTGGGAAGGGAGGTGAAGGGTAAACAAAGGAGGAGGCTGCAATGCTTGGTAAGAAATGTATGTATTATCCTGCCCATGTAATTGTAACCCCTCTGTACAGTATGTTCTCAAATAAAATAACATAAAATTAAAATAAAAAAGTAATGTCCATTTATGATATATATTTTAGAAATGAACAGTTTAAATCACCTATAATCTTACCATCCACATACATACAGTCCTATAGACAATCTTAAGATATTCTCTATCTAGAACTTTGTCTCTTAAAGAAAGTAGTGAGGCTGGGAGGTTGGCTCAGTGGTAGACTGCTTGCCTCTCATACATGAGGCACTGGGTTTGATTCCTCAGCACCACATAAGCAGAACAAATCTGGAAGTGGCTCTGTGGCTCAAGTGGTAGAGTGCTAGCCTTGATCGGAAGAGCTATGGGACAGTGCCCAGGCCCAGAGTTCAGTTCCCATGACCTGCCCCCCCCCAAAAAAAAGAAAAGAAAGTAGCTTTCTTCTAAAGCTTATATAATTAGCTAGGATTTTTCTTTAAAAAATTGATAATAGGAAAAGCAGTGGGAAAGACCCATTATTTTTGCTTATTATGTACAATATGTTAAACTTTTGTATTCACATGTTTTAGAAAGCTACAACGTGTAGTTTAAAATTCTAAAGATTTCTTCTACCTTCATGTTGTGGCAGTCTAAGTCTGTCTTCCTGCCTCCCCAAATGAGCAGATTTATCAGCCAGCACTGATGCTCCAGCACAGAAACCAAATTTCTCTCTTCCCCAGCTTAATTAATATTCATATGCCCCATCCTCTTGGATTTATATTCTACCTGTTGCTAAGCTGGGAGCGTGTTAGGCATTATACTCGCTGTCATTAAATTGAAAATTAAATTTCAGCCATAAACTGCAAGGAATTACACGATTTGTAAATCATTCCAAAATTGGCTAGAATTTAACTTTGGAAATGAAGGTTGAATATTCCTAAAGTAGCCATTTATGTATGCGTGTTTGCAGAACGCTGTAAGTGGATTCATTTCGGTGACTCGGGCAGCAGTGCCATCTGCAGGCCTCCTTCGTGCAGCTCCTTCTATGAGGAAATTTCTATGGCTTCACAACGTTAAATACAAACTGATATTCAACAGGACATTAAGAAGGGTAAATTTACAAGTATAGACCCTATATTCACCACTGAGCTAACATCATATTATTGCATCCATATTTATATGCAAAATAAAGCTAATTAACTTGAATCATGAGTCTTTGGAAACTATAAGTACTAATAGTCTTTGGAAAAAGATAAATTGCCATTATTTTTCAAACAGAATCTTCTAGACTGCATAGATTTTAGAGTGTTTCTTTTAGGTGTACTAAGTATATCATCATAGTACTTTTAATATACATACATGTCTTAAATGTTTTGTAAGGCCATGGATTTGTCTTGCATTTACCAAGGCAACTGTACTTATGCCTATCTTTCTGTCTAGATGGTAGACCATCTCAAGGAAAGATTCTGCTGGTCGGCACTGGTGGCTTATGCCTGTAATCTTAGCTACTCAGGAGGCTGAGATCTGAGGATCATGGTTGAAAGCCAGCCAGGGCAGAAAAATACTAGTGAGACTCTTATCGTGAATCAACCACTCAAAACTGGAAGGTGCAGCTGTGGCTCAAAGTGGTAGAGTGCTAGCCTTGAGCAAAAGAGCTCAGGGACAGCATCAAGGCTCCAAGTTCAAGCCCCACAGCGCTCTCTCTCTCTCTCTCTCTCTCTCTCTCTCTCTCTCTCTCTCTCTCTCTCTCTCTCTCTCTCTCTCTCTCTCTCACACACACACACACACACACACACACACACACAATATGATTCTGCTGAGTGTTTGTAAAAACTCATGAATAGAAATCACTGCCTGGCACATATCACAGATCTAGCTCTTAATATGTCTAGTTCAACCTTTGTTTTCTGAGAAGACAAAACTTAGGTGGTTTATTATTTGATAATTTTTAGGAAATTTGCATAAGGTCTCCAGAGAAAGTTTATATGGTCTCCAGAGAAAGTTTATATGATTTGAAGTGTTCAGTTATGCTGTCTTTCTTTCTGTCTGATTTCACTGAGAAGCAAAGACTAGATGGGAAAGGTCAATTGTCATCCAAGTTTAGGTAGATTTACTCTCAATTGTTTTCTTTTACCAGGTATTGACATTCAGTTTTATTTATTTTTAAATTTTTATTTATTTATTTATTCTTTTGTCTGTCGTGGGGCCTGAACTCTGGGCCTGGGCGCTGTCCCTCAGCTCTTCAGCTAGCACTCTACCAGTTGAGCCACAGTGCCACCTCCAACTTTTTCTGCTTATGTGGTGCTGAGGAATCGAACCTAGGGCCTCATGCATCCAAGGCAAGCACTCTAGCACTGAGCCAGCCACCTTCCCAGCCCATGCATTTTTATTTAAAAAATAGCTACTTGCTACTGCAAGATGTCTGTAATCCTGGCTACTCAAAAGGCTGAGATCTGTAAATTGAGGTTTGAACTAGCCCTGCACAGAAAAGTCTGTGAGACTCTTATCCCCAATTATTCACCAAAGATCTAGAAGTGGAGCTGTGGTCACATGGCAGAGCTCCAGCCTTGAGTGAAAAAGCTCAGGGACAGTGCCTAGTCCCTGAGTTCAAGCATTAAAAAAAAGCTTGAAAATAAGTCTACAAGAGTCCATTTCCAAAATAAACCAACAAAATGCTGGAGTGGAGACTCAGCTCAAGTGATAGAGAGCCACTCATAAACAAAACTGTCAAGAGAGAGCCCAAGTTGTGTGTTTGCCCTAGTACACACACACACACACACACGCACATGCACACACACACATGCACACGCACACACACACACACACACACACATGCACACACAAACAGTACCATTTATGACTAAAATTAAAAGACCAGAAGTAAATGAAGTACAAGACACTTTCATTTCCCCAGAGTTTAACATCTGCTTTATTAAATTCTTGTAATGCCTTGCATTTTATCAGTTGAACTATAGCTTTTGCTATTTTTTGCTTTAGTTGTTTTTCAAATAGAATCTCATGTTCTTACCCAGGTGCTTCATGTACCTGGTTGTTCTACTTTTGTCCTACTGGCTTGTTGGTTGAGATGGGGTCATGCTTTTTGACTGAGCTGGCTTCAAACCTGGATATTAGACTGCCACAACATGAAGGTAGAAGAAATTTTTAGAAATTCTAAGCTACATGTTGCAGCTTTCTAAAACACATGAATACAAAGTTTAACATATTGTACATAATAAGCAAAATAATGGGTCTTTCCCACTGCTTTTCCTATAATCTCATTTTTTAAAGAAAAATCCTAGCTAATTATATAAGCTTTAGAAGAGAGGTACTTTCTTTCTTTCTTTTCTCTTTTCTTTTTTTTTTTTTGGCAGGTCATGGGCTTGAACTCTGGGCCTGGACACTTTCCTTCAGCTCTTCAGCTCAAGGCGAGCGCTCTACCATTTTGAGCCACATCACCACTTCCGGTTTTCTAGTGGTTTATTGGAGATAAGTGTCTTATGAACTTTCCTGCCCGGGCTGGCTTTGAACCACAATCATCAGATCTCAGCCTCCTGAGTAGCTAGGATTACAGGCATTAGCCACCAGCGCCCAGAGATAATTAGCTTTTGTTAACATCGATGTAATTGTATTGTGTTCATGATACCAATCTCTAGTCCCACCCAGTCCTCATCTTGCTAAATCAGATTCAAGTCTTAATCCTTAGCTGAGACATCACTCTCTCTACTAAGTGGCTCACTTGTATGTACTCCCAAAAGACTCTGCATCTGTGTCCATTAGTAAACTTTTGTTACAATATTTTGCTTATGTGTCTGTTTCTTCCCATTAAACCATGAACTCAAGAGAGTAGAAACTCTCTTACTCCAGTACTAATAAGTATCTAGCATGTACTTAGGAGGACGGTATCTAAGAAATATTAAATTAAATAAATGGATGGATGGATGGATGGATGGATGGATGGATGGATGGATCTGTGTCACTAAAGTCTCTAATGTCAGAAAGCTTGGCATTCTGAAAAGCTGGCTTCTGAAAATTCCATCATTTTCCCAAACCAGTTTTGACTTCTCAAAAAGAAATACTCAATCCTCATTTTTTATGACTCCATGATTGAAAATTTTGCCACTTCCTAAAATTTATTTTTAGCCCTCAATCCAATTTTCATTGTCATTTGCAGACCTGCTCGGAGTGGTAGATGTCACCTGACACACAGGCTCCTAGCTAAGGCCAGACAGCGTACTGCTCCACCATCTCGAATCAGCTCCAACGCTGGAAGCAAATGTCCTTTTTAGGGTATGGGCATTGCTGCACGCCCCCATTACTTTTTGTTACCTATTTCACTGTTTTAAATGATAGCCCCAAGATTAGTCAGTGCTCAAGTTCTGTGGGTTCAGACTGTGGGGGTATGTCAGAGAAAATGTGTTTGTTAGATAAACTTCATTCAGACATTCAGTTCTGCCCTCTGTGAATTTAATGTTAATGAATCAACAAAATATTTTATATGATGAATTTTCAAACAAAAACATATATAAAGTTCCATATTTGGGGGGGTATAAAAATCTGACCCAAGGTTCACAAAAGCCCAGCTCTATATTTCCCCTGAGAATGAAGTTTAGATATTCTTTCCTTACAAGTTTCTGGTAAGTTTGTAGGGCATACCTACTTTGAATAATGAGATTCAATTGCATTGGTATATTTATTTTAAAAAATAGTGGGAGTATAATGGTTGATTTCTTACCTTGGTTATTTCTATATTTTCCAAATAGATCATCATTTACATGCATAGTTTTATTACAAGGAATATTTCTACAAAATAGAACACTTTGTTGGAGAGGATATAGTATGAATATAAAGCTCTTATTTGGCAATAAGATTTGGTTTTGAGTCACTACTCTGCCCATTTACTACCTAGATAACTTTGAAAGTGTTGTTTAACTTTTCACAGCTTATTTCCCCATTTATAAGACAAAGATAACAGTCCATACCTTGGAGAATTATTCTGAAGCTTAGAAAGAATGCATCTAAATTATCTTGCTCAATATCCACTACATAACAGGCACTGAATAAAAATGCAACTGACAGTGTTATTAACTTCCTCCCAGGATTAAACTGCAGATGGCCAAGCCTCAGAGCACCACAGCTCTTTGGAAAAAAATGATTTTCAACACAGCTTTTATCCCTATTCACCTGTGCAAATTTCACAGATTTAATGCCTCAACTTTTAAGTGTTCATGATATATAGAAACTATTCTAGTGGCAAATAAAATAAGACTGATGTATATACACTGATCACATATTTTAGGTCTTTATAGGAAAACTTCAGTGATTTTTATCACTACTTATACCACTTATACCATTGAATACCAGAATATGGAGCTGGGATCATTTAGCCATAAAATACAGTGTATTTTAGAAAGTGCTTCCTTCTTAAATCAAGACCCAACAATTATGTGCTCAGGTACAGCCCCAGCTGTTTGCCTCCTCATCTGTTCACTTTGTGTGGCATGACATGCTTGGTTATCTTTCTAGCAATAGCACTCTAAGCCTAGTTCCATATGCTTCCTTCTTCAGAGAGCTCCTTATTCTCCTCTCTCACTGAGTCTTTCTCACTCTCTCACTCTCTGACTCTGTCTCTGGCTCTGTCTCTGTCTCTCTGTCTCTCTGTCTATCTGTCTGTCTCTGTCTGTGTCTGTCTATCTCATTCTGTCTGTGTCTGTCTATCTCATTCTCTCTCTCTCTCTCTCCCTCTCCCTCTCCTCTCTCTCTCTCTCTCTCTCTCTCTCTCTCTCTCTCTCTCTCTCTCTCTCTCTCTCTCTCTCTCTCTCTCTCTCTCACACACACACACACACACACACACACACACACAACCTGAAAGATTAAAAAAGCAGTACATTATTGGGACTCAAAAAACAATACCCCCAAATATGGCATTCAGCAGCTTATTATTTAAAATTAGAGCATCTGGGAATCAACAGATGAGACTTTTATCTACTTAAAAACCAGATCCACCAAGGAGAAACATGATCACCTCCTTACTAAAATGTCCTTACCAAGGTAAAGTAAGTTCATCACAGAGGAAGAAACTCAAACTCAAACACCACAGAAGGCCTGTCTGTTCTTCAGACACATTGCTCTCTCCTATAGAGGATGTATTATCCTTGAAAATTACCTACCTACACATTCCTATTTTCCTCCTTCTGTGAAGGATATGTAAGTCTCCGAATCTCCTTGGGTTATTAGAGATTCATATTATTGGCGAATCAATTTTTGTGCTTTATTTTTCTATTTGTCTATTGCCAATTTATTTCAATAGATTTCAAAACTAGGTCATTCAACAGGAGTAGGAGAAATCCCCTTCACTCTTGTAACATTTATACAAGCTTGGTCTGAGAAGGCCCATAGGATCTGACTATGGCATGAACTTAGAAAATTTCTAAAATAAAAGATTTGTTTCAGGGCTGGGAAGGTGGCCCAGTGGTAGAGCGCTTGCCTTGCATGCATCAAGCCCTGGGTTCGATTCCTCAGCACCACATAAGCAAAAAGAAAAAACCGGAAGTGGCGCTGTGGCTCAAGTGGTAGAGCGCTAACCTTGAGCTGAAGAGCTGAGGGACAGCGCCCAGGCCCAGAGTTCAGGCCCCACGACCAGACCCCTCCCCCCCCCAAAAAAAAAGATTTATTTCAGAAATATCTAAATTCACTTGCATGACATGCATGAGGCCCTAGGAAAAATCTCCAGCACCAGATAAAACAATACAAAAATAACTAAATCCATATCTCAGATAACTTTAGCAAGTTTAACTTGGATATAATGATAAGATTCTTGCTTCTAAGCCAGGCTCCAGAAGCTCATGCCTGTACTCCTAGCTACTTAGGAGGCTGAGTTCTGAAGATTAAGTCTGAAAGCCAGTCTAGGCAGGAAACTCCTTGAGACATTTATCTCCAATTAACTACCAAAAAGTTTGAAATGGAGCTGTGTCTCAAGGTGGTAGAGTGCTAGCTTTGAGCACAGAACTCAGGCCCTGAGTTCAAGCTCCTGGACACACACACATACACACACACACACACACACACACACACACACACACTCACAAAGAAGTTTTTGTTTCTAAAACTAAAGTACATATGTGAAAGTCCCATTCGGCTTCCTATACAAATCTGGGATCCATCAACCCATAGTGTGCCCTGTTCCTTTGTGTAAAGGCATCTGAAACATCGTGTTCCAATGTATTGTCCAAGAGGGAGATAAAATATGGCATGTCCATTTCCCACTGACACCTTTAATTTAAAACACACACACACACACACACACACACACACACACACATATAAACGTTGCTAACCTCCTCCCAGTGCCACCACCACAAGTCCCTGTCTCATTATGTTGCACGGAGTAGTTTTCTATAGCACACTGTATCTTCCCTCTGTATCCTTCTTCTGCTACAGCTCAGAACTGTGCGGGAGGAACTATTTACCTTTGTGATTTAATTTTGCCACCAGAAAAAACAAATCCCCCTCCTCCCCAAATGCCACTTTTCTATCATACCCTGGGAGCCAGTAATCAGAAAGAGTAAGTAGATTTTCTTCATTCCAAGATTTCCAGGGCCAGAGCTACCCAGCAGGGATCAAAGCTGGAGCACATCAAAAGCACCCCTGCTGAGAAGAGCTGCCCCCCACTGGGTGCCTGGGGCTGCTTCTCATCAGTGCCTCAAGTCCTATACGTCTCATCTCACACACATCTCATCTTCCTTCTCCATGCTCAGCAGAGATCCACTACGCACCAAACTTTCTGAACACCAGAGACAGTCTTCCTATTATTAGCTAATAAATAAGCAATGACACAGATACCTGATTATTCGTTGAACATTTCTTAAATGTTTACTATGTATTAAGTTCTCTGCTAAGTGACAGCATGAAGGAAATGAATGGCACTGCATTCGCGGAGCTTCTCTTGGAGTATGATGATGTCCATGGTAGTGGCAGGCAGGCTCAGGGTCTTTTACTATGAATGGAAGGGTTATTTCTCTGATTAGCTGGGTATAACCAGTCTAGGTCCTCTGTTTATTCAACAAACTGAAGATCAAAAATATATTTTTTTCAATTTATTTTGGTACAGACTTACTTCTTATCAATATTTCCTAAACAATATAGTAAAACAACTGTTCACACTGTATTGGGTATTATAAATGATCTAAAGAGGATTTAAAGCCGCTGGAGGATATACATTTTATATAATGACTTGAACACTCTTGGATTTTAGTGTTCATAAGGATCCCAAAACAAATAAATCTCTCACAAACACCAAATACTGGGGACTGATACATTGTGCCACCCAATATAGCAGGATGATGCCATAGGGAAGAGATGTCAGAGTTGGGCCTTGCAGGCAGGTACAAATGGTGAGGGTGAGAAACGGCTATGTTCAGGGGGTGGTGGTGATGGAAGCAAGTCAGCATTACTGTATACTTGGGAATAAAGAACATCACTAAAATTCATCTAAATCCTACTCAAGAGCCTAAACTTAATCCTAAAAAAAATTAGCTTTACTAAAATGCAGTCTCCCTTGTGGTAGTTTGAATTATGGGCCTTAAATCCCAGGCCTATGCAATAGCCTTATATTAATAATAATAATAATAATAATAATAAACAACTTTGCAGATGTGATTAAAGTAAGGATCTTGAAGATAATCCTGAGATTATCCTGGATTATCTGTGTGGGCTTCACATAGTAGCAGGAGTTCTTATCAGAGGAAAACAGAAGATTGGAATCAAAGAAAGAAGATGTGAAGAAGGAAGCAGAGGTCAAGGAGGAGAGAAGACTGCTGCTGGCTTCAGATACAGAGCAAGGAGCAACGGGTCAGCTTATGTCAGAGGTAGCTTCTAGAGGCTGGAAAGGCAAGTAAACAGATTCTCCCCTTAGGGATTCCAGAAGGAACCAGCATTTGAAAGCAAGAATATACCAGTGTCTGATATAGGAGGTGCCCAATAAACACTAATGGAGTGTGGACTCGCAACAAAGCAGGCAGCCCATGGAAAGAAGCTGAGTCCTCACTACGGATTCCTCAGTGAGCAGAACATGATTGCTTTTCGTCACCATGTTAATCTAATGTACTTGAACAATAGCATTCAAAATCATCTTCAGGCTCAATTAAAGAATCAGAACAAATCAGACCCATCTTAATAGCTCGTGCTTATAATCCTACGTACTCAGGAGGCTGAGACCTGGAGCATCATGAATCAAAGCTAGCCTGGGCAGAAAAGCCCACCAGACTTCATCTCCAATTAACCAGCAAAGAGCTGAGAGCTGGAGACATAGCTCAAGTGGTAGAGCACCAGCCATGAGCAAGTAAGTTGAGTAAGTGCAAGGCTGCAAATTCAAGCCTTGGAAGAGGCACGTGTGCATACTCTCTCTTTTTTCCCTCTCTCACACACACACATACCCACCCACACACACACAGAATTAACATCTTTAATTAACTAATACAAAAATAATACTTTAGGCACTCAAAAACATGTCATAAACAATTATAAAATGGGAGCTTGACTCAATAGTAAGTTGATGTTATTTTTTAATGTTTATTTAGAAGTAGGAACAAACAGATCAAAGTGTTTTTAAGTCTAAGATTCTTTGGATAATTACCTCAACTGCACGTAGCCTGGGCAGATATGATTAACTTAGCTAGAGAAAGATTATGTGGGATTTACAGTGGGGAAAAATGCTAGTAAATCTGACTGAATGTGAATTTCTGGATTTATGGACAGATGCCAGGAAAGGACATTGTCGCAGTTTCATGGAGTATTTCACAGTTTTAAAGCAATGTTTGTGCTTCTATCAGCAGTTGCAAACTAATCAACAATGCTTGCTTGGTAAGCTATTAGGATCTACTAATCTGGTTTTTTTTTTTTTATCTTTTTGAATATGCAAGATAAGCAGACTCTGGAAAGAACTAATTCAACAAGTCTTACTTGGGCATCTTTTTAATAGGCTATGTTCTGCTGCTTTACCTTTTCATAATTACACTTGATGCCTTATCAAGCATTTGACCAAATGTTTAATTATAAAGTAACATGAGGGCCCTGTTGGTTATGCATAGCTTCTTTTACCACGTTTCCTTTAACTGTGGCTTTCTTCTTTCTCTTCTCCATGTGCTCTGATATATGCTGCTGATCACATACACTAAGATTTTCAGAGATTTTCAAACTAACTTTTCTTTTGCAAACTTGATTGGAATTCAAGGTATTAAATTATGGCTTGAATAGCTTAGCCTGAGGTAAAAGATAACCCTACAGATTGTCTAGAAACCAACCTGCTTATTTATTCTCTATACAGATCCAAGTCCATTTGGTTGTGAAATGTCCATTTTATTGAACAGGAAGCTTTAGAGGACACTTACCGGGAAAGAAGAACTGTCTTTGTAAACCACAATAATAATATTCTCCTCAGATACAGACAACATGGTGGAAAGTGGTTTGTCTTTTCCTTTCTCCACAGATATTTTGCTGATGGTGAATTATCCTTGAGAAGGATACATGAGGTATTGTTCACTCATGCATTTATTCTTTTCAAGGCAATACTCTGGATTCCAGACACAAACGCAATGGTTCTGTGGTCACCGGCATGGCACACAATTAGCTGCACCCCATTTTAGCTTTGCCTTACTATAGATGTCTTTACCATATTGCAGAGTGTGGAATAATACTTGAATACACTTTTCATTGTTTAAGTATTAATAAAATAAAAATTTGTTTCATTACAGGATTGATATTAAAGCTATTTTTGTTTGGTTGGATTGTGTGTGTATGTGTATGTGTGTGCGTGTGTGTGTGCCTGTCCTAAGGGCTTGAACTCAGGGCCTGGACACTGTCCCTGGGCTTTTGTGCACAAGGCTAGTGCTCTACCAAGTGAGCCACAGCTCCATTTCAGGCTTTTTGGTGGTTAATTGGAGATAAGACTCTCATTGACTTTCCTTTCAGGGCTAGCTTCACACTATGATCCTCAGATCTCAGCCTCCTGAATAGCTAGGATTACAGGCGTGAAACACTAGTACCCAAAAGCTGTTTTGTTTTCTTTTCTTTTCTGAGTAGCATTTAAGCTCAGAGCCTAGCACTTGCTCAGCTTGCTTGCTAGGCTGGCAGGAAGGAAGCAGAATGATACAAGAAGGAACCAGGAATAAGTTGTGCCTTGAAAGACATGCCCTCATAAACTAATTCATCCTACATCCTAATAGCCCATCCAGTAAGAACTCATCAATGAATTATCTCATTAGGGAAGTTAGCATCTCATGACCTAATCATTATCAATAGCACCAGGAGATGGGGACAAACCTGTCATACATGAGCAGTTTGGGGGATAGTTAATATTGAAACTGCAATAAAAACATACACAGGTCCAAGTGCATTGAGGATTTTGAATGACAAGCATCAGCACAATGATCTAAAAATAACAAAACCATGATTTATCCAAAATAACTCCCTTGACAAAAATTCGTATTATTTATTCCATCCATTTATTTACTCATTCACTGATCCCTTGATGTCTTGCACTGTGCTCAACTGCGGAGATGAAAACTACAGAAACTCACAGACCAACTGGAGAAAAAGACAAATCTCTCACCAAGTATAGGGTAATAAGTTTTTTAACAGGGAAAACATCAAGTTAAGGTGTAATTTGTATACCATGTTGTCCTGTTTATTTGGCTGGTTATCTTGGCTGTCTCCCCATTATGCTGATGTTTGATGAAAAAGAGGACTTATCTATTGCTATCTACAATGTATGACAGACACTATTATAGTTCATAAGGCTAATAATCTCCTTTGGGTTTCTTGCTGCCTGTGTTATTAAGTGTGTACCACTATTGTACCACACCCAATAGTTTAAGTCATAGAATTATAATTTCACTTTCCCATTTCCAAAATAGCATAATTATATCCCCCCAAATAACTTATTTCTATATGAAGTTCAGACAGCTCTCAAAAAATTATTTCAAATAAATTTTTTATCAATGGGTGAACTTTAATTTCCAACTAGGATTGTTTACTTGGGACTATATTTACCCTCTTGTCTAAAACAATTTAAATGAAACAATAATGTTCAAGATTTAAGATCTTATCCAATAAAGAACAAAAACCACTAAATGAGTTAAGCCATCCAACTGTACTGTCCAATGTCATATAAAGTTTCTAGACTGTGAGACTCAGAAACTAAAGCTAGAAAGATTATATGAGAGTAATGTACAAAAAATTAATTCCATACATTAGCATTCAACAAGCATAAATTGACATTAAAAACATCACTTACAATGGTCTCAAATATTTAATAACTCTTTAGTAAAAACTCTTTAGTGAAAGCTTGGTAGTAGATTCCTGTCATCTCAACTTCTTGGGAGACACAGATTGGGAGAATCTCAGTTCCAAGGCTAGCTCAAGAAAGGAAATTACCAAGACTCAGTCTCATCAAACAAGCTGGGCATGGTGGTTTATGTCTTTAATCCCATCTTCAGGGGAAGGAGAGGTAGGAAGAACACATCCAAGGCCAGTCCAAGCAAAAATGCAAGACCCTATCTAAAAATAAACTAAAGGAGAAAAAAGGGCTTGAGGCATGGCTCTGGTGGTAGAGTGCCTGCCTAGCAAGCATTAGGCTTTGAGTTCAAATCTCAGTATGACCAGTAAATAAATAAATAAATATTTAGTAGGTTGTGTATTCTGAATTTTGCTCACTAACCAGTCCACTGCTCTTAAGAAACAAGATGAGAAAACAAATGTCAAAAGACATACCAAAACGCCCTGATAGTAGAGGGCTAGAGATGTGTGTGTTCATTCAGCCAGTTATATGAACTAACAACTCTCTTCTGTCAAAAAGCCTATTCTCAATTGCATAAGACCAAACAACAACCCCATAGTTCCTTAAACTGGATCAGCCTCACCGACGCTTCTAACAGTATTAGAATAGCTCTTTGTGTGATACCTGTGCTAAGAGGTTAAGTGGTTTTCATCCATACTTGAAGTTTTCTCATCTAACAAATCAGTTCTAACCCAAAGATTTGTGGGGAGGGTGTCTCTATTCTGAAAGATTTCCGCTGTCTGTTTCTCTTTGTGCTTGTACCAGTTGGCAGGACCTAAGATCTTAGAAGAGAACCACAGATCTTTAAGAGCTGAACCACCATTAATCTGATAAGGCTGACCTAGAATCCCCTTTTGTACTTTTTTTGAAGGATGTGAGTCAAAAGCCGATTCATTCAAATCCGAGTATAATCAGGACTTTAAGTAAAATACTTCAAATTCTTTAGGAGAAAACAAACAAAAGTTTATGAATACAATTTTCTTTCCTGTCTGCTTGGCTCATTAAGGCAGTTCTACTGGCTGCCTAACTTTTGCCATGAGCTTGCTACCAAACTCTACCTTTCAAGATATCACCTGTCAATATATAACCCCCTCAACCCAAAGACCACAAGTGATTTTGACATTGCTTACTCACATAAGCACATGGAAACAAACAGGGATTCTCCGAGAGGGACAGAACACACCAGAAAGAAAATACTGGAAAGAGTACCTAGGGGATGATAGAAGATAACATGATCAGGATTCTGTTATCACCCATTATCAATGTTGCTTTTGAATAAGTCAAGGCAGACTAAGTATGGGAGTGGTGGGGAGATGGTGGTGGGGAAGGCTAGGGTGGGTCACATGCCACTTATGTGGGTTTTTATAACTGCTACAATTTTCCCCTGGGAGGGACTGTCACTTTCCTTCCTGACAGATAATGGGGCATTTATGCAAACCAACATCACTATGCTGGAGGTGATCGTGCAATTGCTGTTCAATAAGCAAGAAGCTTTCAATGTAAAGTAAAATAACATAATGTAACCTATACAAAAACCGAGGTACATAAGGGTTTCAGAAGAGCTATAGCAGGAAGCTTTCCAGATGGACAAAAGGAAGGGAGGTGCAAGCTAAGGGCTAGTAAAGAAAAGAAGTGAAATACCATGCAATCCGTGAGAACCAACGAACAGCTTTCTACTTCTGGGTACAAATGAAAAGATGTAGCAGGTGATGGCCCTGCCAAAGTGCTTAGATATTATCTTTTAAATTATGCAGGCCTCTTTTCTAAGCAAGGAAAAGATAAACTCATCTTTTCCTTAAAAAAATTCTAACAAAGGGTACATAATGTGGATAAATATGCATTTATCCATAATAAAACTAAAGTATAGTATGCACAGAGGTGAATTTCCATAGTGTAACTCCTTTGAGCTATTAACTGACAGTCTAACAAACTGAATGCCAAGAAGCCAAACATATTTTAACTGATTGGGGTGGAACGCAGGGGAAGGGAGGTGAATGAATGGAGAAAGGGATGGTGGGCAAATGTAGCCATAATACTTAATGTACATATGTAAAAGTAGAAAGAGGAAACTCAGGGATATGGGTGGAGTTTGGCTCAATGAGGGAGAGAAATGATGGAAGGGGTAACATGGATCAAGATGCATTATACTCATGGATCCACATGTTGAATCAAAGCCCTATGTACAACTATTTAAAGATGATAATTTTTAATTAAAAATAAAGTAATATTTCCTTCCATTGCTCAATGGAGGTAAAGTCCAGTTTATAGTCATGTGATCCCAGAGTCTATATTCTCACAACTATTGCTTTTGTCAACATATAGAGGCACAGCCAAATATAATTTTCTTAATTCCATTGCCTGGTAATATTTTGGTGCTTGTTGTAGACAGATGGTCTTGGAGGCTTTAGTGTTGGCTTGCTACTATCTATGTCTTCAACACTTCCCCATGCCATCTGAGGTTTTTTTCCTGGGGGAGAAAAAGTGCACAGGGGCTCCAGCAGGAGGGAGAAAGCAGGATGGGGAAGAAGGATGTCTCAGTGGAACTCTTTTCTTTTTTTCTTTTTTTTCAGTCATGGGATTTGAACTCTGGACCTGGGCATGTCCCTGAGATCTTCAGCTCAAGGCAACTACTTGAGCCAAAGCACCACTTGTGGTTTTTCTAGTGGTTAATTGGAGATAAGAGTCTTAAAGGGACTTTCCTGCCTAGGCTGGCTTTGAACCGTGATCCTCATACCTCAGCCTCCTGAGTAGCTAGGATTACAGGTGTGAGCCATAGGTACCCAGTTTAGTGGGGCTCTTTTTTATATATCATATATTTTTATTATAAGAGGAACTCTTTATATATGTGTTTCCATGAAACTATTCTTCTTCTAGTCCTGGAGAATATCACAAAACTTATTTCAGTTGCTCAAGCCAAAACTCTTGTTGGATCTCCCATGTGTGAACCTGGAAAAAATCCTTAATTTTGCTATAGGCCCATGAACTTGCCACATGACACCACCCAAACGTGCCACATGACACCGCAGTTTTTCTCGTTAAAACCTCAGAGGCAAAGGTGATATTCATGACCTTAAAGTCCAGCCTGGCCTCATGATTTGCTTTGACAGTGACAAAGCAAAGGCTCAGGCTTTAAGTGATTTTTGTGTTCCCACCTGTTCTTTTAGAATATAGCCCAGCTAGACTCCTGGAGGGATCATAAAGCAAAGCCATGTTACCCCATTTATCCAAACTAAGACCTAGATTAACCAACAACAAGGCAAACTACAGCAAGGAGAGCAAGATCAGCCATATTAGCAGATCTACCTAGCCAGCTACCCCACTTATTTTGTATGATACTGATGATCAGGATTGAATTTTATATTACAATATTAGCAATAGATAAGTGATATGTTCCTTACCCTGTTTTATTATATCCCAGACATTTCTATCTGTGGTCTAAGTTCTGTAATTTCTACCTACAAAACAACTCTCAAATTCACCACTTTTTTCCAGGTTCATTGTTCTACCATAGTCTAAGAGCTACCATCAGCTTAGGTAAGCTAAACTACTCGTTTTTCTGCCTCCACCCTATGCACTTAGAACCCATCCTTCAAATATCTGCGAAATATCAGATCACTTCAATAATTGTATTTAGTGTACTCTCATTCATTTCATTGTTCCTAGAGAAGAGTCTTAACTCCTTACAATAACCCACAGGTACTGCAAGACCTGCCTACTATGAGGCTAAAAAAAGTAGTTTTATTATACTTTCATTCTTCAAACATCTTCAAAATGTTTTAAAATGTGTTGCTACTTAGAAATATTTGCCTGCAGAAAGGTATTTTGCTATTTTAATTCTTGGAATATTATTCTGGTAAATGTACCAAAATAAAAGTTCATTTTATTAGACATGGAAGTCTGGTTTTACCAAATTGAACATAAAGATCTGGTTTTACCAAATGACAAAAATAATTTCTTTTCTTTTTTTTTTTGGGGGGGGGGTGTTGGTCGTGGGCCTTGAACTCTGGACCTTAGCACTGTCCCTCAGCTCTTCAGCTCCAGGCAAGCGCTCTATCACTCGAGCTACAGCGCCACTTTGACAAAAATAATTAACATGCAGGGTAAGAGGGCAGGATGAAAGGACAGTGGCACTGGAGACCCAAGGTATCAGCTGAAACCACAGAAGAACCAACTTACACATGGAAAAAAGGCTCACATTTGGGGGTTTAAGGGCAAATAAATAAAAATTATGCTTCTAAAGGCTCTTGCACAGCTGATCTTAACAACACACCTCTGGTGGAATAGGGGAACTAGGTTAGCCCTGAAGTAGGATGTATTAGCTCAAACACACAAATCAAACTTCCTGAGAATGGACAGGAAGTATTAAGTATTACTTGATATTCATATGCAATACTTTCACCCAAAGAAAAAAAAAACTTTTACACATTTTCCCTGTCTTATAACTGAGAAACTCAGGATTCACTGAGTTTTCATACTCAGAAATTAGTTTTCATTTTGACTTCAACCAAGCATGCTAACTTGACAATTCACATTGTTTCTTAGTCTGTGAGCTTTCCAGAAATGAGCTACAATGATTCAAGGGGCCAACTCTTAGCATCTATATAGATGGAAACATAAAAGTACCATAGGTGTAAAAATAGCAAAAATGAATTTTTGTTCTGAAACATGGTGGCTTCAGCCCCAGAACACCAGAAGTAACACAGGAATCCCTGAGAAGGGCACATGGGGCTTGCAGGAGCACCAGGACATTTTCACCTCCCAGGAAGTAATCTTCAGCATGAAGTACAGGGATAGTTGATCCCTCAGCTAGTCTAGGCTTTAAGCATTCTCTGTTATCCCTTGGAACAGGGAGAAGTTTGCTGACAGTGGAGAGAAGCAGCTGGATTCTGGTTTCCCTAGGATTTCTCACTCATTCCTCTACTCAGGAAGAGACTCCCCTAAGAAAATAAAATCCAATAAAATGGTACATGACATAGACTTTCTAACACTCTCTTTCCAAATGACTTATTTTCTGCCTTCTCTTAGTCTGAATCCTTCATCAGGAATGTCTACCCATCTTATCTGTCTACACCCAGTCTGTCCTTCACATATCACCTCACTCTACCTCACTCTGAAGCCATTAAATGACTGAGTCCACATCATAAGTCTCTCTCTTTAATAAACCATAAGTACAATCAAGTTTTCTATGCATTCCTGGTATATCACAAACATATATGTGCACACATGCATGCATATACATACATACATATACACACTATTATACACTGTGCTCTATCTCAGTAAATTACCTGTAATACAGACCTAATAATCATCGTTTTGTACATTTTATTTCTCTAATAGATTAATCTCACAAAGTTTGATCAAGCTTCTTGAATATCTCTAGAACCTGACCATTTATTTTTTTTATTGTGAAAATACTGAGAGGGATTACAATTACATGGGCAAGATAATGAGTACATTTCTTATCAAGCATCGTAGCCTCCTCCTTTGTTTCCCCTTCCCATCCCTTCCCATCCTCCCCCCACCCCCCACCCAATCCTTCTCCTCCACACCAAAGTTGTAAAGTTCGTTTTCGATATAACGACTTGTACATCTCATTGTTGCAATGGGTCCACCTGAATCCCTATTTAAACGATTTGTTTTTTCCCTTCCCCTCCACAAATTATAGCGACATCAAATACAGTGAAAGCAGGGTAGACCCTGACCATTTATTTCCATCCCCAATGCATCTATCTTCTTGTGCTAGCCATCTTCAATTCTTTCATCTGTAGCTCCTTCTAATTTATCTTCCTAAATTGCCCATTGCTATATTCCAATATATACTAAATAACAAATGCAAATACTAAAAAACAAAATACAAACCAAGCTGAGTGCCAAAGGACCAGACCTGTAGCTACTCAGGAGTCTGAGATTTGAGGATTGCGGTTTAAAGCCAGACTGGGCAGAAAGGTCTTTGAGACTCTTTTTTTTTTTTTTTTTTTTTTTTTTGTCGGTCGTGGGTCTTGAACTCTGGGCCTGGGCGCTGTCCCTCAGCTCTTCAGCTCAAGGCGAGCGCTCTACCACTTGAGCTACAGCGCCACTTCCGGTTTTCTGGTGGTTTATTGGAGATAGGAGTCTCACGGTCTCTCCTGCCCGGGCTGGCTTTGAACCGCGATCCTCAGATCTCAGCCTCCTGAGTAGCTAGGATTACAGGCGTGAGCCACCAGCGCCCGGCTTCTTTGAGACTCTTATCTCCAATTAACTACCAAAAAAGCCAGACGTGGAGTACAAGAGGTATAGTACTAGCCTTGAGCAAAAGAGCTCAGAGCTAGTGCCCACGCCCTGAGTTCAAGCCCCAACTGGCACAAAAAAAAAGAGAAGTCCCTCATGAATAAAACATTTCAGTGATCCCTTGTTTTTTTTCTTTATGTGGTATAAGGTTCTACAAAATCTGACTCATGATTGTATGGTTCCATCTCTTGCTATTTCCTTGCATTACACTCACATCTAAACTTTAAGCTGTGTCTGAACTGTCTTTTACTTGTCCTTTGACTGGTTAAATTAAATATATTCTTCCTATCTCTGCCTAGATGTTTTCTCTGTTTTCTGGGATTGTCTGGTATCACTCTCACAATGTTCCTATGTATTACATGATCCTTTATCACGTTTTTACTTTTATAAAGCTCAGGGCTTTAGTTTAAAACAAGGAAACAAACTCCAGCTAATTAAAGCAATGTAAAAACACTTTTAGTAGGGGCTGGGAAGGTGGCTCAGTGATAGAGCGCTTGCCTTGCATGCATGAGGCCCCTCAGCACTACATAAGCAGGAAAAAAAAAAAAAAAAAAAAAGCTGGAAGTGGTACTGTGTCTCAAGTGGTAAAGCGCTAGCCTTGAGATGAAGAGCTAAGGGCCAGCGCCCAGGCCCAGAGTTCAGCTCTCTTGACCCACAAAAATAAAACAAAACAAAACAACAATAACAAAAAAAAAAAACCTTTTAATATTAGGTAGCTCACAGAATCTCTGGGATGAGCAAAAGATGGAGCTACTTGGCCAGTATTCATGCTCCAATTTTCTCCTATAAAGAAGCTTCAGTAGAGACACCAGAATGCCAAGAATGTGAATAAATGAATGGGGGTAGGGATGAGGGTACAAAGGTGGTAGAAGGAGGTAGGTGCCAGAAAACAGGTCAAGTTCTAGTTGGGTAACTCGGATCAGCTCAGGCCTAATGCTGGTCAGTCCTACACAGGTCTTTCTAATCTGCTTCTCATTCTCCTTAGGAAGAATTGAGGTCTCCGGAAAACAGCCAAAAAGCTGTTATGGAAACACCAAACCTAAATAATGCTAAAACATCAGGAGTGCTGAAAGGTACTTCTGTTCTTCTGCTCCCTAAGCTGAGGAGGTGGAGCCCCCAAAGCCATAACTCCTTCTGGAGGAGGGGTGGGGGAATTAGAAGGCATACAAAGGCCCCTGGCTGAGAACTTGATTCCTCATTCTTCAGTTGGTACAAGAACTGGAAGAAAATGTCTATACAGTAAGTATCTCTGGGAGAGTTTTTTTTTTAATTTAAATAATGCTTTAGTGCTGGCACTAGATGGTAAATGGGCTATTTCAAAGAGCTCCTGAAAGAATTGAATTGGTTGATGATGTTTAAAAAAGACTGTAATTTCTTGCCCTATTGAAGTAAAGGTATAGAATTCAGATCTAAGTGATGGTGAGACTCATGTGACTTACACTGGAACTTGAAAACAGTAATGTACAGAGAAATATCGCACAAAGCCAGGCACTGGTGACTCAGGTCTATAATCCTTGCTACTCAGAAGGCTGAGATGTGAGGATCGCAGTTCAAAATCAGCCCAGACAGGAAAGTCTATGAGATTCTTATTTCCAATTAACCACCAGAGACTGGGAACAGAGCTGTGGCTCAAAGTGGTAGAGTACTAGCCTAGAGCACAAAAGCTCAGGGACAGTGCCATGGCCCTGAGGTCAAGCCCTACAACCAACACCCCCCAAAAGAAATATCTGACAGACTTTGGTTTCACTTCTTGCCAGTCAGTTCCTAGCAGTGTGACTTTGAGTAAGTTATTTATTTTTGAGTCCAAGTTGCTTAAATTTTTTTTATCTGTTGAATTACTATAACAATACTTCTTACTTGACTGTGTTGTTGTGAGATTTTAATGAATCAGTATCATGCAAAGTTATTTTGTGGTGAAAGTGATTTATGGAAAGTAATTATGAATGTCGGGTGTCAGTGACTCACACTTCTAATCCTAGCTACTCGGGAAGCTGAGATTTAAGGATCACAACTCAAAACCAGCCTTAGTAGAAAAATCTGCGAGATTCCATCTCCAAAAAGAAAAAAAAGCCATGTTGTTGTCCTGGCTCAAGTGGTAAAGCATCAGCCATGAACCCCCCCCCCAAAAAAAACAAAGCCAAGTGAAAATTTATGACCCTCAGTTCAAGCCCCAATACTGGTATATACAAACATAAATAATTATGATAACTAGCAGAATCCCCACTCTAGGAACTTATAAAGGAGATGAAGGAAATACATAAAAATATAGATTCTTATTCTCTTGATTTTTTTTTTTTTTCGGTCCTAGGGCTTGAATTCAGGGCCTGGGTGCTGTCCCTGAGCTGCTTTGTGCTTAAGGCTAGTGCTCTACCACTTGAGCCACAGTGCCACTTCCCACTTTTTGAGTAGTTTATTGGAGATAAGAGTCTCACTGGGCCAGGCGCTGGTAGATCACGCCATTAATCTGAGCTACTCAAGAGGCTGAGATCTGAGGATTGTGGTTCAAAGTCACCAGGGCAGGAAAGTCCACGAAACTCTTATCTCCAATTAGCCACCAGAAAACCAGATGTGGTGCTGTGGATCCAGTAGTAGAACACTGGCCTTGAGCTGAAGAGCTCAGGGACAGCACCCAGGCCCAAAGTACAAAGCCCCACAACTTACAAAACAAAACAAAAAACAACAATAACAACAACAACAAAAAAAAGAGTCTCACTGGAACTTTTCTGCCTGGGCTGGCTTTAAACTTCAATCCTCAGATCTCATTCTCCAGAGTAGCTAGGATTTACAGGTGTAAGCCACCAGCACACCAAAGCTCTTGGGCTTTCATAGAAAATAGTATAAATGTGAGTGAGGATGAGTTACCTGATCTGAAATGCTATTGTCCCCCAATCTGTAAGCACAAAACAAATGACTGTATGAGGCAAGAAAGTCAGCAGTACAGTCAGCTGAGCGTGTCCATAGGGCAGGGCACATCCTGGGAAAGGCCTAGACAGCATCAAAGTCCAGGAAGAAAAAGGCCAACATCAGAGTTCATTGCTTTGTCTTCAGAAATAGAAGAAAAGTACAGAGGCTAGGATTAAGTCTAACATAACAACTGATTTTAAAAGAGGGACCATGTTCCATGACATGAAAAGCAAACCCTAAAGTGAGCCCCATTCTCTTCTCTGAGAACTGTACAGAAATGAGTACTGGCGCCTACCACTCTCTCCACCACCCATTCCCATGCTCCCTGGGGGCGGTCAGATTGGCAGTAGCGCATTAGCATTGAGCCATAGGTGCCTTCCCTCCTGGTACTCTGCTGCTTCCTCCATGACCTTGAACTACCAGAGTACCAAAATGAACTTCCTCCCCATTGCAGAGTTGAGCACCCTGCGGCTGGTTATAAGAAGCTGTTTGAAACTGTGGAGGAACTATCCACGCCACTCACAGCTCATGTCACAGGTGGGTCTCCCTCGTCATGACACCATCTTCTTTTTTGTGAAGGTCTGTCTTCTTTGTCTTCATATCCGTTGCATTTCTAGAGGCTACAGGGAAGGGGATTTGGAATTTTAGGGTTTTTATATCATTATTTTCTCTTGTTGACCTTCATTTCACTTCTTCATTTCACTAATGTGCATAAGTGTGGTACCTAACTGCAATTCCTTCAAGCCTGGGACTACACCTTTCTTCATCTTCGTATCAGAAAGACTAGTCAAATTTATCTATAGGAAATAATCCACTTTTTAATCCAGTAAGAATGGAAAGAGGAAGGATGAACAGATGTAGTTATGGTATTCAGTATACACTATATAAAAAATGAACTATGCAACTTGTAGGCAGGGATAAGAAGTGAAAACAGATAGGAAAAGAAGGGGTGACACTGTTCAAAAAGAATTGTACTCATTAGCTGACTTATGAAATAGTCACTCCTCTGTACAACATCTTAGCAATAAAATTACATTCAAAAATTTTTAATCTAGTAAGTGTAAGCATTATGCCCACCTTTGGCCCTCAGCTCCACCCAAACCTGAGCCCCTCCCATCCCTGGAGTTCCAGCCATACAGCTGGCCCCTCCCTCACCATCCATAACCTGAACTCTCATCTACCTCACTTCCTACCTTCAGACACTGCTGCTACCTAGATAGTGGAGGTCGCCATGTGCTCTCTCTCTCCAGGGCAAATATGGCTTCTCTAATAAACCTTGTAATAATCATTCTCCTGTGCCTGCCTGCCTCTGCGTGGTCCCCTGGCATGGATATGATGAATCCTTTCAGTAAAGATTGCTCAAACCATGTCAAGTGTTCATCACTCTTAAGGATGGTCTTGAGTACACTTTATTTTACATATGAGGAAACTAAGGATCCAAGAAGGCTCACGGCATGTCCTGACCGGAATCCAGGTCCTGACACCCAGCCCTATGCACTTTTTGCTATAGAAAGTTGATTTTCATTGGGTACTTTGACTCAAACCCTAAGAGAAACAGAGTTCTTGATTTTCTTGTTTATTTTGTTGTTGTTGTTGTTGTTGTTGTTGATGATCGTGGGGCCTGAACTCTGGGCCTGGGCGCTGTCCCTCAGCTCTTCAGCTCAAGGATAGTGCTCTACCACTTGAGCCACAATGCTACTTCCAGTGTTTTCTGCTTATGTGGTGCTGAGGAATAGAACCCAGGGCCTCATGCATGCAAGGCAAGCACTCTACTACTGAGCCACCTTCCCAGCCCCAAGTTCTCGATTTTCAAAAGCCAGTAAGTATTCCTGTTGTTTCATTAAAATGATTTCTTCTATAAATTCACCTTTTTAAATGTTTTGCTTTTCTCATTGTTCATCCCTTTACCCTTCAGTCCATTAAAACACATTAACATTTTTTGAATTCCTTTAAAAAGTAAGATGGCAAAAAGGCAGATGGAATTGTGTTTAGAGATGGATTAGTGTTAAGGTGAGAATTCTCTTCACCTCAAGATGCCTTTATCTCACTTCTTCAACCCATTATCCAAATTCTGTGGTGATGACATATTTCCCACCATCTGCTTTCCTAGTGAAAGGAGACTCAGACTAGCAGACACTGTCTCAGTACTGTCCAGCATGGTTGCTGAGAACAGAAGTCACTGCCAGCCTTCAACAGAAGAGGCTGCCCAATGGGGCTGCTAGTATCACCATTCCAACTTACAAAGAATGAACCCAGACTGAGGACATAGATGAGAAGCAATGCTCTGTGTCTAACTTCATCACAGGCAGGATACCCCTCTGGCTCACTGGCAGCCTCCTTCGATGTGGGCCAGGACTCTTTGAAGTTGGATCTGAACCATTTTACCACCTGTTTGATGGCCAAGCCCTCCTGCACAAGTTTGACTTTAAGGAAGGACATGTCACATACCATAGAAGGTAAGGGAGTATCCAGTCCACTCCTCTCCCCAGAGAAAGGCCTAGCAGAGTTCCTTCTACCATGTATTCCCCCTCGTACATCCAAAAGAAGACTTATGTACCAACTTCCTTTGCAGAAGCTTTCTTGATCAGTGTGTCTAGTAGTTGCCAGAGAATCCTATCATAAAGCAATGAGGAAGCTAGATCTAGCATTAAGATCTAGCTTGGCTTCAAATCCTGTATCCACCACAATTTGCTTCTGTTGGTGATGCCTGGCAAAATGTTGGCCTTTAATTCCTGATCTTGTCATCTGTAAAAGGGAGAATTAGTAAAGTCCACTTGGCAGATTCATTGCCCAGATTATTGTCAGTACAGGGTCTAGCACATGGGATGTACTCTAGAATTACACAAGTTTTTGTTATTCAACCAGCGCCCATCTTGATTCCTTTTACTTTTTATAATTAGAAAGGACTGGAAGGAGAGTAGGAAGGGGGTATCATGGAGATACCAAAAAGAGGAGTGCTCGAAAAACAAGAAGAAGTTATTGCTAAAGAGTTTGGAGGTCCAGTCCATCACTCTAAGAAGCCCTCATGCTAATACAATACTTGTGTCTCTCACTTCAATATTCTCATGTGTTAATGGTTTTGTCGATAACTACAGATTCCAGGAATTTTGAGTAGACATCAAAGGGAAGACCTGAACCATTCAGGCTACCTTGGACTGTGACAGAATAAAACCGGTCAAACCAACCAAAAATTTACCTATGAGAGCAAGTTTTGGAGTTCAGAAAAGAGCTTTCTCATACATTCTAAGGACCTTGTTCCTCTTCACATAACTGCAAGTCAGATATTAGTTTGCTCTTCACATGACAAATCCTAGGCAACATTTGCCAGTTAATGTGGGATGCAGGTCAGCAGATCTACCTATGCAGAAATGGAATTCAAGAATATCCATTTTCAAAATGTCACAAAATAAATTCTAAAATTAAATCAAAGCCCAAGAGGGAAGCAAAGATATTTAAAGGAATATGATTTAACACACCAGCATCTAGGTTCCCCCTATATGTACATTATCAGGTTCCAGGATAAAAAAGAGTTAGAAATACTAGAATACCCATGGAAAACTTTTCCCATAGGGAAAGTTCACTTTGTCTGATTCTAACCAAGTCTGAATTCTACAAAGCCAGCTCAGCTTCATATGCCAATCACTTAAGGTTTTTTGGAACCATAATTTCCTTATCTGTCACTGTAAGGCTTAGAAGACTATATTTAAGCTCCCCTGGGCCACTCCAAGAAATGGGACAGACAGTGTCTTTATGCCTCATATTATGGCTTTCTGATCCTAGTTTGATAAAAGCTCATTGAACAACCATCCTAAGCTCTACATGAATGCAGTGAGGGCCCTTGCATGTGACCCTTTCCTATGTCTCAATGCTTTTCAGGTTCATCCGCACTGATGCTTATGTCCGGGCAATGACTGAGAAAAGGATCGTCATCACTGAATTTGGCACCTGTGCTTTCCCAGATCCATGCAAGAATATCTTTTCCAGGTTACTGAAACCAAGCTGCATGTTATTCATGATATTTTACAACAACCCCTTTCCTCTTACAGCTTGAAAATTAGTGAACTGAAAAACTAATTTGCTTCTGCAGGTTTTTTTCTTACTTTAGAGGAGTAGAAGTGACGGACAATGCCCTTGTAAATATCTACCCAGTGGGAGAAGATTACTATGCCTGCACAGAGACCAACTTCATTACAAAGATTAATCCAGAAACCTTGGAGACAATTAAGCAGGTACAATGCAATGCTTAGGTGTCATTGCTTAGGAACTTAAATTTTGGAATTTAGAATTCAATCAAAACCTTGTTTTCTACCAATACTAGTGATATAACATAAGATGAAATTTATCTCTTCATTCAAGACATTTTGCATACATGATTTGGAGGAAAGCCATAAAATTCTTAACATAATCATACATTCATGTACAATATAAATGCTTATTGAGTACTTTCCATGTATCAGAATGCTTGCCAAATGCAAGAGGTGTATCAATAAGTATAAGACAATAAGGTCTGAGTTGCCAGGTTTTATACAATAGGATGGATCTAGTGCACAGTGGGTGTTCAACATTTTATAGCTATTAAAATTGGAAACCTTGCTATTATGGTTTTAGGCAAATATGTTGTACCAATTTGCCCCTTCTTGCTATAACATAAAGCTTTACCTTAAATGAAATAACACAGGCATAAATAATAGCTATATCAGGAAATAACTAAAAGAACTTGGGAGGTATCAATGTAGCATTCCTTAAAATGGACCCATAATTTTAATCAACACGTATACTTGCAAAGCATTGCAAATGTCTTTAGGAAGGTCAATACATAGACTGAAGAATGAAAGTGGAGCACAGCCTTTAAGAAAAGGGAAATGTAACAAAGCACAAATAGATTATTTCCCACCGGTGGAGGCAGATCAAGGAAGCTTGCATCTTAGCCAGAAATTTGTTTTAAAGTAAAACTTCAGTGAGTTTGATGAAAGGATATTCAAGATAGAGGAGTTACAACTAAGCAAAGATACAGAAGTGGGGAAATGGTCATAGAAACTGAGAATAATCTTCCTGGGCTTGACGTGCAGCATTTCCCAGTGGAGCCCCTCCCTCCAATACTTCCAGACCTAACAGTAAGAAGCAGTACCACTCCAAAGTAGGAGTTTGTCTTCTGGGGCATTTGATGTCAAGGGTGATAGTGGAACACAGTGTGGGGTAAAACTAAATGCTTGAATAGTGGGCTACACCTTTGCAATAAATAGATTCGCTAATGAGAGTCTACAGAAAGTATGCTTAAAGAAATGACGTAAGCAGAACTATGTTTATGGGAGGACAAAAGAGCTAAGGATAGCCAGGAAGCCAATATTGGAATTTAAAACTACAGATAACACTAATGTATATTCTGAAAGGCTAGAAGAACCCATTTTTAATATTTTACCATAAAACCTTAAATGTTAGAGAAAGCAGATACATTTAACCTGACTTAAACACTACATAATGTAAATATTATTGGAACATCACAGGTTACCCTGAAAAGTGTACAATATTTATGTTTCAATTGTAAGAAACAGACCAGAGGTATAATGAAGTGGTAGTAGAAATGGAAAGTCTCAGTCATTATTGGGACTATTTACAATTCTCAACAGACTATTTACATATACTGTTTAACATATACTGTACTTTCTTTCTAATGTGTATGTGACTATGTCCAAGTGTATGTGAAAGTTGAGTTTCTAAACAATTCTTACTCTAACTGAATCTGTATTTCAATTGCACAGTGCCTCCACTGGAAATGTAGCAGCTATAGTTTGTCTGTAGAATAGACTTTGTTGTGGACCAGTTTCCCTGTTAATAGCACTCTACCATGAATTCACGTAAGAGTTTTAATTTAGAAAAAAATTGCTATTATTGACAACACTAACTAATCTCTTTACCTGATTCCCCAAAGTACAATTTCCTTGATTCAGCACATGTAAAACTGCCAATACAAAAGAACCATCTACATCTAGAACCCCCACAGTTTCAAGGAAAAGTTCAAATGGGGGTGGAGGAAATGGTTCGGTTTCACTTCCCTAGTACATGAACCTTCCCAGACATCTTGCTGCATAACTGGTGATTCCCAGATGAAATGCACCACTTCCCAATTCTATGCTTTCACATCATGATTCCTGTTTCATAGAAGAGTCATTCTATTCTACCTTGCTAACTTTTCCTCATCCCTCAAGCATCAGTTGGAGGCATTGCCCCCAAGAAGCTTGTCTAATCTTCCATTCTAGCTTAGATGGCCTTTGCAGGTTTGGTTTCACACTCACTGCTCTTGATTGGGACCTCTCCAGGAACCATTTTTTCTCATGGCCGGCTTATGTTATAGCCAGAAATGTTCCATATCTGCATTTTCCAAATGCTGTTGAGCACTTTACATGTGGCAAATGTGACTAAGGAATTGAATTTGAAATTTTGTCTGATTTGCAATTAATTTACATTTATATTGCTATGTGGCTACCAAGTGGAACCACATAGGTCTAAACCGGAATTCCCAAAAGAAAGGATCTTTTCTGTTTTCCTGTTTGGTGGCTCCGTTCCTGACATGTACTAGATGATCAGTTATGAACTCAGTGATGAGTGGGCTAAAAATATTCTCCTAATCAAACACTCCATTAATTATTCATTCAACAAGATGTTACTGGGTAGGGTCTAGGTAGAAATTCTAGTACTGATATACCAAGACAGGCCTCTGCATCATTGAACAAGACGTTTCACTTCTCTGATACCTCAATGTCTCCTTCTGAAAACTGAAAGGCCAAGATTTTTAATTTCTTAAAAGAAATTAAAGTGCAGAATATTTGTGGCTGGGAGCTAGTGGCTCATGCTTATAATCCTAGCTACTCAGGAGGTGGTTCAAAGCCAGCCCAGGCAGGAAAGTCTGTGAGACTCTTATCTCCAATTGACCACCAGAAAGCTGAAAGTTGCACTGTGGCACAAGGGGTGGAGCACTTGCCTTGAACTGAAAAGCTCAGGGACAGTGCCCAGGCCCAGAGTTCAAGCTCTACAACTACCCCCACCTTAAAAAAAATTGTGTTTATTCCTCAGAAACTTGTTTCTCACCTAATTAAGGTTTTCACTGGACAAATCTTGAAGTTCCTTTCAGTTCCAGTGTGTACTCTGTACATGACACTGGATGACTGGCATTGTAGTCAAGGAAGAAAATGTCTTTATTCCCTCACTTGAGACATCCATTAAAGAGCATAAGGGATAAGTGACAGGGAATCTGGAAGTTGTTTACAATGCTTCAACATTTTAAATAAAAACAATTAAGTTAAAAAAGTAAAAATTGTCAATATATCTTGAGTTCTGGTCATGGTTATATAGAGGTGGATTATAATATCCTTTATTTATAAAATAGGAATCTGAATATCCATAAAAAGAGTAATAATTAATCTGGACACTGGTAGCTCATTTCTATAACCCTCTCAGGAGGCTGAGATCATATGACCCTGGTTCAAGCAGGCTAAGGCAGGAAAGTCCATGAGATTCGAATCTCCAAGTAATCAGACAAAAGCCATAAATGAAGCTGAGCCTCAAATGGTAACACACTAGCCTTCAGGAAAAAAAAAGCTCAGAGACAGTGCTCAGGTCCTGAGTTCAATCCCCAGGATCAGAAAAAAAAAGAGAGACATAGCTTTAGTTTGTTTGTTTTTTATAAATCAAACTTTATTGAATACCAAACAACTTACTATGATACAATAAAAGAAACATACAGAAGTCCCAGGACTCAAATACATCATTGTTTGATCAACCAGAGCAGTATATATGGTTGATATCAAGTGCAGAGCACAGTGACAGAGAAATCTAGATTTCAGAAGTCCAGATAGTCAGGATGGAGGTCAGAGGAAAGTCCTGAATTGAAGTAAAGGCAAGCCTTCAGATGAACCTGAAAGAGGATAGATGAATAGAGAGATCAAAAGAAAGACAAAGTACAATAGAGTGGGATCAAACCTAAGGACAATCATCTTTCTCTTAACATGGATGACATTGCTCTCCTTCTACAGGTTGATCTTTGTAAGTATGTCTCAGTCAATGGAGCCACTGCTCATCCCCACATTGAAAGTGATGGGACTGTTTACAACATTGGTAATTGCTTTGGGAAAAATTTTTCAATTGCTTATAATATAGTAAAGATCCCTCCACTACAAGCAGGTAAGTTTACCAGCCTTTCCTCTTCTGCAAATAAGTATTTATATTGTAAAAAGGTTATGGCAAGTATAAGATTTTCAGACCATAAGAGATAACATAAATGCAATTAAAATATTATCACATTTGCAACAGTTGCTCTCATCCCCATCCTACTAGGAAACTAATGTCCAAATGCATCACACCGTCAGAAATGAAGACTTAAAGATATAGAAAATGAGTAACTAAGTTACACTCTACAATGGTTTAAAATATAGTGTATATGTTGACCATATCTAATTTAGATCTAACTTAGATCTAATTTAGATCTAAGTTGACCATATCTAATTTAGATCTAAATCCAGCAAGTGATTTAATTATTTAATTGATTTGTTGGGTTTTGAGGGGTTTTTTTTTTTTTTTGGTCAGTTGTGGGTTTTGAACTCGAGGCCTGAGCACTGTCCCTGAGCTTTTTTGCTCAAAGCTAGCCCTCTACCATGTAAAGCTAGTGCTCTACTACTTTGAGCCACAGTACCACTTCCAGTTTTTCTTGGTTAATTGATAAGCATCTCACAGACTTTCCTGCCTGGACTAGCTTTGAACTGTAATCCTCAGATTTCAGCCTTCTGAGTAGCTAGAATTACATCATGAGCCACCAGTGGCTGGCCTAATTTGTTGTTTTTGAGACATATCTTGCTAGGTAGTTCAGACCACCCTGGAACTCCTGACTCAGCCTACTGAGTGCTGGGATTACTGGTATAAACTACCTTATGCAGCTCAGCAAACCTGTATTGAATACTTATTCATATCCCAAACATAATTAAATAAGTGTCTCTGTATTTATAATAGAGATATATACTATATATAAAAATGCAGTATTTTGTGTTTAATTTCCAAACCTACAAGTAAGTTGAGGAAAGAATTAAAACAGAAAGGAGAGTACTCAGACTTCTCCATTCATCTTCTGCTCATTAACACATTCATTGTTATCTTGATGTCATCAGCCTGATGACAGAATGACTGGATCCCGTGTGGATTTTTGTTTAGTATTATGAATACAGTTCTTGAAGCATAGTTTTTCAAGTAGCATCACCATCTGGGAACCTATTAAAAATAGAAATCTTAAGTCCCTTGCCGAGCAGACTGAACAAGAAATTCTGGCAGTAGGGACACAATCAATATTTTAAGAAGGCATGTATATCATATTCCAGTGGAGGACCACTGACTTTATGTAAATTTTTACTTGCGCAAGAATTACGTATAGAGATAATAATATAAACTCATCTATCCTATACTACATAGACATCTTGAAATTCTGTAAAAGACATTTTCATCCTACTAAATCTTTGCCTTGCTTCTCTGACTTAAAATCCACTACCATTTGTTGGAAGAAGGGACTCTATAATATTTTTCCACATCCTTATTTGAGTGAACTTTTCAAAACTTGCTACCATTTGAATTGTCTTGGGTAATTGCAGCTTCACATAAAATTTCACTAAGCTATATCAGTGAATGAGAAAATGAAAATAAGCTCTGGAAAATAGCAGTACCTGCCTGATGCTTTTTTTATTTTAAAAATTAAAATTAGGGCTGGGAAGGTGGCTCAGTGGTAGAGCGCTTGCCTTGCATGCTTGAGGCCCTGGGTTCAATTCCTCAGCACCACATAAGCAAAAAGCCGGAAGTGGCGCTGTGGCTCAAGTGGTAGAGTGCTAGCCTTGAGCTGAAGAGCTGAGGGACAGCGCCCAGGCCCAGAGTTCAGGCCCACGACTGGACCCCAAAAAAAAATTAAAATTATTAAATACCTATTGACAATTAAATTATTTAAAAAATGCTTTGTATTTAAAAAAGATAAGAGGCTTTTCCAAAGCCTTTTAAAACTCCTTTATTTCAGACAAGGAAGATCCAATAAGCAAGTCAGAGGTCGTTGTACAGTTCCCCTGCAGTGACCGATTCAAGCCATCTTATGTCCATAGGTAACTCGAAGGTCTGCTACAAATCTTCAGGAAAACTCAAAAGTTTAAAGCTCTGCTTTGCTTCCTTTGATACTAGTCCCAATCATGATGCTTTCTTGCCGAAAAGTAAATGTAAACCTTAAATAATTTCATGGAGGCACTGTTGATTCATTGAACTGAACATACCTTGTGTACATATGGTTTATTTGTAGCTTGAGAATCAGCCTTTGCATTCACAAACCCTTTATGTTTCTGGAAACAGTTTTGGTCTGACTTCCAACTACATTGTTTTTGTGGAGACACCTGTCAAAATTAACCTGTTCAAGTTTCTGTCATCCTGGAGTCTTTGGGGAGCCAACTACATGGACTGTTTTGAGTCCAATGAAACCATGGGGGTGAGTTTAAATGTACTTAAGTTTGTGATACTGCATAAAGTGCATTTCATAATGTGTGCTTTTTTCCTTTTGAAATTCAACAAAAACTGTTCTCCTTAATTTTAAAGGTTTGGATTCACATTGCTCACAAAAGACAAAGGAAGTACCTCAATAATAAGTACAGGACCTCTTCTTTCAATTTGTTCCACCATATTAACACTTATGAAGATGATGGTTTTCTCATTGTGGATCTCTGCTGCTGGAAAGGGTAAGAAAGGATATTTGATAAGTATTCCATTTCCAGTTGCTTTAGAAAGAGGAGGCCTTGACATGGATGTAAATTAATGTTTAATCTGAATTACATTTTTTTTAAAAGCCAGAGGTATACAACAGTCAAAACAAAACCACATAATTCAAAAAAGCGGTAGAAAACACCAACTGAAAATCAAAGCATGGTTAGTGAAAGAAAACTAATTGGACTCATGAAGAAGATCTGAAAAGAGAAGATTCTGTGACCTGGAAGCAAACATACACTTGACAAGATGTCTAGAGGGCCTTGAATCCCACTCATTTTGGACTGAGAGAAAGAAACATGCTTTTTGCAAATGACCCAAGTTACTGAAAGGCTGCTGTTATTAACACATATCCACTAGAGTTCAAATAGGCCCATGTCAATAGAAGTCTGGGTTGTAGAATAAAGAACTAGCAGGCACAGATTCTCTTAAAAGTCATGAGTTTCCTCTATAATGTTATTTTGTAATTGCCCTGGTATGGTAGTGAACACCAGTACTTAGGAGGCTAAGGCAGGAAGATCATTTGTTTGAGACCAGAGGGCTTACATAAGAAGACTTTTTTGAGGGGGAAAAATATGTTTATGATTGATTTTTGTTTTTACAGATTTGAATTTGTTTATAATTACTTATATTTAGCCAACTTACGTGAGAATTGGGAAGAGGTGAAAAGAAATGCAAGAAAGGCTCCTCAACCTGAAGTTAGGAGATACGTCCTTCCTTTGAACATTGACAAGGTAACCTCTGTCTACACAGACGTCAAATACAACCAGAATGTTCCATCTCTCTCAGGAGTTCATCTCTTGCTTCATGTTTATGCATAACATCTTCAAATGTGAGAGCTTGGAAAGAGCTTTAAACTAATTAAACTTCTTTTGTTTTACAAAGGAAGAAAGAATGATGGGACAGAAGAAAAAACAACTGCAGCACAGCAGGATGTCAGGCAGGTTCCCGAATCTATGGCTCTTTCAGTTACAAAACCCTTCTAAAAGCATAGGCTCCCCAAAATAGTGCAGACCCACCAATTCTTAGGATCTTTTTGTAAACAATAAGTTTAAGTTCTGGAGAAAGCAAGCATCAGAAAGTACTATTTTAGGGAAATAATTCCATTGTTCTGGTCTTCTGAAATATTTGAAAATATCACTACAGGTCTAAAAGCATTAACAGCTGGGCACTAGTGGCTCACACTTATAATCCTAGCTACTGAGGAGGCTGAGATTTGAGGATGGTAGTTCAAAGCCAGCCTAGTCTGGAGAGTCTGCAAGACTCTTATCTCCAATAAACTACCAAAAAAAGCTACAAGTGGAGGTGTAGCTCAAGTCATAGAGGACTAGCCATGAGCACAAAAGCTCAGGGCTCTGGCCTTGAATTAAGCCCAGGACCAGTTTAAAAAGAAAAGAAAAGCTTTAATAGCATTAGATAGTTGTAGAAAAGTTCAAATCTTCCCTCTGGTAGTTTGGTAACTGAAACAACTTCATAAACTATGAAACTCAAAAGCCAAATGGTATGGCTTAAATACTCTTCATAACAGAGAGGGAAGAGAACTGTAGATACTTATAGAGAAAGGGAAATTACTTTTAGGAGAAAGAAATGAGACTGAAAAGCAGACAATGTCCTCAAACAAAAGTTCCTTTGGTCTCTAGGTGTGTCTTTTGAATTTTAGCCCCTTCCACTATGATATGAGTTTCATTTCCCTTGGGAAATGGAATTTCAGTAAGAACAGTGGAAGGTTATCATATTCCTCTTCAGTAGATCTGATCTTTAAGTAGATGCGAGAACTTTGGAAAACTGCTTTCTCCAAATTATTTGCCACTCCCCAAGTTTTCTTCATTTGAAATTCACGGTATATATTTAGGGAGGGAGTTGTTTTTTATTTTTACATTTCCTTTACCCTATTCCATGATTAACTTTTCAAAATAACCAAATTAATATCTGGACTATTTAGGGAGACAGAACAAAATACCAGTTAAACCAGATATACCAGTTGAAACTAAGAAAAAAATGTAATTTCCACATATAAGCACACACATACATACTTTCTCTTCTCACTATGTTCAAAGGGGAGGGAGACAGCTATATGGAATATGAAACTCTAAATCAAAGATTAGATCAGACATAGTAAAAAAAAAATTAGAATTTAGAGCCAGTTGTTACTGCTCCTAACCAATGAGTAAGCTCTGTGAAGGTGGAGAATGCTGAGGGAATGGCAAAGAGATTGAGCCCTATAAGTAGGCAAAGGAGCTCTTACAAAGGCCTGGAGTTAGAAAAGGACATTGAAACATAACAGTCATTGGTTGTATTAGGAGCATAGGGGAGTTTAGCAAGAGGGACTGAAAAAAAAAAAAAAGAATTGGAATGGTATTGTAATGAGCTTAATCAGTGAATGAGTAATTGGATCTGCTGATTTATTCTGAACATATATGGTATGTGTGTGGCACAATGGGGACTGTGTTTTAGTTTTAGGAAGGTCACTCTGGAAATATTATGCAGGACAGATTGGATGATGGTGAGACTAGAGACTAAAATCTCTGTTATAGTATAATTGAGATGGAGTATATAAAGATGAAAAGTACCTGAATAAAGAAAATAACTGGGGCTCACACTTGTAATCCTAGCTAGCCAGGAGGCTGAGATCTGAAGATGTTGGTTCAAAACCAGCCTGGGCAGGAAAGTCTGTGAGACACTTATCTCCAATTAACTACAAGAAAAAGTGCTAGAAATATTGCTGTGGTTTAAGTGGTAGAGAGAGTGCTAGCCTTGAGCAAAAAAGCTCAGATACATTATATAGGCCCTAAGTTCAAGCCCCAAATTAGCACCAGAGAGAGAGAGAGACAGAGAGAGATACAAAGAGAGAGACAGAGAGAGACAGACAGAGAGAGAAAATCATTTAAGTAACTAAATCCTAAAATAAAGAAAAAGGTAGGCTTTTTGTGAATGTATGGTTTCCATTGATTGTACTTTCTTGAAAAGGAAGGCAATTGAGACACAGTACAAATTTTTGGCCAGAAGAAAAGCTGATTGTTGTTGGTATTGGAAAAAATGATCAAATATATTACCAATAGGGACATTATTAAAAGGGGGAATTACATTGCCAGGTACCGGTGGCTCATGCCTCTAACCCTAGCTACTCAGGAGGCTGAGATCTGAGGATTGTGGTTCAAGGCCAGACTGGGCAGGAAAATCCATGAGACTCTTAATTCCAATTAACCACCAGAAAACTAGAAGTGATGCTGTGGCTCAAGTGGTAGAGCACTCGCTTTGAGCTGAAGAGCTCAGGATCTGCACCCAGGCTCAGAGTTCAAGCCCCAACACCAATTTTTTAAAAAAGGGGGGAGGATTGTATTATTCGTTGAAAATGCTTTTCTGAAAGAAACATAAGAAGTTTGCTTAGTTTTGAAATGAGAAATTTGATAGCTTGAGAACAGTAAAAGAGAAAAAAAAACACATATAAACACAATAGTATAGAAAGTAGTAGAGTGTATTCAAAGTAGTAGAAACAAAGAAGCCAGAAGAAGCACAAAGAGCTGCCAAAGAACCCTACTCATCTCTAAGAAAGGGAACTGCCAGGTTGGGGCTGGAGAGGGCTTCAGCACTGCTCATAGCACACACGTTGAAAAGGATGCAGACCAAAAAACAAACCCTGAAAGTGGTCGTTGTCAGGGGAGCAAAAGTCTCAGAAGATTGAGAAGGGTTGAGAAGAGATCACAGAATAAACTAGTTTTTAACTAATAATGGTGGTACCTTTAAAAACACTATTTTTGAAAGACAATGCATTCAAATGGTATAAATGATACATATAAAGGTATACACTGGAAAGTCATATTCTCTCTCCATCTCTTCCATCCCATTTCTTTCACTTTTTATGTGTAATTTTTGTTGGTATCTTTCTTTTATTTGGTTTATGCAAATATAAGAAAATATAAACACTGCATATAAAATTATACAATTATTATATCTCATTGTCATACATAACAATTAACTTTCAATATTCATCTTCTGCTTTCAATATCTACAGAAGGTTGGGGGGAGGAGTTCTTGTTTGTGTTTTTTTTGTTTTGCTTTGTTTTGTTTTTGTAGGTCTTGGGGCTTGAACTCTGGGCCTGGGCACTATCTCTCAGCTCTTCAGCTCAAGGATAGCACTCTACCACTTGAGCCACAGTGCCACTTCTGGTTTTCTGATTGGTTTATTGGAGATAAGAGTCTCACAGACTTTCCTGCCTGCTCTGGCTTTGAACCATGATCCTCAGATCTCAGCATCCTAACTGGCTAGGATTACAGGTGTAAGCCACCAGCTCCTGGCTATAAAAGGTTTTGTGCTATCTTGGGACTTGAACTCAGGGCTTCTGTGCTCAAGGCTAGTGCTCTACCACTTGAGCCAAAGCTCCATTTCTGGCTTTTTGGGGGGTATTGGAGATAATAGTCTCATGGACTCATGGACTTTCCTGCCCAAGCTGGCTTTGAACTGTGATCCTCCCTATTTTAGCCTCCTGCATAGCTAGGATTATAGGTGTGAGCTACCAACACCCAGCAGTCATTACTTTCCTTCTTTTGAGGGTGGGGGTGGGGTCCAAAACTCGGACTCAAACTAGGTACCAGACACATTCGCCCACTGTTTGGCATGCTACCAACTGAGACATGCCTCCAATGTCACTTTTTTTCATTTAACAGAGTATACTGAGTACTTTTTCAGTATGTAGTATTGTTTACAGTCTATACTGATTATTTCAGTTTACACTATCCTTCTTTAATATACACATTTAATCAACTTCTGGGAAGTAAAATTATTTCCAGTCTTTGGCCACTATGAATGATGTTAACAAGAAATAATTTTGGGGGCTGGGAAATTGGCTCAATGGTAGAGTGCTTGCCTTGCATGCATGAGGCCCTGGGTTCTATTCCTCAGGACCACATAAACAGAAAAAGCTGGAAGTGGTGCTGTGGCTCAAGTGGTAGAGTGCTCACCTTGAGTTGAAGAGAAGAGGGACAGTATCCAGGCCCAGAGTTCAAGCCCTATGACCAACAACAACAACAAGAAATAATTTTGTATATACGTTATTTCACACATGCAAATATATCAATAAGACAGATGCTTAGAAGTAAGATTGCTGCATCAAAGATACATGTAACTGTTTAAAAATTTTAAAAAGAAATCGAAAGCAAAGAAAGGGGTGACATTTTCCAAAAAGAAGTGTACTTATGAAACAGTAACCCCTCTGTACAACACCTTAATAATAACAATAAAATTATATTTTTAAAAAAGGAGGACTTAGTATGTGGGAATATAAAATTGTTACAGATTTTTATATCACAAGTTTAGTAAAAGAAAAGACAAAACAGGAAAACAACTCAATTCAAAACCATATAAACAGGTTTTGTTTTTTTTTTTTTTTGGCCCGGTCATGGGGCCTGAACTCTGGGCCTGGGCGCTGTCCCTCAGCTCTTCAGCTCAAGGCTAGTGCTCTACCACTTAAGCCACAGCGCCACTTCCGGATTTTTTTCTTTTTGCTTACGTGGTGCTGAGGAATCGAACCCAGGGCCTCGAGCATGCAAGGTAAGCGCTCTACCACTGAGCCACCTTCCCAGCCCCATATAAACAGGTTTGACATACACATTTGTCCTTGATTACATGCAAGTAGAAATATATATATATATATATATATATATACTTACTTCTTCCCTATATAACCACTAAGTACTTCAGGCCCCATTTTACAAATACTAATTTCATTATCTTCTCCATTCCTTCTTTATCCTTAAAGCCTTCCATTACTCTTAACTCATAACCTACTACTAGGAAAAAAAAAACCCTATATTTTCACTTCAGAATGTACTCTCCACCTTCATCAAATTCTGGCATCTTCTCAAGGACTGTTCTCAGAGCAATTTCCAGGGGAGGCAATTTCTCCTCCACATAATAGTATAGTCCTTGCATCATTGACCTCGGGAGTTGATTGGTACCTTTGCTCCTCTTTGATCCTTCCAGACCAGTTTTCTTCCCTTCACCCTTAAAACCTCCATCTTTTAACATCATTTTAGTTGTATAGCCAAGTAACATGTATACATGTGTGTATATTAACCCTCAGTATCATTATCATCTGCCTCTCTTTAGTTCTCTTTCTACCCTTTGATTCCTTGTAATCACCTTGTATGCCTCATGATTCTTCTGACACAAAGTCAGAAGACACCAAGTCTTCCACGGTTCTTGTCTTTTCCTATCTTTGTTTTCATTTCTCCCCCAGAGTCATGCTCTTCACTCTGCTGTTACCTCTGATTGTGATTCTTCCATAATTTCAGTTCCATTCATTACCAGCTCTGAATGCCAACCTTTGCCATTCTGTATCACTTAGCCTACTAAAATGTCCACTATGAACTTCCAATCCATGGAGCATATTACTTTCTCACTGTCTTTCATTCCCTTGAAAGATTTACCATCCCACCTCACTCAATTCAAATTCTGTGGTCAATAATTAGGATTACCCACTTGTACCCATCTTCATTTCTTTCTTAGTTTATCAAATTTGTCAAAAATCACAATTTCAGTGAAATGACATCATCTATTCCACTCCATGTTTGTACTTCCAAGTTAGAACTTACGTGCTGTAAACACATAATTATGTTAATTGGTCCAATTTTAAATATATGGCCACAAGTGTTACTGTTATATTTCCCCATTTCACTTACATTCTCACTTTTCTAGCTAAATATTCCACATACTCCTCTTCTCAGCTGCTTATACCTCCCACCTCCACCTACATATGGACAGGATGACTATGTGCCCTTTTACTCTGAACAAACGAAGGAAATCTGAAAAGAACCATGGACTCCCGCTACCACATCTACCCACCCACCAGCATCCATATACCCAATTATCCATCTTCCTATCCAGACCCAAACTATCCCATCCCCCCAATCCACTCAGGGATATCTCCCACGATTCTCCCCATCTCTGCCAGTTCCTTCCTGCCTGCCTTTTCAAATGGATCATTCACATATGCCTTTACAAAATCCTTCTCAACTCCTTTTATCCCCAACAGGTACCCACACAACATTTGCCATATTGGAAGGATTTGAACTCCGTCCTTGGGTTCCTTTACTATCCATTTGGGTATTCACTCCTTTCCACAGACTAATATGTTAAAGTAGAACCCTTGTATATCACCCACTTCTTGAACTAAAGCTTCTTACAACCTACTGCCAACTCCAAATCTCCATGTGATATACCACAGATACCACAAGCTTGGTAAGATGGGATAAAACCTATCTTTCTTTCTCACCATCAATAACAAAAAAAAAGTCACCCTGCCTTCAGTAATCCCAATCTTTGCTGTGAAAAACAGTTGCCCCAGACAAACATTCTGGTGCCATGCTAGCTAGCTCTCCTCCTTTGAAATCCTGCCGTAGGGATATCTCTTGACTCTCATTGTCTCTAATGCTACTAGACTAGCAAGAAACCATTTTGTTTGGACTAGACTGCTGTAAGACAAACTGGCTTCTCTAGCTTCACTCTTGCATCCACCCTATAGGCAAGGGGAGACTCCACAGAGCATCTAGCGTACTTCTTTTAAAAGCAAGTCATAGCATAATGCTCCTCCAACAGCCTCCCATCACTCATTCGCAGGGCAAGTCCATGTCTTCATAATAATCTCTAAGGCTCTTAAGAAGCTAGCCCTGAACTCTCTGTGCAACTCTGCTTCTCCTCTTGTTCAGTGTCTCCAATGCTTCCCAAACACTTTCAGCATCCTCCTTCCTCAGGCTTGGCACCTTAGTGCTCTCTGCTTGGATGCATTGCTGATTTCCTTATATTCTAGCTTTGTCTCCAAGATACCTGACCACCTACTACATTTTAAACTCACCTACCTTCACATCTCTGATTCTCCTTCCTCTATTGTACTTTTCTCATGGTACCTACTGTTTATTTTTTCATAATATACTCTCAAGAGAGTTTTATGTGAGATAAATGTCTTAAAAAGTATTTGGCCTATCATTTTTTTCTATATTTTTGCTTCTTTCTGACAACAGAACTTGATGAGTATTTTCACAGAAAACCAAAATACAAGCTAACTGTAAGCTTTCAAGCAACGGATGTGTTGTTCTTCTGAAGACTTTTTTTAAGTCATTTTCCCAGAGAACCTTTCTCAGGGTCCTAAATTTCCTTGGAGAACACAATCACTTTGTGGATGAACACATTGATGTCCTAAGAGGTCATATGATTTCCTGATGATTGTTAGCCCAAGGCCACACGGGGAGGCATCTCACCCTCTTGAACCCCAGCTCCCCTACCTAGCATCTCCCTACTGCTTCTCCCTATGGGCTGACTTAAGAAAAACTTAGGAGTCTATGATTATGATTACTTGAGTGTCCCACCTTGCTGCCTGAGGTTTCTGTGACCTTTTTTATTTCTCTCAGGCTGACACAGGCAAGAATTTAGTGACACTCCCCAACACAACTGCCACAGCCATTCTATGCAGTGATGAGACCATCTGGCTGGAGCCCGAAGTCCTCTTTTCAGGGCCCCGTCAAGGTAAATGGGTCTAGAAAAACCTCACCTGGAAGAGAGCAAATTTTCTACACAAAAAGATTAACTGAAGGCTTAAAAGTTAAAGGTTTTCTGAAATGTGTATGCTTTTTGTAGCATTTGAGTTTCCACAAGTCAATTACCAGAAGTATGGAGGGAAACCTTACACCTATGCATATGGACTTGGCTTGAATCACTTCGTTCCAGACAGGGTAATTAATCCATCTTGCTAACAGGCCTTTAAGTCCCACACTAGTCAAGCAAAGCATATCAAGTGATTGATTGATCAATTTATTTCTTTTTCTTACACACAGCTCTGTAAACTGAATGTCAAAACTAAAGAAACGTGGGTATGGCAAGAGCCAAATTCATATCCCTCAGAACCCATCTTTGTTTCTCACCCAGATGCCCTGGAGGAAGATGATGGTAATGCAAGTCATGGATGTGTCAGAACACTTTTCACTGGAGCTCTGTGTGTTAACTCATTAGAAGTTAGGTTGATTATCTCCTAACATTCAAAAATGATTCTTGATACAGTGAATGGGCTAGCACTAAAGAATTTAAACTTCTTGGAAGAAGGTCATCAGATCTTGTTGTTTACTAGTAGAAAAATTGCTCAGCACATTCTGGTGTTGTGATGGAGCTCAAAATGAGTGAGAAAAGAAAGAAACTAGCATCAGAATTGCAAAGTATTTGTTCTTCCTGATCAAAAGTACTTTTGTAAGAAATGTTTTCTGCGAAGGAAATGGAGGAGTCAAGGAAATGGAGGATTCTAGCAGCTAAGAATTGCTTACAACTCTGTGGCTCTAGTTTTGCATTGTTCTTTTAGTATGCTGGTGCTGAAAAGGGATCTAGAGCCAGAGCCTATAGCAGAACAATTCAAGTACAATCCAAGTCATCTGTAGTGTGTGTGTGTGTGTGTGTGTGTGTGTGTGTGTGTGTGTGTGTGTGTGTGCGTGCGTGTGTGTGTGTGTGTGTGTGTGTGTGTGTGTGTGTGTGTGTGTGTGGTACTGAGGCTTGTACTCAGGGCCTTGCCTTTTTCATTGGCTTTATTAGCTCATGGATGGCCTTCTAACACTGGTGACGCACCTCTATTTTGCAAAGTATCAATCGTAACCTCTACTTAGCTGGGACAAGGAGATAGATTATACTCTCTGGGATTAAAATATGGGAAATCAAAGAAGAATGAGATAAATAAATGTGGAACCAGTTCATGTTAAAGGATTTTCCATGCACAGCCCATTCAGTCAACAGTACAAAAAGTTTGTTCTTACTTTGTTTGGACAGCTTTCAGATAGATTTTAGAAGTTAGCTATAATATATTTCTTCCTTCAGTCTTATTCCATACACTTTTCACCTAATCCTTACAGCTTTCTTTCAGTAGGTAGAATAAATATTATATTCTACATTATATATAAGAATACAGGCCCATTCATGCACTGTTTAATGAGCACCATGATAACCTAGTTCTTGTGCTAGGATATTGGGTAGCACATAGAGAAGCACAGACATACTTACTCCCTTCTGGAGATTGTGGTCCAGGAAAGAAGGGTTTTAAAGGCTCCTTTAGCCAGGCACTGGTAGCTACTCAGGAGTCTGAGATCTGAGGATCATGGTTCAAAACCAGCCCATGCAAGAAAGACCATGAGACTGTTATCTCCAATTAACCACCACAAAGCTAGAATTAGCCCTGTGGCTCCAAGTGATAGAGTGCTGGCCTTAAACAAAAGAACTTCTGGACAGCACTTAGGCCCTGAGTTCAAGCCCCAGGATAGATAGATAGATAGATAGATAGATAGATAGATAGATAGATAGATAGATAGATAGATAGATAGATAGATAGATAGATAGATAGATAGATAGATAGATAGATAATTGACTCCTTTAGGTGGCCATGGAGGCAGGTGGTAGAAAAGTCAAAACAAGAAATTAAGTCATGAAGTTTTCTATATTTGTTAATGTAATTTGTCATATATTATCTCAAGTTACATTTATGGTACAGACCTGAGATCCTTTCCATTCAAAACTGTCTTATTCACTTATGCTTACAGGTGTTGTGCTAAGTGTGGTGGTGAGCCCTGGGGCAGGACAAAAACCTGCATATCTCCTGATTTTGAATGCCAAGGACTTGAGTGAAATTGCCAGGGCTGAAGTGGAAATTAATATCCCTGTCACCTTTCATGGACTGTTCAAAAAGCCCTGAGCATATTCAAGTGAGATATGAAACTGAGTGACAAAACCAAGAATTCCAGCTATGGATGTGCAATTAAACTCTGTTCCATTTGAGCTTTCTGTGTGTCATGGGTTTTACTTGCAAGTGCACCATTTTACAATGTTTTACAAAAAGCATCGAGTAGAACAAATAATTCTTTAAGAAAAGTACATATGAGATCATCTTTCTTTCTCTGTGAGACAAGCTGAAACATTCTTGAGATATTTAGCTACCAAATAGTGAATGGATGTGGACTTTTTTTTTTCATGGGGCTTGAACTGTGGGACTAGGCGCTGTCCCTGAACTCTTTTGCTAAAGGCTAGCACTCTACTACTTTGAGCCACAATGCCACTTCCGGTTTTCTGGTGGTTAATTGGAGATGAAAGTCTCATGGACTTTTCTTCTGGAGCTGGCTTTGATCTGCAATCCTCAGATCTCAGCCTACTACGTAGCTAGGATTATAGGTGTGTGCCGGTGGCACCAGGTGGATGTGGACTTTTAAAATGGCTTCTTATTCCTATTGGAAAAGTATATTTTACATAGTAGCTACTTGCTCCATCCTTTAAAAACCAAAGTCTGATTTGTCTATAGCTTGGCTGAGTCAAGGCAAAAAGGTTTAATTACTAAATACCAGCTTCCTTGTAAAGCAGGGACTATCATCTAGACATTCATGGTCATTGTTTTGCATATATATATAACTGCTCAAAGATTCTCAAGTTCATAAACTTTGACTGCTTTATTCTACTTTATTCCGTTCCATGCTTAATTCCAGTTAGTGTAGGCAACTGCTAATATTTCTGATTTTGCAATGAGAAAAATCTAGGCCTTCTTCAACCAAATAGCATCTCAGAGATTTACTTATGTATTAAAAACTTATTAACAGCAGTGCAAATACATATAGTAGAGACCAACATTTTAAAAAACAGAACATAAGATACTTACAAATATAATATAAACATAAAATCAGATCATTGAATAACACTAAGAGGCTGCACTTTGCTCCTCTTGTATTCAGTTATGTTTAAACACTGTGCAACCACCTGGCCAAAGACATAGAGATGGAAATCATTAACTCATTCACATTCAAGTATTCATATACTTTTTGTAAGTAGTGTGCCTTTTAATCACTCTGTGGTATGCTACAGGTTAGAAAAAGAATAGATATCAGAAAATATTCTATCTCTCAACCCTGTTATGTATTTTATGCTGAAAGGCACTTCATAGCATCACATTTAAGATGCTTGGCATCATGTTTTCTAGGTTAAAAATAGCTTGCAGGAACAGATTGACCAGGGCATTGGAATCATCCGTTTGATTTCCATATTTAGATAAAACCAAACTTCATTTCTTCAAGTTCTAGAGACTCATTAAAACATACTTTTCAAAGCAAATCTAAAAATATAGAGAAGTAGAATTTGTAAAGTAAAATCAGACAGCACTCATCTAAATTCAACAACTATTAAGATTTCAGTACTGGTCTTTTTATCTTCTTTCCCTTGTAGATTGTTTGCCTAGTGCTGGGGATTGAACCTAGGTCTTTGTCCTTAAGGTAAACACTCTACCACTGAAGTACATCCCAGTGTCTAACTTACAGATTTTTTAATGTTGTTACTTATTTATATAGAATTTTCTAGACAGGAGAATTAGCGATATGCCAGAGGATTATATGGAATTTGTCATTAAAAATAAATATCCATCCTTGACTTTTTGTCTATAAACATGAAACTCTCAGAAAAAACAATGTATCCATCTCTTGTTTAAAATGTAGAAAAATAGCCTAGCACTGATGGTTCATTCTTATAATCCCAGCTTCTCAGGATACTGAGATCTGAAGATCATGGTTTGAAGTCAGCCCAGGGAAAGAAAGTCCATGAGACTCTATTTACAATTAACTACCCTGAAAAGCCAGTAGTGGAGCTGTGTCTCAAGTAGTAGCAACATTGGCCTTGAGCAAAATAAAGCTAAGGGAGCAAGATAAGGGGTGACATTGTCAGAAGAAGGAGGAGGAGGAGGAGGAGGAAGAGGAGGAGGAGTTGGAGTTCAAGCCCAGGACTGGCAAAAAAAAAAAAAATTACTATGTTCTGGATTTAAGATCTCTAAATTTAAGAGAATTCTTACACTTGCCACTTCTTCCACTAGCAAATCAATCATTCCTCATTCTTCCCATTCCTTTTCTTTTTTTTTTTTTTCTTTTTTCTTTTTTTCAGTCGGGTTTTTACTCTCAGCCTGGGCACTGTCCCTGAGCTCTTCAGCTCAAGGAGAGCTCTCTAACACTTGAGCCACAGAGCCACTTCTGGTCTTCTGGTTGTTTATGGGTGATAAGAGTCTTATGGATTTTCCTGCCTGAGCTGGCTTTGAACTGTGATCCTTACATCTCAGTCTCCTGAGTAGCTAGGATTACAGGCATGAACCACTGCCGCTTGGCTTCCCCTCACCGTTTCTATGAAGCAAGTGTCATCAATCAGACTGCAGTGCATGGATAGATTCCCTGTGTAAGGATGCCCGTCTGAGACACTGCAATGTGAAGGGAGAGAGGCATCTCTGACAAAATAAGCTCCTACCAGTGCTGTTTTATTGAAATCAAGGTTCTCTATTATAGTCACTACTACTAATATAGTAAGAAGATTTAGGAGCTGCTTTTCAAGTCCAAAGATAGAACATGAGTTTTTAATTTTAGAAAAGGAAATATTTAATGTAGGTAAGAGAAAATAACTTACCAATTCAGATTAAAGAACCCTGTTTTCTGAGTATGAACATTTTCTTTTCTTTTTTTTTTGGGGGGGTCCAGTCATGGAGCCTGAACTCTCGGCTTGGGCGCTGTCCCTCAGATCTTCAGCTCAAAGGCTAGCGCTCTACAACTTGAGCCACAGTGCCACTTCTGGCTTTTTTCTTTTTGATTATGTGGTGCTGAGGAATCGAACCCAGGGCTTCATGCATGCAAGGCAAATGCTCTACCACTGAGCCATCTTCCCAGCCCCAGTATGAACATTTTCTGAGTGTGAACCTTATTTTCTAAGGGACAGAAAGGACCAGGAACCACCTATAAACAAATAAGTCTGTTTTAAGGAAAAATATAATTGAATTAATATGAATTAACATGCTACTAGGTAGTTATTTTTAAGACAGCAATCTGTTTTAAGTTGGACACTGTGACACTCACTGCCTGTAATTTCAGCTACAAAGGAGACAAACAGAAGAATCGCAGTCTGCGGCCAGCCTGGGAGAAAAGTATAAAACCCTGTCTGAAAAATAACCACAAGTAAAAGGGGGTAGAAGCATGGTTCAAGTGGTGGAATATTTGCCTAGCAAGCACAGGCCATGAGTTTAAACCCTAGTACTCCCAAACAATCAATCTGTTTAAAATCAATTTGTGTTCCTATTTGAGGGAGCTTGTGTGCATCATAATCAAGGGAAAAGGGGATTATAACTTCAGGCATGATTCATCAAATTCACCAAAAGATAATTAGTAACGGACAACTGCTTCATCGTAAACAATCTAGATTGAGTCCTTGCACTGTATTTGACAACAGACATGAAAAGAAAGCTATCTTTCAGAACTTCTATAGTTATATAACTCCATCATTCCACAGTTTAGCTGAGGAGTTATATACTGGTTTCTTCTACCAGACTTATATGAAGTATATAGATACATCCTGTAAGAAACATCAAATCTCTTAAATTCAATCTCAGTGGAACATAAACTCTGAAAAGCAGGCAAAAACCAACTCACACTTACTGATGTGATGTTCACCCAATACATTACCCATCATGGTACTCTTTCACCATTTGAAAGATGAAAAAGTGATGTCAGTTTACTTTTTTAACGAGTAGCAAAAGTAAAGTGAAATGTGCATTAAACTGGAATAATTTCTCCCTTAAAGTATGGTTTCTAGTGACATCTAGGTTGAACACCAGAAATATTCCTACTAATTTAAATTTTGTTTTCAAATAAACCACTATTACACTACTCTGTAACCAAGTCTGATTACAAATAAAATATTCTACTCTTCACTAATGTCTGTTTATTACTGGATCAAAATGTTCTTTGAATAATAGTTACCATTCCCCGGGGAAGTTTTTTGTTTGTTTGTTTTTGTTAAAGGTTATTCCAGTATTTGCCATAAAACCCTGTGTAGAGGGGACTCAATGATGTTATTTTGCAGGAGAGGAAACTGAAACACAGCAACATTTTAAAATCTGGCCACATTCCCACACAGAATTGAGATCTGACTCTAAATACCTCTTGCCAAACACCACTGGTAAGGCACTCCATAACTTGAACATGGGACCACTACCTCTTCTTAATGACATCACAAGAAGTTTAGGTTTTGTCGTTAAGCAGATTGTGAGTCAAGAAAGTAAGACTGTAGTTTTCTATATAGACCTCTAATTCCCTAAGACCCAAATAAATTCATCTGAGCAAATAATTCATTAAATTTCTCACCTCAAAGGCAGGATAATAAATAAATAGTAAAATCTGATAGCATGAAATTCAAGTTGGGCTTTTTTATAATGGAGGGAAAAGGAAGAATAGATTTAAAATGTCAGATATTATGACATGAAGGGTTGGAGAAAGAAAGCAGCCACCATTTGAAAAGCTGGATAAGTAAAGTATTAGCATGATCGAACAATAGGTATTTGGAAAGAGGACAAGGGAAAAGGAGAAGGGGCCATAAAGTTAAGATTTTTAAAGATTTTATTAATGATTTCTCCCCAAATTCTAGAGCCTCAGCAGAGACCCTTGAAGCATGAGTAATATATGGATAAAGTAGACAGTGCCTAGAGCCTTACAGAATTACAGTCCAAAATGTGAGGCAGGCCAGGGAATCAATGAATAATGGTAAGGGACATTGTGGCATTATTTCTGATGCTTCAGAAGTGTTAGGCTGTTTTCAGACTATGAGAGTGAGAGATGTAGGGGTGTCTTACTAGAGCTTTTGTATTGCTTCATTCTTGAGGAGACAACTAAAACTCTCCATGTGACCTATTTCTCAAAATACTTCACACTCAGGGGCAGAGCATTCACTGTGCCCAAACCACCAATGCCACCTTATTCTCAAGTGTAGCTGCACAAGAAGGTATGGTCATCATGCAGTCTAGTTTCTCAAGCTTCTGCAAGCTCTTCTGTTTGTGGAGCAAATTTAATTTAATTTATGTAGATAACTCATAATATATCATCACAGACTCCCCAGCTGCAGCCCTTCCACACCCCACATGCCCTTCCTAGCATTCTGAGTTACTTCCTGCACACAGAGCATGAATGAAGCCGTGGGAAAAACCCAGAGATCCCCTTCCCATGACTTTGAGGGAAGACTGTCTTTGCAGAAAAGCTTGGACCAGCTTCTAGGAGAAAAAAATTGTAATTTTCTAGGCTATATTTAGGTTATGTGAATATTTTTAGGCTTATTTATTGGGTATAAGCAGTGAATAGCCCAAGTATGTTTTTAACTTTCTAGCAATCACTAATGACCAAAATGTATTAGTAGGTAAATGAGGGAAAATATAATATAAAAATATATACTTTACAGAGTAAAATTTCAGATGGCTAATGAATATTTGGAAACAATTCCCAATATTAATAGCCATTTTCAAATCCTAATAGACCTGTGGTGTCTCTTTCTTCACTTAAGAGTCCAGGATATATTTCATCACAAAACAATGATTTAGCTGTATGAATTAGCTTCATTTGCTAATTCTTCAATGTGTACCTATATCAAAACATTACATTGTATGCAATAATAGATGCAATTGTTATTTATCCAAAGAATATAGATGCTATTCTTTTGTTTATTTTGCAGACAAGAACTAGCTACATTGCTGGGCTGACCTAGAACTTGTTTTTCTCCTCTCATCTTCTGTAGTGCTGGAATTACAAGTATGTGCCATCATGTTTGATTTCTGAGAATATATTTTTTTAATTTTTAGGATAAATTTATTAAATAATAAATTTTAAAAATATTTTAAAAAACCTACCAACCTCATAATCTATACCTGTAAGACATATTCTTCAATAGTGAAGGACATTAAAGACACTTCCAAACAAAACTAGTAAGAGAAATAAAAGAATTAGCATTGCTCAGTGCTGGTGGACTCAGAGGAGACTGACACTCTTCTTTATTAATAGGAGTGTTTATTTTTTACAATGTCTAGAATACAATTTTTCACTGCACAGTAAAATTTTTTTAAATATAGAATGTCTACTTCAATGTATTGTGAATTATGCTGATGTTAATTATTTAATTAATCATGCAATTAATTAAGATATAATAACTAATAACTCCTGCTAGCATAGTTCATTTTGCCTATTAATGTAAAAGAAGTCATACAACTAATAAATTTTGTAGCTAGTTTCTTTGGATAAATTATATGTAACTCATCTAAATAGTGTCAAGATCTCACATATTTCAATATGTGAGTATACATCAACTAATTTCTTTGTCAATTTGCTATTGACATTTATGCTATTTATAATTTGGAAATGTTAGGAAGAAAGCTCCAAGAATCACTGCTCTCGGAACTGCTGAGTTACAATGCAGAAATACCTTCAGCTTTCATAGATATCTCCAAACGGTTTTCTGATGTGCTGTATTAAGTTGCATTCCTACAAATCATGTATGAGCATTCCACTTGTTCTATCTACATCCTACACCTTTCTTCACATTCCCTATTGGCATGCACTTTCATTGCAGCCTTTCTGGTGAGGGCGCTGTTCATCTCCTTGTGATGTAATTGCATTTCCCATATGACGGATGATGTTAAGTAACTATACACACGCTTACTGATCATTTGAAAAAGCCCTTTCCTAAAACCCCTGTTTCTAATAGAATTTGAAAAGCCCATATACCATAACTCATCATTTATACTATTCAACATACTTATACTATTCACCATATTTTTTATAGAACAATGTATAATAAGAAATTGCTTTTTATAGAAACACTGGAGCCAGAAGGGAAAAAACAGGTAGTTACCACCTGAAATCTTATCTATTCAGGAGGCTGAGATCCAAGGATCGAGTTTCAAAGCCAGCCCCTGAAGGAAAAGAAAAAGCCAATAGTAGAGCTGTGGCTCAAGTGTCAGAGCCCTAACCTTGAGCAAAAAAGCTCAGGAACAGCACCCAAGCTCTGATTTCACACTCCAGTACACACACACACACACACACACACACACACACACACACACAGGAAACAGCCCACATGCTTAGAAAAATATGAGAAAGTAGGTAATTATCTGTACTATGATACAATTCAATTAAAAAAATAACAGCACTTTGAATGTTGTTTTGCCTTACAAGATAAGTAGAGCAAACTAGAAAAAACCCCTAGACAAAAAAAAAAATCACATTTTTTGCACAACTATTATATGTGTGTGTATTGTGTTCTCTAAAACAGTCATTTCCCAGCAATACTTCTGATTTTGAAAGCTGATAAAATGAGATTAACTGTGTGGATGTATTTAATGATGTGAATGATGTATTACACAGCTGTTTTTTCATAGTTCTCCAAATACCTAATAAATCTGTTACAGAAGGCAATCTGGGTGCAACATCTGTTACCCATTGATCACCAGGATGAATTCAGGGAATCTGGCTGGCTAGGCTAGTGTCCCATCTTCCCATGCCATGCCATGGGGGGCCCTCTGAACTACAAGCTCAAAGAGGATGACCTCCAAACAAGATCTCAAGCTTATTTACAATGCCAAATTTCTAGGACATGAGCCCTATCCAAATAGGTGCCAGTCTGCCTGCCTTTATAAAGGAGAGATAAGAAAGCAGTGGGTGGTGCATGCCTGTAATCCTAGCTACTCAGGATGCTAAGATCTGAGGCTTGAGGTTCAATCTAGCCTGGGCAAGCAAGTCTGTGAGACCATAAAAATAACAGAATAACCCCTCTGTACGGTATTTTCACAATAATAAAAAAATACCAGAATAAAACTAAGCCAGAAGTGGAGCTGTGGCTCAAGTGGTAAAGTGCCATCCTTGAGCAAAAAAGATAGAGACAGCACCCGGGTTCAGAGTTCAAGCCCAAGAACAGGCAAAGAAAAGAAAAAAAGAAAGAAGAAAGGAAGAAAGAGCTGAATCAAGGGAGAAAGGAAAAGAGGAAAGAGGGAGTGGGGCAGGAGGGAAGATAGAGAAGAAAGAAAGGAAAAAGGGAAGAATAGAAACTTTAAGGATATAATGACTTTCCATATATGCAGTAATTTGTGAATATTCAACTTTCAGTTCAGAAATCAGTCATTTGTGATTTGCTTATATATTAGCACTTTTTTTACTTCAGTTCTTCTAAAGAGAAAAGACAGGCATGATTATTGTGGCCATTAGAAACTACTAGTAGTGAAGGCATAGCCCTATTAGTCCTATTTCTTTATCATCTTCAGCTTTGATATAAAAAGTCAGGCTTAAAATTTTTCTCAAGGCCAAATGATTATACAAGGCAAGATCAAAATTCAGACATACTGACTTCTAATGTGAGCAAACTCAGGCTGAGAAAGTAAAGAAGCTTAAGTGAAAACAAGAAGACAGTAAATTGCCTGTCACAACCAAAGTGATGTTCTAAGATGTTCTAATATGATGTCCAACAGTGGTGAATCCTAGGATGTGGGGTAATGGAATGCAGGTTGGGTTGTAATAAGTATGATGTCAGAATAGGTCATTTTGAAAAGAGAATATTGGCTACTATTTATCAGTGAAGCAAAGAGAATGCCAGGGAAAGAATCAATGGACGAGTCTCTGGTAAAGAAGGCACTGATGAGTTCCAGGGGTAGCAAGAAGGAAGATACAGATAAAAGGCAGGTAGCAAGGTTGGAAATAGTGACTAAAACCATTGCATAGGCAGTGGCCGGATTACATTGACCCTCACAGGAGTTTGGACAGTCAAGTGGACAGTCTTTAGGAATGGAGGGTTTGAGCAGCATGATCTAATGGTTTAAAAACATTATTCTTATGGTGGTATGCAAAATAGACCAAAGAAAGAAAGCTGAGTGATCAAGTATAATACAAAGTACTAGGAAATTAATGATGAGTAAAAGACACTAATGAGCCAGGCATGTTGGCACACACCTGTACTTCCAGCTTTGCAGGAGGCAGAGGTGGGCGGATCACAGTTTAAAAAGCTCAAGGTGGCAGATGGGGAGTTATCAAGACCATATTTCAAAAGACACGCCCAGAGTAGTAGCACACTATAATCCTAACTCCAGAGGTAAAATCATTGTTTGAGGCTAGTTCACTATAATCCTAGCTCCAGAGGTAAGATCATTGTTTGAGGCTAGTTCATGACAAAAAAAAAAGAAAGAAAAAAAAGTGAAAGTAAACCAATGCACCTCAGATTGTGTAAACCCAGAGTTTATACACCAAGTACTGTCAAAAAGAAAAGAAAAGCCAGAAGGCAGGTAGGTATTAGAGGAGAGGGGGGGAGTGGAGAGGGGGGAGGGGAAGGGAGAGAGCAGAGGCAGGGGAGGGGAAGAGGAAGGGAGAAGGGGAGGAAGAAAGACATTTATGTAAACTCTTGAGCTAGGCTTTCTGGGTTTGAACCTTGGCTCCCTCTCTGTCATGTGGCCTTGGCAATTTATGTTACATTTCTGTTTTAGTGTCTCTCTCTCTCTAGGAATAGAGGTCATAATAAAAAAAAAAGTACTTTGCTCCTACGGTTGTTGCAAAAATTGAGTTCATACATGTTTAGAACAGTTCCTGGTGCAAAATAAGCCCATCATAAATGCTAGTTATCAACATTAGAAACTGTCAATGGCTGGGCACTAGTGTAGCTGTAATCCTAGCTACTCAGGAGACTGAGATCTGAAGAACATGATTCCAAGCCAGCCGGGGCAGGAAAGTCCATGAGAACCATCAGAAAACTGGAAGTGGTGCTGTAGCTCAAGTGCTAGAGTGCTAGGCCTGAGCTGAAGAGCTGAGGGACAGCACCCAGGCCCAGAGTTCAAGCCCCACAAGCCTGCCAGTGGTACTCACAGGACACTATGTTGATATTTCAACTATACTACTTGTGAATGAGGGTGAGGATGGGAGGGAAACACCGAGAAAGAGCAAGGGAAGGGGTGACATTGTCCAAAGAGAAATGTACTCTTTACCTCACTTGTCTAATGGTAATCCCATCACCTTTATAATAATCATTTAAAAATAAATTTAAAAATACATTAAAAACTGCAACTAGGGTTTCAAATATGTCACATGACAATGAAATTGATGCTTTACAAAGGCTACAGTGTGTTAGAGTCCTAGGGATACTCAGAGGACTGAGTAGTTCTGGGTGATCAGGTACATAGTAGGCTCAACACAAGTACTTTATTGTTGAATAGCATGCCTTTCCTTTTTCAGATCTCTTTGCTATTGATTTTGAGCTTCACACACTGCTCTTACTGGTATGCAAGAATCATTAATCTCTGCATTTCTTACAGTAGAAGTCTTCTTCACTTTTAACTAGTTTTCTTATTAATTAGTGTTTCCCCTAAGTGTCATATGAAATTCAATTAAAGCCATTTGTTCTTCTAAGGAAAAGTTACGCCTTGCTAACAAATAGTTACTGAAAAAGATACAATCATCCCTAGGGACCACAGAATGTTACTGAAAAAGATACAATCATCCCTAGGGACCACAGAATGGTTTCTGAAATGCCCTCGTGGCCTGAAAGCATCCTTCCTTTTCCTAATTCATTAACATGAGTCATTACAGCACAAGAGCATCTTGCAGTCTCTAGATGAGAACACAAAGAAGGGAAGAAAATGACCTTGTTAAAAGATGTTGTGAATGGCTCCATGTAATTACCAAAATACCACCACAGGAGGGCCCAGTGTCTTTCCTTGAGTGCGTGTTCTTGGGAAGAAAGACCTGTAAGCCTGGAGAGTCCCAAGGACAAGCGCATAAAGGAGATGAATCACTCCCCAGTTTTCATCAGTGAATCACCCGTTGAGATCACCCCTACTTAATTTGAGCTTTTCAGATGTATGAGTCACCACACGAGTCGAGTCGCTGCATTCTAAATTAGAATGAGAACAGATTTCATGATATTCAGTGAAGTAACTGGCAAGAAGTCTTTCTTCTGGAACCCATGTAGTTTGCCTGGACTGTAAGAATGACCCCAAACAGCCAGCTCAGGACCAAGTACTCTTCCCCAGGAACTATAAGAACCTGGCCCAACAAAGTGACTTCCTGATGTGAGAAGCTAGAGAAAAGGCGTGGGTAGCATAGTTCTGCGAAGACCACAGAATTTGCAGACACCCCAGGAATGGGAATCCAGTCAACCAACAGTCAGATTTTTTTTCTTTTATTAAAGATGTCAGCACTTAGAATTGTCTCTCTGATCCAACTCATGCTGTCATTCTGGAATAATTCCATAAACACAAGAATGACTGATGCAGCCCCTAGCCACAACTCCCTTGAGCGTCTTTAGTGCTAATAAGTGACTTTCATCTCACATCTCTAGTTCACATTACCCATGCACCCACACCCTAGATTGTTGTATTCTGTCATTACTTGAAAATATTCCATCTCTTATACACTGAACACAAACCATCCATTTATTGACTATAACCTTCTTTCCAATTTTCTTTTTTTTTGGGGGGGGGTCCAGTCGTGGGGCCTGAACTCTGGGCCTGGGCGCTGTCCCCCAGCTCTTCAGCTCAAGGCTAGTGCTCTCCCACTTGAGTCACAATGCCACTTCCGGGTTTTTTCTTTTTTGCTTATGTGGTGCTGAGGAATCGAACCCAGGGCCTCAGGCATGCAAGGCAAGCGCTCTACCACTGAGCCAACTTCCCAGCCTGATCCAATTTTCTTTTTTTTCTTTCTTTCTTTTCTGGGTTGCTGGAGATCAAACTTGGACTCTAACATTCTTATTCACTTACTCCAGCTCTATTATCTGTGCCACAATAATTATTACGGCAATATCAGTAATGAATAAATAATAGCAACTAACACCCAGACAACACTACGTTTACTGAGCTTTCAATTGATACCAGGACTTTATTAAACACTTATGTCATTTAATTGGTGTCTTACAGCATTTAATTCCCAGGACTGTTTTATGAATTACATGGTAAGAACTTTACCCTTTCATGCTCAGCTCTACATAGATCTTGAGCTGATTACACACTGCTCATCATTACAGTGTAACTACATGTAGGAGAGGGTGTTTTTTTCTCTGGAATAGAGAGGTAACAGTGGCATGTTAAATAATGCATTGTATCTGGCATCTGTTAGTTAGGATCAGGCAAAAGGAGATTGCTAAAGGCCATTTTGGAAGTCTAGGGGGTTAAGTATACTGGAACTAAGACATGGCATGTCCTAGTAGGACATCTGAAAGGATTCTGAGGCAGTAAAAGGCCATCAGAGCCAACCAAGGCAGTGAAGAACCAGAGACACTGAGAAACAGCACTACCTCACACCTCTTAAGTGAAATGCTTAAGAATTCTTTACAGTTGTCAGTTTGTAAAGGAAGAAATGCATTTCCCACAGTTCCAAAGGCTGCAAAGTACAAAGTCAAGCCATAGGCAGCTACGGCTCATTTCTTGGTTCATAATGGCGCCTTCTCCCTGCTTCCTAAGTAGGTCTCAAGGCCTGGGAACAGTGCCCGGTGGTTTCGTAGCTCTGTACTCTGGCTCTTGGTTCAGCACTCTGTCATCCTTCCTTTCTCAACTGAGTAGTTTTTGCTGAAATTGGGGAATAAGAGAGTTCTAGTAACCTCTTTTCATTTTATATTTTCTTGGTACTTTTCAGTTCATATGAGTAGTATTTCTGTTGATATGATTTTCCCAAAAGCACAGTGTTCTTTATCACTTTCCTGGGGCCATTGTAACAAATTACTACAAGCAGTGTGGCTTAGAGCAACTAAAATTTATTTTCACTTAGCTGTGAGGGCTAAAAATCTTTTAAACCCAGGTGGCAGGAGGGTCAGGTGCCTCTGTGAAAGGGTGCTTTTCTACCTCTTTTAGCTTTCTAGGAATTCACACACTCATTGGTTTGTAAATGCATCATTCATCCTCTGCCTCTGTCGTTACATGATTTTCTTTGAAAACACTGGTGTTTCCCTCTTCTAATAAGGACATCAACCATTAGAATAAAAGCCCATCCTCATGTTCATGTGAAAACACATGCAAAGACCTCACAGATACTCCCTGACTTACAATGACTCAACAAGTTGTGTCTGTTTTTTGTTTTTTACTTTATACTGTTGCAAAAGCTAATACATTTAAAACTGATTTGCCATCTTTCCCTGGGAAATGTGTGATACAAGACTCGCTCACAATGCTAGACATCAGCAGTGAGCCCTAGTAACCAGGTAGACATGCAATCATTGATACATGTCTCAACTTGTGACATGGGAGTGACTTCTACGAGTTGTAGCTCCCTCGATCTATGTTCAGTCGTCAATGGCATTTGAATTCTTCTCATGTTTTGAATCTCTGTTTTTAAAGGGTTCCTGGGCCAGGTACAGGTGGTTCACGCCTGTAATCCTGGCTTCTCAGTAGGATGAGATCTGAGGATCAGAGTTCAAAGCCAGCCCAGAGAGGAAAGTCTGTGAGACCCTTATCTCCAATTAATCACACATAAAAAACCCAGAAGTGGAGCTGTGATGCAAGTGGTAGAGTAATATCCTTGTGCAAAAAGGAGCTCAGGGACAGTACCCAAACGCAGAGTTAGGGCCCCAGAACCAACAAAAATAAAATAAAATGATAATAAAGAGTTCTAGTGATTAGATTAGGCCCACCTAATTGATCTCCCTATCTGAAGTCACCTGAGTATTAACTCGATAACTTTTGTAAAATCACTTTTGCCAAAATAACAACATAACAGAAATAACCCCAGAAGACAGACAGCATGCAGAGTCCGCCTAAAATTCTACTACACATTCTTACACTGAAAACCCTGTAGAAATTTATTAATAGTATGGACAATGAGTTTTCCTTCCTACCTTTTGTTTTATATACTAAAAACAAATCAAGCTAAGATATGGAATAACTTAGATAACATCAACAGATAAAGAGATAAAATGTAAAATACATAAACCTGAAATATTATGCAGCCTAAAAAAAGAAAGATATCCTATCATTTGCAGAAAAAAAAAGGGATGGAACTGGACGATATTATGTTAACTGAAATAAGCCAAGAAAACAAGTATCAAATTCTCTCTCATGTGTGGAAGCTGAGGGAATATATATATATATATATATATATATATACATATATATATATCTTATTATAAAACAGTGATTACTTGAGACTGTAAAGGGGAGGTGAATACAGAAGAAAGGGAAGTTGGATTTGATTAGTGAGCACTGGATTCACATATTGAAATATAACACCGAACTCTATCACCATGTGCAATCAAAAATTTTAAAAAATGTTCATATCACCCGATGTGAACAAAATAACTATACTGTCAAAGCTCACAGAACTCATAAACTTTATAGACCACAATAAAAACAATTTCCCCCATGAAGGTTAGTGTGACTTTAAGTATCACTATCTCATAATACTGTGAAATTTATGTAATCACAATCACAATTTTAAAATGCTATAAAAAATTAAAAAATAAAAATTTTAAACCAAGTGCCAGTGGCTTGTGCTCATAATCCTAGCTAGCTATTCAGTAGGATAAGATCTGAGGATCTTAGTTCAGATCCAGCCTGGACAGGAAAGTCTGTAAGACTCTTCTTCAACTAACAAGGAAAAGCTGGAAGTGAAGCTGTGGTTTACACAGTAAAGCACTAACCTTGACTGGAAAAGGCTAAGGGACAGAGCCCAGGACCTGAGTTCAAGTTCCAGGATCAGCATGCACGCGTCCACACACACACACACACACACATACACACACACACATACACACACACACATACAAATAAATGAGTAAATAAATAAACAAATTAATTAAAATAAAAATTCATAACTAATCAGGAAAATCAAGATTTATACTGTTACTAACATACCTCATTCAAATCATAGTACCCATACAGAAGAATGGTAGCGCTATTTGTCCATTTGCAGTAACTATTACCATTAGCATAAAGTGTTCATTGACAAAGACAGCATGGTAAATTTCTAAAAATTACATTGAAAGGCTTTTCTGCAAATTCCCACACATGTAAGCATGCATACACTCACATATGTTTCTAACAAAACAGATTTATTGACAAGGTTTGAAAGTAGGAGGTTGAATGCCATGCCAAGCTTTTTACTTTATCTGCTTTTATGGAAAAAGAAATCAAAACACTAAGGTCCCATTAGCTATAATCAACTAGCTGCTCCCCACTGGAACAGCGGAGCAGAACTGCATGAGGCAATTGGATTTCAGCTTTTCCACTCATCCATCAAGTGTTTGCTGAGCTGCCACTCTGTGCAACACACAGGAGTACAGAGAACATAAACCCCAGAGAAGGCTATGGAAGTTTCTCATGCAGCCAGCAGGCAGATTTCATATTTCATTTAAATGTGTCAAGCTGGGCTGGGTATGGAGCTTATTGACAGAGTGCTTGCCCGGCATGACAATAGACCTGGGTTAGGTCCCCAGCACCACAAAAATAATGATAATAAATAACCAAATGCATACAGAAATGAGTGAAATTTCTTAAGACACTGGAGAGATCCTAAAAATACTTCCTAGTTAAACAAAAAGTAACCTATATTCCAATGCTTAGTTTCAATTTTTTTCAAAAAAGATGTTTTACATACTGGGTGTGGGTAGCTCATGTCTTTAATCCTAGCTATTCAGGAAGCCAAGATCTGAGGACTGCGATTCAAAGCCAACCTGGGCAAAAAAATCCTTGACACTTTTATGTTCAATTAATCACCAAAAAGCTGGACGTGGAGCTATGTGGTAGAGTGCCAGGCTTGAACAAAAGAGATTAAGCAGAGTGCCCTGGCCTGGAGTTCAAGTCCCGTACCAGCACTAATTTAACTAATTAGTTTAATTAATTATCTAATTAATTGGTTGAATTTATAAGATTAAAAATATTTTCAGAAACATATGGAAAATTGTAATTCTTTTTTGTTTGAACAGACTTAGTCTTGGGTACTTTGACAAATGAGAATCAGGCAAAGAATGAGATCACACACATTTAAAAATCATATCTTTTCATCAACATCATCTCTTCTTTGGAAAGGTACAGTAGTTATTCCTCAAATGCCAGTTATTTTGAAAAGATCTTGGCTTAATCTTCCTCTAACCTAGCCAGCCTTCCAAATCAACCCAATAGCAAACCTGGCAGAATTTGGGGAAAGAGATTACCAGTCTGCTCCTGAGCTGTTTCCACCAAAGCCCATCACAATTTATTGGGGAAAAAAACCATTAGTTACTTGGAAGGCCTAAGTCCTAGAGGAGTGGTGCATACTGCAGCCCAGCTTTTTAATATTTATCTTCAAATCTTGGCTTCCTGAATCTTTACACTTCACATTCAATTGTTACTCTCTGCAGTTCTTCACTATCTTTCTTTCTTTCCCACCACTACTAGTTCCCCAAAGGCCACCCAAGCACCTGCTGGTTTGGAAGGATCATAACAAAACAAGTATACTTTTAGTAAGAAGTTTATATACTGAAAGAGAGAGAAGCTATTTATGCCTCCTCCTCTCATCCATCACTGGACCAAACTTCTTGCTCTGGGCATGTGACTCAGCCACACAGCTACTGTTCTTCTGCAGAGATGTTTGCCTTCAGGCATTTTTGTGTATAGCTTGGCAGATATTCTGTTTACAGTTGGGATATAGCTAGCTCATTTATTATCAAATGATGACCCATACTTGCAACCTAATTCAACATAATTGAAAAACCTCTCTCAATGTTGCCTGTTCCACTCTATAATAGTAACTTGACCTTTCCTCTTTCTTCTTTCAATCATCGCTTTTTTCATTATTATGATAGTTATTAAAAGCCCTCTCCATGCCGCCCTATGTGCAAGTACTGAATCATTGATTCAGCTCAGCTTGTCAAGGCAGACTTCACCTAAGAAGAGATGGCCAGGGAAGTACAAAAACACATTACAGCATGAGAAATAGAAGGTAGAGGTGAGTGACAAATGCTGCTCCAGGGACAAGAAGAAAGGTCAAAGAAGTTTTCTCAAATGAGGAGACATTTGAATTGAGCTGAAGAGAGAGGATTTCTAGGTAGAAGTGTGTACAAAAGTCTGGACACAGAACACTGTATAAAGAGCTAAGAATTACAGTAACTCAAAATAGACCTTCTTTCCTAGTATCCACAAATCAGAAATGATAATGATGATGATTTAATTTTCCTAAAACTTACGTTAGCCTGGTGGTAACTCACAGGTAGGTGTTCTACCAGCCACTACAGAATCACCCTGTTTGTGAAACTGCACCTTTATATACATTTTGCTTCTATGATAGATTTGTGGGCTTGAATACTCAAAATCGGAAGGATCTTTTCTTCTTTGGTTTATTTTCCAGGAGGTCAGGGGGAGAGAACTTCAGGCATCCTGGAAGCAGGCAAATTATTGTGTGTTGAACCCAGATTGCCTGCAAAGAGAATACCCCCCTACTCCAATGGCAAATGATAAAAGAACATAGAATAGCTGAGAGCAGTGGTATATACCTGTAATCCAAGATCCTTAGAAGGGGCTAGGAACATGGCCTAGTGGTGGAGTGCTTGCCTCACATGCATGAAGTCCTGTTTGATTCCTCAGAACCACATACACAGAAAAAGCTATAAATGGCATTGTGGCTCAAGTGGTACAGTGCTAGCCTTGAGCAAAAGCAGCTCAGGGACAGTGCCCAGGCCCTGAGTTCAAGCCCTGGGACCAGAAAAAAAAACCATAAAAAAAAAAAAACCACCAAGATCCTTAAAAGATCCTTAAATGAGTTAATAGGATTGCAGTTTGAGGACAGTGAAAGCAAAATGTTAGGAAGATGTCTATCTCAAAATATGAGGCTGGGGGCTGGGGGCCTCCCTCATGCCTATAATCCTAGCTACATAGGAGGCTGAGATATCCTCATATCTCAGGTCAAAACTAGACCAGGCAGAAAAGTCTGTGAGACTCTTATCTCCAATTAACTACCATAAAACTGAAAGTGAAGCTCAAAATGGTAGCCACTAACTTTTAGCAAAAAGCTCAGGGATAGTACTCAGACTCTGAATTCAAGCTGTATGACCAAGATAAATAGACAGACAGACAGACAGACAGACAGACAGACAGACAGACAGACAGACAGACAGACAGACAGACAACCAGGCAAGACATTTCATGTTTGTAGTAACAGTTACATAGGAAGCACAAGACCAACCCCAAGCAAAATTCAAGACAATCTGAAAATAACTAAAAAGAAAAAACAACTGGGGACCTGGTTCAAATTGTATTGGGCTTACAAGCTTAAAGCCCTAAATTCAAACTGTAGTACTGCCAAAAAAGAAAAAAAGAGAATCTTTATCTTGGGGTTCATTTCACCTAACATCAACTTATCTGACCTTTTCTGCTTGTCTCAGACATATGCTAGTTATTGCAAATAAGGGAAACCATGGGACCTATGTTTCTTTGGGCCTGGCTTACTTCACTTCATATAATTTATTCCAAGTCTTTCCATTTCCTAACAAATGGGACAATGTCATTCTTTCTGATGGAGGCATAGAATTCCATTGTGTATATATACCACGTTTTCTTGATCCATTCATCTACTGAGGGGCATCTGGGTTGGTTCCATAGCTTACCTATGGTAAATAATGCTGCAATGAACAGAGTTGTGCTGGTAGCTTTAGTATGATCTTGTTTGTGATCATTTGGGTAAATGCTCAAAAGTGGGATTGCTGGGTCATAGGGGAGCTCTATTTGGAGTCTTTTGAGGAACTTCCATACTGCTTTCCAAAGTGGTTGAACAAGTTTACATTCCCACCAACAAATGCAGTAAGGTTCCCTTCTGTCCACATCCCCTCCAGCATCTGTTGTTCTTAGAATTCTGGATTATAGCCATTCTAACTGGGGTAAGGTGGTATCTCACCCCAGTGAGATTTGCATTTCTTTTATGGCTAGGGAGGTTGAGTATTTCTTCTTGTGTCTATACAATAAAAAATATATATTTTAAAATTTTTAAATAAATCTATTATTAAATGCTCAAAATATATATATATTTTTTTAAAAAAATTTGTTGAGAGCAAATGTTGCAACTTCGGTGGGGGGAGGGGAGTAGTTGTGGAGGTGGGAGGGAAGGATGGTAGGGGAAAAACAAAGGAGGAGGCAACAAAGCTCAATAAAAAATGTGCTCATTACCTTCCTCATATAACTGTAACCCCTCTGCACAGCATTTTTACAATAAAAATGTACAAAAAAAGAAAGAAAGAAAATGGGGCAGTATGCTCACTCTATCACTAAAATTAATTAAAACAAAGTATTTTTAAAAACCTAAATTAGCATAATGCATCATGGGCTGTGATTAAATAGGCTCTCTCTGAATGATTCCTGGGCTTAGAACTTTATCCTGCATTATCATAAAGCACAAATGGTTATTTAATATGTTACATTCCATTTTCAAAATAATAGCAAAAAGCAGAGCTGGAAGCATGACTCAAGTGATAGAGCACCAGCCCCAAAATGTTCAGGCCCTAAATTCAAATTTATATGCTGAAAAAAAAAGAAAAAGAAAAAGAAAGAAGAGCTGGGAAGGTGGCTCAGTGGTAGAGTGCTAGCCTTGAGCTGAAGAGCTGAGGGACAGCGCCCAGGCCCAAAGTTCAGGCCCCACAACAGGAAGGAAGGAAGGAAGGAAGGAAGGAAGGAAGGAAGGAAGGAAGGAAGGGAGAAGGAAGGAAGGAGAAGGAAGGAAGGAGAAAGAAGGAAGGAAGGAAGGAAGGAAGGAAGGAAGGAAGGAAGGAAGGAAGGAAGGAAGGAAGGAAGGAAGAAGGGAAAGAAAGGAAGGAAGGGAAAGAAAGGAAGGAAGGGAAAGAAAGGAAAAAAGGAAGGAAGGAAGGAAGGAAGAAAGAAAGAAAGGAAGAAAGAAATATCTATTTAAGAAAAAAAGGGAACTTCTCTATAATTTGCTCAGCTCTCACCTTATCTCCTAGGATGATAGAAAAATGAGACTTGGAAAAGTTAGTAATTTGCTAGCAGGACTTTTGCTTCCTGGTCCCTGACACACACACACACACACACACACACACACACACACACACACACACACACACACACAACACACACACACACACATCATCATCATCATCATCATCATCATCATCATCATCATCATCATCATCGGTGACCATGTGATGTCTGTGTCCACCCAATCCCACCCTCAAGAAAAGGAGTAAATCAAACACCAGCAAATCAAGGAGTCTTGGTCCCAGGCTTCGCAGGCTATGGTTTTACGATTCTCTCCTCACTCACTACCCACTCCCTCCCCTGTGGCTCCAATCCAACATCTGATGTCCCTGGGCAGCTACCACAGCATGACAATCCCACATCTTCATTATTCAAGCGGCAGAAGTCTTGACCAAAATTCCAGAATAAAGTTGATCACTACACTCTGGCTCTGAGCCACAAATACCAGATGATTTAATATTGTGGAGGGAATTGGGACCACATGACTTAATGTAATCCAGGAGATTTAACAGCTCCCTTCATTCATAAAAGGTAGATAAGGGAGGATAGTATTGAATAAGCACCTGGTACTTCATGCTCAGTATACTGCTGTGGTTTTACGATTATGTTTTAATTAGAAATTAGAAACTGCCATTTACTCAGCAAGCATTTATAGGAGTTGACTTTGTGCCAGGTATTGAATGTTAACTTTTTATTCTGGAAAAGGACTCCTATAGATTTTAGATTGCAGCTTGGGAAAGTCTATGACCTTTCATCAATGGCAGATGTTACATTTTACCTGGCTGGAGTTGAAAAGACTTGATTTGAACATATATTTCTAGTTCCTGGATCACAGGAAAGTAAAAAACTGGATTTTTACATAATTGTTCCTTCTCTCTCTTGTTCTCAAGATTCTTATTAATTCCAAAGAATGTGTAAGATGCACCGATCTCCTTGATAGAATCTTTTGAATCTCTTATTGAAGGACAAAGAAACTCAATATTCAGAGTTCCTATTAAGATGTTATCCAGGATAATAAAATTGGCTTTTGAATTACATCAACCTGCTTATTCTTTCATTTATTCTGTATTTTTTTCCAAATAGATAAATAAAGGATACAGACATAGTCAGCTACTAATGGACTACCAAAAGTTAGACCTCCTTAAGACTGTTTAAATGGCTGGAGTCACTTAGACATTCTTTTATCAACACACAAAAGCTTTTCTCATCTGATAGCTTTCTTCATTTCCTTAGTTCCTTGAACAATGTCTAGCATTGAATATCTGAAGCTTTTGGAGATGTCAAGGCACTGTAAAAGCTGTTGTACACAGATGAAAAATTAGAATAAAGATGCCTCCTATGTTAGCTCTTGATGACCAATACTGAATCTCAGTGGCATCATGTCTATCAGTATTTATTTCTTATGGTGTGTAGCATGCTGAAAGATTGGCTGCTCTGAGCTAGGCTCAGCTACAGGGACATGGTTTTCTCCATGAGCATATATGGTAAATTTAGCTAAATGTACAGAGCCATTGTCACATTCCCATCTTAGAACATTTTCAATACTTCATACCCAGTGGTAGCCAAACCACTTTTCCACTCTTAGCCATAGGCAACCGTTAACTTCTTGACTACCTCTACAGATTTGCCTTTCTGACATTTCATATAAATTGGATCATCTTATAGGAGATCTTTTTTATCTCTTTTTTTTCTTTTTGGTGGCCATGGGGCTTAAACTCGGGGCCTGGTTTCTGTCTCTGAGATTTTTTGCCCAAGTTTAGCATTATACCACTTTGAATCACAGCTCCACTTCTAGATTTGGGGCAGTTAATTGGAATAAGTGTCTTATGGATTTTCTGGTACAGGATGGATTTGAACCATGATCCTCAAATGTCAGCCTCCTGCGTAGCTAGGATTACAGGCATGAGCCACAGGTGCCTGGCTATAGGAGGTTTTTACATCTGAGACTTTTACTTAGTGTAATATTATGAGGTCCATCTATGTTGTAGTATGTTTCTCTGATATACATTTTTTAGTTCCTGAATAGTATTCTGTTATGTGAACATAGCCTATTTTCAATATTTTTGTCTCAGGCTCATTCTCTTTGCCTGACATTGTTAACAGTGTTTATGTTTTGTGGGTTTTTTGCAATAATTATTATAAATATGTATAGATGTGCATACACACATATTTTTGAAGATAAACTGTATTTCTTTTTTTCTTGCCAATCCTGTAGCTTGAACTCAGAGCCTGGGTGCTGTCCCTGTGCTTCTTTTGCTCAAGGCTAGCACTCTACCACTTGAGCCACAGCACCACTTCCAGCTTATTCTGTTTATGTGGTTCTGAAGAATCAAACCCAGGGCTTCATGCATGCTAAGCAAGCATTCTACCACTAAGCCACATTCCCAGCACTAAACTGCATTTCTTAAGCTTTAGATATTTTTAGATGTATATATACATATATATTTATATATTTATATTTTAGGGGTGTTTTGAGTTTTTTTAATTGTGAAAATACCGTGCAGAGGGGTTACAATTACATGAGCAAGGTAATGAGTACATTTCTTATCAAGCATTGTTGCTTCCTCCTTCGTTTCCCCTTCCCATCCCTTCTCATCTACCCCCTTCCCCACTCCCACCTCCTCCCCCACTCTATCCCCAAACCCCACCCCAACCCCCATGCCAAAGTTGTAAAGTTCATTTTTCAACATAATGTCTTGTACATCTCATTGTTGCAATGGGTACACCTGTATTCCTATTTAAACAATTTGTTTTTTTCCCTTCCCCTCCACAAATGATAGCAACATCAAATACTGAACAACAGGGGTTATACCATGGGGAGGGACATACAAAGCAACAAAGAAATCATCTTATAAATATATTAGAAACAATATCAAGAAAGAAAAACCATTTGAGTACTTATCTTGGGTTCATTTCGCCTAACATCACCTTATCTGACTGTTTCTGCTTGTCTCAGACATATACTAGTTATTGCGAATAAGGGAAACCATGGGACCTATGTTTCTTTGGGCCTGGCTTACTTCACTTCATATAATTTTTTCCAAATCTTTCCATTTCCTAACAAATGGGGCAATGTCATTCTTTCTGATGGAGGCATAGAATTCCATTGTGTATATATACCACATTTTCTTGATCCATTCATCTACTGAGGGGCATCTGGGTTGGTTCCATAGCTTACCTATGGTAAATAATGCTGCAATAAACATAGTTGTGCTGGAAGCTTTAGGATGGTCTTGTTTGTGATCATGTGGGTAAATGCCCAAAAGTAGGATTGCTGGGTCATAGGGGAGCTCTATGTGGAGTCTCTTGAGGAACCTCCATACTACTTTCCAAAGTGGTTGAACAAGTTTACACTCCCACCAACAATGCAGTAAGGTTCCCTTATGTCCACATCTCCTCCAGCATCTGTTGTTCTTAGAGTTCTGGATTATAGCCATTCTAACTGGGGTGAGGTGGTATCTCAATGTTGTTTTGATTTGCATTTCTTTTATGGCTAGGGAGGTTGAGCATTTCTTCATGTGTCTATTGGCCATCCTTCTTTCCTCTTCAGAGATGTCTCTCTGTAAGTCTTTAGCCCACTTATTTGTTGGGCAGTTGTTTCTTTGAGGATTTGTTGTTGGAGGATTTAATTTTTTGAGTTCCAGGTATATTTTAGCTATAAGACCCTTGTCCAGGTCTCATATCTAAAATATACTTGGAACTCAAAAAATTAAACCCCCCAACAACAAATCCTCAAAGAAACAACTGAACAATAAATAAGTGGGCAAAAGACTTAAAGAGAAACTTCTCTGAAGAAGAAAGAAGGATGGCCAATAGACACATGAAGAAATGTTCAACATCCCTAGCCATAAAAGAAATGCAAATCAAAACAACATTGAGATATCACCTCACCCCACTTAGAACGGCAAAAATCAAGAACTCTAACAACAACAGATGCTGGAGGGGATGTGGACAGAAGGGAACCTTACTTCATTGTTGGTGGGAATGTAAACTTGTTCAACCACTTTGGAAAGTAGTATGGAGGTTCCTCAAAAGACTTCACATGGATCTCCCCTATGACCCAGCAATCCCACTTTTGGGCATTTACCCAAATGTTTACAAACAAGACCACACTAAAGCTACCAGCACAACAATGTTTATTGCAGCATTATTTACCATAGGTAAGGTATGGAACCAACCCAGATGCCCCTCAGCAGATGAATGGATCAAGAAAATGTGGTATATATACACAATGGAATTCTATGCCTCCATCAGAAAGAATGACATTGCCCCATTTGTTAGGAAATGGAAAAACTTGGAAAAAATTATATGAAGTGAAGTAAGCCAGGCCCAAAGAAGCATAGGTCCCATGGTTTCCCTTATTTGCAATATCTAGTATATGTATGAGTCAAGCGGAAAAGGTCAGATAATGTGAGGTCAGGAAAATGAAACCTTAGATATGTATTTTAATGTTTTTTTTTCTTTCATGCATGTGTTTCTAACGCATTTATAAGATTATCTCTTTGTTGCTTTGCATGTCCCACAGTATAACCCCTGCTTTCACTATATTTGATGTCAGTATAACTTGCGGAGGAGATGGGGAAAAACCAGTTGTTTAAGGATACAGGTGGACCTGTTGCAACAATGAGAAGTACATGTTGTCATGTCCAAAACAAGCTTTACAACGTCGGTGGGGGGGGGGGAGGGGGTAAGGAGAAGGATTGGGATTGGGGGGTAGGGGGGAGGCTGGGAAGGGATGTGAAGGGTAAACCAAAGGAGGAGGGTGCAATGCTTGGTAAGAAATGTACGCATTATCCTGTAATTGTAACCCCTCTGTACAGTATGTTCACAAATAAAATTAAATTAAATTAAAAAAAAAGATCCTTGTCCATTGTATGGCTAGTGAAGATCTTCTCCCTATCCGTGGGCTTTTTATTGATCTTTCTAGCTATGTCCTTTGCCATGCAGAAGCTCTGCAACTTCATGCAATCCCATTTGTCCAACCTTTCTTTGATTTGTTGTGTTTCTGGGTCTCTATTAAGAAAATTTCAGCCTGTGCCAAGGAGACCTAGGGTTTCTCCTATTCCATCCTGTAATGTTTTCAGGGTGTCTGCTTTGACTCCAAAGTCCTTGATCCATTTGTATTTGATTCTGGTGCAGGGTCATATAAAAGGATCTAGCTTTAGTTTTCTACAAGTGATTAACCAATTTTTCCAGCACCATTTACTGAAAAGGCTGTCTTTCTTCCATTCTATTTTTTAGCTCCCTTATTGAAGATTAGAGGGCTATAGGTCTCTGGGTTCATTTCTGGTTTTTCAATTCTATTCCATTGATCCTGAAGTCTGTTCTTGTGCCAGTACCAAGCTGTTTTGATTACTATGGCTTTATAGTAGAGTTTGAAATTTGGTATTGATATTCCTCCTGTTCTTTCTGTTAAGGATCGTTTTTGCTATTCAGGCTCTTTTGTTGTTCCATATGAATTTTGGGATTGCCTCTTCTATTTCTTTGAAAAATGAGGTTGGAATATTGTAGGTATTGCATTGAATTTGTAGATAGCCTTGGGAAGTATTGCCATTTTCATGATGTTGATCCTTTCAATCCAAGAACATGGAGGTTTTTCCACTTTCTAAGTTCTGTTTTGATTTTCTTTTTCAGGTTTTTAAAGTTTTCATCATGGAGGTCCTTCACTTCTTTGGTTAAGTTAATTCTTAGGTAATTTTTTTGTGGGGCTATTACAAATGGAGTTGCTTTTCTGATTTCAGCCACGCTTTTCTCATTGTTGGCATACAGAAAAGCCATTGATTTTTGAGGGTTAATTTTATACCCTGCTACTCTGCCAAAGTTTTGAATCAAATCCTTTAGATTTAAAAAAAATACATATTATATATTTATATATATTACATATATATATAAATATAGTACAATAGTTTCTTTATATGTTACCCTGTTTCCTGTTATTGTTGACATGTTATAGAGTATGGTACATTTAATATACCATCATTATATTAACTAATGGAGTAATATAGTATTGTATTCATTTTAAATGATTAAATATAATACTTGAATCTGATTCCATCATTTTTCTTTTACTGTAGATTTTCCATTGCAGAATCCTACTACAGTACCACATGACATTTCTTCATTACATTGGATTGGACTTCTCACAGCAGTGACATTTTCTCAGATGTGCCTTCACTGTGATAACCTAATTGACTTGAGGAATATCTTGTCAGGTATTTGGTATCATGTCCTCTGTTGGGATTTGTCTCATGCTTTCCTCATTATTAGATGGGGGCTGTGGGTTTTGGAGAGGAAACCCACAAAGGTAAGACATTGTTCTCATCACATCTTACCCAGGAAACACACCATCCTCATGACTTACGGCTGTTGCTCTTGGCCTTGATCAGCTTCCTCTGGGAATGGTAGTCAGGTTGTCTGCTATGAAGCTAGTTTTATTCCCCATTGTCAGTCTAATACTCTTTGAAAAGGAAATCACTCTGCCTGCACTCCCCCCACACTAGAATGGGGAGTTAGGCCCATGTTTTTGAGCTAGAGGATCTGCATAAATTATGTGCAGTCCTTCTGCATGGGAAGGATGTCTCTTTACTCTCTCATATTTAATTGCTTGTTTGTTTATATTAGTGTGGACCCAAGGATATCTTTTTATAAGTTGGGTTATGATCCACTTATATTTTAACTTGTTCAAGCATTGGCTGGGGAACTTGTTCATTTCATTTCTGTGTTTGAGTGCTTTTTATTTTCTGTTACTATGATATATCCCAAAATTGTGCAATTTCCACCTTAACCCTAATATTAGCTATTTCTCCATAAGTCTTGATATTTTTTAAGCTGGAGAATGGGATCAGAAAGCAAGGTCTGAGATGTAGAAATACTCATTGCTAATGCAGTGTCATGGCCTGGAAGCCTGCTCAGCTAATAGAGAAAGGAAATCCATATGTGAGCACTCACCCAGGGTTATGCACGTTCTACATCTTTATCGATGAACGTTAAGCATGCATTCATATGCTAATACATCAACACATAAATCATCCAGGCCTCCATCTTTCCTGTTCTATAAACTCCCACTCCAACTATGAAAAACCTAATTCACACACTTGACACCAACTGATTCAATCTCCAAATTATGTGCCTAGCCGAATCATATTTGTTAAGCTGTAAGCCCCATGGGAAATAACTTTATCAACCAGAGACAGTACTTCTGCACAATTTGCTTTTATTTGTTTTTAGACACTATTTTGGCCAAGCACCAAAAGCTCCCACCTGTAATCCTAGCTACTCAGGGGGCTGAGAGCTGAGGATTATGGTTCAAACCCAGTCTGGACAAGACAATCCATGATTTTTGTCTCCAACTGCCTACTAAAAATCTGGAAATTAAGCTGTGGCTCAAATTGGTAGGGCACTAGTTTTGAGCACAACAGCACAGGGACAGTGTTCAGGCCCCTAGGACACACTATTCTGTCTTTTTGTTTAAAGACACTGCCCACTTCTAGAGTTATTAGTATGGCACCTCTTACTCCACTCAACCATTGAGATTGCCTCAGATTTCCTGCAAAACATAGTTTGGTGTGTGTGTGTGTGTGTGTGTGTGTGTGTGTGTGTGTGTGTGTGTGTGTGTGTGTGTGTGTGTGTGTGTGTGTGTGTCTGTGTGTGTGTGTGTCTGTGTCTGTGTGTGTGTGTGTGTGTGTGTGTCTGTGTGTGTGTATGAGAGAGAGAGGTGGAGAAAGAGAGAAAGATCTTATTCATATGCCATTCTTGAAGATTAAACTCAGATAAAACACTGTCCCTGAGCTATCGTGCTCAAGGCTAGCACTCTACCACTTGACCTATAGCCTCACTTCCCACCTTTCTGATTGTTCATTGGAGATAAGAGTTTCATGGGCTTTTCTTGCTGGGGCTAGCTTCAAACCTCAATCCTCAGATCTCAGAGCATCTAGGACTCCAGGAGCTGGGCTAAGTTTAATCATCATGTCACACTTAGGAATCAGCTCTAGAGCTCCCTCAACCCCCCAAGTGTTGTACTTGCATTTCCATAAATAAGCTCACTCTTTGTGCTGCAAAGTTTAGACAAAAAGTGTCCCATATCCACAGTTTATCATCACACAGAATCATTTGAACGCCCTACAACATTCCTCACTCTTCTCTGGTGAGCCTTGCCTTCCATCATCACCATTTCCAGCTCACCCTGGGAAGTATGTATCTTGTCTCTATCTCTATAATTTCACCTTTTCTAGGATGTTACATAATAAAGATGACAGAAGTCCCACATCTTTTCTGACTGGCTTATTTCATTTAAAAGTAAGTATTAGAAACAGCCTGCCTTTTTAAGGCTTATAGTTCATTAGCTTTTATCAATGAGTTCCATTCAATTGTATGGATGTACCACAGTTTGTTTACCCCACCTGTTGAAGGACACGGCTCCTTCCACTTTGGCAAATCATAAATAAAACTATTATAAATATTCCGGTATGGATTTCTGAGTAAACATGCTTTTGAATCAGAAGGACAAATACCTAGGAGCATAATCGTTGGATCATATGGTAAGAATATGTTTCATTTTATGAGAAACTGCTAAACTATATTCCAAAGTGTCTGGACCATTATATATCCCACCTGCAATGGATAAGAGATCCTGTCAAAGTTTCATCAGTGATTGGAACTCTTTGTTTTGAAGGACTGGTTTTGAACTCTTATAGGGTTCTTTGCTGTTGTTGTTGTTATTGCTGTTTCCAGTCCTGGAGCTTAAGCTCTGGACCTGGGCATTGTCCCTAACTTTTGTGTCAAGGCTAGTCTTGTACCACTTGAACCTCAGCTCCACTTTCCTCTTATTGTGGTTAATTAGAGATATGAGTCTCACAAACTTTCCTGCCCAAGCTGGCTTTGAACTTCAGTCCTCAGATTTCAGGTTCCTCCGTAGCTAGGATTACAGGCATGAGCAACCAGCTCCTGGCCCACCCCCATTTTAATAGGACAGTAACACTTACTTGGAATAATAATTGGCCTTTTGAGCCAGGTGCTGGTGGCTCACACCTGTAATCCTAGCTATTCAGGACCAGATCTGAGCATCATGGTTCAAAGCCAGCCTGAACAGGAAACTCTATGAGATTCTTTTCTCCAATTAACCACCAGAAAACTGGAAGTGGTGCTGTGGCTCAAGTGATAGAGCACTCACTTTGAACTGAAGAGCTCAGGAACAGCTCCCAGAGTTCAAGTCCAAAGACCAACAGGAAAAAAAAAATTGTTGGCCTTTTACATGCTGCCTTGAATAGCTAGGATTAGAGGTGTGAGCCACTAGAACCAACAAGGATTAGGCATTCTAATAGATACTTTTCACTGCTTCAAATTTATTTGCTTAAATTTCATTTGGATTTTTCCTTCTATTTTGCTATTTTTATTTATATACCCCATTCAATTGTTCATATACTCCTTTTACTATCTTCATTATATTAATATGCTCTTATACTCTATTTTTCACTAGCTTTATGTAGTTGTACAAAGGAGTTGCCATTTAACAAAGCAGTTTATGAATCCAGTACATCTTGATCCATGTCACCCCTTTCAACATTCTCATTTATCCTTCCCTACCCAACGCTTCCCTTCTTTTTTTTATTGTGAAAATACCATACAGAAGGGTTACAATTACATGAGCAAGGTAATGAGTACATTTCTTATCAAGCATTGTTGCCTCCTCCTTTGATTCCGCTTCCCATCCTTTCCCATCTCCCCCCACACACACACACCCACAGATTCCCCCCCCCCACACACACACCAAAGTTGTAAAGTTCGTTTTTCAACATAACATCTTGTACATCTCATTGTTGCAATGGGTCCACCTGTATCCCTATTTAAACAATTTGTTTTTTCCCTTCCCCTCCACAAATTATACCAACATCAAATACAGTGAACAACAGAGGTGATATTGTGGGGGAGGAACATACAAAGCAACATAGAAATATCTTATAAATATGTTAGAAACAACACCAAGAAAGAAAAACTATTTGAGTCCTTATCTTGGGTTCATTTCGCCTAACATCACATCTGACTGTTTCTGCTGGTCTCAGACATATACTTGTTATCGCAAATAAGGGAAACCATGGGACCTATGTTTCTTTGGGCCTGGCTTACTTCACTCCATATAATTTTTTCCAAGTCCTTCCATTTCCTAACAAATGGGGCAATGTCATTCTTTCTGATTGAGGCAAAGAATTCCATTGTGTATATATACCACATTTTCTTGATCCATTCATCTACTGAGGGGCATGTGGGTTGATTCCATAGCTTATCTATGGTAAATAATGCTGCAATAAACATAGTCGTGCTGGTAGCTTTAGTATGGTCTTGTTTGTGATCATTTGGGTAAATGCCCAGAAGTGGGATTGCTGGGTCATAGGGGAGCTCTATGTGGAGTCTTTTGAGGAACCTCCATACTACTTTCCAAAGTGGTTGAACAAGTTTACACTCCCACCAACAATGCAGTAAGGTTCCCTTCTGTCCACATCCCCTCCAGCATCTGTTGTTCTTAGAGTTCTGGATTATAGCCATTCTATCTGGGGTGAGGTAGTATCTCAATGTTGTTTTGATTTGCATTTCTTTTATGGTAGGGAGGTTGAGCATTTCTTCATGTGTCTATTGGCCATCCTTCTTTCAACTTCAGAGAAGTTTCTCTGTAAGTCTTTAGCCCACTTATTTATTGGGCAGTTGTTTGTTTGAGGATCCCTTATTCTTCTTAATTGTGTCAGATATACATTGGATTGCAGGATATACATTCTCATCCTTCTTCTCTTTATTTGTCCACCCTTTCCCCTTGAACCCACCAATCCTGCTTTCTGATATTCTATTTTGCCAACTTTGCCTTTCTAAGGAATTACACTATTTGACTACCATATTTCAGTTAATACATTTGTATAAGCTGTTTGAACTCTTTTTTTGTGTGGTTTTAAGTCTTCAATTGCTTATTAACAATGGAAAACATGTCTTTATAGACTCTGCTCTCATCTCCAAATTCATTTGTTGGAGTCCTAACTGTGCATGTGATGGCCCTTAGAATTTTTTTTTCCAGTTGTGGGGCTTGAACTCAAATCCTAGGCATTGTCCCTGAGCTTTTTCACTCAAGGCTAGTGCTCTGACACTTTGACCCACTTCTGGTTTTCTGGTGGCTAATAGAAGATAAGAGTCTCATGGACTTTCTTGCCTGGACTGGCTTCCAACTGTGATCCTCAGATCTCAGCCTCCTGAATAGCTAGGATCACATGTGTGAGCCACTAGTGCCCAGTTTTGATGGTAGTTAGATGGGACTTTTGAGAAACTGTTATGCTCATCTTCAGTTTTGAAGTATCACTCCCTTTACTTAAATATATTTATATTTGCTTCAGAGTGCTAGATCCAATATCTAGTCCCTCAGAGACAGTTCCTATCAATTACCATATCTTTGTTCCTGTATGTTGACATATTTCCCTGGTTTATTTTTTGCATGTAATTTTTTAAGTGGGTAGTTGAGATAATATATGACATTAACTCTGGATTTTCCCTTCCAAAGGAGCTGTTGATGTTGCTTTGTTTGTGTAAATATTTCCTTGGAATAATTCTGTACAGTCTGCCTTCCTAGTAGTATAGTCACTAGCATCTCTCTTTAGGTTTGTTTGCTTGTTTTTAAGCTGGGCTCCCTAGCTTTTGGAGGTTAGCTAAAGATTGATCAGAGATTGTACATAAACAGCTTGAGCCAGTAAGATTTTTACCTTTTGCTAATAAATCTCTGTGGACTTAAGGAATGTAATTAATGTTCAGACAGTATGTAAGTTGTTCTGGCTCATACTTTCTACATGCAGAAGCCTTCAGATTCATAAAGGACAAGTAAGCAAGGACCATTTTGACATTTCTCGAGGTGTGTATGCATCCTTGAACACACATTAAACCTTCTAAGTCACCAGGAATACACAAATGCAAATACATCTTGAGAGAGAAAGAGAAAAAGAGAGTAAAAGAGAGAGAGAGAGAGAGAGAGAGAGAGAGAGAGAGAGAGAGAGAGAGAGAGAGAGAGAGAGAGAGTTTCCTCTGTGATTCAGAGACCTTGAACTCATGATCTTCCCATTCAACCTTCTGGGTAGGTGTGCAAGGCAAGGCTGAGAAAAATCAGTGAATTCTTGGTAGACCCTGATGAGAAAGTGTGGTCATGGTCACAGGAAAAAGACAGTGGTCCAGGTTAGAATAGAGAGTAGTAGGAAATTCTAAGAATGATCTCTAATGATCCTGGCCCTTTTATTATCCCTTCCTCCTTTGAATGAGAGTGGACTATAATACAGAGATTACCAAGATAAAACCTAATTCAATCAATAGGTTTTCAAGCAGATCATTTTTTTTTCTGATTGGTGGAAGAAGATGTCAAAAAGCCTAAGTGTAAAAGGAACTTGGCATACCATTAGTAGTTTGGGAGATAAAGGAGTCCCATTCCCAGAAATTGGAGGTGATCTTGAGTAGCTGAGAGGATCCACAGGTTCACAGCCAATGAGGAGACACAGCCCTTAGTCACACAGCTTCAACTAACTAAATTCTGCATCCACTTAAAAGAAGATTTTCCCAGAGCCTCCAAATAAGACCCTAGCCCGGACAACATTTTGATTTTAGCCTTGTGTGATACTTAGGAGAACCCAGCTAAACTTACCCAGATTTGTGATCAGTAGAACTACAAGATAACAAATGTGCATTGTTTCAAACTTGTAAATTAGTGGTCATTTGTTATGCAACAAAAGAAAACTAATATTGCAGACCTATTTATATCACTATATGCTATATGACAGAACTTGCCTCGCATATCATTGGCAAATGGAGGGATTATTTAGTGAATAAATCCGTGAAATGTGGCTACACATACAGAGGAGTTAAAAGGCTGAATCTCTGCTCAAAATATTGCCAGAAATTAGAAACATGAAGGTCTTGCAAGACATTTTAGAAGAACCCTGTGAACCTAAGGTAAGAAAGAATCCCTTAAAATTTTAAAATACAGAAAAGAATTGGAAATCCAACTACACACAAAAATTTTAAATTCTGCTAATCAAAGGTCAACACTCAAAAGGGGAGGCTGGGGAGACAAGCTAAAAAGCAGGCATGTCTGGCATCTGAAGAGTCAGGAGAGAAGCATATTTGAAGAGGAAGTTGCCATCTGTAAGACTCTGAAAGGTGAAGTAGGAGGAGCACAGTAGAATGTGCACTGGATTTGATGATACAGTAAACACTAGTGACCAAAGCAACATGTGAAAGGAGATGGATGAAGCCCAGCCTTGTACATGAACAACTGCTAGTCCTCACGTTTCCAGAAAATGCCCCACTTTCTAAAATGTTCCTGTCACTTACACTTTATCCTGTTGCTTGTGTGTCATTACTATAACAAGGACTTGGAGAAGGTTTAGTTGAAAACACTGCTTTTTTTACATGGACCTGCAAAATTTCCACTGGGTAAAAGCAGTGCATCCTACAGAATCAGTGGAAAACAGGTGAAAAAGTGCAGCAGCAGAGCCCACTGGCTGCACTGGGTATTAATGAAAGTGAACCATGCAACTCGTGGACAGAGATGGGAGGGAAGAAATGGAAGAGAATGAGAAAACAGATGATACTATGTAAAAGGAAGGAAATGTACTTATTATCTGATGTATGTAAAGGTAACCCTGCACCTCTAAAACAACAATAAGGTAATTAAATTTTTTTAAAAATCAGTGCATCCATTTTACACCTCTCTCCTTTGCTCTCTGTCATTCTCTTCTGAATTAGGTTTCCAAGAACACTAGATCTGATAGAGAAACAAGTCGAATCAACCCCTTCAGGGAACAATGACTTACCTGACTAACCCTGAAAAAAAAGATCAACCAGATCACAAATTGACCAAGATTTGCTTTGAATCTTCCTTGCCTACTGCCCCTTCTGTCCTTCCTTATATGGTCTGGAAGCTCATGTCAGTTTTTCCCAAAGTAGAGCTAAAGATCCTACACCCTTTGCCTTCCCAGTACAAGTACACTGATTAAATTCATCTCCTGCCTTCCTCCCATTACTTTGCCATGTGATTTCTGGGGCAAATGGCTTTACCTTCATTTGTTGGGACCCTGCCCCCCAGAGCCTCTGACCTAAGACTCTGCCACCATTCTCTCTAGAATGTTTAAAACATGGCAGTAGGTTTCTACTTTTTTCTTATTCTGTAACAAATAGATTATGATCTGTTCCACTTTGTTCTTAACTGATTTCACATGGTCTTTATGATTCTATCATTTTTTTTCCTGCTATCTCTTTCTTTTTCTCTCTCTCTGACATCTCTATGTCTGTGTCTTAATCTTATTTGCTGTCTCAGAATCTTTGTGTCTGTCTCAGGCTCTCTGTCTTTCGGGAGAGGAGAACTATAATGAAATGGGAACTCCCTATAGTAAACAAACAAACAAACAGAAGGTCTTAGTTGTTTCTAATCCTGCTGAGCTTTCTGGAGGAACAAATACTGGCGTTTGAAGCACAACCAGTCAGTTGCTAAAACTCCAAATCATATATAGATAGATAGATAGGTAGATAGATAGATAGATAGATAGATAGATAGATAGATAGATAGATAGATAGATAGATAGATAGATTCACTGATTGATCAATAGATAGTGTAAAAAAAGAAAAAAAATACCCTGAAAGTATTATCTCCTTACCACATCTCAGCTCCCCTCCAAGATGGAGTCAAATGTACATTTTAGCCCCATTACTCTTTCAATTAAAAGTCAAGCAAAGGCAACGCAGAGAACTGCAGCAGAGACCCGTTCTCCTCTAGGAGGGGCTGTACCTCATACCAAGGCACCTTGAAAGTATTTCCTTTCCAAGAAATTATTTTCCTCTAGCAAATAATCAGCTCCTAAATTGCAAAAGCCTGGGTGTACTAAAAGATTTCAAAATCCCCCTAATGATGATTATAGTTAAAATATTTAAATAGGTTTTTCATTTTCTTTCTGAGCTAGGCTATTTTCTAGTCCTCTTCAGGAGCTCCTATTGTTCAATCTTGACAGAATTCTCTGTTAGAAATTACAGCCTGCCGCCTTTCAGCATCTTCATTAAAATGCAATGCAGCCAGATATATCTGCATGCATATGAATGAAGCATCTATAGAATAATTAAGTCATGAATAACACATTGCTGAATGTGGCTTTTCCTGAATAGAGAAGGAATGTTATTTATGAACCCAGAAATTTTATATTAAAAATAATTGACAATAACAAGTATTGTTTGAGGACTCGTTAACTTAAATTATAATCACCCTGCCACAAACTCCATTTTTAATAAGTGGAATTTACATTGGAAAATGTGAACTTATTCGCCATTTTTCTTCACTTTACTCAAAAGACTCCCCCAAAAGCTTTTGGTACTGAGGGGTTGCATAATTTGAGACTTTCTTTTTTGATCTATTATAAACAAAAGATGATTAGCATTATAGCAATTTGTCATGTCTACGTTCAAACTAATAGTGGTATAGCAAAAGAAAAATATATATTGTATTTGTGATAGATTATTTTTGTCCCCAGAATCTGGCTCCTATAACCTTTGTCATTGTCTTTTTCTAGAATTTTCATTAGCATAATAATTAGTTGTACAAAGAAACTTCATTTTTATATCAACATACATGCATGTAATGTACTTTGATCAAATTCACCACATCTATTACTCTTTCTTTTAAAAAGAAAATATGTTTATTATCCTTACCTAGTTGTACAAAGGTGTTGCCATTCACCAAAGCAGTTTATGAATACAATGTATCTTGATTACTAGCCCCCCTTACAACATTCTCACCCACCCCTCCAACCCCGCCCCTTCCCTTATCTTAATTTTAGGTTATGTATTGAATTTTTTGCCACTTAGCAAATCAGTTTATGGCCCCTTTGGCCCATTCCTTCCCTTAAATTTCTCAATTTTGTGGTATGAAGTCTTGCCTGCATTCCCCCTCTTTCCCCCTTCAGTCTTCTACTCCTTTCCCCTTAGTCTCATACTCCTCTCTTGCAAGTACCCATTTTCTGACACTTATTTTGTTCAACTTTGACTTAGTCTTTTAAGGAATTATCCAAGGTGTGCTCTCCATTCCACCCATTGTGTATGTTACTCTTTTTTCTTAACCCTCTTTCTTTCCCACTTTCCCTTCATCAATTTTTAATTGGTTGAATTATTCCATTTTTCACACACACACATTAGTGTTGTCTTCCACAACAGTTCTCCTTTTACTATCATAAAGAATTATGATTACTATATCATTACTATCTAAACTCTATAATGCTTGTCATATGTTCTGACTAGAACAGTAAAAGTATCTTTTTTTGTCAATCATAGAGCTTGAACTCAGGGCCTAGGTGTTGTCCCTGAGCCTTTGTTTTTCTTTTTTTTTATTGTGAAAATACCATACAGAGGGGTTACAATTATATGGGAAAAATAATGAGTACATTTCTTATCAAGCATTGTTGCCTCCTCCTTTGTTTCCTCATCCCATCCCTTCCCATCTCCTCCCCCCTTCCGCCTCCCCCAGCCTTTATTTTTCAAGGCTAGGGTTCTACCACTGTGAGCCACAATGTCACTTCCAATTTTCTGGTGTTTAATTGGAGATAAGAATCTCATGAACTTTCCTGCCTGGGCTGGCTTTGAACCACAATCCTCAGATCTCAGCCAGGCCTAAGATTATCTTCATTAAAATATTTGAGTTTTTGTCCTCAACATCTCAAATAGCTCCAGAACAGCTCCAGAGCTTAGACAATGTTTGTTGTTGCTGTTGTTTACAAAACTCCTTTAAAATTCACCTAACTTACATTAATGATTTGAGTTTTGCAAAATGGGAGACCAGTTACCAGGGAAACCAACCACTGTGCTCAGAGGGCTGGAACTCCCAGCCCCATTCCCTAACTCCAGGAAGGAGAGATAGCTGAAGGTAAGTTGATAGTTCTATCAATGCTGTCTACATAATGGGGCCTCCACAAAACCTGAAAAGGAGTGAGAACTTCCAGCTGGTGAACAAAATTTTATCCATGTGCAAGATCAGTGGCATGGTCCAAATCCACAAGGCAGAAGCTCCTGTACCTGGGATCCTAGCAGCCAACTGGCTGTTTATTTCTTTGCTTCAGATATCCTTTGCAAAGCTGAAAGATTTATATGATATGGAGAGAAACCTATGTGCATATGATCATATAAAATAATGCTTATTGAAATGAACAAGAAGTGGAATCAAGAGGTTTTTTTTTGCGATTCTGTTTTTTCCTGTTTTCTTCCCTTTTGTAGCTGTTTTTTCATTTCTGTACCTAGGTTTATCCAGTTTGGAGAGAAGAAGGGGAAGCGCAGAAACAGTGGGACAAAGGGTGAACTAATTCAGCAGTGATGCTCACTGGACACTATGTTGGAAATGAACTACACAACTTGAGGGGAGGAGGGAGAGAAGGAAGGAAAAACATGGAAGAAAATAAGGGAGAGGGTGACACTGTTCAAAAAAATGTACTCAATACCTGGCTTATGGACTGCAACCTCTCTGCACATCACTTTGACAATAAAAATTAAAATTAAAATTAAAAAATATCCCTTGTAAAATGTAATGTAAACTGCTGGCAAAGCAGAATCAGGGCCAGGTGAAAGGAGCCCTGATTTTGCAGTCCATTGATGGGAAGATCTAGAGACCCACGCTTAGAACTGATGTCCAGTATCGGGCTGTTTTGTGGAATTAATGCTGTGGCATCTGATACTGCTTCTAAGTAATGTTAAAGCTAAATTTGGCTAGCATCACCCATCAGCTGTCTGCTGCACGATTGTTTGCTACTTTGGTATGCAAAGGAAACCCACACAAACTGGTTGCAGAAGTGTTCTGTATTATGAGAGAATAGTAAGGAAAAAAAAGAAACAGGCCCTTTTTTTCTACTCACTACTCAAAATCAGTTCTGAGACTTTCAAGAATGACTTTGGAAGCAAAGGCTGAATTTGAGCCCACCTCTCCCCGATATGGAGTATGTCCAGAAACTGTTCTTTTGCTGTTCTGTTAAGTTTAGTAATGATTGCATTCTAAATAACTGGTCAGTGTTTAGCTCTGCACCTTCCATTAGTCATGGTACACTGCTTGCTAAATTCTTGTAGGCAAAAGGAAAGGTTGGAGAGAAAAGGCATAGGTTTAAGGTGAAAAGAAAAAAGATGAGAATGTCAATTCCTTCTTGCCTTCTCCCAGATCCCATGGTTGAGTCCCTTTCTGGGTCATAGATCTTTGTAATTGACTTCACACTTGGACTGGGTTTTTTTCCTTTTCTTTTTCAATAAACTATGCTATAAAGCCCCTGAGCAAGGGTTTGAGCCAAGTGACAATGGAGCAAATGACATGAGAGGCAAGAAAACCTGCTTCAGGTACTGAAAACATTTCTCGCTTTGCATTTTCCCTTCTGGGATTCTTGATTCTTCACTTTTTACCAGGATAAAGGCAGTTTCCCTTCTGGGACCTTGTTGATCATCCCCTACCTCTCCACCTGCTTCCTGCTGCCTTTCTGTCTTTCACATTTCACATCCAAGTGCAATGCTACTCCCTAAACCATGTCTGACTGTGTCCTTTCCTTTATAAAAACTCACTGGTGGCTTCACATTCCCCAATTCAATGTCTTTCCATTCAACCCTGGATAAATTCTAGGCTACTCCATGTGATTCCAATAGTTGTGCACAATCTGGAAGCAAACTGTCTCTTCAACTTCCTTGGACATGCCCTGCAAAGCCTCCCTCCTCCAGTCTAACTGATCATCTGGTCCTGTAATTCATCATGTTCCATTCTATTACACATGCCATTTCCCTAGTTGACATCTATTCCCAGTCAAATTTACAGCTGAAAGGGTTGCTGGTTCTGAAATATTCCTTGACCATCAGTCAGCTTGGTTTTGGGTCCCGCTCTGGGAAAACACTTCATAAACTTCATTATCTTTTTGCTTTGCTTCTCTGCTTTGCCCACCTCGATCTCCTTGAACAAGAGTTTTCATGAATTTGGGGTTGCTAACACTTGTTCCAGGCTGAGCCATAAAAGCTTCTTGAGCAGAAGAATAAACAGCACATGGGATAAGTTTGGCAGTACCTCCTGCTGCCAGTGGTGGTGAAGAAAAGTGTCAGCTCTTGGAGACAGGAAAGCTTAAGTTTGAAGTTGGACCCTGCTGTGCACTGAGTGACAGTAAGTTATACCATTGCTCTAAGACTCGGCTTCTTAATCTGATATAGACAAACAGACAGACATATAGATAGATAGAGATAGATACATGCACACATATATACATATCTTAATCTGATATATATATACACATATATTTGCACATGTAGATATGTGTATATATGTGTAGATATGTCTGTGTATACACACATATATGTAGATATGTATTTAGGTAGAGGCATACATAGATACATATATCCATAATGTATATATGTGTGTATATGTATGTTTGTGTATCTCTATCTAAATCTGAATATGTGTCAAAATTCTGAAATACATAGTACTCCAAAATCTGAGGAAAACTCTCCAAGACTTGAGAACTGATAGGACAACACAAGTGGAAAATTCCATGTCATGAAATTTTGTTTCATGAACAATGTACAATATTATATGAGACTACCTTAATCTGTGTATAAAGAGTATATGAAGCAAAGGAATTTTGCATTCAAACTTGGTTCCTATTCCCAATGTATATTACCCAATCATCCTTAATCCAAATATCAGAAATATCAGAACTGCAATGTACTTCTGGTCCCAAGTATTTCAGATAAAGGAAACTCAACCTATACTTGTATTTCAGAGTTATTTTGAAAATTAAAAAAATATAATGTTCAGTAGGAGGCACATAGTATACAAACACTAATGGTGGCATCAGTATCACTGTTATTATTTTTATAAAAGATGATAACTTTGAGGCACGATGTATTTGAAGTCTCATTATGTTAAAATACCATACACAACTTCTAGGTAACCATGACAAAACACCATAACTAAACCAAACTAAGAAAATACACCAGCCAACTTTGCTTAATATCCATCTGACCCTCTGCTGCATGGTAAAGAGGATCTCTTATCTTTATTTGAATCATTAAATCACATTTTTCTGTTGTTCCACACTTACCTAGTATATATTTCACAAGAAGCACTGCATTGCACTGAGGCATTTAAATAGTGTTAATCACCAGCAGATATCCAGACCTTGTCAAAAGACCCAGCTTAATCTGTCATTAATCCATGTGGTGACCATACAGTCATCTATTGAGTGTCTGCTGTTTTCCTATCTGTATAAATAGAGAGGTGAGCTACCTCATCTCTAAACATACTCACATCTCAAAAATCTTAATTACAAAGAGGACTTTGGCTGCTATCCTATAAAAAGAAAAAAAACTGTATACTTGCTGGCACCAGTAGCTCATGTCTGTAATCCTAGCTACTCAGGAAGCTGAGCTCTGAGGATCACGGTTCAAAGCCAGCCCAAGCAGAAAAGTCCATGAGACTCTTATCGCCAATTAATCACTAAAAAGTTGGAAGTAAAGCTGTGGTTCAAGTGCTAGAACACTAGCCTTGAAGACTGAAAGAGAGGTATCCACTAGTATTCCCATTAATGTATATACTCTGAATATGTGTTAATTTTCCCAATAAAGGAGATGAATGACATATAATTTGTGGTGTCATTAGGACAATAAAATAAATATATTGATTCATTATAGACAAGAGGAAAACATCACCATCATCTGGTGGTAATATGTCTAGGTTTTAAAACTCATTTAATTCAAATAGTAGTTAAGAACTTCTAATATTATAGGTGAAAAGGCGTTCTGTAAGCATTCATTATTTTAAAAGTTTACTTTTTTCTCTTTCTTAACAAACGTGAAGGTCAGTAATAAAATATAATCTTTTGTTGGGAGCTAGTGGCTCATAGCTAGCTACTCAGGAAGCTGAGATCTGAGGATCAAGGTTCAAAGCCAGCCCAGGAGGAAAGTCCCATGAGCCTCTCATTTTCAACTACCACCAAAAAGCTGGAAGTGGAGCTGTGAAGTAGAGTGCTAGCCTAGGTCCTGAATTCAAGCCCTAGGACCAGCAACAAATAAATAAATAATCAATCAATCTCTATTAAGAAATATGTGGCTTTCTTCCTACTTAACATGGCTAACTCTTCAACTTCTAAAGATAAGTGTTAATTAAGGAAACAACGTGTGTGGAGACATAGACCTAGAGGAAGTCAATGGACCATACCTCAATTAGTAAGGCCAAGTTGTTTACATTTTTAAGTTTGTTCTGGTTACAGAGTGGAGGATGGTATGCACAAAAGCAACACTGGAGAGTCCAATAAAGAAGCTGAACTGCAATCCACATTTGATAAGCAGTAAGAACCTGAACCAACCATAAAACAAGTTTGAGTCCCAGCTCTTATATTTCACACATGCAATTTTATAATTTACAAATTGGGAATCAGAGCATAAAGTGTTGCTGTAGGGCTGGGAAGATGGCTCAGTGGTAGAGCGCTTGCCTTGCATGCATGAGGCCCTGGGTTTGATTCACTAGCACCACATAAGCAAAAAGGAAAAAAGCCGGAAGTGGTGCTGTGGCTCAAGTGGTAGAGCACTAGCCTTGAGCTGAAGAGCTGAGGGACAGCGCCCAGACCCAGAGTTCAGACCCACCACTGGACCCAAAAACAAAAATAAATAAATAAATAAAAATAAAAAATAAAGTGTTGCTGTAGAGTTTGCAAAACAATCACGCACTCAAAGCATTTAGTATAGTTCCTGGAATTAAAATGCAGTCATAGAAGTAATCAGCAAGTCCAGGGGAAAAAGTATGAGGCTGCCAGGCACCAAGTATCAAGTGAAAATGCCAATGTTGTCCATATTAACAGTGTATCTCTGACTTCTTCTGATTTTCTATAGAAGATAAAACACACATCAAATGAGGCCACTGCCACTACCACTGGACTATGTGTTTCTTGGCAGCTCTGCTGTGGCTCACTTTTGGAGTCAATGGGAGAAAAAAAAAAAAAGATGGAAAGCCTTAAGTGGGCATGGCTGGTCTGCCTTTTTCATAAAACCCACCATTGCCTATTTGGCCTAGGGAACTACGCTTTTTCTCCTCTAAAAAGAGGTTAAAAAATGAGATTTGCTTTCATATGCTGTTTGGATTTTGAGGTTTAATTGGTGTTGTTTCTGGGGAATTCATTGCTTCAATTAATGATGTGCATTGAATATCTGAAATAAAGAATACCATTGCAAGCATGAATATGTAATCAACACAATTTTCTTTATTGGAACTGAGGAGTATGGCTTTAACTTCTCAGGACCTCAGGGACAAAAAAAAGAGGCTGGCCTGACAAGGTTTTGGTGTATCTGATTTTGCAGCCCACAATTCTATTATTTTACACAGAAGCTGGGTCCATCAGCAGGGAAATCAAAGAGGAAAAGTAATCAACTTGCTTTGGAACACTTTTAGACCTTCCTTTAATTGCTTATAAATCAACAAGCTACATTCTAGCTCAGGATTGCTTAATTTTGATACATTTAGGGCTGGGCAATTGCTTGTTATAGGGACTGTATTCTGTGCATTGTAAGATGTTTAGCTTTGTTCCTGATTTCTATCCACTAGATGCCACCAGCACTTCCTGTTTGGGGAAACGGAAGTGTTCCTAGGCATTGACAAAATTCTCAGAAGCCAAACTGTCTTTGCTGAGAGTCCCAGGTCTAAATGTCGGACTAATTTTACAGGAAGGTTAAGAAACATATTAATCAGTAATAGACATGTTTATTGAGAACTTGCAAAATACCGTGTGTGGGATAATAGAAAATATAAAATAATACTAAAATAATTGAAAGGACCTTGAGCCAGAACTTCCAGTTCATATCTGATGTTTACAAGTTGTATGACCTTGAACAATTCATTTGCCCCTTCTAAGTTTGAGAAATGAGTAATTACATGAGTAGAGAACACAGCTTAAATTTAAATATGACATTCTGCTTCTTATGATCATTATTCAGATGAGTCCACTAGAATTTAAGATATCTTAGAAAGCTGCATCTAAGCAATGACACTTGCATTTACATAAAGTCATGCATTTAGGTTCAGATATTCATGTCACAACATAAATTACAGATTAGGGAAGGTATAGGGGAAAGCTACTAACATGAAAAAAGTAGGCCTTTCAAGAATATTAATAAGTCAATTAAAATCCTTAGTCTTAATTGCTAAATATATAAAAGGAGCCTTGCGTCCATAACAAAGAAGGTAATGTTCTCATTATATGCTATGTTGTTCTAAACCAAACCAGGAATACACTATTCAGTTTATGTAGACACATCAGAAGTCTAAAGGGGCACAACAGAAATAGTTTGTATTCCTCACAGAAACTCTTCATTCAACAAATAACTAGTGGAAGCCTATTTTGAAGCAAGTTAATCAAACTCTGACAATGAATAATCAGACGGAATGAGATAATATGCCTTCTTGGGACTTAAATTATATTGGAAGAGACAGACAAAAACCATTAGTAAAACCAGGCATCAGGGGCTGGGAAGGACTCAGTGGTAGAGTGCTTGCCTTGCATGCATGAGGCCCTGGGTTTGATTCCTCAGCACCACATAAGCAGAAAAAGCCAGAAGTGGTACTGTGGCTCAAGTGTTAGAGCGCTAGCCTTGAGCTGAAGAGCTGAGGGACAGCACCCAGCCCCAGAGCTCAGGCCCCACAACCCGCCAAAAAAAACAAAAAAACAAAAAAAACAGGCATCAGTGGCTCACATCAACAATCCTAGCTCCTCAGGAGGCTGAAACCTCAAGGAATAGTTCAAAGCCAGCCTAAGAATAGTCCAAGAGACTCCATCTCCAATTAACTAGCACAAAATTAGACTGGAGGCATGGCTTAGGTAGTAGAGGACCAGCCAAGCAATCAAACTCATCAAGATTATAGGGCCCCAAGCTCAAACCCTGGAACCAGCAAAAACAATTATTAATTTAAAATATGAGGGATGACACTGTCTAAACAGAAATGTACTCATTATCTATTATATATAATTGTAACCTCCTTGTACATCACCTTTACAATAACAATAAAAATAAATTAATTAATTTTAAAAAATAGAAAGTTAAGAGAAAAATGGCATGTGTTTTCTCTCATATGTGGAGACTAGATCTAAAATACATGGGACATAATAAATTATACAGGACTCTAGGCATTCACACACAGGGAGACCAAAGGAAGATCCTCTGAGAGGAACACAAAGGTGCAATGCCTATGTGCATCTGATCATATAAAATAATTTTTATCCAAATGAATTCCAGGAAATAAGGGGGATTTTACCTTTTATTTGTTCATTTATCTAACTTTGGGAGGGTAAGGGGGCACAGGAATGGAGGGACAACGAATGAACAAATGCATCAGTGACTAGATACTATGCAGCACTAGACACTATGTTGAAAATGAACTATATAAATTTTTTTTTTTTGGTCCGGTCGTCGGGCCTGAACTCTGGGCCTGGGCGCTGTCCCTCAGCTCTTCAGCTCAAGACTAGCGCTCTACCACTTGAGCCACAGCGCCACTTCTGGCTTTTTTCTTTTTGCTTATGTGGTGCTCAGGAATTGAACCCAGGGCCTCATGCATGCAAGGCAAGCACTCTACCACTGAGCCACCTTCCCAGCCCCTATAAATTTTTTGTGGGTAGAGATGAGAAGGAAAAACTGGGAAAGAGCGAGGGAAGAGGTGACACTGTCCAAAAATAAATGCTCTCTTTAAATGACTTATGCAACTATAACCTTTATAATAATAATAATTTTTTAAAATAGACTGCTAGGATGGGAGAGAATGCTGAAAAGGGTAACATCAATTGAGATGCATTATTCCTCTAAATGAACTTGTTGAATGGTAACTCCTTTGTACAACTACTTAAAGATAATAAAAATTGAATGTCAGTAGTTTTAGCAAAGAAATAAAAATGAACCAGAGAACCTATACTGACATAATGTATGGGAAAAAATAGATGATGGCATTTGAACAAAAATCTAAAGAAAGAGATTAGGTAAGCAAGTAAAAGGCATAAATTTGTACAAAGATCAAAATGTTCCATGTCTTCAAGGAATAGCAAGGAAGTCCATGAGTAGAGGCTAATAGGGAAGTCATAAGAAGATGATATGAAGTTCACCTCTTACAAAGCTTCATAGTTTAATAGGTTATGGTAAGAGACCTTTGTCACTTACTCTGAAGAGGGTGAAAGTTATTCGGTAGTTTCAACAAAGAAGTGATACATTGTAAAAACATTTGTCTGCTGTGTTAGGCATAAACCAAATTGAAGTAAGGACTTGAATAGGAAGGACAATTGGAAAGGTGTGTGAAAAGCTGAGAGGCTACCAGTGCCTCAGGTTGAAAGAGGGGAATATGATACATCAGACTGATATATGAAATCAAATGGAAATATGGAGAGCCATGATTTAAGAGGGGAAGAGAAGGTTTTTGATAGACAAGTTAAGTGATAAGAAGGTAGCATTCTGCCAAGTGCTGGTTGCTCATACCTGTAACCCTAGCTACTCAGAAGGCTAAGATCAGAGGATTGAGGTTCGAAGCCAGCCCAGGTAAGAAAGTCCATGAGACTCTCCAATTAACTACCACAAAACCAGAAGTGGTGCTGTGGTTCAAAATGGTATAGCATTTCGCTTAACATCATCTTATATGGTCATATGTACATAGCTTTTGGTCTTTTCTGGTTGTCCTACACATCTACTAGTTATTGCAAATAAGGAAAACAATAGGACCTATGTTTCTTTGGGCCTGGCTTACTTCACTTAATATAATTTTTTCCAAGTCTTTCTATTTCCTAACAAATGGGGCAATATCATTCTTTCTGATGGAGGCATAGAATTCCATTATATATATATATATACACCACACTTTCTTGATCCATTCACAAGTGTTTTTTTTTTTCTTGCTTGCTATTGTTTTTAACGTATTTACAAGGTACTGTGTGATTTTTTTTGTTTCTTTGGTATGTTCCTCCCCCACGGTATAACCCCTGTTTTCACTGTATTTGATTCCAGTGCCCTGCCTCTTGTATATACATTTTTCTAATTTGGGGAGGGGAAGAGAAAGAACAAAATGCTTAAATAGGGATACAGGTCGACCCATTGTAACAATGAGATGTAAAAGACACTATGTTGAAATGAACTTTACAACTTCGGGTGCAGGGTGGGGGGCAGAGGGAGGAGGGAAAAATTGGGGAAGTGGGGAAGGAAGGGATGGTAGGTGAAAAACAAAGGAGGGGGTAACAATGCTAGATAGGAAATGGACTCATTACCTCACTCACGCAACTGTAACCCCTCTGTACACTATCTATACAATAAAAATATATATTAAAAAACAAAATGGTAGAGCACTAGCCTTGAGCAGAAACCCAAACTAAGAAGTCAAAGTTATGGAGATGACTATGATCTTACACTGCATTGGAAAGAAGTGATGTAATGGAGCTGGACCACCAAGTGATATCAACCTTAGTTCATGCTTCCTATGAGCTGGCCACTTCAAAGACTTTGTAATCCTTATCTCATTTAATTCTCAAAACGATCCTATTTTATAAATAAATAAAATCATAGTTCCTAAGAAAGTGGTGAAAAGGATAGTCAAGGTAGAGATTAGTAAAACCGATAACTCTGAGCTAAGATACTCTTTCCTTTAATTTTTGTCTTGCTTCAAACAGTACAAACAATGCCAAAATATGTGCAGTGGTCACATATGTTTGCCTAGTTACAATTTTTCTCTCAGAAGAATGCCTAAGGTAAACTAGTTTCAGCAGTTTCTGTGATATGCTTATCTTTCAGGTTTTAAAGTATTGAATTTGTCCTTTCTTCTTTTTTTAATCTGGTATAGACCCCCATTATTTGGACTCTATTGTCAATGTTTTGTCCTTGCTTAGCCAGCATTTCTACTTAAAGCTCAGCATAACACTTCTGGCCATAGTCTGTATAAATAGCAATGTGAGAAGACTATGAATTAGAATAATCAGTCCTAAGTAATTAATAAATGTGCCTTATTAAAAGATAAGAATAGGGGCTGGGAAGGTGGCTCAGTGGTAGAATGCTTGCCTTGCATGCATGAGGCCCTGGGTTCAATTCCTCAGCACCATATAAACAGAAAAAGTAGGAAGTGGCACTGTGGCTCAAGTGGTAGAGTGCTAGCCTTTAACTGACGAGCTGAGGGACAGTGCCCAGGCCCAGAGTTCAGGCCCCACGACCAACCAAAAAAATAAATTAAATAAATAAAAGGTAAGAATATTGGAATAAATAACCACAGCTGGGAGCCTGGTCTTAATAAGATCATCAGGTATTCAAGAAGATACTCAAACCGTTAAGAAAGATGTAATTTAAAAACTTAAAAATCGGATATGGCTTGCCAGGAGGATTAATAAGGCAATGGCGCATGTTCTAGACCTCAGACTACCTGTGTGTCAACCCAAGAATCAAAGAGAGCTGTAGAATGAATGTATTTCTCCAGAATGGAAGCCTAAATCCAACTATCTCTTCTACTATTAGAGTGTTCTAAATATTAAGCTGTAGCCTTACTTCAGTACTTGCTTGTCTCTAAATCTTCTATGTGTTGTCTGCACATGCTCTTTCTGCTCTCAGAATACCTTTACTTGACCTATTTTCACTTGGATAACTGCTACATGACACTTGATTGAGGAACTATCTTCTCTGTATAGCTATCAAGAATCCTTCTCTTTTACCCCATCATCCTTCTGTCTGATCTCAAAGTTATTAAACTCAAACCTGCTGGAGCAATACTTACTGATGTGTGTGTGAGTGTGTGTGTGTGTGTGTGTGTGTGTGCGCGCGCGCGCACATATTTATTTGCACTTATTCTCCAACAAAACCACCCATCCCAACAATGCTGATGATCTTTTTTTAGGTCTTTTATAGGATATTTATAAAAATAAGCTGTTCTAAATTTCATTCATTTAAGTGGATTTCCAAGAAGCTATGTCTGGCTGTCATATGCAGAGTAAATTGAAAAAACCTGAAGGGTTATCACCTTGCAAGCCCTTGCAAATTCAAGTATAAGAGTAGAAGATTTGGATTGAGCTGAGATTGGGGAAATGACAAATACAGGGATGTTGTGGAGAAAGAAGGGTGACAGAGTCAACTTGAGTGCATGTTAGGCAAGCTCTCTGCCCTTAGCAATGTCCCTTGCACACAATAACCACCACCATAGCAAAAGAATAACTGAACTGATCAAAATGGATGGATTGACTTGAAGAAATGCAACACAAAAATATGTCAGTACCAGAGCCAGCCTTTTCTGGGAGGTGCTCCCTGAATCTTGGTGGCCTAAAATCTGAGTGGCAATAGGCCATTGTCAGTGAAGAGATGTTGGAGCCAAAAGCCCAACCAGAATGTGCATTGAATCAAAGACCTCTTCTATAGTTAGAAACACCAAAGAGCATATCCTCAGTGGGAGACTGGAAAAATCATCTCCTTATGAAAGGAGCCAAGACAACACTTCTCTCAACTTTGCTTTATGTATATAAGAAAACATAGTGAAGAAAAAGAAGAAGAAAAACAAATATCATGAATCCATTACACAAACGTATATTTTCACAGTTTGAAGGCCAAGATCCACATTGCCCATATATTTGAAAACCTCAAGTCAAAAGTAACTTGAATGGTCACTGATTGGTAGAATTGTCAGGAACCTGGAAGAGAAATCAAATCTGCTCTAGAGAAATTCATTACACTCAGAGGCTCAAAGAATTCTCAGAGGTAAAGTACTAAAGTAAGTTCACAATCAAAACTTAAAGAAAGAAAACAACAGCTAAGTAAGACTGAGGAGATGAAATGTGTGAATAATCACCTCAAATTGAAAAAATATATCTGTTTCCAAAATAAAAGTATTAAACAATAAAGCAATATGGTAAAAGCACAAAGGATATTAGAATTGACCAGGTAAGCTTCAAACTCCAGTATCACCTAAAACAAATAAACAAGCACACAAACAAGAGATCTGATCAGCCAGATATAAAACTGAGCCACCTGACATTCTATAAATAGAAAAATATCAGAATTACAGAACAGCAAATTAGACTCAGCAGTGGAGAGATTTAGTGAACTGGAAAATAATGATTCAAAGTTCATAGAACAGTGTCTAGACAGACAAAGGAAAGGTATAAAGTAGGCAGAGGTTAAAATACATGAAGAAGACAAAGTCTGCCATTCTCAATTTGCTAAAAGAGAAAAGTTGAAAGAAACGTGAACTATATCAACTGCAAACTTCAGGTAGACTTCAAAAGGCCACCCCCTGCTGTGCAGACTATTAATATTAAAAGAGCATGGAAAATTGCTGAGTCCCAAGGCTGAGAGGAAAGGCTTCAGGACTTCAGGCAAAATACAGATGAAAGGGAAAGCCTGAGCACCCTTCTCTTCATCCCATTCAAATTGATAGTAACATTTTAATATAATACCGAAAGACAGTAGGCTCTGGGTCCTAAAGGCCATTCCTTTTGAGGAACAAGTAATCAGGCCTGGACAGGGGATGCTAAGTCCTCTGCCAGCAGAACTGATTGCTGCTCATTCTTCCTGATAATGGAGCCCCCCCTGAAATACTCCAGAAAATAGGCTTTTCTCTCCACATTAGAAGTGACCAAAGCTCTGTCCTGAGAGAAATGTCTAACCAGCTCTCTCTGTGTGTCATGGTTGTACACATGTATGTGCAGGTATAATCTCACAGGAAAACATAAGTAGCAGTGACCAAGCTTTTCTGTAAAAGAACAGATAGCTCTTTTATATTGCAATTGTTAATCCACCCAGTGCTTGCAGCTACTAACCATGCACTAATGTTTTAATGATCACTCATTTTAAAACACTATGTTGATAATTTAGGGGAAATGTACTGTAATTCATAAACACAGGGACAGTGTAAGTCTTGGAAATTGCAAACCTTCTTGGCTCAGTTCATACTGAGCCACACACACACTTGATGACCCAGATCATAACAGACTAAAGGTTACTTATGTACTATAAATGATTATTATTTTCATTATTTTGTACAAAATAGATAGGCTTTTTTTGTCAGTTGTAGGGCTTGAACTCTGGGCTTAGGTGCTGTCCCTCAGCTCTTCCGCTCAAGGCTAGAACTCTACCTCTTGAGCCACAGTGCCACTTCTGGATTTTTCTGCTTATGTGGTGCTGAGGAATCGAACCCAGGGCCTCATGCATGCAAGGCAAGCACTCTACCACTGAGCCACTTTGCCAGCCCCACAAAATAGATGCTTTATAAATGCCACTTGACTGGGAGAATCAAGAAGTATACCAGATTTTATACAATAAAGTTTTCTATTTCCAGCTAAAAATTTTAAATCAATGCAAAATAATAGCTAATAATTTTGCTTGTTAATATGCCCAGACACTACTCTAAATATTCACATGGATTATCTAATTAAAGCCATGTAACTCAATAATCTGGACACTGTAGCTGGTTTGCAGGAATATATTACATTCCTTCTTAAAAGATACACCCATATCCACTCCAAAATGCTGAGATCGGGATTGATAAGGAACTTCACTGCTGTGAAACCTGGGCAAAAAGAGAACACTTGCTAAGGGATGAAAAAACAGCAACAAAAAATAAGCTGAAGAAAAGCAAAGTCGATGAGCTAAAGAAAAGAAAATCTTTCAGGGTAAGATTCACGTTCCTGGGTATTACAGTCTGTTGCATTAACTCTCACTCAAGACTTGAGGGTATTCCATTAATCAGATAGCTAGAAGAGACCAGGGCCTTGCTTGCCAATTTATGCTCTGCTGACCCTTGGGGTTTGCTACCAGAACTTGATGAAAGAAAAATTGGAAGGACAATGGATAATGACAAAGCCAGTCTGAAGATAGCAAGGCCCAGTTCCTGGGGATACTGGTCATATACATGCCCCTATCATCCTAACACACATTGCAAGAAGGACATCAACAAATGGGTAAGAAGCCAGGTAGTCAGCAGCCTGAGGCTGAAGGATCTCAAGTATATATCCAGACTGGTCTGGATAGCAAGACCTTATCTAATGAAAAAAAGAAAAGCAAAAAGGAAGAAAGAAAGGGAGGAGGAGGAAAGGAAGGAGAAAGGGGAGGCAGATGGCAAAAGGAGAGAGAGAACAAGAGAGAAGTGAAAAAAAACTTTTGCCAGACACACAGTGTATTTTTCCATTTAATCCATTCTCTGTTGCTAAGCATGTAAGGCTGGGTACTGAGGAAGAAAAGAAGTGTGTTTAACTCTCAGTGTTAAAGGCTGAAAGTCCAATTGGGTGGTTTGAATGTTGTCTCTAAAACCCATCCCTCAATGCTACTTGTTCTGCACTGCCAACATTCTGACTTGCAAAATGGACTCTGACAGCTTCAGGCTAACATTGCAACATCAAGTTCAGTAAAAGAGGACATGCTTTTCCCAAAAGATCTGACAAACATTCCAATTTATAGTCTCAATTTGAGCAAATGCCCAACCCTAAAGCAATCACTTGGGGATGAAGTATGAACTGGATCCTAGAGTCTAAAGTCCACATTCAAGAAGTTCATTGCTGAAAATGGAGGAAGGGACAAATCTTCCCCAAATAGCAAAAAGCATGGCCACAAGAAAGATATGGGACCAGGCACTGGTAGCTCACTCTGTAATTCTAACTACTCAGGAGGCTGAGATCTGAGGATCTCAGTTCAAAGCAGAAAAGTCCCCATGAGACTCACCTCCAATTAACCATTCAAAAACTGGAAGTGGTTCTGTGGCTCAAAGTGGTAGAGCAGTAGCCTTGAGCAAAAAAAGAGCTCAAGGATAGTTCAGACCCTGAGTTCAAACCCTAAAACTGACAAAAAAAAAAAAAGAAACTAACAAACAGACAAAGATATGGGTAATGAGAAGCATAAATATAACCATCTTTTAAAGGTGGAGGTGATTTCTGAGATTAACAACAGACAGGATGTGGTAGAAACTTGGAAAATCAGAGGATCACTGATAAAGATGAGATACTTAAAACCAAATCTGACATTAGCAGATATCTAGTTTATAGACTGTTAATAACAATTTGTTCCACACAAAATTATCATATGGGCAAAACCATCATAAGACACATCCAAAAATTTGTTTTGTTTTGGGTGGGCTTTGGGAAGGAAGTGAAGATTCTTTGAAAAGCTATCAGATGGATTGCTACAAAACAATTCTATTTCTCTCTCTGTTTATCAGCTATCAGATATAGGTTGCATTAGCTTCAGTTCTATTTTTAATTAGGCTTCTCTGGGTATTAATGAAATATGGAAAAACTTTGTTACCTAGAGTACACAGAAATATATGTGTAGCTAACTCTCTTTATCTCCTTCTTAGGGTTTGAATATAAAATGTCCCCAGTACAGACTCATATATTGGAGCTTGATTGCCAAATGATGGACTTTCAGGGGATGATTGGATTCTGAAGCCTCTAATTAATTCTTTGATGTATTCATAATCTGCTGCCTCCATTTGGGAGGTGGTGAAACGTAGGAAGTGGGGCCTTGTAGGAAGGAGTCACTGTGGGCATGACCTTGGGACTGTGTCTTGCCTTGGCCCCTTCTTATGCACCACCTTATTATATCTATAATGATGTGAGCTATTTGTTCTACTTTACGATGCTCTCTCTGCCATGATTGCCTGACCCCAGTGAAACAGTGAGCTGAAAGACATTCTTTCTTTCCTTTTTTTTAAATCAGTCATAGGGCTTGAACTTCAAGGCTTGGGCACTGTTCCTTAAGGGTTTTTTCGTTTGTTTTTTGTTTGTTTTGTTTTTTGTTTGGGTTTCTTTTTTGGGAGGAGGGGTGTTTTTTGTTTTTTTTGACAGTCATGGGGCTTGAACTCTGGGCCTGGGCGCTGTCCCTCAGCTCCTCAGCTCAACCCTAGCACTCTACCATTGAGCCACAGCACCTCTTCCAACTTTTTCTTTTATGGGGTGCTGAGGAATCAAACCCAGGGCCTCATGCATGCAAGGCAAGCACTCTACCACTGAGCCACCTTCCTAGCCCCTGGCCCTTGAGCTCTTAGTTCAAGGTTAGCACTCTACTACTTTGAGCCACAGTACTGCTTCTGGTTAATTGGGAATGGACTCTCATAGACTTTCCTACCTAGGCTGGCTTTGGACTTCAATCCTCAGATCTCAGCCTCCTTATAGCTAGGATTACAGGTATGAGCCAACAGCCCCCAGCTTTTGTTTTCATTTCTTTCTTTCTTTGGTACTGAAGCTTAAACTTGGACTTTTTTACTTGAGGTTGATGTTCTACTACCAGATCCACATCCCTACTTCCAGCTTTTTGTTGATAGAACTTCACAAACTTTTCTGCCTTGGCTGGCTGAGATCATCCTATCTCAGCCTCTTGAGTAGCTAGAATTATGGACATGAGCCACTGAACCCAACTAATCTTTCTCTTTTATTTTGTTATATATTTTAGTCACCGTGACAAGAAAAGTATTGTATATACACATATATATTAGCCAAGCCTTTTCTACCTGGAAATGCTTTGTAGTACACAAAACTCCATGGGCAAGGGGTAAGGAGGGGTTGCTGTGATTAAAAATACTAAAATGGATTCCACTAGGGGGTGCTAAGCCTCAAAATAATAATACAAACTCAAGTAAATACCTTTGACTTTGCCATGCTTTTCAAAAGTCATTGAAACAAGCAATAACGCTGAACCTAAGTTTCCCAGAATCAGCACCTGAGGACAAGATTATAGATTGCAACCCCAAGGAATAAGCGTGATGGTGAAAGAAGACAAAATGGGAATATGAGGGTGCAAGAAGAGGTATTACTCGGCTGGTCATCTCTTGTTATTAAACACTAATGATTCCTACAGCTACCTACGTTGCTTTCCCCAAGAGGCCATCTTACCTTGCCGATGTAACTGTAACCCCTCTGTGCAGCATCTTTACAAGAAAATAAAATTAAAATAATGATAATAATAATAACTACTTCCTAGAACTGTCCAGACTGGCTCAGTCTCCCATTAGTTAAAGTTTTACCCAGTGTGATCCAAATTCTTTCCAGGTTTGAGTCCCACATATATAGGTATTGAATATGAATTGAGTCGCTCATGTTCAGTATCCACAGAGCAGAAGGTGAAAGTATGCAGAGAAGGCATAAGGTTGAGAGACACTGGGTTGTACTCTTGTGGAACTGGACCCAGTTCCTGAACCGTTGGTTGTCCAGTGACTGGGGCTGGAACAAATGGCCAAAGACCTCAGTTACAGAAGAGAAGTGTGTAAATGGTGTCTAACAACTCGCATTCCAGAGAAAGACTATAATTTTCAAAAATTCAATGCCTTAAAAATAGTAGTAGTGTATTTGTGCTTTAAGTTATTTGCATTATTTATAGTCTCATTTTACAAAACTAGTTGGGTGGAGTTCTTACGTACCTCTTAGTTGAAAATAGAGTCCATTAGAATTACTAATCATCTTATTAACTATCTTTGTGGTTTATCTCTGACTTAATCTTCCTTTACCATATAAATACCATGTTACAATTGATTAAATACAGTAATGTTTTGTTTTGTTTTGTTGGTCGTGGGGCTTGAACTCTGGGCCTGGGCGCTGTCCCTCAGCTCTTCAGCTCAAGGCGAGCACTCTACCACTTGAGCTACAGCGCCACTTCTGGTTTTCTGGTGGTTTATTGGAGATAGGAGTCTCACAGTCTTTCCTGCCCGGGCTGGCTTTGAACCGCGATCCTCAGATCTCAGCCTCCTGAGTAGCTAGGATTACAGGCGTGAGCCACCAGCGCCCGGCTTGTTTTGTTTTTTTTAATGAAAGCCTTTTAATTGTTTTTCAAATTGATTCATTTTGAAATACTTAAAACTTTTCCTGTGGCATTAGAAACAGATGGACCAGGAAGAGAAGACATATAGACTATTTCTTTAACAAGCTTACTTTCTCTTGGTTTGTGTACTTAGTAAATTAAGCAAACATTTTATAGATAATATAAATGCCATAATTTGAATGTATGTCAGCAAACTATGCTTAACATAATCCTCTGTTGCCTCTGGTACTTGTATAAATATGCTATTTTATCATAGCTTTTTACTTGAAAGTAATTTTGTCATCTTTCAAAATGTAAAAAATATTTTATCCAGATTCTTCTATTAAAATTTTAGACAAGAGCTGGGCGCCAGTAGCTCATGCTTATTATCCTAGCTACTCAGGAGGCTGAGATCTGAGGATCTCTGTTAAAAGCCATCTCCAAGCAGAAAAGTCCCTGTGAGATTCTTATCTACAATTAAGCACTCAAAATCCAGAAGTAGATCTGTGGCTCAAAGTGGTAAAGCGCTTGCCTTGAGCAAAAAATGCTCAGACACAGTGCCCAGGCCCTGACTTTATGACTAACAAAAAAGAAAAAAAAAGGGAAAAGATTTTAGGCCAGGCACTCATGGCTTGGGCCTGTAATCCTAGCTACTCAGGAGGCTGAGATCTGCGGATGATGATTGAAAGGACTGAAAATTGGCCTGGGCAGGAAAGGCCATGAGACTCTTATCTCCAAAAATGGAACTGTGGCTCAAAATGGTAGAGCACTAGCCTTGAGCAAAGAAGCTCAAGCACCCAGGCCCTAAGTTCAAGCCCCATGGCTGACAAAAAGAAAAAAAAAATAGTATTTTATCACACTATATACAGTTGTCCACCACAGCCCTTTATCTTAAAACACTTGAAAGTGAATTTCCTAACAGTAATCTCTTAAATAGAAAATTATATAAACTGCTATTCATAGGGCAATGGTGTCAGTTGGTCCAAGGCCTTTTACAGCATTTCTCCCTATCACATAAGACCCAGTCTGTGGTCAGGTACTGTATTTGAGGTTCAAAGCCAGCCTGGGCAGACAAAGCTGAGAGACTCTTATCTTCAATTAACCAGCAAAAACCTGAAAGTGGAGCTGTGGTTCAAGTGGTAGAGCACAAACCTTGAGCAAAAGCAAAAACAAAAAATGACTCCAAGCAAGAGTGAGGCCCCTCCTGCCCATGTAATTGTAACTCCTCTGTACAGTATGTTCACAAATAAAATTAAATTAAATTTAAAAAAAAGAGTGTGAGGCCCTGAGTTCAAGCTCCATTCCGGACAGCCCCTAAGGATGACATCACATGACTGATTTGATTGTCCTGGCTAAGAGTGAACTTGACCACATAACAAACACAAAAAGAGAAAATCTTTCCATGCTCTCTGACTCTGACAAGATGAAATTACTGCTCTTAGCAATTGTACAGATAGATAGATAGATAGATAGATAGATAGATACATACATACATACATACATACATACATACATACATACATACATACACACACACACATACATACATACATACACACACACACACACACACACACACACACACACACACACACACACACACACACACACAAGACAGATACTGAGGGCAAAGACCAAGAAAACCATTGTTCTCGTCTTGCCTCAGACTTTTCTTAGATAATTTCCCATTGTTACATCTCTTGCTCCAGATTTTTCTCTTTTTTTTGGGGGGGGGGGTCCAGTCGTGGGGCCTGAACTCTGGGCCTGGGTGCTGTCCCTCAGCTCTTCAGCTCAAGGCTAGTGCTCTACCACTTGAGCCACAGCGCCACTTCCGGCTTCTTTCTTTTTGCTTATGTGGTGCTGAGGAATCGAACCCAGGGCCTCATGCATGCAAGGCAAGCACTCTACCACTGAGCCACCTTCCCAGCCTTTGCTCCAGATTTTTCAAAGCCTACTTCCGCACCAGAAACTGCATCTTTTTTTTTTCCTTTTCTTTTTGTGGGGAGAGGGGGAGACAGAGTTCTTGGGGCTTAAATTCAGGACCTGGACACTATCCCTGAGCTTGAGTTGTTGTGCTCAAATCTGGCTCCCTACCACTTAAGCTACCGTTCCAGTTCGTTCCAGCTTTTTTGGTGGTTAATTGGAAATTCGTTTCACAGACTCTAATCAAACTTTAAACCATGATTCTCAGATCTCAGCCTCTTCAGTAGCCACTGTTGCCTAGCACTTTTTTTTTCCAGTCCTGAGGCTTGAACTCTGGGCCTGGCTGTTGTCCCTAAGCTCCTTTTGCTCAAGGCTAGCACTCTACCACTTTAAGCCATTGCACTACTTTCTGCTTGTTCTGTGATTTAATTGGAGATAAGAGTCTCACCGTCTTTCCTGCCCTGGCTGGCTACAAATCACGAACCTCAGATCTCTGCCTAGAATTTGCTAGAATTACAGTGGCAGCCACCAGCACATAGCCTCAGCACTTTTACTTATTTTTAATTTAACTTTGACAAGGACTAAAATACTTTATCAACATGTTGAAAGGACTTGATATTTTGACCTCATTGAATTCAACTCATTTGTATTTACCTTAGACAGTAATCTCTGGGCTTGATGTATCATCGATAAAACAGGGATGATGTATCTTCATTGGAGAACTGCTATGCACAATTGAAACAATCTTATACACAGCAGCCTGTTTGTATTGCTGCTAAGAGTGTTTAGTAAGTATTTTAGAAGAGTAGCAATTTAAGAGACAAAAGAAAGAGATGTTGGGCACCACACCTCTCAATGCGCCTCTCTCCCTCCCCTATGATGATGATTTCCCAAAGGTAGGTTTAGGCCCATACTTCATGTAGCCACTAGCTGGCAGGATTGCCATGTGGTGTACTTGGCCACACCCCATCTCCACCTCCATCTTCAGGAAAGACTCTGGACCAAAGAAAACAGAACATTCCAGCTTTGGAACATTCCACCTCTTCAATCACTTCTGTGCCAAAGAAACACTGGTCTGTGTTAAGCTTAGAGAAGGTTCTGGCATTCCAAAGGAATTAAAGTGTGGCCCATCTCACACTTTAATTAAGAGCTATGGAGGAATAGAACAACCCCAAAGCAACATGGGAGAATCGGATGCTGCATCTTGTAGAAGGCATATCTCATGAGATATTTGTGGAAATGTAGGATTGGGATTTATAGTGTGTGGAGAAATTGCTTTGTCTCCGATCCTTAATTTCCTACTTTGTAAAATTAATATAAACTGGGTCTCTGAACTCTTGGGGCTGCCTTTCAATTCAACAGTCAGTGTAGAATCTTGAGCAGATTACTATTTCTATGATCTTGATGGAGTTCAGGTCCTACCCACCCCCTCCCCAAAATAGCACATCTTAGCATTTGAGAAAATGACAGAAGTAGGAAGTGTTCTTTTTTTCCCTTACTGTTTTCTCCTGAAGCCATCATTCCTGAAATACCTTTCTTGTACTCAGGAGAGGCCCAATCTTCACCCTGAAGATACAGAGATACAGAGAAGAATCATTCCCATTAGAGCATATTCGTTTTGTCTAATCATTCTTCACAAGTATTCACTTCTTCATAAAACTCAACATAAACACATAGTCTCCGTGCTTCTTGAGGCCTTAATTTCAGAAGGTTCTTGTATCACACAAACTTGTCTCTTGCTACTCTGGCTTTTTGATGTTGTTGTTTTTACAGGTGCCTTTGCCATGAGCCCAATGATGGGTAAGAAAAAAAAAACTTCTTATACCTTATAATCCTGAGAATATTTTCTTAAATGTTTTCATCTAGAAAATGGAGATATAAAATCTACACAACAAAATGTTCCTGAGAAGCTGGGTGGCAGTGGCTCAGGCCTATAATCCTACTATAATCCTACTCAGGAGGCTGAGATCTGAGGATCGCAATTCAAAGCTAGCCCAGGCAGGAAAGTCCATGAGACTCTTACCTCCAAAAACCTACTCAGAAAAAGCCTGAAGTGATGCTGTGACTCAAGTGGTAGAGCACTAGCCTTGAGCAAAAGAAACTCAGGGACAGGGCCCAGTCCCAGAGTTCAAGCCCCAAGACTGGCAAAAAAGAAAAATGAAAAATATTCCTGAGGATTCCTTAAGTATAGTGACATTAAGTACACTCACAGTGCTGTGTAACATCATCACCCTCCAGAACTTTCAGCCCCAAACCCTTCATAGCCATCATATCAAAAGTCCTTATTCTCCTTCCCCTTACTTTTACTCCTCCTTCTCCTCTTCCTCCTCCCCTTATCCTTGGCTCCTCCTGCTGCCACTCCACTACCTATTTTGCTGACTCTATGAATTTGATTCTTGGTAACTCCTAAGGGAGTACAGCATCTGCTAAATGTGGTTGATTATCTCTCATTCATGTGGCATAATGTTGTCAATGCTCATTCTATTCTGTGGTACATACCAGAATTTCACTCTTTCAAAGGATGAATATTACACCATTGTATATAAACCTCATTTTGTTTGTTTCCATTCATCTCATCAACCAACATTTGTGTCATTTCTACTTTTTGGCTCTTAGGAACAGTGTAAATACTTGCTTTCCATTCTTTAGGGTATGTACTCACAAGCAGAGTTCCTGTTTCATATGGTAAATTTTATGTATAATTTTTGACAATCTACCCATTCTCCACAGTAGCTGCATGATTTTAAATTTCCACCAGCAATGTACATAAGAGTTCCATTCTTACCAACAATTGCCTTTTCTGCTGTTTTGTTTGTAGTAGCCATGCCAATAGGGATAACTGGTGTCTCATTGTAGTTGTGATTTTTCTGTGATTTTCATTTTCCTAATATTGGTACTGTTCTGAGTCTTTTCATTCTCTTCTTTAAAACAGAAATCTTTGGTAAAAACCTGTTTCTCAGAATCCCTACCTTTCAACACCCTAGTGTGCATGTGAATATCCAACAGACTTTATTAAATGCAAATTCTAATCCACTGGGTAGGGATTGTCAAGAGATTCTACATTCCTCACAGTTTTCCAGTTATTAATGCTTCGGTGCCCATTTTGGTTAGCAAGACACTGGATAACAGAAAGGATGTAACCAGGTATCATACTGGTTTCCTCTTGACCTCCCGTGTGTGTGTGTGTGTGTGTGTGTGTGTGTGTGTGTGTGTGTGTATGTGTGTGTGTGTGTGTGTGTGTGTGTCAGTCCTGGGGCTTGAACTCAGGCCCTGAGTGCTGTCCCTGGGCTTTTATGTTCAAGGCTAGTACTCTACTGCTGGAGCCACAGTTCCAATTTGAGCTCTTCAATGATTAATTGGAGATAAGAGTTTCAGGAACTTTCCTGCCTAGGCTGGCTTTAAACTACAATTCTCAGATCTTCACCTCCTAAGTAACTAGAGTGGTTCACCTATCTTGAAGAGCCCCGGGCTACATGAGCAGGCATAGGCTTACTACAACTAGAGTAAATGTGTCAGAGGACACTTGCACCAAATAGAATTAAAAGTCAATGTGTGCAGGCAGGTAGGATATTTCGACCTTTCATTTTACTCTATGATAAGCAACTACAAAGAGAACTTGTTTAACTACCAGACAAATGGAAATACTATGGAAAAGACTAGGATAATCCTATAATTTTTCAAGCTAAAATATGAGACTTCTTCTATGTTGTGGTGACTTCCATCTCTACTCCAGATGCCTAGGCATCCTTACTGATTCTCAGTCATGAAGATGAAGGTAGAGAAATCCCCACTCTATGTTTAGAAGAGAAAGTAAAGAAATAGGCCAAGAAGACCATATTTGTTAAGAAGAACTGTCCAAGGACAAGTCAGCACAAAATTCAAATGAAATCAACTTCAAGTACCTAGAGGCTGCTCTATATGGTACAGTGATCCTACTATTCCTCATATAGAAAAAGTAAAATGGACAAATGCTACCAGTCTAAGGAACATTACAGAATAAAAGTAGAGTATCTGAGGAGAATGCAAGAGGAGGATTTAAACTAGGAGCATAGCAAGCACCAAACACTCAAGGGGAAAGTGGACCAGGAATTAAAAGAGAAAACACACTGAGTGGTAATTCTCAAACCATAGTCTGTGGGTAAACTACTAAGATCTCCAAAGAAAAGGGAAAAATAAGGGCAGTCTGCTGGCTGGGAATAGTTGTATATATACCTTTAAAGTTCAAGGCTAGCCTGGAGTACATAGTAACTGCCTAACCAAACAAACAAGAGCTTTGGACCCCATGGTGAAATACTTGCCTAGTTCATTCAAGGCCCTGAGTTCTGTCCCCCACACCACAAGTAAATAAAATAAAAACACTCTTTCTGAGTTTTTCATGAAACCAAATTACTCTTCATGAGAACTATCATTCATGATTTAACTATCTTTTTATATGAAAGAAATAGTTTTAAAGACTCAAAATCAAAGGTGACAACCTTACATCATTCCTCAACTATTATGACTCTTTATTTCTTTTTGTCCTTCCAACACTTGCCAGCATTCTTAGTTCCTGACCAGCAGCAAGCAGTGAGGGTCTCACATGGTGCTAGAGAAAGTTTGTCATGGATGAATCTCATAGACTCCTCCTAGCTCTCCCAGAGAAATTCCATCAATTGCCAAAAATAGACATCCTCCAAGCCAGGAAAGGAATAAAAAAGAACAGGAAACTGTTCTTTTTAACTATTGGACTTTCATGACCCAATTTGCAGAGAGAGATTAGCAAACTTTCTCACTATTAAAAGCCAAATAGTGATAAGAAATGTACTCATTACCTTGCCCATGTAATTTTAACCCCTCTATACAGTATTTTCACAATACAAAAAAGAGATTAGAAAAATAAAAATTAGGGGCTGGGAAGGTGGCTCAGTGGTAGAGCGCTTGCCTTGCATGCCAGAGGCCCTGGGTTCAATTCCTCAGCACCACATAAGCAAAAAGAAAAAAGCCGGAAGTGGTGCTGTGGCTCAAGTGGTAGGGCATTAGCCTTGAGCTGAAGAGCTGAGGGACAGCGCCCAGGCCCAGAGTTCAAGCCCACGACCGGACCCAAAAAATTAAAATTAAATTTAAAAAAAAAGCCAAATAAAAATTGGTTAACTACATGTAGAAAACTTAAGCTAGATCCTTATATATCACCCTGCACCAGAATCAACTCCAAATGGATCAAAGACCTTGAACTCAAAGCAGACACTCTGAAAACATTACAGGATGGAATAGGACAAACCCTAGGTCTCCTTGGCTCAGGCCGAAATTTTCTTAATAGAGACCCGGAAACACAACAAATCAAAAAAAGGTTGGACAAATGGGATTGCATAAAGTTGCAGAGCTTCTGCAGGGCAAATGACATAGCTAGCAAGATCAATAGAAAGCCCACCGATTGGGAGAAGATCTTTACTAGCCATACAACGGACAAGGGTCTCATATCTAAAATATACTTGGAACTCAAAAAATTAAACCCCCCAACAACAAATCCTCAAAGAAACAACTGCCCAATAAATAAGTGGGCAAAAGACTTAAAGAGAAACTTCTCTGAAGAAGAAAGAAGGATGGCCAATAGACACATGAAGAAATGTTCAACATCCCTAGCCATAAAAGAAATGCAAATCAAAACAACATTGAGATATCACCTCACTCCAGTTAGAACGGCAAAAATCAAGAACTCTAACAACAACAGATGCTGGAGGGGATGTGGACAGAAAGGAACCTTACTTCATTGTTGGTGGGAATGTAAACTTGTTCAACCACTTTGGAAAGCAGTATGGAGGTTCCTCAAAAGACTTCACATAGATCTCCCCTATGACCCAGCAATCCCACTTTTGGGCATTTACCCAAATGTTTACAAACAAGACCACACTAAAGCTACCAGCACAACAATGTTTATTGCAGCATTATTTACCATAGCTAAGATATGGAACCAACCCAGATGCCCCTCAGTAGATGAATGGATCAAGAAAATGTGGTATATATACACAATGGAACTCTATGCCTCCATCAGAAAGAATGACATTGCCCCATTTGTTAGGAAATGGAAAAACTTGGACAAAAATTATATGAAGTGAAGTAAGCCAGGCCCAAAGAAACATAGGTCCCATGGTTTCCCTTATTTGTAATATCTAGTATATGTATGAGTCAAGCGGAAAAGGTCAGATAATGTGATGTCAGGAAAATGAACCCTTAGATGTGTATTTTAATGTTTTTTTCTTTCATGCATGAGTTTCTAACGAATTTATAAGATTATCTCTTTGTTGCTTTGTATATCCCTCCCCCACAGTATAACCCCTGCTTTCACTATATTTGATGTCAGTATAACTTGTGGAGGAGATGGGGAAAACCAGTTGTTTAAAGATACAGATGGACCTGTTGCAACAATGAGAAGTACAAGTTGTCATGTCCAAAACTACCCTTACAACATTGGTGGGGGGGGGGGGAAGGAGAAGGATTGGGATTGGGGGAAGGGGGGAGGCTGGGAAGGGATGTGAAGGGTAAACAAAGGAGGAGGCTGCAATGCTTGGTAAGAAATGTATGCATTATCCTGCCCACGTAATTGTAACTCCTCTGTACAGTATGTTCACAAATAAAATAAATTAAATTTAAAAAAAAAGAAATGCAAATCAAGACAACATTGAGATATCATCTCACCCCAGTTAGAACAGCAAAAATCAAGAACTCTAACAACAACAGATGCTGGAGGGGATGTGGACAGAAAGGAACCTTACTTCATTGTTGGTGGGAATGTAAACTTGTTCAACCACTTTGGAAAGCAGTATGGAGGTTCCTCAAAAGACTTCACATAGATCTCCCCTATGACCCAGCAATCCCACTTTTGGGCATTTACCCAAATGTTTACAAACAAGACCACACTAAAGCTACCAGCACAACAATGTTTATTGCAGCATTATTTACCATAGCTAAGATATGGAACCAACCCAGATGCCCCTCAGTAGATGAATGGATCAAGAAAATGTGGTATATATACACAATGGAATTCTATGCCTCCATCAGAAAGAATGACATTGCCCCATTTGTTAGGAAATGGAAAAACTTGGAAAAAATTATATGAAGTGAAGTAAGCCAGGCCCAAAGAAACATAGGTCCCATGGTTTCCCTTATTTGCAATATCTAGTATATGTATGAGTCAAGCGGAAAAGGTCAGATAATGTGAGGTCAGGAAAATGAACCCTTAGATATGTATTTTAACGTTTTTTTCTTTCATGCATGTGTTTCTAACGAATTTATAAGATTATCTCTTTGTTACTTTGTAGTCCCTCCCCCACAGTATAACCCCTGCTTTCACTATATTTGATGTCAGTATAACTTGTGGAGGAGATGGGGAAAAACCAGTTGTTTAAGGATACAGGTGGACCTGTTGCAACAATGAGAAGTACAAGTTGTCATGTCCAAAACGAGCTTTACAATGTCGGTGCGGGGGGGTGGGGGGGGAAAGGGGGGGAAGGAGAAGGATTGGGATTGGGGGGGGAGGGGGGAGGCTGGGAAGGGATGTGAAGGGTAAACAAAGGAGGAGGCTGCAATGCTTGGTAAGAAATGTACACATTATCCTGCCCATGTAATTGTAACTCCTCTGTACAGTATGTTCGCAAATAAAATAAAATAAAATTTAAAAAAAAGCCAAATAGTGCCAGGTGCCAGTGGTTCATGCCTTTCATACCAGCTGCTCAGGAGGCTGAGATCTGAGGGTCATGATTCAAAGCCAGCCCTGGCAGTCCATAAGACTCTTAT